>NC_086125.1:25290386-25995386 GCF_963921235.1 Mobula hypostoma
GCCTGGCATCCAACTGCACCATGCAACCATGGTCTGAACTGCAACACTACAATACTTATAAACTATGCTGATGTGTACTTCAAAAGCGTGAAGACACAGCTCCAGTAATTGTGTTCACATTTATTTTTTGCATTTGTAATAGATGTGTGCAGCTGTCAGAAATCGTTACCTTGCCACTGTACACTGCTATACTTTGCTACTTTCCCATGCTTCCACCTTGTATGTGACTGGTTTTGGTTTAGAACATCTGGTTATGTATCCCAAGTCTTCCTTTTCAATGCATTGCAGCTAAAGCAGTACCAGTTCTACCCTTCACATTCAACATGGCCAATTTCCCGACACTCTGTATTCAGCTTACAATTCTCCCTCATCTCCCACTTCTCCTTTGGTCCTGTTCTAACTGAATTCTGCAGCTTGGATTCTCTGCTTCTCCCCAAGTTACTTTGTTCATTCCCATTTTCTTTCCAAATGCTTCAGCCCTGTTTTCAGGGACATCAGCCAAACCACTTGGCCTTCTACCCACTTCCTTCAGAATCCTGCATAACTTGTCGAAACTGAGTTTAATTTTTCCACTCCTGATACAATGCCCAACATCCAATACCTTCCCCTTTCTTTTCAGCTCATACAGAAATGTTACTAAAATGGTCCTACTGATACAGAAAGGGGGATTGGTCTCCTCTAATAAATACAAGAGATTGTGCAGATGACTTACCCCCTCGTTCCAGGAAAGTATCTTGTAAGGTCAGGCAGTCAACGTTTTGGACCAAGACCCTTCATCAGGACTGGAAAGGAAGACAGAAGCCTTTCCCTCTCTTCTTATTCTGTCATCTTCCCCTTCCTTTCCAGTCCTAATGAAGGGTCTTGGCCTGCAGGGTCAACTGTTTATTTCCCTCATACAGGTTGCCTAACCTGCCGAGTTCCTCCAGCATTTTGTGTTAGTCTCCCCTTAGTTTCATTGCATTAAGTAGCGGACAAAGACTCTTTTACTGGATAAATAATTTTACTGATTAAATAATCATCTTCAGTTTTGATGACCAATCAATATCTAAACTGCACAGTGGGGTATGGGACGCAGTGCTGAATTTTCATTGTCATTCTATGCCTGGAAGAGTGGGAACTTGACCCTTCTCCAATATGACTGACCGGCTAATTGGCTCTTTGCCCAAACTGTACTTGGACTTTGGCAGAAGCAGCCCATTTTCCCAGCCTTTGTGGTTTACTGGTTTGGGGTTTTCTGTGCTTCTCTGAGTGGTGCTTTTATCTCTTTCTTGCATAGATGCTGGCTGCCCAGATCCTGAGCTGTCTCCCACACATGCTGGAAACTCAGTGGTGCACATTCACAACTCAGAGGGCAGAAAGTTTGATCATGATGAGTTAGTCTGAGTGAGCTAGGGCTTTTCTCTTTGAAGCGAAGGAGGATGAGAGGTGACTTGATAGAGATGTACAAGATGATAAATGATATAGATAGAGTGGATAGCCAGAGACTTTTTCCCCTAGGGTGGAAATGGCTAATATAGGACATGATTTCAAGGGGTTACAGCAAAGTATAGGAGGGAAGTCAGAGATAACTCATTACACAGTGAGTAGAGGGTGCATGGAACGTGGGTGGTGGTAGAGGCACCATTAGGGCATTTCAGAAACTCTTAAGCAGGCACATGGATGATAGAAAAATTGAGGTTTATGTAGGAGGGGATGGTTAGATTGATCTTAAGAGTACAACATTGTGGACCAAAGGGCCTGCACTGTGCTGTAATGTTCTATTTTATTTTGTAAAGGATTGAATCTCAGGATCAACCAGAGACCTACTTACCCAACTTTATCTGGTGGAAGACCACCCACTTACTGGAATTCTCAATTCAAGTAAGCTGTGATCTCAGAACCTGAATACACTCAACTGAAATCAATCAATTTTGGACACTAAAATCATCAGGGATCTTTGGGAAGGGCAGCAGAGTGGAGCAAAGGAAAATGATTGGACGAGATCAGCATAGCGGCTAGCATAACACTTTATTGCCTCGGCGACCCAGGTTTAATTGCTGCCACTATCAATAGGGAATTCATACATTGATTCTGCGCCTGCTTGGGTTTCCTCTGGATATTCCAGTTTCCTCCTGCATACATAGAAACATAGAAAATAGGTGCAGGAGTAGGCCATTCGACCCTGCACCACCATTTATTATGATCATGGCTGATCATCCAACTCAGAACCCTGCCCCAGCCTTCCCTCCACACCCCCTGATCCCCGTAGCCACAAGGGCCATATCTAACTCCCTCTTAAATATAGCCAATGAACTGGCCTCAACTGTTTCCTGTGGCAGAGAATTCCACAGATTCACCACTCTCTGTGTGAAGAAGTTTTTCCTAATCTCGGTCCTAAAAGGCTTCCCCTTTATCCTCAAACTGTGACCCCTCGTTCTGGACTTCCCCAACATCGGGAACAATCTTCTTGCATCTAGCCTGTCCAATCCCTTTAGGATTTTATACGTTTCAATCAGATCCCCCCTCAATCTTCTAAATTCCAATGAGTACAAGCCCAGTTCATCCAGTCTTTCTTCATATGAAAGTCCTGCCATCCCAGGAATCAATCTGGTGAACCTTCTTTGTACTCCCTCTATGGCAAGGATGTCTTTCCTCAGACTAGGGGACCAAAACTGCACACAATACTCCAGGTGTGGTCTCACCAAGGCCTTGTACAACTGCAGTAGTACCTCCCTGCTCTGTACTCGAATCCTCTCGCTATAAATGCCAGCATACCATTCGCCTTTTTCACCGCCTGCTGTACCTGCATGCCCACTTTCAATGACTGGTGTATAATGACACCCAGGTCTCGTTGCACCTCCCCTTTTCCTAATCGGCCACCATTCAGATAATAATCTGTTTTCCTATTTTTGCCACCAAAGTGGATAACTTCACATTTATCCACATTAAATTGCATCTGCCATGAATTTGCCCACTCACCCAACCTATCCAAGTCACTCTGCATCCTCTTAGCATCCTCCTCACAGCTAACACTGCCACCCAGCTTCGTGTCATCCGCAAACTTGGAGATGCTGCATTTAATTCCCTCATCCAAGTCATTAATATATATTGTAAACAACTGGGGTCCCAGCACTGAGCCTTGCGGTACCCCACTAGTCACCGCCTGCCATTCTGAAAAGGTCCCGTTTATTCCCACTCTTTGCTTCCTGTGTGCCAACCAATTCTCTATCCACATCAATACCATACCCCCAATACCGTGTGCTTTAAGTTTGCACACTAATCTCCTGTGTGGGACCTTGTCAAAAGCCTTTTGAAAATCCAAATATACCACATCCACTGGCTCTCCCCTATCCACTCTACTAGTTACATCCTCAAAAAATTCTATGAAATTCGTCAGACATGATTTTCCTTTCACAAATCCATGCTGACTTTGTCCGATGATTTCACCGCTTTCCAAATGTGCTGTTATCACATCTTTGATAACTGACTCCAGCAGTTTCCCCACCACCGACGTTAGGCTAAAACCAAGGGCATAAGGACTAGTAACTTGCGGGCATGTGATGTTGGGACTGGGAGGATGGTGACACTTCTGTGAGATGGCAGCACTCTTGGATGCAGCGACCACTCAAAGGTTTGTTCACTTTGTATGTCCTTTTTATGATCGCAAGCCACTGCTGAATACTAAGAACATCAAATACTGTAGAACCATCCGTTCAGTGAGTTGTTTGCTAGACTTATTGTGTACTGTCACATTATCACCTGGACTTGTAATGTACCATAGGACAGTGTAGACTGCCAGTGATTATCTTGGATATTTTTATTGTATTGTAAGACCCTATTGGACATTGGTAACATAGAATACTGCAATTTTGGTCCACGGGTTAATTGGTGAGATCAGTGGTGGGGGAGCTGTATTGCCTCAGTTGTGGCCACGGGCTCACCTGTTGCAGTTGAGCAGGAGAGGAGACACCGAGGTGGTGTGGGAAAGCACTTGTGGGGCGCGCTGGAACCCATACTTGGGTTGGGGGCTGGCCCTTCCCATTGGCGCTGCCTCGTAGAAGAACAAGCTGGACCAGGACAACTTACTGTCAATTCTACAGTTGTGCCACTCAAGGGCTTAGGTTATATTATTTTTTTCTTTGCCACAGTATGCTTTTCTGAAATCGTAACCATATGTACTTTGTGGGGAGTGCTGTTGGCACTGTGTTTTGCACCTTGGCCCCAAAGGAACATTGTTTCATTTGGCCATATTCATGTATGGTTGAATGACAGTTAAATTTGAATACTTCACTGTATATCTCAATGTTTCAATGTACACATGACAAATAAAACTACTCTTGATCTTGACAATGGACAGCACAGCAGAGGTCTTTTCCTATTCCTTGTTTTAAGTGCAATGTTAGCAGAGTAATGAAGATGCCCTGGAATAATTTTCTGTTGAGGGAAAATGCCTGATCATGAGGGTCTTAGGAAGGATGAAAGAAAGTGTTTTTCTGAGGGAGGGGTTGGTAAAAACAAGAGGGCATAAGTTTAGGATCAGAGGTGAGAGATTTAAAAGGGACATCAGGGTAGCTTCTTCATGCAAAGGGTGATTGGTAACCCTAAGGGAAGGGGTACATTGAAGCTTGTCTTCAGTTCCTGCTGAAGAACAAGCAAATCCTGTCAGAAGGAGCAGAATACCATTTGCATTAGGATATATCTGGCTGCATAGTCCCAATTGCTGATACACTCAGTGGCCACTTTATTAGGTACATTAGCTCATTAATGCAAATATATAATCAGCAAATGTATGTGGCAGCTCTCGAAGCAGGCATGGTCAAAAAGTCTAGTTGTTGTTCAAACCAAACATCAAAACAGGTAAGAAATGTGATCTAACTAACTTTGACCGTGGAGTGATTGTTGGTGCCACACAGGGTGGTTTGAGTATCTCAGAATGTACTGATTTTCTGGGATTTTCACACACAAGTTTCTAGAACAGGGGTTCCCAACCTGGGTCCATAGACTCCTTGCTCACTGGTATTGGTCCATGGCACAGAGTTCAGAGAATAATGCAAAAAAAAACAAAACGAAAAATCCAGTGAGCAGCAGTTCTGTGGGCAAAAATGCCTTGTTAATGATGGAGGTCAGAGGAGAGTGGCCAGCCTAGATCAACCTGACGGGGAGGTAACAGTAACTCAAATAACCATGTGTACAACAGTGGTGTGCCGAAGAGCATCTCTGAACATACATGCTGAACCTGGAAGTGGATGGACTATGGCAGCAGAAGACCACCAGCACACACTCAGTTCCACTTTATCAGGTACAGGAGGTATCTAATAAAGTGGCTACTGAATGCATGCCTGGCAGCATCCAGGTACAAAATAGCCTGTGTGTATCAGAGAAACTTCTTTATCAGATTGGAAATGCGTCAATATTTTACGCTTTAGGTAAATTGATATTTTGAGACATCCCCCAAGCACAGGGAGGGTCCAGGGACCTTGTGGTTCACATTTCGTTTACTTTTATGGTAGATAATTGAGTTAACATCCCATAAATCAGTATCTTCTGGGTAGTTTGGCAGTTGCTACGATTTCCTACCCTGTGTCTAACTTCCCTTTCTACTGTTTTATTGCACTGTGATCACAAAATCAAAAATCCCCAGCAAACAACCAACTCTATCAAGTCAGAAAAAAGATACAACGGAGTTGTTGTATCAGTGCCTTTGAAACACATCTGCCCAATAATATGGTGCACCAGAGAAGAGAGGATTAAGCACCTTCTGTTCAAGCTCCTCCTCCCATCTGATGATAATGTGCATTCGTATCATTTAATGATAAAGTATTGAGGCACTGTTTCACATTTTGACCAGAACGCTACCAAATTGCCTAGTTAGCTACCCTGCTCAGGTCATGGCTGTGTATTCTGAGATGTTGATGCCCAGAACTTGAAGCTGCTGACTCTTTCCACCTGGGCTCTTCCTTGAACACTAACCCACCTAAGTGGCTGCAGCAAGGTAATTTTCAACAATTCAGAAGCAGCTTGTTTTCACTGTATACTTTATAACAGTCTATGAACACTACCTTGCTATTCCCTTCACTTTCCACTAATTATTTATTTTTGTAGTTTATATTGCACTATATCTAGCTGCAAAGCAACAAATTTCACATCACCTAAGTCCCACACCTTCAAGTCCAGGGACAGTTAATACCCTACAACCATCAGCTTCCTAAACAAATCTAGATAACTTCACTCACCTCAACTATGAACTGATTCTACAACCTACAGATTCAATTTCAAAGACTTGACAACTCAAGTCCTCAATGTTATTTATTTATTTAATTTGTATTGGTCTTTTCCACATTAGTTGTTTGTTTTTCATTCACTCGATTATGTTTCTTTGTATCTACTGTGAATGCTAACAAGAAAATGAATCTCAGGGTAGTACATGGTGTCATATGTGTACTTTGATAATACATTTACCTTGAAGTCAGTGATAATAATGTGTTTTAATGTCTTTCCCTTCACCTCTGTGACCACTCCCTTTACAAATGGCCCTACTCTCTCTACACTCATGACTGTGTGGTTAGGCCCAAATACCATCTGTAAGTTTGCCACTGACATCACTGGTGTTGGCAGAATCAGATGGTGATAAGGCTGATGGTGTTGCAACAACTTGTTACATATACCTGTTTGGGTGCATTCTCCAGATACCTTATAAGGTAACCATAGCCTTGCACTCAAAATCATTAAGACCGAGGAATTAATTGTGTGTTTCAGGAAGGGGAAGTCAGGCTTTGCGAAGAGTCAGCAATGCCAGGACAGATTAAATAGTTTCCTGATTTGTCATAAAGTTTTATGACTTGAAAGAGCTACCTTGATGCATTCGGGACTCTGATTATACTTGCCAAGTTCCATGTAATGAAATGACTACTTCACAGAGAACTTAGTGATATCTCACCATCAAGCATGGAAATGGTCAAAAAATTGGTAGAAACTATGGCCATTGTAATGCACCAATCATTTTGCTCACAGCGATATCCAGAAGCTACAATGAGATCCCTCTTGGTGAGATTTCAGAACAGGTTACAAATAAAGGCAACATCTTGACGTTGAGAATCAACACATCCTCAATGATCAGGTAAACCAAACATTAGTGTCCCTTAAATAAAATACACCATATTTGAGGTTGAAAACTATAATGCCTTGTTGGAACTAGAATACAATGTCAAATCGGGTTGTACTGAAGTTTTAACAGTCTTTCAGTCTGTCCTGTGGAGATGTGACAGATTGAGCCGTGGAAAGCTTAAACAGTCATATGGTGTCGAGTTAAAGCTGTAACACACCATTGCCTTTTGGTAAATTTTGAAGTGCTTTAACTGTGACATTGCCAAATACTACAGCATTGTAACAATGACAGACTTTATTTTTAGGGGACTGTTTAATGTCTTTTTCTCAGTTAGCGGACAAATATGATTTATCTAATGTACACCTTTTTAGATATTTACAAATTAGGATTTTTTTTTACGTGGTTTGTTACCAAATTACCCTTCTGTTTATCTACCTAATATGATAGATGTTCTCTTTCAGTTTGAACCATTTCAAAAAGGGTTGATAGCTATAATCTATAAGCGGTTACTGAGTCTAGGAATGATATCTAATGATAAAATTAAATGCACTTGGGAATTGGAACATCATTTACGGATAATCAGTGGAGTAAAATTTTTCATTTGGTTAATAACTCATCTATTTGTGCCCATCATTCCTTGATACAGTTCAAGGTAGTACACCGGGCCCATATGTCAAAGGATAAATTAGCGCATATCTTCCCTAATATTAATCCGATTTGTGACAGATGTAATACTGATTTGGCCACTTTAACTCATATGCATTGGTCTTGTATAAAGCTAGCTAACCTTTGGAGACTGTACCTCTTCCTAGAGATGCTGCCTGGCCTGCTGCGTTCACCAGCAACTTTGATGTGTGTAACTTTTGGAGAGATGTTTTTAAAACAGTATCAGGAGTTTTGGATCTGGATATACAACCTAATTTGCTTACGGCAAATTTTGGGATTATCCCATCGGAAGCAGGAAATATTCCTGTTTCCGCTCAACGTATGACAGCCTTTTCGACATTACTGGCTAGGAGAGCCATTTTATTGAAGTGGAAGGATTCTAATCTGCCTACGGTCTTTTACTGGCTCTCCTCCATTATGTCCTGTTTAAGTTTAGAGAAAATAAGAAGTCAGAAATTTGATACATCCTTTAAATTTGAGCAATATTTTCATTTAATTTGATTTATTAGGCTTTCAATCTTTTTTTTCGAAGTCTTAGATTTGATCAGAAAGTAATTTTTTCTTTCTTTTTTTTGTCATATCCTCAAAATGGACTGCCCAGTCCCTTTTTTTTGGTTTTATTATAGTGTAGTGGGTTTTTTTTCCTTTTCATTTAAAATCCAATGTTTTTCCCTTTCTTTTCATAAACTGGTAAGAGGAGAATTGTTACTTTCTTTTTTTAATTATTATATATTTTACACTAGTTTAACATTATGATTTTGACGTTTATGTTAACCTTGGTTTATTATGGAACTGATATATGTATTTGAACTAATTCACCTCTTGACTGTATGTTTGCCTTTTTAAAAAATCAATAAAAAGATTAATAAAAAAACCAGACAGACTGAGTTAGGCAGTTAGTGTTACAACAGTGCTGTGTCAGATGGACCAGTTCTGGACTGTTAACATATCATCCAAAACAGTAATAATCAAGTGTCAAAAATTCTTAACATTTGGCCCAATTTCCATGATAGAAAGCTGTTCAGAAACGTTGGCATTTCTCCCCCAAGTGTCCAGAATTTTGAGACTTATGCAAATACGGAGATAATGAACATTCTGACAGGTGCTCACCACACAGTGCAAACTTTGCAAGTCCCTGGCACTTATGTAAGGACATCTGTCCATTGTAAATGGTGCACAGCCTGCAACACCATTTTTAAGACCATAAGACATAGGAGCAGAATTAGGCAATACAGCCCATCAAGTCTGCTCCGCTATTTCATCATGGCTGATCCTGGATTCCATTCAACCGCGTACACCGGCCGTCTCCCACATCCCTTGATGCCCCGACCAATTAGGAACCTATTAACTTCTGCTTTGAATATACCCATGGACTTGACCTCCACTGCAGTCTGTGGCAAAGCATTCCACAGATCCACCACTCTTTGGTTAAAAAAAAAAATTACTCCTCACTTATGCTTGAAAAAGTAGCTCCTCAATTTTGAGGCTGTGTCCTCCAGTACTGGATAACTCACCAAAAGAAACATCCTCTCCACATCCACCTTATCTAGTCCTTTCAACATTTGGTAGGTTTTAATGAGATCCCTACACATCCTTCTAAATTCCTGACAGTACAGGCCCAAAGCTGAAAAACACTCATATATGAACACTTTCCTTCCCGGAATCATCCTCGTGAACCTCTTCTGGACTCTCTCCAGTGACAATACATTCTTTCTGAGATAAGGGGCCCAAAACTGTTGATAATACTCCAAGTGTGGCCTGACTAGCATTTTATAAAGCTTCAGCATTATCTTCTTGTTTTTATATTGTATTCCCCTTGAAATAAATGGCAACATTGCATTTGCCTTCTTTACCACAGACACAACCTGTGAATTAGCCTTCTGGGAGTCTTGCACAAGGACTCCTAACTCCCTTTGCACCTCTGATGTTTGAATTTTCTCTCCATTTAGATAATAGTCTGCACTATTGTTCTTTTTATCAAAATGCATTATTATACATTTCCCAACACTGCATCCCATCTGCCACTATTTTGCCGATTCTTCCAATTTGTCTAAGTCCTGCTGCAGTCACATTGCTTCCTCAGCACTACCTAGCCCTCCACCTATCTTTATATCATTCACAAACTTTACCACAAAGCCATTCCTTTATCCAAATCATTGACAAACAATGTGAAAAGAAGCGGTCCCAGTACTGACCCCTGAGGAACACCACTATTCACTGGCAGCCAACCAGAAAAGGCTCCATTTATTCCCACTTGCTGTCTCCTGCCTGTCAGCCTTTCCTCTGTCCATGTCAGTATATTTCCTGTAACACCACAGGATTTTATCTCATTAAGCAGCCTCAAGTGAGGCACCTTATCAAATGTCTTCTGAAAATCACTGCCTCTCCCTTGTCCACCCTGCTTGAAGAATTCTAATAGATGTGTCAGGCAAGATTTCCCTTTACAGGAACCATGATGACTTTGGCTTATTTTACCATTAGTCTCCAAGTACCCGAAACCTCGTCCTTAATAATGGACTCCAACATTTTCCCAACCACTGAGGTTAGGCTAACTGCCCTATAAATTCCTCTCTTTTGTCTTCCTCCTTTCTTAAAGAGTGGAGTGACATTTGCAATTTTCCAGTCCTCTGAGACTATGCCAGGGTCAAGTGATTCTTAAAAGATCATGACCAATGCATGTGTTATCTCTTCAGCACCTGGGCCTAGAGAAAATGGTTGATACAGCCCATCCCATGACAGGCAAAGCCCTCCCCAGCACTGCACTTACATGGGGCACTGCCACAAGAAAGCAGAATTCATCATGAGAGACATCCACCATCCGTGCTATACTCTCTTCTCATTACTACTATCAGATCCTTTTCCTTTTCCAAAAACTCTGAGGGAAAGCTGGCTCTCGCAATTCTCTCTTGAAAAAATTAGCAGGCACGAAATGGGAAGCTAATGCTCACACACTTAAATCAACTGCCCTAGCACTCTGCTATGCACCTGCAGAATACCGTGCACCTGCGTGGGGCAGATCAGCCCATGCGAAGAAAATAGACCCGTTGCTCAACGAAGCCTGCCGAATAATCACGGGCACACTGCGCCCCACACCCACTAACATCATTTACAGACTTGAAGGCATTGCTCCTCCAGAGATCCGAAGACACTACAACAAAAATTGAAAAAGGTAGACAGAACTCGGATCCATAGCACCCACTACACCATCATATGCCAGTTTCCAACCGCCTAAAATCCAGGAAAAGCTTTGCTACAGTGGAGGAACTACCGCACGGAACTTCCCCCCAAATGTACAGGATTGACCTCTGGCAACAAACAGAAGCCAGAACCCCACCAAACAATACAGTGCAAGACCCCACAGAAATGTTACCAGACGGGGCACTGCTTGACAGACGGAAGTGGTGCACTCTCAACAGAGCGAGAGCGGGAGTTTGTAGGACGGGAGACAATGTGGTGAAGTGGGGTTTAAAGACCAGCAAATCCTGTGAGTGTGGCGAAAGGGTGCAGAACATCGAACACGTTCTGCGCAACTGCCCACTCTCACCTGATTTAGCTGACACTGATCTGCTCAACATCAACCAGACATCACTAGAGTGGCTGGCTGTCTGGTGTAACAAGCTATGCTGATGACCATCAGATAAGAGGTACAGGGGCATGGGTGTGTGGCTATGCAACAACTGAAATCCTCCCGTGCATACAGCATTTGCTGCCGCTCAGCTGGAATTTTTCTTTTATATCATGCTTTATTAAAGTGCTGTGCAGTTTTCAGGCCATGTAAAAATTTCCTGGCCAGAGCAATGATTGGAACATGCAGCTGAAAAAAAAAAATAGAAATAATGTTGTATAGAAGCCTGAGATCCTGCACCAGCAGGTTCAGGAATAGTTATTACGCTCCTAAAACAGCATGGATAACTTCACTCACCTCAACTCTAAACTGATTCCACTAACTAGAGGGACTCTACCACTCATGTTCTCAGTATTATTTTTTATTTGCCCAGTTCGTCTTCTTTTGCACATTGGTTGTTTGTCAATCTGTCAGTATAGTTTTCATAAATCTTATATATTATTCTGTAAATGACTGCAAGAAAATGAATTTCAAGGTAGCATTTGGTAACATATATACAGTTTGATAATAAATTTGCTTTGACTTGGGTCTCGTCTGGTATAGTGTGTGTGTGTATGTTAAACCCAAGGAACAATACACTGCATAGAAATGTTTAAAGAATAAGCTGAAACTGAGGCAAAATCTTTCAAAGATAAAAATCTCTATTTTTTTTTAGTTTACTCTGATTATACTGAACTAGGAACTTGCTGCTTCATTGAAGAGCTGACATTACGTAGTGTCTGTAAGCTGAATGCAGATAGCATTGTTTCTCAGGGTGATTTCTAGGGATGAGACCTGGCAGATGGGCCATCGATCATTGTTTGCAGCTGAAATATTCAATATTTTTGACCTATTAGTTTAGTGATCAGTAAAGCATGGGAAAAATTAAGAGTGACAGAATTGGTTGGTCTTTTTATTGACAACATAGATTATTACAAGTTGAAAAGGCAAAAATCATTTCAAAGACATGGTGCGACATCCTTCACCCTTTCAAATCCATTCCAAACCCTTTACCACAACAAACAAAAAGTGCAAAGGTAGTCCAGGAAAAACAGAGTCAACAAATAAACCTAAGTAAAGCAGGTTGGTTAACACACAGAACTGGAGAACTCCCAGCGATTGGTGCTTTGGAGATGGCCAATGGGTTCATTCCATTTTGACTGAGAATGCTTGTGTTCCATGGCACAACAGCATTACCAACAGCGCAGAATAAAAACAATCTGCTGTAAACAAGGAGTCTGTCCAATAAACAACTTTCATTCAATTAAAAATAAACCATGAATATTAAGGATAAATCCTCAGTCCAGCTATAGTATCTTTGTCAGTGGGGAGGGTGGTTTCTTCTTCCTCGTGACTGGTTGATAATATAGTGAATAGATATGTATATACAACTGAGAGATGCTGTAATGAATGGATATCCCTGTATCCCAATTAAAACAGAAAAAGACGTAAATTGACTGGGAAATGGTTTCACTATTTATTACCCGGTCTAGAATAATGCCCCCAGCGTAAGGTTTCTTTACGAGCCTTACGTGAACGATGCCATATTGTGCACATCACTCTTGTTCATCGACCTGCAAATGCATTCATTGAATTTTCTTATTCCACAGTTTCAGTAGTTGCATCAGTCAGTCAATGTTGTATTTATGATAGTATTGCTGGCAACTTCGTTATGTAGTTATGTATAAGGAAGTTTAATATAAAGAGAATTTAAAAAAAACAAATTCATAATATGGATCTTGTGCTTCTGAATACTAGTTGCATTTCTGGACGCCAGCTTTTCAGAAACACATCATTATGGTTTGTCTGATCCGTGTCTACTTTCTGCACAATTAAAGAAATACTAAAGAATCCAGCTTTTCAGAGCTTCTCGATAATCTCTTTCAAAATCTAACCAGCATGACGGACTGGTCCTAAACTCAATGCACTCTGAACAATGCTATTGTATAATCCCGTGCTGCTGTGATTTATATGCTATGGATCTAAATCCTTCCTCCCCAGTATATTGTGGCAGTCTAACAGGGGCCATACATTGTGTGTGTGTGTGTGTGTGTGTGTGTGTGTGTGTGTGTGTGTGTGTGTGTGTGTCTGAGTGAGTGTGTGTGTGTGTCTGAGTGAGTGTGTGTGTGTGTGTCTGAGTGAGTGAGTGAGTGAGTGTCTGAGTGAGTGAGTGAGTGTGTGTGTGTGTGTGTGTGTGTCTGAGTGTCTCTGAGTGAGTGTGAGTGTGTGTGTGTGTCTGAGTGAGTGAGTGAGTGTGTGTGTGAGTGTGAGTGTGAGTGAGTGAGTGTGTGTGTGTGTGTGTGCATGTTTGAGTGAGTGTGTGTGTGTGTGTGTCTGAGTGTGTGTGTGTGTGTGTGTGTATAAGAGTATGCGTCCATGTATGTATGTAGAACAACAGAATCAACAGCGATCATCCTACCATTACCACTTGCGGTGGAAACATACACTAGAAAAGAGATCATTTTGCTGATGTTCTGGAGAGGTACAAACAAAAATACCACTATCAACTTGACTGCTTGGTCATTGTGAACACAGCACACGTAGACTTTCCTTCCTGTTTTTGGAGGCTGGATATGGAAAATACATCTCCACATGTCTGGTAAATCTTTGAGAACCCCAGCCTAACAAATAACCAAATAAAACCCTTGGCTACTGGAATTTTTAGTGTTTTACCCACTCAATCTTAAATAATCATGCTCTGTGTAAAATATCCCATTAAATCTTTAAATAATCTGAATAAATAATAAATCATATAAAAAAGAAAAAAGATTACAATCGCCTATTTTTGAAATTACACAGCAGGATTAGGTTTCAAATCACACATGACAGCAATAACAAAAGGATGTACTCTAGAGACAAAGGCAATCGGGACTCAACAGAAAGATGGTGGGTTTACCCAGCACTGCCGCTGTCCTGAATCCGATTACAGAATGTGATAGAAGAAGCAAGCGTAAAAGGTAAAAATCTGGGCATATATTTATGTCAGGACTTTTTTTTTAAACGAATATTGAAGTCAAGAGGAGAAAGGAGAGCAATGGAATTTGCTCACTTTTAACAACGATAATTACAGATATAAAAGGCTATATCAATGTGAATAAAGATTCACATTTGGTTTCAGTCATAAAATATGGTAATGAATTCAGGGTTAAACTTACAGCGGATTTAATAAGGAGTAATGTATCTGCTTGGAGCAACACATAATGCTGGAGGAACTCAGGTCAGGCAGTATCTATGCAGGGAGTATACAGTTGACATTTCGTGCGACCCTTCAGTATCTCAGCCCAAAATACTGACTGTTTATTCTCCTCCACAGAAGCTCCCTGACCTGCTGAGCTTCTCCAGTATTTTGTGTGTTGATTTGGATTTCCAGCATCTGCAGAATCTCTTGTGTCTAGCACTTGTTCGGAATTACAAACGTACTTACGTCTGCGCAGAGATGCTTCTACAAGGTCTTAGGTAGGTAGATATGTTACTGCAGCACAGCTTTCATTGTATATTTTTTCCATATTCTATTTAGAGTAATTATTTTGTCAGCTAAGCCCCAAAATAGAAAAGAACATTTAACAGTTGTTATTTTAAGACCATCAAGCTTTTCTTAAAAATTACTCGTCACAAACATTAAGCATAAGATCACTATGCTGATCAGCCCTGTAACACTGCACTTGGTCATTCCCTTTCTGAAGTGACAATTTAGATAAAAGCAAAGTTTATAAAGAACACAGGCAACTGTTATGGTATGATTTTACACCCCTAGACATTTTCTATCTTCCTTCAGGAGTAGCTTTTCCTTTTAAGTGAAGCTGCAGCTTGGTCACCACAACCTCTTCTCACCAGATGGTTTGACAAGTGGTGACGCCATTTACCTTTCAACAGGCAGAGCTTTTGGATTCTTCTGTCAACTAGGGTTGCAAAGTGAATGACTGAATTGGTATGTCAGACTCTCTCTTGTATCACTTGGTGCTATATTAACAGCTATGCTATCTGAGTGACTGTTATACCATTAAAAACTTCAATGTAAAGTAGTGCAAGAACTGCGCAGAAAGGAAATAAACATCTTCATTAGGAGATATCCATAATGACATAATTCTTTAAGGGGCTGTATTAAACCCTTGCAACTCACAACTACTGTAGAGGAATTAACACTTGGAATGATAGTGGTTCTTAAAAGGTTATTGATACACAAAATATGAGCATATTTGAAAAAGTAATCCAGCAATAAATTATAAGCAGATATTGGATGACTTAAGGCAGTGATTGGTTGGCACCAGAGTGGTCCAGTTGGTTTTTAAGCTATTGGAATTTGATTCTGTGAAAGCATTGACGGAGGATGTTTGAAGTATCATGCTGTTAACTTAAACTGGTGCCAAAGTGCATCCTTCCTGAATTTCAAAAGATACATTCATGATAAGAAAACAAAATTCTGAAAAATTAGTAACCACCTCTTTACAACTTACCATATGTAAAACCTTAATGGTTGCTCTTGGTGGTTTTAGTATGAGAGTGCACCATATAATACTGTACAGGGCACAAGTGCATTAGACAAGGACATCAAATTAGACAACAGCCCATGTCAGGATCTAGATGCAGACACAAGGCATTAGAACAATTCTGTTTTAAATACTCCGGTTACTAAAATATCAAATCAATCATGGAGTGATGCCATGACCACAGAAAAAAATCTCACACCAATCTAGCAGTCAGACTCACATAGAGCTACGATTCTAATTTTGAAAATAGTCTCCTGTGATCGGATCGGGGAGGCAAAGAAGCAGCTATAAGCAGCTTGGATTCCGTAGACAACTGCCTTAAGTTGAATGGGCCCTGAAGAGGAGGCTTTAAAAAGAGGAAACTCTGTATCCTCTGGCCTTAATCCTTCCACATTCATCCTTCATACCAGTTCCTTCATCATTGAGAGAAAATTTTTAAAAAATGACTCCACCAGTTCTTTAGATTTCCACTTTACGTAAGCTCGATCTGCTGAAGGAGTTTCTGAAATAAAGCAAAAGCAAAAGTTAAGGGCTATGGAAATGATTAAAGATGAGCTTTATTTGTCAGACGTACATCGAAACGTACAGCGAAATTCATCATTCGCGTCAACGCAATTGACGATTTACAAATGTACGGGCACTACCTGAGCTGCTGTACAGTGCAAAGTAGTCAGCATTTTTGGGATAAGTTCCAGGTCAAAGAGTAATTAGCAAAGACAGTGTCGCTAGTTGGGAAGCAAGTTAGTGTCGTGGTTAGCGCAATGCTCTACAGCGCCAGTGATCTGGGGTTCAATAGATAAAATGTGCTGGGGGCCAGCTTGCAAGTGTCACCATGCATCCACTGTCAATATATCATGCAACACATATCAAAGTTGCTGGTGAACACAGCAGGCCAGGCAGCATCTCTAGAAAGAGGTACAGTCGACGTTTCAGGCCAAGACCCTTCGTCAGGACTAACTGAAGGAAGAGTTAGTAAGAGATTTGAAAGTGGGAGGGGGAGGGGGAGATGCAAAATGATAGGAGAAGACAGGAGGGGGAGGGATGGAGCCAAGAGCTGGACAGTTGATTGGCAAAAGAGGATATGAGAGGATCATGGGACAGGAGGTCTGGGGAGAAAGACAAGAGGGGGGGAACCCAGAGGATGGGCAAGGGGTATAGTCAGAGGGACAGAGGGAGAAAAAGGAGAGTGAGAGAAAGAATGTGTGTATAAAAATAAATAACGGATGGGGTACGAGGGGGAGGTGGGGCATTAGCGGAAGTTAGAGAAGTCAATGTTCATGCCATCAGGTTGGAGGCTACCCAGACAGAATATAAGGTGTTGTTCCTCCAACCTGAGTGTGGCTTCATCTTTACAGTAGAGGAGACCGTGGATAGACATGTCAGAATGGGAATGGGATGTGGAATTAAAATGTGTGGCCACTGGGAGATCCTGCTTTCTCTGGCGGACAGAGCATAGGTGTTCAGCAAAGCGGTCTCCCAGTCTGCGTCGGGTCTCGCCAATATATAGAAGGCCACATCGGGAGCACCGGACGCAGTATATCACCCCAGCCGACTCACAGGTGAAGTGTCGCCTCACCTGGAAGGACTGTCTGGGGCCCTGAATGGTGGTAAGGGAGGAAGTGTAAGGGCGTGTGTAGCACTTGTTCCGCTTACAAGGATAAGTGCCAGGAGGGAGATCAGTGAGGAGGGATGGGGGGACGAATGGACAAGGGAGTCGCGTAGGGAGCGATCCCTGCAGAAAGCGCGGGGGGGGGCGGGGAAGATGTGCTTAGTGGTGGGATCCCGTTGGAGGTGGCGGAAGTTACAGAGAATAATATGTTGGCACCGGAGGCTGGTGGGGTGGTAGGTGAGGACCGGGGAACCTTATTCCTAGTGGGGTGGCAGGAGGATAGAGTGAGAGCAGATGTGCGTGAAATGGGAGAGATGCGTTTGAGAGCAGAGTTGATGGGGGAGGAAGGGAAGCCCCTTTCTTTAAAAAAGGAGGACATCTGCCTCATCCTGGAATGAAAAGCCTCATCCTGAGAGCAGATGCGGCGGAGACGGAGGAATTGCAAGAAGGGGATGGCATTTTTGCAAGAGACAGGGTGAGAAGAGGAAGAGTCCAGATAGCTGTGAGAATCAGTAGGCTTATAGTAGACATCAGTGGATAAGCTGTCTCCAGAGATAGAGACAGAAAGATCTAGAACGGGGAGGGAGGTGTCAGAAATGGACCAGGTAAACTTGAGGGCAGGGTGAAAGTTGGAGGCAAAGTTAATGAAGTCAACGAGCTCAGCATGCGTGCAGGAAGCAGCACCAATGCAGTTGTCGATGTAGCGAAGGAAAGGTGGGGGACAGATACCAGAACAGGCACGGAACATAGATTGTTCCACAAAGCCAACAAAAAGGCAGGCATAGCTTGGACCCATACGGGTGCCCATGGCTACACCTTTAGTTTGGAGGAAGTGGGAGGAGCCAAAGGAGAAATTATTAAGAGTAAGGACTAATTCCGCTAGACGGAGCCGCATCTGCTCTCAGGATGAGACTTTTCATTCCAGGACGAGGGAGATGTCCTCCTTTTTTAAAGAAAGGGGCTTCCCTTCCTCCACCATCAACTCTGCTCTCAAACGCATCTCCTCCATTTCACGCACATCTGCTCTCACTCCATCCTCCAGCCACCCCACTAGGAATAGGGTTCCCCTTGTCCTCACCTACCACCCCACCAGCCTCCGGGTCCAACATATTATTCTCCGTAACTTCTGCCACCTCCAACGGGATCCCACCACTAAGCACATCTTTCCCTCCCCCCCCCCGCTTTCCGCAGGGATCACTCCCTACTCGACTCCTTTGTCCATTCGTCCCCCCCATCCCTCCTCACTGATCTCCCTCCTGGCATTTATCCTTGTAAGCGGAGCAAGTGCTACACATGCCCTTACACTTCCTCCCTCACCACCATTCAGGGCCCCAGACAGTCCTTCCAGGTGAGGCGACACTTCACCTGTGAGTCGGCTGGGGTGATATACTGCGTCCGGTGCTCCCGATGTGGCCTTTTATATATTGGTGAGACCCGACGCAGACTGGGAGCCCACTTTGCTGAACATCTACGCTCTGTCCGCCAGAGAAAGCAGGATCTCCCAGTGGCCACACATTTTAATTCCACATCCCATTCCCATTCTGACATGTCTATCCACGGCCTCCTCTACTGTAAAGATGAAGCCACACTCAGGTTGGAGGCACACCTTATATTCCGTCTGGGTAGCCTCCAACCTGGTGGCATGAACATTGACTTTTCTAACTTCCGCTAATGCCCCACCTCCTCCTCGTACCCCATCCGTTATTTATTTTTATACACACATTCTTTCTCTCACTCTCCTTTTTCTCCCTCTGTCCCTCTGACTATACCCCTTGCCCATCCTCTGGGTTCCCCCCCCCCAGTCTTTCTCCCCGGACCTCCTGTCTCATGATCCTCTCATGTCCCCTTTGCCAATCACCTGTCCAGCTCTTGGTGCCATCCCTCCCACTCCTGTCTTCTCCTATCATTTTGGATCTCCCCCTCCCCCTCCCACTTTCAAATCTCTTACTAATTCTTCCTTCAGTTAGTCCTGACAAAGGGTCTCGGCCTGAAACGTCGACTGTACCTCTTCCTAGAGATGCTGCCTGGCCTGCTGCGTTCACCAGCAACTTTGATGTGTGTTGCTTGAATTTCCAGCATCTGCAGAATTCCTGTTGTTTGCGTCAATATATCATGCCCACAATTAATTAACTTTGATTAATTTCCGCACCTTTAAAATGTGGGAGGAAACCACAGCACTTGGAGGAAACCCATACAGTCACAGACTTGTCAGAAATGGAACCTCTGCAGCAGCTCAGGTGATCTGACAGTAAGATACAATTTAAACCTGAATATCTTATGAAGACAAGAAATGTTCGGAAGAGTTATTGAGGTCTCTCCATCAATCAGTAAGATCAGAGGTGAACTTGTACCTCCATTCTGCTCTCTGTGAAGCAGCAGCCAACAAAGGTGGGAACAGACGGGCCAGTGTGAGGGGAGGAGGAGCTGGCAAGAGACGAACAAAAGATGCCAGTGGAGATCTAGAGAAAGTACGAAAAGGCCAGGGTACAGTTGGTGGAAGGAGCAGGTTATAGGGGAGACAAAGATGATAGGAGCACGTAGGTTAGAGGAAGAGTGAGGAGTTGGTGGACTGTGATTACAATCGAGAACAGGGGTGGAGTGAACTGTTGGGTGATGTATGGGGTGGGGTTATTAACAGTTTAGGGATCAGAAAGTGGTCAATGGTAGTTGGTCGATGGGATGTGAGCAAGCTGGGTGAAATGGGAAAGTCAGGTAAGGGAGTAAAATGTTTGGGTAAGGGGAGTGAGGGGATTGAGTGAGTAGTCAGGGGGAGTGGTGGAGTGTGAGCAGTGTAGGAAGGGTTGGGGGTTTGTGAGCAGTGCAGGATAGGGGTGTGAGTCAGTGAGTGTTGGGGAGGGATTGGGGTGTGAGTCAGTGAGTGTTGGGGGGGATGGAGGTGTTAGCAGTGGGGGGAGGTCAGCAAATGAGAAATGATGGGAGAGGGTGGGGTTTGTGGGTAATGTCGAAGTAAGGAGTGGGAGTAAGCAGCTTAGGGGTGGGTGAGCAGTACGTGGGGTGAGGACAGTGAGCAAGCAAGTTTGGCAAGTCAACAGGTCTGGAAATATGGGAGTCATTTTTCAGAACCAGAGGAATTTTTAAAAACATTTCCCAGAACTGTGAGGAGGAGGGTGCACATAGAATGGGAGGAAGGCAGAAGTGACAGTGGGGAGGAATCACTGAAACATTTGTGGATGGGTGAGGAAGTAAAACAAATGAGTACAGAACAAGAGGAAAGGGAGTCTTGATTTTAAAGTCAAGTATTTGACTTGTAGCCGAGAGTCATGGACACTATGCGGTTTTTTGGAATTTCAGAATAAGAACAGAATTTCAATTTAGTCAACGAGGCCCTGTCTTTATTCCAGAGAAGATGCCTTACCGGTGACTTGTATTGGGTATAAGGGTCTTGTACAGCTGGGGAATCTTCCTGTTGATCATGGGTTGCAGCGACTCCTTCAGTCGGTGATAGTTACGCTCCAGCTCTCTGTGGTATTCCTTCTGGTCTGCTCCAATCAGGGTCTTGTTCTTGCGCAAGGCATCATCACATCTACGGGAAAACAATGTTTATTGAAGTGCACTCATATTTATCTCTTCATTACTATACAATTAACTTTCAAGGCAGCAAGTGAAGTTTGATGTCAGCTGCAGCAAGACACTGGGAAAATTTGATTCTCGACCTGCACCTCGTTATTTATTACTTATTTAGAGGTACAGGGAGGAACAGGTCCTACAGGCCCAACAAACAGTGCCGCCCAGCAACCCATCTTTTTAACATTAACCTAATCACAGGGCAATTTACAATGAACAAATTAACATACGAACCGATATGTCTTTGGACTGTGCAAGGAAACCGGAGCATCCGAAGGAAACCCAGGCGGTCATGAGGAGAACGTACAAACTCCTCACAGACAATGCCAGAAACGAACTCCAATCTCTGATACCCCGAGCTGTAATAGGGCGGAACTAACCGTAATGCTACTGTGGGTCTTGTCAGGTGTGTTCCTGATATGGTGGTCTACATTTTAGTTTTGTCAAGTAGAGGTCTATTGTTCCTCAGACTGGCCAATACCAAACTGGCAGCCACCATTTTCCTAAAGAAATATACTGACCAATCAGACGCTGAGTCATAACTGTGAGGAATGAGAAGCTCGTATCTGCTACAGGACAGCTGACAACGCAAGGAGTTTAAGTTTAAAGGGGCTACATCTGGTGCTTTCACAGTTACGAGGTGAAGGACAGTGCAGAGCTAGTCAGCACAGACACAAAGACTCTGACGTACCGTTTCATGAAGTCTTTGAAGCAGAGTCTCAGCTTGTTGTGATGTCGGAAGAGTTTGGGGTCATCTGGAATGTCTGCCAGGAAAACTTGGGCCACTTCCAAAGGTCCCTGTGAGAGTTATAAAGCAAAACCAGTATTATTTCAATCACACATCTGTTACAACTCTACAATCCCAGGGATTGTTCATTATTTTTAACCATGAACTGGTTTGACAATGCTGTAACTCAAAGGTGAAGGATTATAAGAGGTTGGAAGTAAACTCTTAAGGATACACATGATAGTGTAAAAGATCTATAATTTAATTTCTACTCAACTGTCAAAGCACTAATTCTTTCTGAAAATGGTCATATGGATACCAGCAGCTCCCACAGCGTAGAACAGTGAACTTCTTCATATACAATCAGTGGCCACTTCTATCAGGTACAGAAGGTACCTAGTAAAGTGGCCATTGTGTGCACTCTGTATGCTTGTAGTCTTCTGCTGCTGTAGCTCATCTGCTTCAGCGTTTGACATGTTGTACATTCAGTGATGCTCTTCTGTACACCACTGTTGTAACGCGTGGTTATCTGAGTTACTGTTACCTTCCTGTCTGTCTGAACCAGTCTGGCCATTCTCCTCTGACCGCTCTCATCAACAAGGCGTTTTTGCCCACAGAACTTCTGCTCACTGGATGTTTTTAGTTACCTGCAGTATTCTCTGTAAACTCTAGAGACAGTCATGTGTGAAAATCCTAGGAGATCAGCAGTTTCTGAGACAAGTCAAACCACCCTGACTGGCACCAACAATCATTTAACAGTCAATGTCACTTAGATCATATTTCTTCCCCACCCTGATGTTTGGTCTGGACAATAACTGAACCTCCTGACACCGCCTGCATGCTTTTATGCATTAAGCTGTTATCACATGATTAGGTATTTGCACTAAAGCGCAAGTACCTAATAAAGTGGCCATCAAGTGTACAAGTGAAAGGTTCTGAGTGGAAGGGAATCATTGCTACGTGCAAACCTGTGTCCGTCCATGATCTACACTGGATAGCAGCAGAAACCCTCTGTACCCTCCCTCCCATGTACCTGCCCCATCTTCAAGGTCAATTATAAAATGGCTGCCATTGACCAGTTTGAGCAGAGGACAGGAAGCAGACCGGGAATGTTTCTGGAATGCTCAGTACCTCCTTCCACAATGTGAATTGGACCATAACCATAAGGCACAGGAGCAGATTTAGGCCATTTGGCCCATTGAGTCTGCTCTGCCATTCAATTATGGCTGATTTATTTTCCACCCTCAACACCAACCTCCTGCCTTCTCTCCATAACCTTTGATGTCCTTACTAATTCGACCTATTAACCTACACTTTAAATATACTCGAACAACAGGAATTCAGCAGATGCTGGAAATTCAAGCAACATACATCAAAGTTGCTGGTGAACGCAGCAGGCCAAGCAGCATCTGTAGGAAGAGGTGCAGTCGACGTTTCAGGCCGAGACCCTTCGTCAGGACTAACTGAAGGAAGAGTGAGTAAGGGATTTGAAAGTTGGAGGGGAGGGGGAGATCCAAAATGATAGGAGAAGACAGGAGGGGGAGGGATAGAGCCGAGAGCTGGACAGGTGACAGGCAAAAGGGGATACGAGAGGATCATTGGACAGGAGGTCTGGGAAGAAAGACAAGGGGTGGGGAGGGTGACCCAGAGGATGGGCAAGAGGTATATTCAGAGGGACAGAGGGAGAAAAAGGAGAGTGAGAGAAAGAATGTGTGCATAAAAATGAGTAACAGATGGGGTACGAGGGGGAGGTGGGGCCTTAGCAGAAGTTAGAGAAGTCGATGTTCATGCCATCAGGTTGGAGGCTACCCAGGCGGAATATAAGGTGTTGTTCCTCCAACCTGAGTGTGGCTTCATCTTTACAGTAGAGGAGGCCGTGGATAGACATGTCAGAATGGGAATGGGATGTGGAATTAAAATGTGTGGCCACTGGGAGATCCTGTTTTCTCTGGCGGACAGAACGTAGAGGTTCAGCAAAGCGGTCTCCCAGTCTGCGTCGGGTCTCGCCAATATATAAAAGGCCACATCGGGAGCACCGGACGCAGTATATCACCCCAGTCGACTCACAGGTGAAGTGATGCCTCACCTGGAAGGACTGTTTGGGGCCCTGAATGGTGGTAAGGGAGGAAGTATAAGGGCATGTGTAGCACTTGTTCCGCTTACACGGATAAGTGCCAGGAGGGAGATCAGTGGGAAGGGTTGGGGGGGATGAATGGACAAGGGAGTTGTGTAGGGAGCGATCCCTGCGGAATGCAGGGGGGGGGGGAGGGAAAGATGTGCTTAGTGGTGGGATCCCGTTGGAGGTGGCGGAAGTTACGGAGAATAATATGTTGGACCCGGAGGCTGGTGGGGTGGTAGGTGAGGACCAGGGGAACCCTATTCCTAGTGGGGTGGTGGGAGGATGGAGTGAGAGCAGATGTACGTGAAATGGGGGAGATGTGTTTAAGAGCAGAGTTGATAGTGGAGGAAGGGAAGCCCCTTTCTTTAAAAAAGGAAGACATCTCCCTCGTCCTAGAATTAGCCTACTGACTCTCACAGCTATCTGGAAGCCTACCGACTCTCACAGCTATCTGGACTATTCCTCTTCTCACCCTGTCTCTTGCAAAAATGCCATCCCCTTCTCGTAATTCCTCCGTCTCCGCCGCATCTGCTCTCTGGATGAGGCTTTTCATTCTAGGACGAGGGAGATGTCTTCCTTTTTTAAAGAAAGGGGCTTCCCTTCCTCCACTATCAACTCTGCTCTTAAACGCATCTCCCCCATTTCACGTACATCTGCTCTCACTCCATCCTCCCACCACCCCATTAGGAATAGGGTTCCCCTGGTCCTCACCTACCACCCCACCAGTCTCCGGGTCCAACATATTATTCTCCGTAACTTCCGCCACCTCTAACGGGATCCCACCACTGAGCACATCTTTCCCTCCCCCCCTCTCTCTGCATTCCGCAGGGATCGCTCCCTACACAACTCCCTTGTCCATTCGTCCCCCCCAACCCTTCCCACTGATCTCCCTCCTGGCACTTATCCGTGTAAGCGGAACAAGTGCTACACATGCCCTTACACTTCCTCCCTTACCACTATTCAGGGCCCCAAACAGTCCTTCCAGGTGAGGCATCACTTCACCTGTGAGTCGACTGGGGTGATATCCTGCGTCCGGTGCTCCCGATGTGGCCTTTTATATATTGGCGAGACCCGACGCAGACTGGGAGACCGCTTTGCTGAACATCTACGCTCTGTCCGCCAGAGAAAGCAGGATCTCCCAGTGGCCACACATTTTAATTCCACATCCCATTCCCATTCTGACATGTCTATCCACGGCCTCCTCTACTGTAAAGATGAAGCCACACTCAGGTTGGAGGAACAACACCTTATATTCCGTCTGGGTAGCCTCCAATCTGATGGCATGAACATTGACTTCTCTAACTTCCGCTAAGGCCCCACCTCCCCCTCATACCCCATCTGTTACTTATTTTTATGCACACATTCTTTCTCTCACTCCCCTTTTTCTTCCTCTGTCCCTCTGAATATACCTCTTGCCCATCCTCTGGGTCACCCTCCCCACCCCTTGTCTTTCTTCCCAGTCCTCCTGTCCAATGATCCTTTCGTATCCCCTTTTGCCTATCACCTGTCCAGCTCTCGGCTCTATCCCTCCCCCTCCTGTCTTCTCCTATCATTTTGGATCTCCCCCTCCCCCTCCAACTTTCAAATCCCTTACTTACTCTTCCTTCAGTTAGTCCTGATGAAGGGTCTCGGCCTGAAACGTCGACTGCACCTCTTCCTCCAGATGCTGCTTGGCCTGCTGCGTTCACCAGAAACTTTGATGTATGTTGCATTAAATATACTCAATGGCTCGGCCTCCACAGCCATCTATGGCAATGAATTCCACAGATTCACCAGCCTCTGTCTAAGGAAATGGACCTCCTCCTATTCCAAGGCTGTGCCATTCAGTTCCAGACTCTCTCACTATTGGAGATATCCTCTGCACACATCATTATTCATGTTTAATCTTTTAAGGGCCAACAGTTCTGTTAAAAGTTGTACTTCAACACATAGGTTACACATAAGGCTCAGGAGCCTGAAGACCCACACCCAATGTTTTAGGGACAGCTTCTTCCCATTTGCCCTCAGATTTCTGAATGAACACTACCTCACTATTCCTCTTTTACACTACTTATTTCTTTTTGTAACTTAATGATACTTATGCCTTGACACAAAACAACACATTTCATAACATATGCCTGCTATAATAATTCTCAAGTTTGGCAAGGAAGTCATACATTTTATTTTATTCATTTTTATTTAGATTTTATTTAGAGGTGACAGGCCCCTTCTGGCCCAACAAGCCTGTACCCCTCCCCCCAGTTACTCCCATGTGACCAGTTAACCTACTTCCCCATAGGTCTTTGGAATGTAGGAGGAAACCAGAGCACCAGGAGGAAACCCACATTGTCACGGGAAGAATGTACAAACCTGTCACAGACAGCAGAACTGAACCTGGGTCGCTGGCACTGGCATAGCGCTACACTAGCTGCTGCAGTATTGTGCTGTCCCGATAGAACAAAGCTAACATTTAACCTGTCACATGGCCAGAAGCCCCAGCCGCAGAACTAATCCAATGTACATCGGAAGTGGGTGATAGAGGCTGCCCAATACCTTGGGAGGTGACAGGAACAATAACAGGGGCAAGAGGTGTGAACAGAAAGCACAAGCTTCAGTTTGCAAGCAGAAAGCAGCAAGGCTCAGCCAGGCAGCAATTACCTTGGACCCGTGATGTGTAGTACTTTACAGTGCCATTGACACAGTTTCAATTCCACCTCTGTCTGTAAGGAGTTTCTACATTTCCCCCTTGACTGTGTGGGTTTCCTCCGGGTGCTTTGGTTTCCCCCCACATTCCAAAGACATTCAGGTTAGGGTTGGCAAGTTGTGGGTAAGACATGTGGGCAATGCCAGCATAAAGATACTTGCACATCCCCAGACTGTGTTGGTCACTTTGACACAGATGACACATTTTATTGTATGTTTTTAAGTTTCGATGCACGTGTAATCTTCTCAGAGGATCATCAGCTTATTGTTTAAACTGATTATTGACTACAGGAGGAGGAAACCAGAGGTCCATGAGTCAGTCCTCCTTGGGGCATCAGAGGTGGAAAGGGCCAGCAACTTTAAATTCTTCAGTCATCATTTCAGAAGATCTGTCCTGGGTCTAGCATGCAAGTACCATTACAAAGAAAACACATAGCATCTCTACTTTCTTAGAAGTTTGCAAATATTCGGCATGTTATCTAAAGCTTTGACAAACTTCTATACATGTGACAGTGGAGACAGTATAGACTGGTTAAACCATGGCTTGGTATGGAAGTAGCAATGCCCTTGAATAGAAAAGCTTACAAAAATTAGTGAATACAACCCAATCCATCATGGGGAAAGCCCTTTCCCACCATTGAGTATATCTACAAGGAGGAGGGGATGTGGCAGGAAAGCAGCGTCCATCATCAAGGACCCCACCTCTCAGGCCTTGTTCTCTTCTCGCTGCCACCAGGTTCAGTAACAGTTTTCAACTCCTCAACCTCAACCATTAGGCTTATGAACCAGAGGGGATAACTTCAGAATCAGATTTATTATCACCGGCATGTGTTGTGAAATTTGTTAACATAGCAGCAGTACAATGCAATACATGATAATATAGAAAGAAAACAAAATAAGTAAGTAAATCAATTTCAGTAAGTATATATATTAATTAGATTAAAAATAGTGCAAAAACATAAGTAGTATATATATTTTTTTTAAAAGTGGGCTCAATGTCCATTTAGGAATCGGATGGCAGAGAGGAAGAAGCTGTTCCTGAATCACTGAGTGTGTGCCTTCAGATTTCTGTATCTCCTTCCTGAGGTATCGCACCTTGAAGGTGTCTTGGATTCTACAGAAGCTAGTATCCAAGATGGAACTGACAAATTTTACAACTCCCTGCAGCTTCTTTTGGTCCTGTGCAGTAGCACCCTGCCCCCCCATACCAGATAATGATGCAGCCTATCAGCATGCTCTCCAAGGTACATATATAGTAGTTTGAGTGTTTTAGGTGACAAACAAAATCTCTTCAAACTTCTAATAAAATATAGCCACCATCTTGTCTTCTTTACAGCTGCATTGGTATGTTGGGGTGAGGTTAGATCCTCAGAGACACTGACACCCAGGAACCTGAAATTGCTCACTCTCTCCACCTCTGACCCTTCTGAGGATTGCTTTGTGTTTGCTCGTCTTACCCTTCCTGAAGTCCACAATGAGCTCTTTCGTCTTGCTGACACTGAGTGCAAAATTGTTGCGGCGACACCACTCCACTAGCTGGTATACCTCACTCATGTACACCCTTTCATTTTCATCTGAGATTCTACCAACACTGGTTGTATCATCAGCAAATTTATACATGGCATTAACTCATCCCAAAACTGAACTGTTGCCACAACCTATGGGCTCCCTTTTAAAGACTCCAGCTCACAAATTCAATATTTATTTATGATTATTATTTAGCTTTTTTGTATTTACATACTTTGTTGTCTTTTGCACATTGATTGTTTGTTCATCTTGTGTGATATTTTTCCACTGATTTCTTTATATTTACTGTGAATGCCCACAGGAACATGAATCTCAGGATTGTATATGGTGGTATACATGCACTTTGATAATAAATTTACTTTGAACCCATGGCAGTAACATCAGGGTAATTCAACCAAGATCTCAACGGTGGAGCTGGCAGAAAACGTAATCAGTGAAGGCAGAGGAAGGCTGCAGCAGTGAAGGGTCCTCAGTCGTCCTGTGAGCCATGTCACTGGAACCTGACCCCGACCCGTCAAGGACAGTGTGGTGGCTGCCCATACATCAGCCTCTCTACGTTAAACAAAATGACACACAGGCATTCTACATTAAGGGAATAATCCCTTAGGCGAACATTGTATTCAACTCGAGTGATCATACTACCACCAATGATCACACATTTGACAAGTAAAGCTAATCTTTAATCTTTTGATTCTTGAAGGTAGGAGCAGATAAACAAGAAGAGGATTAAACATACAGAGCTGAGATTATTATAATAATGGAACTCCACATATTGTTAGAAACTTCTAGGTAAAAGAATAATTGTTCTGTAGTCAGTTTATGTAGCTTAAAGTAGCATCATGGAGTGGCTTAGTGCAGTGTCAGTCATGTTTCCATCAACCAGAAGTCCCGGAGTCAGTACTTATCTTTGAGAAACACACATCAAAGTTGCTGGTGAACGCAGCAGGCCAAGCAGCATCTATAGGAAGAGGCGCAGTCGACGTTTCAGGCCGAGACCCTTCGTCAGGACAGGCAGTCCTGATGAAGGGTCTCGGCCTGAAACGTCGACTGCGCCTCTTCCTATAGATGCTGCTTGGCCTGCTGCGTTCACCAGCAACTTTGATGTGTGTTGCTTGAATTTCCAGCATCTGCAGAATTCCTGTTGTTTACTTATCTTTGAGAGCTATTTTTGTTTCGATATATGTTTGATAATAATCAGATGAAAAAATATTATTGCTATCACTACAACTAACTTTTATGGCTATCCAGCATATGGTATGAAGCAGTTAGAAAAAAGAATAACCTTCCACTCACATCAGCCCGCATTCACAAATCACACTCAGCCAGGTCATGGCTGCAGGGAGCTTCTAAATTGAGGAGTTTCAGCAATTCTCAGATGTCATCTCTAATTTATACTGCAGTAGGACCTGACATAAACTCTCACTGAAAATGCATCGGAATAATATTTGCTCGTGGCAATTATTCATGAATGATGATGCATACTTGGAGGCTGGCATATGTGAATTCAGGCGTGTATGTTGAGTAAACTGGTTTACAAGGATCATTCGCAACTTGTGAAAAGGAGAAAGGGACTGTATCAACGTGGCAAGTGTGGATGTGGTCGAATGATTACACGATGAATCAACTGGGTTGCCCATACGCAGAGGGCCCCTTTCTTCTTGCTCGAGCTTTCGAATGTGCATGTTTTTCATCTCAGTGGGCCCAGTTTGTAGCTCCCGCACTGTAAGCTGCCCAGCATGTACAGAGGTTAATGTGATTTAATAAACACATTTAATCCTCCTGCTCCGTTGCCATTCTTGCTCTGTGCATGAGTAACAAATGCCACTACGCTAAGGGCAGTTTCCTTCAGCTCCTTGGCAGTTTCCATGTAAAACACGTTACACGCATGTTGTACCTACAGCACATGTTTACAGTGCCAAGAAAACACAGATCTGCTCACCACTGAAAAATGCTCTCCAGCACTCATTGTTAGCCACACTGCAGAAACTGCCAGAAGTTAATGAGCACACGAATTTTATCCAAAAAAGGGAAAAAAAGAACAGTCTATTCCAACTGAAAGAATTTGCATTCAATAGGCAAGAAGATAAACACTTTACTCAAATGTAAGGAGGACACTTTAAAGTGGAGGTTGATAGGTACTTAATTAGTAAGGGTGCCACAGGTTACCGGGAGAAGGCAGGAGAATGGGATTGAGAGGGAAAATAAAACAGCTATGATCGAATGGCAGAACAGAGTTGATGGCCAAATGGCCTGATTCTGCTCTTATGTTTTATGGTATTATGGACTCAGACAATTTACCTGGTTGACTGTAGTTCCCACACTTCCCTGAAGGACCATTTGCAACATCTTGGCATCAGCCGGATCCTGGTGCGTGGCAAAAGCCAACTCCTGGGTCTTCTTTTGCATGTCCTCGATGGCAACTTCAATTGGAATTAATATAATCTGAAAATGAGAGAAAAGAACATGGAATTTAACAACATTTATCACATCCTTCGTCTGGAAAGGTGTTTTAATCATGTCTTACACATGCATCCTCAATTACAACCACAGTCTTCAAATGCAGGTTTTGGAAACCCTTTACCTTGACAGGTATCACAGACTGCTGGAGGAACTCAGCCGGTCAGGCAGCATCCATGGAGAGGATAAAGAGATGTCGTTTTGGGCTAAAACCCTTCATCAGGAAGGCGACTCTATTCCTTTCCATAGGTGATGCCTGACCTGCTGAGTTCCTTCAGCATTTTGTGTGTGTTACTCTGAATTTCCAGCACTTTCAGAATCTCTTGTATTTATGACCTTGACAGGTATTTCTAGTGGCAGACAGTACGAGCCTCTGCAGGACTAGTGTCTCCCCCTGCCGATCTACGTTTATAACAATCAAATTAAAACTCTCACTGTAGAATTCCTGACTGAGTAATTTTAGTAAATGACAACGAAGCAGAATTTCTTATGCTGTGGTGAAATACCTTTGCTTGAGCTTGGTAAATTGGTGTATTATCACATACTGAAGTACAGTGAAAAACTGGTTTGTATACCATCCTTACAGATCATTTCATCACATCAGTATATTGAGGAAGTACAAGGGAAAACCAGTAATGGAATACAGAATATAGTTTTACAGAGAAAGCGATATATGCAAGGTCATAATGAGGTACAGTTTGATGTCAGTTATGCTAGGGGACCTTTCAAGTTTTATAACAATGAGATAGGAGCTGTTTTTGTGCCTGGTGCTTTCAGGCATCTTCTGCCCGATGGCAGGGGGAGAAGACAGAGTATTGGGCATGAGGTCCGTTGGCGTGTTAGCTGCTTTACTGAGGCAATGAGAAGTGTAGACAGTGTCCATGGACAGGACTAATGGATTACAGTAATCTTAATGTTAAGAATGATATTTGGATACCCTGCCTTTTCCATCTATCACTCTTCTAGCATGGGATAAAACTTGTGTAACGCTCAGTTATATTGGCTGGTATATATCTAGGGGACATCCCTCCCAGCGCCCGCCTGGACGCTTCCAGTTGGGTCGGCTGCTGAAAAACTGCCACTGACCATCAGCCAGCACACACAGTACGTACACCCCGTACACTTGCAAACTCTCATGGCTGTCCTGATGGTCAGTCTGCTGATGATCTGTCCACACAGGTTAGTCTTCCCCATCAGCAGCACCCTGCCAACATCTGCTGGTGACTCACCTGGTCATGATTCGTAACTGTAAAGCCTTTGTGGCTGAGAATTCTTGCCTTAAAGCAAAAACTATCTTGAATTGCAACTTCCTCTTTGATATAAGGGAAGTTTTGCAGTATTATGATGGTGCTATGTGTTTTACTTCAATAAAGGTTCAAGTGGAAAAATAAAATGATGTACAAACTTGTAGTCACTATGAGGTACAAACTAGTGAGGAAATGGAAACCTTGAAAACATCCCAATACAAGTTCTCTGCTCATATCTGGTAAACCATATATATGTTGTAACTGGGTTAACTGTCTGGACACGCCCCTCTGCTGACTGCCCCTGTGGCTCCTCCCACAGGCCCCTGAATAAAGGTGATTTCACCTTGCCCCTCCCTCAGTCCAGGGGCAGACACTCAGCATGGAAGTTGTATTTTACTGCGAATAAAACCCTTTCAGTATTTACCCTACTTCAGTCTTTTGGAATTATTGAAGGTGCTTCATACACACAGCTCCCTGGTGGGCATGGATCAGTTTTCATTCTGTATGACTCTGACTTCCCTTCTTTGTACTTGTCCTTCAAGATTACAGACGGATATGCTGAACCAGTTTATTTTCAAAATGGAAATGCCCTTTGAGGGCACTTTCTCTAAATTGTTACAAGTAGGAGCCTGTTTTATAAGTGTGGTTTAAATGACAGCTCTCTGTGCAATCAAAGTTCCCACACACCTCCCATTCTCTCTCTCTAAGTCCTCACAGCTTATATGTTTGGAGTTTTGGTTTTCTAGGGATACAAAGGATAATACATTTCTGGTCAATTTTTGGGATTGTGAACTATAAATTGTTTCTTGTAGTCCCGTTAACTTAAGTACTGTCAGCTATTCTTGCTATACAAGGGACGAAGTAATGGAGAGCATAATTCTCCATAACTTAGTCTCCACAACATTAGAGCCCAGCAGAATGAGGGTGATCTTGCAGAGGTGTACAAAACCACAAGAGGAATAGGTAAGGTGAATGCACATAGTCTTTTTTTCAGGACTGGGGAATCAAGGAACTATAGGTCTTAGGTTTAAAGTGAAAGTGGAAAGATTAATAGGAACCTGGGGGGGGGGGGCAACCTTTTCACTCAGAAGGTGGTCAGTAACTGGAATGAGCTGCCAGGCAAGTACGTTAAAAGGTACCTGGATAAGCACATGGATAAAAAGGTTTAGAGGTACATGCACCAAACACAGACAAATGGGACTTTAGTGAGTATGGACCAGTTGGGCTGAAGGGCCTATTTTCATGCTATACGACTCTGCGGCTTCTCTCCTTTGTTCTTAGCCCTCTTGTGTCCCTTCATCATGACAGACACACTTGTTGAATCAATTCCTTCCATAATCACAAGATTACTGCTGGGAATGATGGGATGACTAAGGACACTAGGGTGCACCTCCAGAAATGATACTGGTTACCTTTTCATCCCTTTGTCACTTCCATTTATCATATCCCAGCTTCTGGTGCTATTCCCACTCTCCCCTTTTCAGCCTGCCTATTGCCACCATCCTGTCATAGGAGCATCCTGGAAGCATCCCTGTCCTCCCCAGGATCCACCTATTGCCTGCCATCTCTTGCCACCTTTCCATCCATCTCTTATATACTACTCATCTTCTCTCTATCTTTCAGTCCAGATGAAGGGCCTCAACCTGAAACGCTGACTGTCCATTTCCCTCCACAGATGCTGACTTCCTTCAGCGTTTTGTGTGTTGCTCCGGATTCCTGCAACTTCAATTCCTTGGTCTCTATCGTGATGCTCAGTGATACTACTATCACTGAGACCCCATCATAGTTCTTGAGTTGCACCACTGACCAGAGACTTAGACATGTAAGTACCACACCTACAAGAGCACGACAGAGGCTGGATATCCTGAGGTATTTCATATGATGTCCCAGAGCCTTTTCATTATCTACAAGGTAGAGATTAGCTTTATTTGTTACATGTACATCAAAAAATACCGTGAGATGCATCATTTGTGTCAATGACTGACACAGTCCAAGGTTGTGTTGGGGTAGCCGGCAAGGGTCGCCTTCCTATCGGCATCAGCATAGCTCATCAACACTAACCTGTCTGTCTTTGGAATGTGGCAGGAAACCGGAGCACCCAGAGAAAACCCAAGCTTCAGTACCACCTTGTAGGTCAGGAATGCAGTGGAACACTCTCTACTTGTCTGAATGAGTGCAGCTCCTGTTATTCTCAAGAAACGTGTTTGAGCCAGGATGGCAGATGGAGTTCATATTGCTGTCAGAGATGAAATGAACGACTTGGAGAGAAGTCGATGGAGAAGAGTTTTGATGCTTACCCACCAGGTGAGAGGTTGGATCGCACTATGTGCCATGTCAATTGGACGAGATCGAGAATGGCTTTGGGCTGAGCAGCGCAAGCGTATCGGGGCTCCGGGATCCAGGTCCTAAAATGTGACACTACTCAGTGCTTGGGAAATTGAAACATTGGTCCAAATCGACTGGAAGCAGAGTGTCAGGTACAGAGGTTAGGGCCGGGCTGATTTTGCTAACTCTCCCACGAATGTTTATTCCTTTCTTTGAGGTGCCGAGGCTGAGTGTTTCTGCCCCGCTGGAGTGATAAACTGGGGAGAGGCTTTGGGCCTACTCTGGATGCTTCAGGAGCTGATCTGGGACTCTGTCTGGTTCGTGATGCTGTTGGTTTGCTTCTATTGTTTACATGATGTGTATGTGTTTTTTTTTCCTCTCTCCCTTTTTCTGAGCAGTGGTTTTTGGCCTTTTTTATTGGGTTATTCGAGTTTCTTGTTTTGTGGCTGCCTGTAAGCACACAAGTTTCACAGTGTATAGTTTATACATTCTTTGATAATAAATGTGCTTTGAATCGGGCAGGGTTAAGTAAGTTGATTTGTTTGGTATCTCATCATTTTCAGTCCTTCCAACACTGGCTGCAATGTGTGCCATTTACAAAATTCACAGTAGTTCCCAATCTTGATAATTCTATAGAACATCCCAAACCCACGACCTCAACCATGAAAAAGGACGACATGCAGATGCACGCGAATGCCATCTCCTGCAATCTCTCTTCAAGTCTCACATATAGCAGGTCTGTCAGTATTGCTGAGACCAATTGGAGAAGTACGGTAATGTAGCGGCTAGCGCCATCGATCTGGGTTCAATTCTTGCATCTGTATATAAGGAGCTTGTACATTCTCCCTGTGACTATGTGGGTTTCCTCCATGTGTTCCTGTTTCCTCCCACGTACCTAAGGCTTGGTTTGGGTAAGTTGTGCACAAGCTCTGTTGGAGCCGGAAGCATGGCAGCACTTGTGGGCTGCCCCCAGAACATCCTTGGACTGTGTTGTTCATTGATACAAATGACACATTTCACTATGTGTCGATGTACAAGTAGCAAATAAAGCTATTCATTAATTTCTGGAACTTACGATCCTTTATTGATGCACTTTTAAGAATGATTGTAACAGTTCGAAAGGGTAGAAACATAGAAAATAGGTGCAGGAGTAGGCCATTCGGCCCTTCGAGCCTGCACCACCATTCAGTATGATCATGGCTGATCATCCAACTCAGATGATCCAACACCATCTTCCCAAGGGCTATTAAGGATAGGCAGTAAGCAAATATGTAAAAAAAAAGAGGCAATTTCCAAACACAGTTAAGAAAACTGCCATCAATATGTAGGTTAATGTTCAATGAAAAGGCATTGTTAGCTTATGGAGATTTTGTTTTACCTTGCTCATTTTAGAATTATAACATGACATCACTGGATATAACTGAGAACCTGGTCTTACAATTATTGAATAACATGCTTCAAGATCCTTACAAGATTACCAAGCCAAAGATGAGATAATACTGCAAACTATTCAGAGTTGTAACTGAAATCCTTCTTGAAACAAGACTCTTACCTCTTCCTTGTTAATGACATTGATCCTGGTTTTGATGTAGGGGAAGGCATGTGAAGTTGTGAGAATCGTCTTTCGTTTGTATTGTTCATGCAGGTCTCCGTGGGCACGGCCATCCAATGTAAAGGGTGTGCAGTACATGAAGCAGCGCAGGTTATAATTCTTGTCAAAGTATGTGATGCGGTCTTTCATTTCATAGGTGTCAAAGAATGGCTCAACGTATGTGATCTGTATGTATGCCTGGAAAGGAAAATGGACACTTTCTAATGCTTACAAATTTAACAGGTTAAAATGAAGGAAGGGAAGTAGAGGGAAAACACAACGGTTCTGCAGTGGAAAGGGTGAGCAGATTCAAGTCTTTGGGTGTCAACATCTCTGAAGATCTATCCTGGGGCCAACATATTGACGTAATTACAAAGGTGGCACACGACTGGCTATATTTCATTAGAAGTTTGAGGAGATTTGGTGTGTCATCAAAGACTCTAGCAAATTTCTACAGGTGTACCATGGAGAGCATTCTGACTGGTTGCATCACCAATGGTATGGAGGCACACAGGATTGGAAAAAGCAGCAGAGGGTTATAAACTCAGCCAGCTCCATCATGGGCATTAGCCTCCCCACCACCAAGGACACCTTCAATAAGCAATGCCCCAAGGAGACAGCAACCATCATTAAGGTCCCTCACCATCCAGGACATGCCCTCTTCTCATTGCTACCATCAGAGAGGAGGTACAGGAGTCTGAAGGCACACATTTAAAGTTTTAGGAACAGCTTCTTCCACTCTGTCATCAGATTTCTGAATGAACCATGAACACTATCTCATCTTTTGGTCTCTTTTTGCATTATTTATTTTTCATATTTATTATTCTAACTTACAGTAAATCTTTACGTATTGCACAGTACTGCTGCTGCAAAACAACAAATTTCTGATTTGATGGAGAAAGACGTGAAAGCACAGAGGAACATCTGGAGAAACTTCTGAAACGCCAGTGCGCTGTTGTTGTTCACTGTGCGATCGAGAATCTTCTGGAGGGAAGGCCTCAAAATCCCCAGCTTTGCCTGCTGCTGGCGACCGAGATTGAGGTCGAATCGTTCAGATAGAGATGGCGCTTGGTACTCGGTGTCAGAGGCTGATCAGAGGCTCGAAGTTTTCAGACGACTCAGAGTCAGACTGTGGTTGGGCATGTCAGGGAGTGTTTTCTTCCTTCTCATGTCTGCGTGAGATGTGGGACATTCGAGAGACTTTGAACTTTTTACCGTGCTCATGGACTGTTCTTCATCAAGTTATGGTATTGTTGCACTGTTATAACTATATGTTATAATTATGTGATTTTGTTAGTTTTTTCAGTCTCGGTCTGTCCTGTGTTTTGTGATATCACACTGGAGGAAATATTGTATCATTTCTTAATGCATGCATTACTAAATGACAATAAAAGAGGACTGCGTGTCTTCATAATCATAATAATCAATTTGACAAATTAGGTCACTGATAATAATAAACCTGATCCCTGATTCTGATGAAGATGAGGGAATTATAAAATTTAAACCAAGTTGAATCAAGCTTAGTAATTTGTGTCTGTGCTTCAGATGAGCATCACCATAGGTTCCCTCATCATATTCTTCCACTTTCCATCTCTGTTCATGCTAGTAGTCCTGGCAGTGAATGCCACAGCCTCTCAATGTTCTTTTCCTGTTTCCGAAGTCTCCTGCATTTCATTATCTATCTATTTCAGCTCATCAACTACCTGTTCCATCCATTCCTTCACAAGAACAGAATCAGAGCAGGAGGAGGCCATCCATAGAGTAATATAACATGGAAACAGGCCCTTCGGCCCAACTCCTCCATAGTGCTCACTGACCTGCTCTCATTCGTCTTTCAAATCTGCTCTGCCATTTATCGATAGCACAGCTGATCTTCTCGGCACTAGTTTGTAGCACTAAATGCATGTCCCTCAATTTGCTTGATATAGAATAATATGATGACCTTGGTTCTTAATGAACTCAATGACTGAGCCTCCATAGGCTTCTGGGTTGAAGAATTCCACTGATTCTTCTGCTGAATTAAAAAATTTTCTCCTCACCTCAGTCTGAAACACACTACCCTGTTAATCTCACTCTTGCTTCTTGATTCCTTAGCAGATGTGCGTGAAATGGGAGAGATGTGTTTGAGAGCAGAGTTGAATGTGGAGGAAGGGAAGCCCCTTTCTTTAAAAAAAGGAAGACGTCTCCTTCATCCTGGAATGAAAAGCCTCATCCTGAGAGAAGCTTTTCATTCCAGGACGAGGGAGATGTCCTCCTTTTTTAAAGAAAGGGGCTTCCCTTCCTCCACCATCAACTCTGCTCTCAAACGCATCTCTCCCATTTCATACACATCTGCTCTCACCCCATCCTCCCGCCACCCCACTAGGGATAGGGTTCCCCTTGTCCTCACCTACCACCCCACCAGCCTCTGGGTCCAACACATAATTCTCCGTAACTTCCGCCACCTCCAACGGGATCCCACAACCAAGCACATCTTTCCCTTCCTCCCCCCTTTCTGCTTTCCGCAGGGATTGCTCCCTACACAACTCCCTTGGCCATTCGTGCCCCCCCATCCCTTCCCACCGATCTCCTTCCCGGCACTTATCCTTGTAAGCAGAACAAGAGCTACACATGCCCTTACACTTCCTCCCTCACCACCATTCAGGACCCCAGACAGTCCTTCCAGGTGAGGCAACACTTCACCTGTGAGTCGGCTGGTGTGATATACTGTGTCCGGTGCTCCCGGTGCGGCCTTCTATATATTGGTGAGACCCGACGCAGACCGGGAGATCGCTTTGCTGAACACCTTCGCTCTGTCCGCCAGAGAAAGCAGGATCTCCCAGTGGCCACATATTTCAATTCCACATCCCATTCCCATTCTGATATGTCCATCCATGGCCTCCTCTACTGTCAAGATGAAGCCATACTCAGGTTGGAGAAACACCACCTTATATTCCGTCTGGGTAGTCCCCAACCTGATGGCACAAACATTGACTTCTCTAACTTCCATTAATGCCCCTCCTCTCCTTCTTACCCCATCCCTTATTTATTTATTATTATTAATTTTTCCCCTTTCTCTCTTTTTTCTCCCTCTGTCCCTCTCACTATATCTTCCTCTGATGCTCCCCTCCTCTTTTCTTTCTCCCTAGGCCTCCCGTCCCATGATCCTCTCCCTTCTCCAGCCTTGTATCTTCTCGCCAATCAACTGACCAGCTCTTAGCTCCACCCCTCCCCCTCCTGTCTTCTCCTATCATTTCAGATCTGCCCCTCCCCCTCCCACTTTCAAATCTCTTACTATCTTTTCTTTCAGTTAGTCCTGATGAAGGGTCTCGGCCCGAAATGTCGACAGTACCTCTTCCTATAGATGCAGCCTGGCCTGCTGTGTTCCACCAGCATTTTGTGTGTGTTGCTTGAATTTCCAGCATCTGCAGTACTGTGTTCACAGTACTCCTGTTGTGGCCTTGTCAAGGCAGTTTATAACTGCAGTCTAATTTCCTTATTCCTGTAATCAAATCCTCACACTAAATACCTCCAGTCACGTCTCTTCTGCAGTGTATCCCCTCTACTGTCTTAACATTCTTCATGAGGTGTGGAGCACACAAGTGCACTGAGAGCTTCACCTGTGAACCTCCTCAGTTTTTGCAACAACACACTGCAACTTTTGTAAACTCTGGTTGACAAGCAGTGGTCCCAGAACAGAATCCTGCTGAGCACCATGACCCACTTCTCACCAATTCTTGCCTTCAAAGCAGTTCTTGTTTAGCTTGTTACCACTGCCCTTCTTCCACACCTTTTACCCTTCTACAGCAGCTGCTGTGTGGTGTCCTGCTAAAGGGCTTTTTAAATACGTTATTCTTCATTGTCTACGGGTACCATTAGACATATAATGGATGAACTTCTCTTTTTGTATGGAGTGCTACTGATTATTCTCTCATTTGGATATTTTGTCATTTAAATGTCAATTAAAGATTTCTACATTCGATATCACACATCTTTTTCATATGGGTTCAATTCACTTTATCAGAAAGGGTTCACAGCAGGCATGGCCCAGATCAAAGCCTGAAATATAATTGGAGACAGAAGAAACTGTAGATGCCAAAATCTGGAGTGATACATAAAATACTGGAGATCTCAGCAGGTCAGGCAGCATCTATAATTAAGGATCCCTGTCACCCAGGACATGCTCCCTTCTCATTACTACAATCGAGAAGAGGTACAAGAGCCCGAAGATACACACTCAACATTTTGGAAACAGTTTCTTCCCCTTCGCCATCAGATTTCTGAATGGAAAATGAACCTATGTACACTACCTCACTATTTCGCTCTGTTCTTGTGCTACTTAAATTTAATTTTTAAATATGTTTCTTATTATAATGTACAGTATTTTTTAATGTTTTGCACTATACTGCTGCTGCAAAACAACAAATTTCACAACATATATTGGTGATATTAAACCCAATTCTGATCTATGGAGGGAGATGGACAGTCAAAGTTTTCAGTCAAGACATTTCATCTCGATTTGAAACATTGACTGTCCTTTTCCTTCCATAGATACTACCTGGCCTGTGGAGTTCCTCCACCATTTTACACTTTGTTTCCGACATATACAGTGGTATGCAAAAGTTTGTTACTGTGAAGAGCTAAGCGAGTAAAAGGTGACCTGGTTTCCAAAAGACATAAAGTTAAAGATGACACATTTCTTTAATCTTTTAAGCAAGATTACTTTTTTATTTCCATCTTTTACAGTTTCAAAATAACAAAAAAGGAAAAGGGCCTGAAGCAAAAGTTTGGGCACCCTGCATAGTCAGTACTTAGTAACAACCCCCTTTGGCAAGTATCACAGCTTGTAAATGCTTTCTGTAGCCAGCTAAGAGTCTTTCAATTCTTGTTTGGGGGATTTTCGCCAATTCCTCCTTGCAAAAGGCTTCTAGTTCTGTGAGATTCTTGGGCCGTCCTGCATGCGCTGCTCTTCTGAGGTCTATCCACAGATTTTCGAAGATGCTTTGGTCAGGGGACTGTAAGGGTCATGGCAAAACCTTCAGCTTGTGCCTCTTGAGGTGGTCCATTGTGGATTTTGAGGTGTGTTTAGGATCATTATCCTGTTGTAGAAGCCATCCTCTTTTCATCTTCAGCTTTTTTACAGACCGTGTGATGTTTGCTTCCCAGAATTTGCTGGTATTTAATTGAATTCATTCTTCCCTCTACCAGTGAAATATTCCCCGTGCCACTGGCTGCAACCCAAGCCCAAAGCATGATCGATCCACCCCGGTGCTTAACAGTTGGAGAGGTGTTCTTTTCATGAAATTCTGCACCCTTTTTTCTCCAAACATACCTTTGCTCATTGCGGCCAAAAAGTTCTATTTTAACTTAAAATAAGACCGAATAACTTTAATGTGGTCTCCAGGACGGCATGATAGCATAACAGCTTGTGCAATGCCTCACAGCACCAGTGATTAGGGTTCAATTCTTGCCTGTTCTCCCTGTGACTATGTAGGTTTCCTCCAGTTGCTCCCGTTTCCTCCCACATTCCAAAGACATATGGGTTGGGTTTAGCAAGTTGTGGGTGTGCATTGGAAGCATGGCTACGCTTGTGGGCTGTCCCCAGCACATCTTTGTATTTCATTCTATGTCTTAATGTACAGTACATGTGACAAATAAAACTAATCTTAATTTTTAATTATACAGGTCAACCATAGAACCTAGTTATGTAATCTGTGCCCAACAAGACCCAAAGATGTGCTATGTTTGGGCATCAAAATAGTAGTTGACTTCGGCTCTGTTTTCCATGTTTCAACTTCATTCAGGTCAGGCTTCAATTTTACAGCTGAGCACATCTCCTGTCCATTGCACAATGCTTGTTTTGGTATAGAATGACCACTTTCACAGAAAGTGGCAAGCGTGGGAAATCTCAGATTGCTACACCCACGGGACTATTAATGCAATAAGAGCACGTGGTTGCATTAAGGCAGGAGCTTACCAAGGTACCTTTGTTTTGGGTGGCTAATGGTGATAGTGTTGAAAAAAAATTTTCAACCAGACTACCTGAGTAATAACTGCTCAAATCCTGCTTGAGTTTGAGAAAAGTTCTCTGGCTATTGCTCGATCTAAGCCTTTTATTGTCTTGGACATCTTTCTGTGCTGAATGGCTGCACAGAAAGGTGTCCAAGACAATAAGAGGCTTAGATCGAGCAACAGCCAGAGAACTTTTCTCCAGTGTGGAAAAGGCCGATATGAGGGGGCATAATTTTAAGGTGATTGGAGGAAGGTATAAGGGGGTTGCAAGAGGTAAGTAGTTCTTCTTCGCCCACTGAGGGTGGTGGGTGCGTGGAATGTGCTACCCTGGATGGCGGTTGGAGCATACATGAGGGACATTTAAGAAATTCTTAGTTGGGCATATTGAGATTGATCTTAAGAGTAGGTTACAAGATCAGCACAACATAGTGGGCTGAAGGCCTTGTACTGTGCTATAGTGTTCCATGTTCTACAGTTTGTTCGGTGACTGTTCTGCCTACCGACACTAATCTCATTTGCCCACATTATCTCTGTATCCTTCCATGTACATAGAAGGATACACTGTGCCAAAGGTATCTATCTTTCCTTGCCTATTTAAGGTGAACTAAGTTGTTAACCTGGGTAAAATACTTTGGTATTAACTATTCATATTTTCATGGTCGGTAGATTTACCTTCTAAGTTACTGTTACCTTGTTAGGATCCAGTTTAGCTTTGTCGACTGGATTAGAATCTTTGATAATCTCAGCAGCCTCTTCCCCAAACCGATCCCGATAGAACTCCTATCACAATACAGAACAGTATAAATTTAGAGGGAACAAGAACACAATATAGAATCCCATTTAATCACAGCACCCATAACTGTGAAAATTCCCTACTTTCATCTAGTTCCTTTGAATCTCATGTTTTACTCTGCCTCTAGTGTGCTCAAGGACTTGTATAAAAGTTTTCTCATGATATCTCTGTTGCTTCTCTTGCCAATAATATTATTCTCTATCAACTCTTTACCAATGGGTGTCTGTCTGTCTGTCTGTCTCTCTCACCCTCTCCCCCCCTCCCCCCCCACCCTTTCTCTATCCTTCCCTGAATTTAAACATTTCTATCGGACACCCCTGTAACCTCTTTACTTCCAAGACAACAACCCCATGTCTCAGCTTCTCCGGTCTATCCACATTACTAAAGTACTCCATCAAAACATTATTTCCACAAATTTCTTCTGCTTATCCTTCCTAGAAACTCTCAAGTGATGTACAAATATCCTTAGGTCTTCGGTCTTGCAGCCTTTTTAGAATTTTTGCACTCTAATTTACCTTGTCTCTTCCCATTCTTCCAGCAAAATGGAACACTTTGCATTTCTTATCATCAAGATTCATCTGACACCTATCTGCCCATTTCACCATACAGTGCCTATAAGAAGTATTCACCCCCCCCTTGCTAGTTTTCATGTTTTATTGTTTTATAATGTTGAATCACAGTGGATTTAATTTAGCTTTTTTGACACTGATCAACAAATAAGACTCTTTCAAGTCAAAGTGAAAATAAATTTCTACAAATTGGTCTAAATTTATTAGTTATTAAACACAAAATAATTGTTTGCATAATTACTCACCCCCTTCAAGTCAGTAGCTAGTAGATACACCCTTGGCAGCAATTACAGCCTCGAGTCTGTGTGGATAGGTCTCTACCAGGTTTGTACATCTGGAGACTGCAACTTTTCCCCCTTTCTTCTTTACAAAACTGCTCAAGCTCTGTCAGATTGCATGGGGATCGTGACTGAACAGTCCTTTACAAGTCCAGCCACAAATTCTCAATTGGATTGAAGTCTGGACTCTGACTTGGCCACTCCAGGACATTAACTTTGTTGTTTTTAAGCCATTCCTGTGTAGCTTTGGTTTTATGCTTGGGGTCATTGTCTTGCTACAAAACAAATAGTCTCCCAAATAGCAGTTCTCTTGCAGACTGCATCAGGCTTTCCTTGTATTTTGCTGTATTCATTTTACCCTCTGCATTCACAATCCTTCCAGGGCCTGCTGCTGTGATGCAGCCACCAGCATGGCTCATGGTAGGGATAGTGTGCTTTTGATGATGTGTAGTGCTTGGCTTCAGCCTGAGCATATAGTCTGATGGCCAAAAAGCTCAATTTTGGATCATTCAGACCATAGAACATTCTTCCAGCTAACTTCAGTCTCCTATATGCTTCTGCCTGTTCTTGTATCCTTCCTAGAAACTTTCATGTGAGTTTATTTTCAACAGTGGTTTTCTCTTTGCCACTCTCCCATAAAGCTGTGACTGGTGAAGTACCTGGGCAATAGTTGTTGTACACACAGTCTCTCCTATCGCAGCCGCTGAAGCTTGTAGCTCCTCCAGAGTTGTCATGGGTCTCTTAGTGGCCTTCTCCACTAGTCTCCTTCTCGCACGGTCACTCAGTTTTTGAAGACGGCCTGCTCTAGGCAGGTCTACAGCAGTGCCATTTTCTTTCCATTTCTTGATGATTGACTTAACTGTACTCCAAGGGATACTCAGTAACTTGGAAATTTTCTTGTATCCATCGCCTGACTTGTGCTTTTCAATAACCTTTTCATGGAGTTGCTTGGAGAGTTCTATTGTCTTCATGGTGTAGTTTTAGCCACAATATTGACTCACCAGCAGTTGGATCTTCCAGATACAGATGTATTTTTACTACAATCAATTGAAATACCTTCATTTAACTAATTACGTGACTTCTAAAACCAATCGACTCCACCAGTGACAATTTAGTTGTTGTATTAAAGGGAGTGAATACTTCTGCAATCTATTAATTAGTGTTTTATATTTGTAATTAATTTAGATCTCACTTGTAGAGATCTGTCATCACTTTGTCTTTTTCTGTTGATCAGTGTCAAATAAAGCCAAATTAAATCCAATGTGATTCAATGTTGTAAAACAATAAAACATGAAAACTTCCAAAGCGGGAGTGGGTGTGAATACTTTCTATAGGCACTGTACATCTTCAAATCTACTACTACCTTCTCTTCTGATTTCTACACCTCCAAGTGCTCCAAATTTGAAAGCTGTACACGCAAGCCCACATCCTTAAGAAAAGGAAATGCACCTAGCTCTGATTCTTGAGAGCTGGCAAACTGACTTACCTCAAGACGATATGAAATCTCTGCCAACTTGGTGATTGAGGGCTCCTTATAGACAAACTCTTGTTCGTCCAAATCTCCAAATTTACAACCATAGAAACCCACTCGGAAATAAGTCCCAAACATCCTCTTTGAATTCTGCGGAAATGTTTCAGGAAAGAGCGTTAACAAATGCAGCAGCAACTCATTTGATCTTCCACCTAACCTCAAATACCCTTTTATTTTAAAATGGTTAGTTAAAAAGTAAAGTGGTTTATAAAAGAACATCCCTGGATTGAATAGTTCAGCATAATATACTTATACAAAATCAGTGCAAAACTGAATACAGGTAGCAATTTATCATTAAGGTATAATTTTTGATTACATCTCTGACATTTTTTGAAGGACACCATTAAGTTTATCCATCTTTGTTGAAATATTTTCATATCAGATTAACTGGTGCATGCATCAAATCATTCACATAACTCTTCTCCTTCAGAAGGGTGTCACCTAATGACAGTATGGTATTTTTGAATTTCCCATACCAGCCTGTGAGGTTTTTCCCAATTTCACCAAATCTGGAGCTGTTTTATAATGTCTGGTATCTAGCACTGAGACTGAAGGCATCAAGGGTGAGGTAGGTCACTCATTTCACTCTATGGAAAATAATTTTTGACATAAATAGACACCACACCAAGGAAGCTACAAGAAAAATATCAGTAGCTCATACCACCTATTTAGAATACCAAGACATAGCAAGGTGAGGCCAAATCACATACAGGGAATGCACAAAAATATTTTTATCCCATGAAGGATTAATGGAATTGAGATAAAATTGAGTTGTGGTAGAAGTTGAAAGAAAAAGGCAGGGCAGTCCTGTTTGAAGCCACACACTAAGATTGAACATGGAAGCTAAAAGGTAGAGAGTGGGCTAGGGAGGTGGGGTCCTGTCCAATTTGAAAGGCAAGGTTTCAGTTGAATAACTGTGATGAAAATTCTACCTGGAAGCTGGTAAAATTGATCAGCAGTGAGAAACAGCCCCAAGAGGCCACAGCTCAGGTGCTATAGGAACAGTTCTCGCAGTCAGTGGGTGTTGTGATGGTAGATCCTGTGTGCTCTGGGATTGACAGCAAGTTTCCCTTTGAAATCAGGACTGAACTTCTCCTGCTTTTATAATACTGTATATGTTGTAAGTACAAGCAAGCTTTTATGTATTTATGCACATTTTATTCTATATCTGTCCTTTAACCTCCAACTTTTATTTTTTATATAATTCTTTAGTCTTTATTATTGTTAAATGTTATTTTTTGTTGCATGTCAGCCCCTGACCAACAGAGCACAGCAAATTCCTAGTACATGTAAACATATATGGCGAATCAAGTTGATCCTTGATCCTCTTCCTTGCCCATAAGAAGTGCTAAAGGAATTGACCTCAATGCAGCTTAATGAATTAGTCACCCACCTCTGGTTTTGATTCTGATCTGTACTTCAATTTAAAATGCCTATGGTGTCATTAGGTTGTATCTTTGAAGGTTAACTATGCCCTACTTTACATTCATAGGCAAATCTACGACAAGAATGTGAAGTGAAATTCAGTTTCAAATATGAAGTGTGAGATACAGTGCTTTGTAAAAGTATTCACTCCCCAACCTTTTGTTCACATAAATGGGTATTGCAACTCATTTTGATCAAAATTAGACAAATTTCAGTTGTATTCTGCATATATACCTTGACAATAAAATGAACCTTTGAATTTAACTGAGAATTTCTATTTGTGAATCCTACGCTTCTTTTTTCCATTGTAGAGCCAAAAAACAGAGAAAATTGTAAATTCAAAAACTGATATGTCAGCAGTTCAAAAATATTCATCCCTCTTTACTCAGTATTTAGTTGAACCACCTACTTAGTTGAATGCAGCTACTACAGCCAGTAACCTTTTTGGATGAGATTCTATTAGCTTTGCTTGACATGATGGAGCAAGATTTGCCAATTCCTCCTTACAAAATTGCTCAAGCTGTATCAGCTTTGTTGGGAAACAGCAATGGGCAGCGATCGTGAATGTCCTGTTAGAGATGTTCAATCAGGTGAAGGGCAAGACTCTGATTGGGTCACTCAAGGACATCAATTTTTTTTTTCATTTTCTCATGGTGGCCCTGGCCGTGTGCTTTGGGTCGTTGTCCTGCTAAATGACAAACTTCCTCCCCAGTTTAGGTTTTCTGGCAGAGGCTAGCAAGTTTTTATCCAAGATCTCTCTATATTTAGCAGCATTCATCTTCTCATCAATCCTGATTAAGTTTCCAGTCCCTGCTGCTGAAAAGCATCCCCATAACGTGATGCTATTTCCACCATACTTTACAGTAGGACTGGTGATATCTGGCTGATGTGCATTATTAGATTTATAGCACATGTACTGCTGAGCATTGACGTCAAAAATTTCCACTTTAGTCTCACTCAACCACAAGACCTTCTTCCACATCTTTGCAGTGTCTTCTAAGCGATGTTTTTTGAAGTCTTTACGCGAGTACGGATACGTTTTTTTTTAAGCCAGGGCTTCTTCCTTGCCACTCTTCCATTAACACCCTTTTTGCACAAGAGACTGCGGAGCCGTGAACTTCATCTCCAGTTGCAGCCACTGACTCCTGCAGCTCACTCAGAGTGACTGTTGGTGTCACAGTAGCCTCTCGTACAAGTGCTATTCTTTTCTGGCTGCTAAGTTTAGAGGGGCAGTCTGACCTAGGTGGTGTGGCTGTGGTTTCATGTTTTTTCCACTTTTTCATGGTGGGCTGCACTGAGCTCCAAGGCATGCTCACTGCCTTAGAGACGGTCTTGTACCCTTCCCCAGATTTGTGCTTCTCTATTATCATTTCCCTGACTTTTCTTGAATGCTCTTTTGTCTTCATTTTGGTTTGCACCATTGAAAATCTACTATACTGTTGGACCCTACAGAGAGAGGGAATATTTATTATGAATTCATTGAGAACAGGCGATCTCCAATTTTCTACATCATAAATTGAGTGAGTTGATAACGTAATACATCAGTGCAGTAATTACAAAGGAAATGAATAGTTTTTCAGCCTCACAAATTTGGTTTTTAATTTTTAGGAAACTGTTGACAGGTTTTGGAATTTTTCTTTTGATTTGACATGATTCACATTTTTTTGTAGATTAGCCTAAAAATGCTACTTCAATATATTTTATATTTAGAAACTGAGACAATAAAATGTGAAAATAGTTGTGGGGGCTGAATACTGTTCAAGGCATTTTAAGGCTTCCTTATTTAGCACATCTTACTATTGTCAGGTCATTGGCTGAAGTCTATCATCACCGCAGGACTTGTTTGTGTCCAGAACAAAGACACAGCAGGAAAATTCATTGTAGGTACACCCATCCTGGATAATACTTTTCACAAAAACTCCCTTCTAGGAAGTGTTACAGTGCTATTAAACAAAAACCTCATGCCATCTTAAAAGTTTCTTCCACCAAGCAGTTAATCTAGTCAACAATTCAAGTTAGCAACCCCCCCACCCACTACACCCCTCTGTCTATTAACTCAGTCACTGTAAATAGCTTAAACCATTTTTATAATGCTGGTTACATTGTAAATACATGATGGTATTTATGTGTTTCTGCACATTTCATTCTATTTCCGTACTTTAATTTCTAAATTTATTTTTTAAAAACAATTCCTTATTTTTACTGTTCTACCATTGAATGGTGTTTTTTGTTGCATCTTCTGCCAACAAACCATAGCAAATTGCTAATACACGTAAATGTACAGTATATGGCAAATACAATGATCCTTGATCCATTCAACATCTGAACTTTACAATGTGTTATTTGCTGATCCAACAGGACAAATCATGCGTGCATCAAATGACAGCTTTTGACTGTGGGAAATATTGACTCGAGCTAGAGACAACTTTATGTCACAGGACACATAAGATGGCAGATAGAGAAGACTTTCATCACATCTGGGAGGACTTCAAATCAAGTTCCAGAGATGAAAGCATATTTAACACAAAAGTGGGGGGGGGGGGGGGCGGGCCTTTCCCTTCCAAATTTCCTTATTTCTACTCCATCAAAAGGAAAAGCCACTTTACCAGATCTAAAATCAGATACCAAACTCTTGTACTTTTGAAAATTTATCAATTCTCATGAAACTGAAAGTTGAAGCAACTGGCAGAAACATTTGTAAGTGTAAGGTTATTTTAAGTAATCTTCAGAGCAAATTATAAAAAAAATCACTGTAAATTAATAATAAAATATAGCAACTTACCGCAAGGTGCAGTGAGGGGGACAGTGTGATCAGCAGCAAGCGGAATAAAGGAGAAAGCAGACAGAGAGAATCATCAACTGATAGGCGAAACACCAATCACTGTTATATCTAAAGGTTACAGGAGGTCTCCTATGACAATAAGGTGTTCTACTGCTGCCAAAATGGAAAGTGTGGACTAATCATCAACAATTCAATTATAATATGGTCACATACCTCATTTAAATTTATTTTCCTGACAACACACCCTAAATTGTGCCTCAACATATTCCACTGGATGACGAATGAGTAGGTGACTAAATCCCAACCAAGTGTACATACAGTCAGCAGCCACTTTATTAGGTAAACTTGTACACATGCTCCTTAATGCAAATATCTAATCAGCCAATCATGTAGCAGCAATTCAGTACATAAAAGCATGCAAACATGGTCAAGAGATTCAGTCATTTTTCAGACCAAACATCAGAATGGGAGAAAAAATGTGATCTAAGTCACTTCGACTGTTGTCTGATTGTTGGTGCCGGATGGGGCTGTTTACATATCTCAGAAACTTTCACACACAACCGTCTCTAGAGTTTACAAAGAATGGTGCAATAAACAAACAAAAAAAAAATCCAGTGAGCAATAGTCCTGTGAAAATGCCTTGTTAAGGAGAGAGGTCGAGGAGAATGGTCAGACTGGTTCAAGCTGACAGGAAGGCAACATAACTCAAATAGCCACATGTTTCAACAGTGGTGTGCAGAAAAGCATCTCTGAACACACATGTAGAACCTTGAAGTGGATGAGCTACAGCATCAGAAGACCACACTGGGTTCCACTCCTGTGCCTAGTAAAGTAGTCACTGAGTGTAGTTCATTCCAGTTTGGGAAATTAGACTGTGCTATTTTGACAGATGGCAAATAAAATAAAATAGACTAATATCTATAAAATACTGGATATAAAAATGTACAGCTCAAAATGAAGAGCATCTCCAAATCGTAAATATCGTTTGAACCATTTAGCAGATGATAATCATATTCCATCAACCTTTAAACAGCAGTTGATGAAGGTTGGGTTAGGGATGAGTTAGTGGCTTTATTAAAGCAAGCACCATCTCTCCTTTTGTTTTAAAGCTCTGTTCTGACATGAAACTTGCTGGTTTACTTCAGTACACTGAAAAGTTTTTTAAAAAGTCAGTAATCTAAAATAAAACCAGAAATTACTCAGCAGTCAGACAGTATCTGCGGGAAGAAGAACAGAGCTAATTAGTCAGAATTCCTCAACAAACTACAGCTTCCAGCAGGTTATTCATCAGTGCATCTGGCCGTTGCAGATTATCGAGTTTTGCAACCTAAACATAACAGTTTTTATGCAGATGCAATATGATGGCAGATGCTGGAATCTGGAGCAACAAGCAATTTGCTGGGGGAGCTCGGTGAGTTGAGCATCATCTGTGGGTGTGAAGGGGGAATTGTATCTTTGTTTAGTCCACAATCCCTTACAATAATCATCATGTGACAATCTTTCCTATATCAATTTAAGTTGCATATCTGCTCCATTCTTAGTGAAGCTGAAATTTTATTTGGTGTTTGTGATCAGATTTAATAAGTACAACAAAGAAAATTCAGCAGAGACTTCTCTGTATAACTCCCACTCTATTAACATTATCAGGTATTCTGCAAACACAGATTGTGCATGCCTTGATGGAAGTTATTTGGTTATAATATGACTTGAGTGTCAAAATAATGAATTGTGATTCATTGGGAAACAATCAATCAACAAAACAGAATAACCAAAGAACTATCAGGTAACGCAGTATTAACAGCCTTCAGGCAGCCTTCTGGATTGAGTTATTCTCTGAAGAACACTGAAGCCCTCTCTTTAAGAATCCTTAATGAGAGCTTATTTTCCCCCAGAAAGTAAGTGGCTGGGCAATTAAGTGAAAAGGCTTAATTTCCAAAAAGGCTTGGGAATTCCCATTATTCTTGATCCTCTCTATCCTCACTAATCTGAGAGTTGGGGCAGTGAAGCCAGCAGAGGTTCCTGGATCAGTTTGCACAAAGAACTCCCTTTTCTTCTTTCAAAGCTATAGACATTCTCAACACTTAGACAGGTAACCTGAGAGACAAAATACACAACTTTCTAGGAATACCCAGATGCAAAGAATATCTCTGAGCTAGGGCTCAGACTCATTCTTTTGCATAGTCTCCAACCCTCTCGCCCCTTTCAATTATCCCAAAGTAGATTCATATATTTTCTTTTGGCCACAGTAGCATGACTTGGGAAGGTACACACTCCAAAGCAGGAAACGCATGCAGGAGGAGCAGCAGATAGCAGTTCTAAACTATCACATTATGAAGACACATACGTAGAGCAATCAGTTAGTGTGCAGTTTAGTTGGTGACCTTAGGCACATGTGTTGGCGCATGGCCAAGTGGTTAAGGCGTTGGTCTAGTGATCTGAAGGTCGCTAGTTCGAGCCTCGGCTGAGGCAGTGTGTTGTGTCCTTGAGCAAGGCACTTAACCACACATTGCTCTGTGACGACACCGGTGCCAAGCTGTTCCCTTGGATAACATTGGTGGCGTGGAGAGGGGAGACTTTCAGCATGGGCAACTGCCAGTCTTCCATACAACCTTGCCCAGGCCTGCACCCTGGAAGCCTTCCAAGGCACAAATCCATGGTCTCATGAGACTAATGGATACCTATAGGCACATTATTGATGAATACAGGAGGAGCACATATTACTTTCCAGGATGGAGTGAAGAGAATGGCATTTTACTCATCTATCTCCTAACTGCAAGTTGAAGCTCAATATTGAATAACATGATAAATGCAAGACGATAAGAGGCATAGATCGAATGGATAACCAGAGACTTTTTCCTAGCATAGGAATAACTAATATGAGAGGACATAATTTTAAGGTGATAAGAGGAAAGTATAGGAGGATGTCAGAGGTAATTCCTATACAGAAAGTGCCGGGCATGTGGAACACCTTGCCAGGGTGTGGCAGACATATTAGGGGCATTTAAGAAATTCTTAGATAGGCACATGGATAATAGGAAAACGGAGACTGTAGGATGGAAAGGTTGGACTGATCTTAGAGTACGTTAAAAGGTCAGCACAACATCGTGGGTTGAAGTGCTTGTACTGTGCTGTGATGTTCTATGTTCTTTTGAGAAACGCACATTCCCAGATTTGCAAAGTCAAGAAGTGGCTCTGCATGGATGATTATTGGGCTAGTTGGAGTGGTTGCCTGTGACGAATGAAATGGTCTATACGTAAGTATCACTGGGGGTCCGCACTGTTCATTCTGCTTCCTTAGGCTAAAGAAGAGAAAAATCTGCTTAGGTCACCATTCCTGCATACTAGCTTTCAAAACTCCTTACGCATGGAGATGGCAAATAAGAGCAGCATAAAGGCTTGGCTCCCAGTTTGTCGCAGATGGACTGCTGACAAGTGCTTTCCAATCGTAAATGCGAAGCATGGCAGTATGGGGTAGGAATTAGAATGTTAGGAACAATGATACAGTGCAAGAGCAGACAAATTAACAACCTCTTTAAAACAATAAGAAGAATGCCCCAAGAGCAGAAATTCGACTGAACACAGTGGTGAGCGACATGGCGGTGTAGTCATTAGCGTCACACTTTACAGAGCCAGCAGTTCAATTCCCACCGCTGTCTGCATGAAGTTTGTACGTTCTCCCCACTCTGCATGGGTTTCTTCCAGGTGCTTCAGTTTCCTCCCACCTTCCAAAGATACACAGGTTAGTAAGTTGCGGGCATGCAATGCTTGTGCCAGAAGCAAGGTGACTCTTGCAGGCTGCCCCAAGCATATATTCAGACTGTGTAGGCCATTGATGCTAAATGATGCATTTCACTGTATGGTTCAACGCACATGTGACAAGTAAAGCCAATCTTCACCTTTTTTATCTTTACAAAACAATATATGAAGAGGGATGGTAGTGCAGTGCTTAGCGTTAACGTTATTACAGTGCCAGCAACCGGGGTTAAATTACACTGCTGAGTGTAAGGAGTTTGCACATACTCCTTACATACAGCAAACTGCATGGGTTTCTTCTGGGTGTTCCAGTTTCCTTCCACATTCCAAAGACATACGGGCTAGTGGGTTCATTATTCACATGGGTGTAAGTGGGCAGCGTGGGCTCATTGGCCAGAAGAGCTTGTATCTCTACACAAGCAAAATAAAATGGAACCAAACTTTGTAAATAAGCTTTCATTCCTCCCTCCCACTCGACAACAGATGGCTGCCTGAAGTGACACTCAATGTTGACACTCAGAGTTAGCTGATGAAACATTAGTGACAACATGGGAGTATTTCCCAGCCAGGGTGTGCACTGTCTCCTCACGTGACACAGCCAGTGACATGCAAAAGCTCTATCATTGTACAAAAAAATCCAATCCACACCAAGTCCATGCAGCCTACCTCCCAGCCAGAACTCTGCATGTGGACAGAAAGGGGGTAAGGGGAGAGATAAAGCAAAAAGAGAGACAAAATTCACCAATCAATGAATGCTCAAACAGACCCGTGGCTGAATACACAGTTTTGAGCTACACAGAACCATTGCGGTGACGGTGTGATCAATATGTTCGTTTTCAAGGCTGTGTCTTATAGTGATTCTGGTAAACAGGAGTAGCAGTATCCCAAATTTAACAAACAACACTACAAACTAACATTGTAGAAATGTACACACCAATCACCCAGAGTGAGTGGTACATGTCAGTCAGAAACATAGCGAGGACAAAATGTCAGTCAGACTCACAGGGAGATGCAAATAGTCAGCGCCACAGTGAGAGGTACTGTCAGTCAGCATTGTAATGGGGCATATACGTCTGTCAGCATCACAGTCAGGGATACACAGTTAGTCAGCGTCATGGTGGGGGGCATATGCCTGTTAATATCATAGTAATGGGTACACCAGTAAGTCAAAGTGATGTGGTACATAGTTGGTTTCACACTGAGGGGTACATGGCAGTGAGCCTCATGACAAGGTGTACACATCAGTCAGGATCAGTGATGGAATGTGTCAGTCTGCATCAGTGCAAAGTACACATCAATGTCAAACGTAAGGGGGATTAATTAGTATCTCTGGTAAGGAAAGAAAAGAGTTTAAGTTGCATATTATATATACCCTATGATTCTATATTTATATTATATACGTACACCCTGAAATTCATCTGTGGGAAGACAAATCTCAGGGTTGTAAACTGCATATATACTTTGATAATAACTGTACTTTGAATAGCACAAGTTTGCACTATAAAGCTCTGCAGTTTTTCCCTTCATCAAAAGAAAATGAGAAAGCCCCAAGTGAGAACACTACCTGTAATTGTTGAGTCCATTATCCCACATATAATCCTCATACCTGTGTGCCTGATGTTAAAGCAAGCGCAAAGATTATAAACTCTGTTCTAAGGAACTCCTATATCTGTATCTTTTTGATGTTGTCATTTCTAAGCTTTGAGTGAAATGCACTATGGGCGGAGGATGTAAAACAGTGAAGGCTGGGCAGTGGCACATGTCCAAGTGAAGCTTGAATACGGTTAATAGCAGATAATCCCTCATCTCAGTATAAAGGGTGGTGACAAACATCCAGCCACACCACACAGACATTAAAATTCTTAAACTATAGATTGAGATAACAGGAACTCTACAGTCAGTATATCACAGTGGAAGCTCTCAGCAAAGCTTCCCCAGAGACATACTAAACTACACTTTTCTCCTCAACCACTGGAGTTAATCCCCATTTTTGGAACTATTTGGGAAAGAGAGCAAACTCCAATTGTGGAGGCAAAACTTTTTGGGCCAGACCACACTGACTGCTAGCCGCTTTGTAGTAAACCACTGGCTAGTTTTAGCCGGTGCACCAGTGCATTCGAGATCTGTGCCATTGACATGTGGGGGAAGCCCAGGCTGAGGGGCTGCATATGCTTTGTATCTGGCCCCTCATATCTAGAATAGCCTCAAACATTCAAATGAGGCCATTGACCTTCGCTGTGAAGTAAACGGTTTCTTTCCTTCCACCTTTATTTTAAATAGTATTAACATTTAAATTAATTTAAATTGTTCTTTTCAGTAAGTTTCACTGATAATTTTCAGTTTTAAAAAATATTTAACTTTTATTGAACTGTTTCTAAATATATTGTCACCTTTTGCAAAACTAAAATGCCCTCTGATGGAATAAGCAAGGACTCAGGTCATCGACAGCCATGAGACCATGAAGAGTGGGCTTGAGCTATTGTGGAAATGACCAGAGATGTGGTTCAGATCAAGCCTATTCAGAATATTATTAATCACAAATTCTTAAATACTTTCCCTCACAAAACTTTTGCTTTGTTTTGATTTTAAAATTCAGCATAGGATAAGTATGGTATAAAAACAGTACTGAACTTTAAAGTCAGTTCCTGTTGTGTTTGAAGGGTATCAAGTACCAAACTGGGCTGCATGGTTTTGCAAACTTCTGCCGTGGCCCACAGAACAAATATTTTTCCCTTGCTAAAAATTAGCTGGCAGTCACCTACTTACACCATGCACTTTTAACACACAGCTATTACTAGAACGAATAAGATTTATGATCCACAACAGATGGCAACTCCATGGAATTGGGATACTTTTTCAAGTGTGCCTCGTGCGAGAATAAGTTTCACAGTTAAAATGGGTTTGATCATCGAGATTCAAATCTGGTGTAAAGTGATGGAACTGAAAATTTTGAAGAAATGTTGTAGTTCCGCTCTCATCTCCATTTCTTCACTCAGATTGAGCTGCACTTAAATCCTACAACACTACGAGAAAAGTAAAGCATATCAGCCACCTCTTAAATTAACGTTTCGGGAACTGACTGAAAGAATTTTTTTATAGATCCCATTTATTGATACCAGGGAAACTGATTGTGATGCAACAGTCAATTTTAAACATGAAAGAAGGTATGTCTGCACCACCATGTGGTATGATTTGGGATCTACAAGCACTGAACTCCAGCTTTTAAAATCAGCTCATAATTTTGCATGATTATTTTTTTACACGCTGCTTGACTTTCAGTTAAAGGGCAGAAAGGTACTGTATCTCTGGTTGCTGGCTCTACCAAAACTGTGTAATTGAACTCATTTAGCTCAATCTGAATCTGCAACAGTCCCGGTTATTTATTTTCTTAAGTATTTGCAGTTTCTCTTCTTTTACACATTGGTAATTTGTCCGTCTTTCTGCGTAGTTTTTCATTGATTCCTAATGCATTTCTTGGTTCTATGTGAATGCCTGCAAGAAAATGAATCTCAGGGTGATAGCTTCGTACTTCGATGATAAATTTTGTTTGAATTTTGAGTTGAACATCCTGCTCCTTAGGCAATCCCTGGCGGTCGAGATGACTGGCTCCCACCAGGATTTGTAGCTCCGAAGCGGCTGATGTAGGAACTGTGCACTTTGGAGAAAGGGCATGAGATGCAGGTGTTTGTAAGGTGATGCATTCCTTCTGTTACGCACTGGCTACTGTGTATTTCCAACACATGGAATCAAGGTCACATTGCCTATTGCTTTTTTCTCACTTTAAGCAGTCATGGGCTTGGGCACCCCCACCCCCCCAGGAGTAAGGGGGGATATTGCATTTATATTGAGGTCTGATGCCATATTTGAACCTTTGCCTCGGACAGTCTGGTAATCTCTTGCTGTGACAGAGCTCAGAATACTATTTTAGGAGTCTGATATCAAGCGAGTGAATGATGTGACTTGCCAAGCATAACTAATTGTAATTAAGGCATTGGTGTCAGAGATGTGAGCCTGAAAGAGGACACCGGGTTTGGTCTGTTTCACTTCCTTGTGGAGGCGGCAGTGTTGAAATCTTTTTAATTCCTTGAAGTAACGCAAATCTTGAAAAGGCTCACCACTGCTTGAAGACCGAATTTTTAAAATTTATTTTTATTTTTCATTTAGAGATATGGCACATTAATAGGCCCTTCTAACCCAATGAGCCCAATTACATCCATGTGACCAATTAACCTACTAACGCATACGTCTTTGGAACGTGGGAGGAAACTGGAGCAGTCACGGGGACGTTGTACAAACTCTACATACAGCAGTGGAATTGAACCCAGGCTGATGGCAAGGTAATAATGTTCCGCTGCCGTGCTGCCCAGAATTTTGTGCTGGGTTTGAGGTGCTCACCTTCAAATGCCATCTCCTAAGTTAAGCAAAGGCAATGGCACACCAAAAGTGACAGTAAGTTTCAGCACAGCTATCTGTCTTCACTGAGAGATGGCTGCTCCCCAGTTACGGGAATTGGTCCACAGTTTCTTGTGGAAGTTTACGATCAAAGGGTTGTATTGAACTATGGGGAGGGGGAGCAATTTGGTCAAGACTTCTGCAGATGCTGAGTGCAGGGCCCATCTTCAATAAATCAACTAACAACTTGACCTTTGAAGCCTGAACACGTATATCCATGTATCGTCAGTGTACCGCAGCTCACCTCCAGGGAGACGTTCACTTTGGAGAAAGGCTGCACATTCCGTTGAATAGCTTCCTATTTGGGCTGTAGATTAACTCTGCTCCCGAGGAAAGATTGTTGAAGGCAAAGTGCAGCACAATAACAAAATGGTGTTGGACACTGGGCTTCATTGAACTTCCGTCCATTGGTGAGGATGTAGTGCCTGGTGTGAATTATTACACTAGTACCATGGTAGAAGTCGTGGCTGCAGAGGAACTTAACTTCCATACCTTTCTCTTAGTGGGATCAGGACTTAGGTATTTGGGCCATAGATGGTCTTGATAGCAGTGAGAAACCTGCATACGTTCTTGATGTCAGGAAGTTGTGGAACTCCCACATTCCTGCCATCTGTTCTCTATGTCAGATTCTTTTCCTTGACCTTGACTTGCAGGGAGCCACAGCATTGTTTCATCTCTCATGACATGGTGGAGTTTCCAAACCAGAAATATTTTACACTGTGTTTAATTAACTCCTTGATCTCCTGGTCATTCTCATCAAAGCAATCTTGGTTTTACAAACAACTGCTAGAAGAACTCAGTGGGTCGAGCAGCATGAGTGAAGGGGAAAGGAATTGTTGATGTTTTTGGTTGAAATCCTGCATTGGGACAATGATGTCTCCAGTCCTGGTTATTCTTGGAGTAATACCAACAATCTCAACATAGCTGCCAATTTTAGTTGAACAGGATCCAAAGTTGACAGGAGAACTTGCGATACTGAATAATAGTTAACTACATAAGGAGCTTGAGAGTTTCCACCATCATTAAATTTATTGCAGCATGTTTCTTTTGCTGTTGGTGTTTTTGGGCCAGATTGATGGAGATAACAGAGGGAATATGGGTATATTTAAAGCGGAGGTTGATAGGTACTTAATTAGTAATGGCATCAAAGGTTATGAGGAAAAAGCAGGAGAATGGGGTTGAGAGGCCTAATAAATCAGCAATGACCAAAAAGCAGAGCAGAATGGATGGGCTGAATGGCCTAATTCTGCTCCTTTGTTTTATGGTCTTATGGAATAGGTAGCAATCAGTTCAGCCACTGGTGGCGTAGTGGCATCAGTGCTGGACTTCGGGGCAAAAGGTCCCGAGTTCAAATCTGGCCAACTCCCTTGCACGCTCTCCATCCGTGCTGGGTTAAGAGCTGGTGATCTTTTAAAAAAATACTCACCTGGCAGAAGGCTTGCCATGTACATGATTTCCCAATATGTCAGAGCGGCGTGGAAGGAAATCGCCCGCCAACTGGAAAGTCCAGATGTGACATACCGTCGAGCAATCAGTTCAGCAGTCACCAATAGTTGCAGCAAAGGTGACATGGATATCTTTGCAGACACCTCACCCACACAGTGCTAAAACTTAACAGACCTGGACCATAAATATCACCATGATATCTTATGCCCATCTCTCCAAAAAAAAAAGGTTTTTGGCTAAGACAGAGTGTGCTCCAAGCATTTTTTCAGAGAAGGACCCTGCTGGAATTAATCTTTCTGATAGTCTCCTTATTAAAGCACTGCATCTTTTTCCATTAGTGATGTGGGCCAGGTTTCTTTACCCCTCATGGTTGGACTGGAAGTTCTTCTTGCCAACAGCTGTGGCTTTTGTCCAGATCTTTCTGTCTTCTGTGCTGTTAATGCATGGATGTTCAGGCACTGAACTTGAATTCTCTTGCTATACCTCTCTCTTTCCCTATGAAATGTTTCTTAAAACATACATCTCATTACCTGGTTTAATATAAAACAATTGTTTGCTAATATCTTACTGTTTTAGAATCACTGTTGTGGTTAAATTCTCTATGCTGAAAACTTATTAACTTGGGCAGGGAAATCCTATCATCTTGAAACTCAAAAATACAGGCTATTGTTGAGCAATGTGATTCAGGAAGAGAGATATGGGTAAGTGACAAAGGGATAGGTGAAGGCCTTTCTCCAAGTGTGTGTGTGTGTGTGTGTGTGGATAAAGAGGGAAGTTTCACATACAAAACACTGCAGTCAACTCAATAGCATTACAGACCAATCCTGTCTTATTTTACAGTGTGAGGGGCAAATGGAAGTGGAAGAAAATGGTTAGGAAGAGTATCTTAACTTCCCACCACAACCCCTAACTCTAAAAATTTCAGCGAATTTGAATTTCATGCATACTCCAATTACTAAAATGTCAGTTACTAAGTTGAAGTTCAATACCTGATTAGAGATTTTATTGAAGGCATCTTGTAGTTTTCCGTGGATTGTTGCCAGTTTCTTATTGTCCCGGTTGGCTTCATGAATTGGGATCAGTATTTTGTAGACTTCATTCACAGCTTCATACATCCCAGCCTGCCGAGGTCAGAAAGAAAATCAGGTACTCGACATTGGGACTGAGCAGCAGGACAAAGATTCTTTATCACCTGTGAACTCATTATGAGTATTATAAAGGCCAATCTTATCTCATTCTTAAAATCCCCAAATCCCTAGCCGGGGTCTAAATGAAGAAAAAGTCTGTGTTGGAAACAGTCCATCAAGTTACATTAGCTCTACATTTCTACACCGTAGTCCTATGGAGTGGTACTCCATGTTAAGAAAGTAATAGTTCTGCAAGGAGACTTCCCTTCATAACTGATCTTTTTAATCTCAGAACATTACAGCACATTACAGGCATTTCAGCTCAAAATAGTGTGCTGACCCTTTAACCTACTGTATGATCAATTTAACCCTTCCCACCCATATATTCTTGCATTTTTCTAATATCCATGTGCCTATCAAAGTTTTTTTTAAAGGTTCTGAATATATCTGCCTCATACATTGCCCCTGACAATGTGCTCCATGCACCCACCCCTCTCTGTGCAAAAAACTTACCTCTAACATCCCCCCCACATATTTTCCTCCAATCACCTTAAAATTATGCCCCCTGGTGTTAGCCATTTCCATCTTGGGAAAGTCTCAGGCTGTCCGTTCAATCTATGCCTCTTATCATCTTGTACACCTCTATCAAGTCACTTCACATCCACATTTGCTCCAGATAGTTAAGTCTTACCTCACGCATTCTACCCTCATAAGACATGCTCTCTAATTCAGACAGCATCCTGGTAAATCTCTAAAGCTGCCACATCCTTCCTATAACAAGACAATCAGAATTGAACACAATATTCCAAGTGTAGTCTAACCAGGGTTTTATAGAGCTGCAACATTACCTCACGGCTCTTGAACTCAATCCTCCAAGTAATCAAACTTGAAATCTAGGCTGGGAGCTCAGATAAGGTGACTCTGTGGGTTTGGTAGAGGCTTGAAAGGTTCAGAAAGAACAATAAATAGTTGCACCCAAGAAAAAGTACTCCCTTCATTTCTAAGGTATAATCAGATTAGGTGGGAGAATAGGAGGTAGTGAGGGAGAGGGGATCAACAGCAGATCGGGAAAGGAAGAGAAAAAGAGAGCATGCAACAGAAAAAAATAAAGAGGCACATTCACAAAATGAACAGGATGGGGTTAGTTTAGAGTCACAAGTCAAGGGAGAAAATGGGCCATACTAACGTACCATTGTAAAAGATGCTGCTGCCTGCTCCAGCAATCCCACCAGGCCAGCTTCCGTGAAGTATTTCCCAGCACAAATTCCTTCTTCATCCGGAGAAAGAACATCATCTGATACAGCCGATTCCTCAAGAACATTTGACGATATATTCTTTATGGAGAAAAGTGCACAGAATTAAAAACACAGATTCCTGTCTTGGCTAAATCTATCGGCTAAGCATGAAGTAAATGGAGACACAAGCCTGCAGATGCTGGAACCTTAAGCAACAAACAAACGGTGGGGGAACTCAGCAGGTCAGGCAGTATGTTAAGACATCCAGCATAGGAACAGGCCCTTCTGGCCCATGAGCCCGTGCCATCCAATTACATCCATGTAACCAATTCATCTCCTAACCAATACATCTTTGTAACGTGGGAGGAAACTGGCAATTGGAGGAAACCCATGTAGTCACGGGGAGAATGTACTGTACAAACTCCTTACAGACAGCGGCAGTACTTGAACCTGGATTGCTGGTGCCGTAAAGCATTACACAAACCAGCATGCGATCGTGCTGCCCCTGTGGAGGAAAATGAACAGATTATGTTTTGTCAATGCAGATGAAGGGTCTTTACCAGTTCTTAATGAAGAGTCTCAGCCTGAAATGCTGACTGCACATTTCCATCCTCATATGCTGCCTGACCTGCTAATTCCCTTCAGCAGCTTGTTTTTTTAGGGTAACAGATTTTCTAATTCGGCTATAGTTCCTCTGTTTTCTTTCTTCACAAATTACTTCAGCCCTAGAATCCTGAGCATTGTCAAATTCAATTCTTGCACTGCCAACAATAGTGTTGTCCATAAGACACAGGAGCAGAATTATGCCATTCGGCCCATCGAGTCAACTCTGCCATTCTGTCACAGCTGATCTATTAACCCTCTCTACCCCATTCTCCTGCCTTCTCCCTATCAACTTTGAAGCTCTTCCTATTCAAGAACCTATCAACCACTGCTTTAAATATACTCAAATCACTTGGCCTCCACAGTTGTCTGTGGCAATGGCTTCCACAGATTCATTCCCCTTATCTCTGTTTTAAATGGACACCCTAATCTGAAGAAGTGCCCTCGGGTCCCAGACTTATCCACTATAGGAAACATCCTTTCCACATTCCTAATCTGTACAATTCCTTCTGCAGACTCTCTGATTCCTCAACGCTACCTGTCCCTCACCTATCTTTGTATTGTCCGCAAACTTGATTACAAAGCCATCAATTCCAACATCCAAATCATTGACTTATATCATGAAAAGAAGTGGCCCCAACACAAAGCCCAGTGGAATACCACTAGCCACCAGCTGCCAAACAGAAAAAGCTCCCTGCATTACCATTCTCTGCCTCCTGCCAATTAGCCTTGCTTTATCCACGCTAGTATCTTTCCTCTAGTACCATGGGCTTTTAACTTGTGAAGCAACCTCATGTGTGGCATCTTGACAAAGTCTTTCTGAAAATCCAAGTACACAACGTCAACCAATTCTCCTTTGTCTATCCTGCTTGTTACTTCAAAGAATTACAACAGATTTTTTTGGCAAGATTTTCTCCTGAGAAAACCATGCTGACTACAGTATATTTTATCATGTGCCTCCAAGTACCCTGAAATTACATCCTTAACAATCGACTCCAACTTCTTCCCAACCACTGAAGTCAGGCTAACTGAACTATAATTTCCTTTCTTTTGCGTCTCTCTCTTTTTGAAGAGTGGAGTGACATTTTCAATTTTCCAGTCTTCTGGAACCATTCCAGAATCTAGTGATCCTTGAAAGATCATTACTAATGCCTTCACAATCTCTTTAACCACCTCTTTCAGAACCCTGGGATGGATGCCATCTGGTCCAGACGATTTATCTGCCTTCAGACCTTTTGCTTCTCAAGAATTTTTCCTTAGTAATGTTAACATCACACACTGACACCTGAAACTTTCACCATTCTGCTACTGTCTCCCACAGTGAAGACTGATGCAAAATACTAACTCAGTTTGTCCGCCATTTCCTTGTCTTCTATTGTTACGTCTCCAGCATAGTTTTCTAGTGACCTGATATCCACTCTTGCCTCTCTTTTACACTTTTATGCATCTGCAGAACTTTTGGTATCTTCTTTAATATTAATTGGCTAGCTTCCTTTTGTCTTTACCTTCTTAATGACTTTTTAGTTAACTTCTGTTGGCATTTAAAAGCTTCCCAATCCTCTAACTTTCCACTAATTTTTGCTCTATAATATACCCTCTCTTTGGTTTTTACCTGTCCTGACCAAGGGACGAAGGGTCTCGGCCTGAAATGTCGACTGTACCTCTTCCTAGAGATGCTGCCTGGCCTGCTGCATTCACCTGCAACTTTGATGTGTGTTGCTTGAACTTCCAGCATCTGCAGAATTCCTGTTGTTTGGTTTTTATGTTGGCTTTGACTTCTCTTGTTAGCCATGGTTGTATCATCTTGCCTTTAGAATAGTTAAGACAATAAGACACAGAAGCAAAATTAGGCCATTCAGCCCATTGAGTCTGCACTGTTATTTTATCATGGTTGATCCCAGATACCACTCAACCCCACACACCTGCCTTCTCACCATATCCTTTGATGCCCTGACCAATCAGGAAAATATCAACTTTCACTCTAAATATACCTATGGACTTGTCCTCCACTGCAGCCTGTAGCAGAGCATTCCAAAGAGTCACTACTCTCTGGCTAAAAAAATTCCTCCGTACCTCTGTTCTAAAAGGTTGCCCCTCAGTTTTGAGACTGAGTCTTCTAATTCTGGATAACCCCACCATTGGAAACATCCCCTCCACATCCACCTTATCTAGTCCTTTCAATTTATGGTCAGTTTCAATGAGATGCCTCCGCATACTTCTTCCTCTTAGGGATGTATATACTGTATCCTATGTCTTCCGAATTGCTTTCAGAAATTCCTGCCATTGCTGCTCTGCCATCATCCCTTCCAGTGTTCTATTTCAATCAATTCTGGCCCACTCCTCTCCCATGCCTCTGTAATTCCCTTTAAACCACTGTAATACTGATACATCTGATTTTAGCTTCTTCTTCTCCAGTCTCAAGGTGAATTCTATCATACTATGATCAATTTCCCCTAAGGGTTCTTTTACCTTAAGCTCGCTAAGGTACGTGTTGGGCATGTGGCCAAGTGGTTAAGGCGTTCGTCTAGTTATCTCAAGGTTGCTAGTTCGAGCCTCAGCTGTGGCAGTGTGTTTGTGCCCTTGAGCAAGGCACTTAAATCACACACTGCTCTGGTCTGTGCGAGGAGTGGCGCCCCACACAGACTTCCAGTCTGCACCTTGTAAGGCATGAAAATGCCCGACGCAGACCTCTCATGGTCTGAGTCGACATTCCCCCACCTCTCTAATCAATTCTGGTTCATTGCACAACACCCAATCCAGAATAGCTGATCCCCTAGTGGCATCAACCCCAAGCTGCTCTAAAAAGCCAATTCGTAGACATTCTAGAAAATCCCCCCCTTGGAATCCAGCACCAATCTGGATTTTTACCTTTGCAGTTCCTTAGCTCTATCCACAACGATACAATACCTTCTGACCCTATGTCACCTCTTTCTAATCATTTGACTTCACTTTTTACCAACAGAGCAATGCCACCCCCCTCTGCCTTCTTGCCTATCCTTTCAATACAATGTGTATCCTTGGACATTAGCTTCCAGCTATAATCTTCTTTCAGCCATGATTCAGTGATGCCTACATCATACATGCCAATCTGTGACTGTGCTGCAAGTTCATCTACCTTAGTCTGCATATTCTGTATATACTGCACACATTCACTCTTTTCAATTTTGTCCATTTTTTTTTGTTCCAACTCATCCTGTTGACAGCAATTTTACCCAACTGTCAACCTCCCTTTGCTAGGAAGTCTCACTTCTCAATGCCACTGTTTGTAAACCAACTGCCTCATCTTCAGCACTACCACTCTAGTTCCCGTCCCCCTGCCAAATTAGATTAAACCCACCTGAACAACTCTAGCCAACCTGCCTGCAAGGATATTGAACCCCCTCGGGTTCAGGTGTAACCAGTCCCTTTTATAGAGGTCACATCTTTCCCAGAAGAGATTCCAATGATCCATAAATCTGAACTCCTGCTCCCTGCACCAGTTCCTCAGCCACACATTCACCTGCAAAATCAGCCTATTCTTAGCCTCACTGGCATGTGGCACAGGCAGCAATCCAGAGATTACTGTCATGGAGGTCCTGCTTCTCAGCTTTCTACCTAACTCCCTAAAATCTCTCTTCAGGACCTCCTCACTTTGTCTACCTATGTCATTGGCATTGGGACTGATTCTTTTTGCATTGTATGTCAATGAATTGGATGATGGAATTGATGGCTTTGTTGCAAAGTTTGCAGATGATATGAAGATACGTGGAGGGGCAGGTAGTTTTGAGGAAGTAGAGTGGCTACAGAAGGACTTGATAGATTAGGAGAATGGACAAAGAAGTGGCAGATGGAATACAGCGTCTGGAAGTGTATGGTCATACACTGTGGTAGAAGAAATGAAAGGCTTGAATATTTTCTAAGCAGAGAGAAAATACAAAAATCTGTGTTGCAAAGGGACTTGGGAGTTCCTGTGCACAACTCCCTGAAGGTTAACTTGCAGGTAGTCAGTGGTGAGGAAGGCAAATTTGATGTTAGAATTCATTTCCAGCAGACTAGAATATAAAAGCAAGGATATAATGTTGAGGCTTTATAAAGCACTGGTGAAGCCTCACTTTGGAGTATTTTGAGCAGTTTTGGACCCCTTATCTTAAAAAGGATGTGCTGACACAGGAAAGGGTTCAAAGGAGGTTCACAAAAATAATTACAGGATTGAACAGCTTGTCTCATGAAGAGGAGATTTTAGAACAGAGATGAGGAGGAATTTCTTTAGCCAGTGTGGTGAACCTCTGGAATTCATTGCCACAGGCAGATGTCAAGGCCACGTCTGTATGTATATTTAAGGCAGGGAGTGATAGATTTTTGATTGGTCAGGGCATGAAGGGATACGGGGAGGGAAGCAGGATATTGGGGCTGAGAGGAAAATTGAATCAGCCATGATGAAATGGTGGAGCAGACTTGATGGGCCAAATAGTCTAATCCTTCTCCTATATCTTATGCTCTTATTGCGGGATGAAAGGCCTGCTCCTGGTATGTACTGTTCTATGTCAAAATGGGAATGGAAAGTCTAATTGAAATAGATGCCACTGGGAAATCATGCCTTTTTGCGCAGAACTTCCACTGTTTATTCGCCTCCATTGATGCTGCCTGACTTGATGAGTACCTTCAGCATTTCAGGTGTGTTGCTCAAGTTTTCCAGCATCTGCAGAATCTCTTGTGTTTATATAATTGGAAGTGATTCATGCTGGTGGTTTATTCATGACTCTTTCACAAATGTTCACAGTTGCACCAAATTTTCAACAGCTGAGTGGGCAGATCAGACTCTTTTATCAAAAAGTATACATAACTTTTCTCAGTGATGACTAAAGCACTCTACTGTCAATATCACAGTCAGTTCCTCTTTTGATCAAAGATTTTCAGCAGACAGGATAAAGCTTCAAGTGGGCATATTAACTGAAATTCAGGTCAACCGCATTTTGTCAGACCATGCAGTTCTGTTGAATAATAATCGTTCTAACACACTGTCCTCCCCATCAGATGTAACCTGACCAAAAGTGTTTCCCAGCATCTTCGATCTTCTTACGTGGTTTGCTCATCGCTGTACAGCATCAGCGGTCACTAATCTGGGTTCAATTCCCACTGTTGTCTGCAAGGCGTTTGTACTTTCTCCTTGTGACCTTGTGAGTTTCCTCCAGGTGCTCCAAATTCCTCCCACATTCCAAAGACATACAGTACAATTAATGCTAGTAAGTTGTGGGCATACTATGTTGGCACCAGAAGCGTGGCAACATGTATGGGCTGCTCCCAGCACAACCTTGTTGGTCTGTGTTGGTCATAGACTCAAAATGATGTTTTTCACTGTACATTTTGATGTACTGTACCAAGAAAAAAATATTCCCCCCCAGAAGCTTTCATGCTTTATTGCTTTACAACATTGAATCACAGTGGATTTAATTTGCCTTTTTTATTGACACTGATCAATAGAAAAAGACTCTTTTATGTCAAAGTGAAAACAGATCTCTACAAAGTGATCTAAATTAACTACAAATATAAATCACAAAACAATTAATGGTATAGTTACTCACCCCTTCAAGTCAGTATTTAGTCTGTGTGGCTAGGTCTCTATCAGCTTTGCATATCTGAACACTGCAACTTTTCCCGATTCTTCTTTACAAAACTGCTCAAGCTCTGTCAGATTGCATGGGATCATGAGTGAACAGCCCTTTCCAAGTCCAACCACAAATTCTCAATTGGATTGAGGTCTGGACTCTGACTTGGCCATTCCAAGACATTAACTTTGTTGGTTTTAAGCCATTCTGCTGTAGCTTTGGCTTTATATTTGGGGTCATTGTCTTGCTGGAAAACAAATCTTCTCCCAAGTTGCAGTTCTCTTGCAGACTGTATCAGGCTCTCCTCCAGGATTTCCTCCTACTTTGCTGCATTCATTTTAGTCTCTACCTTCACAATCCTTCCAGGGCCTGCTGCAGTGAATCATCTCCACTGCATCATGCAGCCACCAATATGCTTCACGGTAGGGATGGTGCATTTTTGATTATGTGCAGTGTTTGGCCAAAAAGCTCATCAGACCATGGAACCTTCTTCCAGTTGACTTCATAGTCACCCACATGTCTTCTGGCAAACTCTAGCTGAGATTTTATGTGAGTTTATTTTCAACAGCAGCTTTCTCTTTGCCACTCTCCCATAAAGCTGTGACTAGTGAAGCACCTGGGCAACAGTTGTATGTGAAGTCTCTCCCATCTCAGCCACTGAAGCTTGTAACTCCTCCAGAGTTGTCACAGGTCTCTTGGTGGCCTCCCTCACTAGTCTCCTTGTACAGTCACTCAGTTTTTGAGGATGCCCTGCTCTAGGCAGATTCATAGCTGTGGCATATTCTTTCCATTTCTTAATGATTGACTTAACTGTACTCCAAGGGAGATTCAGTGACTTGGAAATATTCTTGTATCCATCTCCTGACCTGTGCTTTTCAATACCAGAGTTGCTTGAAGTGTTCTTTTGCCTTCATGGTGTAGATTTTGCCAGGATACTGACTCACCAGCTTTTGGACCTTCCAGATACAGATGTATTTTTACTACAGTCAATTGAAACACCTTGACTGCATTGAGGTCTCCAAAAACAGATGCCCATTTAACTAATTACATGACTTTTAAAACCAATTGGCTGCACCAGTGATGATTCGGTGTGTCATATTAAAGAGGGGGGGTGAAAACTTATGCAATCAATTATTTTGTGTTTTATATTTGTAATTAATTTCGATCATTCTGGTTTCACTTTGATGTGAAAGAGCCTTTTACTGTTGATCAGAGTCAAAAAGCCAAATTAATTCCAGTGTGATTCAATGTTGTACAACAATGAAGCATGCAAACTTCCAAGGGGGTGAATACTTTTTATAGGCACTGTACATGTTACAAATAAAGCTAATGTTTATCTGAAACTTTGCCCACTTACCTGAAAGGTGACGCAACCCACTGGCAAGTAGCGGCAATCTTCCAGCATGTTGAGGTATTCAGCCACCAATGCTGCAGAGTGTACCAGGCACTGAGCTGCCTCGGCATGGTTGGCCCGTTCTGAGTGCTTCCCTGCCATGTTCTGCAACCAGGTCAAGCGCAAATCTGGTGATGTCTGGTAACCTTTGGCAATTCTGTTAGATTAAGGCATGGTGTTAGCATAACCAGATATGTTTGGGCTTAGATAACACAGGACACAGGGTGTGAAAAGGGATATAAAAGTGCCCTGACCTGTACATTAGATCCATCAACATTTCGGGATCCTCCTGGTGCTCCTTCATTTTCACGGTGTCCGTGAGGATCATGTGCAGATTGAACACCAGGTCTTGGACCTGGACAGGAAAAGAACAGTACGTCAAAGCACACCCACACTTGTTCAAATAATCCCCCACACAAAAAAAAACAAATGCAAAGGTGATTTTGGACCACCTTCCATTAAAAAAAAATGCATGTCTTAAATCTGCAGTCAAGAGACTCATTTGGCTGTGAATTAGTACTCTGTCATCACCTCAAATTAGCTTTCAGTGCTGAGTTCCAGAACGTTAAATACATATTCTGCTCACTCCATTTAAGGGACACACAAGAATTACCTGAATCAGTGAAATCTCAACATAGCAAATCACTCAACACACATCAAAGTTGCTGGTGAACGCAGCAGGCCAGGCAGCATCTCTAGGAAGAGGTACAGTCGACGTTTTGGGCCGAGACCCTTCGTCAGGACTCTTTGACCCTTTGAGTCCTGACGAAGGATCTCGGCCCGAAACGTCGACTGTACCTCTTCCTAGAGATGCTGCCTGGCCTGCTGTGTTCACCAGCAACTTTGATGTGTGTTGCTTGAATTTCCAGCATCTGCAGAATTCCTTGTGTTTGCATAGCAAATCACTATTCAAATAAGAAAAATAATGGATTTTTAAAAATATTATCTACCAGAACCAGACTTGGGTTTCTTATCACTGATATATGTCATGGATTTTGTTGTTCTTTGGCAGTAGTAGTGCAATACGCAAAATAGGCTATAAAATAATGTTAAGAAATAAGTGTAAAAAATAAATAGTGAGGTCCATGTGTCTGTGGGTCTCTGGTCTGTTCAGAAATATGATGGCGGGGGGGAGGGGGGTGGTGGTGGGGAGAGGAGGGGGATACATTTTCTCTTCTCTCTCCCTTTGGGCAGAAGATACAAAAGCCTGAAAGCACATACTGCCATGTTCAGGACAGCTTCAATCCCACTGTTATCAGATTCTTAAACTGACCTCACGCTCCACCGCATTATGACCTTGCACTTCATGGTTTACTTGCACAGCATGTTTTCAGCAGCATTTACACTTTATTCTGGATTGTTATTGTTTCACCTTATTCTGGCTCAATGCTCTATGCAATGATTTGATCTGTTAAACAGCAGGACAAGCTTTTCTCTGTATCTGAGTACATGTGACAATAATAAACCATTTCCAAAACCAGAAACTAATGGAAAAGCATATTCATAAGTTCTTAATGAACATTTCGGAGGAGAATACAGAGCACTAATAAAAGGTAGGCTCAGAGAAGAAATACAAGATATGAATTCAAGCAAGGCGATCACAAACTAAAAACTAGGGTCAAAAGAGTGATTAATATTTGGGATAAAAATAAATGGTTCATATCAGCAGAAAGGGCATTAGAGCACTGTCTCTCTGTGTGTGCTGACTCTGCCTCCCCCCCTCTGCTTCTTCCTCTGTCTGACTCCCCACCACTCTCTCTCTCTCTCTCTCTCCATTTGTCCATCTCTGCCTCCCTGTCTCTGCTTCTTCCTCTGTCTGACTCCCCACCACTCTCTCTCTCTCCATTTGTCCATCTCTGCCTCCCTGTCTCTGCTTCTTCCTCTGACTCCCCACCACTCTCTCTCTCTCTCTCTGTCTCCATTTGTCCATCTCTGCCTTCCTGTTTCTGTCTCTTCCTCTACCCAGCTCTCTCTCCGTTTCTCCCTCCTTATGACTCCCTCCATCACCCTTTCTCCCTCCCTCCCTGTTCCGTACCTTCAATGGAAGTGCCAAGAACAGGTTAAAGTGCTCTCTTAACCAAATTTGCTTTCTTTTTAATTTTGGAAGTGTCAAAATCAGCATTGTGTACTGGTGTACTGGTCCTCAGACATTTGGCAAGGGAGGTGCTCAACATTGTTTGTTGATGCTCAGGCATTAATGACAACTTCTGCCATGTTTCATTACAGAGCTGGCGCAGAGCAGGTAAAAATGTTTTACCTGTTCAGGAAAGGTGGTTTCTCGTAGTTCCAGGTCTTCCTCGGCATATGTCAGGATTGTTTTCAGTGAGCGCCGGAGGTATTCTTCATTGAAGTTTTGGGAAGTCCCCACCAGTGAGGACAGTGACATGGTGACTTGCATTTTCACTCGGGCAAAATTCTTAAAGAAAACAAAATGCTTGGTTCAGTTTCTCTAATATCTAGATAAATATTCAGTTTGTAAGACAAACTCCCAGTAAGTATTAAGCTACAGTGGGTACACATACCGTACAATCACTAGGAGCGGATATCAGGTTAGTTTTTTCTGTTAGCTCGACAGTTTTGGGGATATTTTTCTGTTCTTACCAGAACAATGGTCTCTGCTGTAGATTAAGCACTGCATAAGAGCTCATCACAGCCTCTGCATGATAAACAGTGTGATAATGTGCCATCAGTGGAGACAGTGAGGTTACCAGTGAACTAACTGCAAGAGGTGAGCTTATTCTAGGATATCACCGATTTTTCTATAGACCAACAGGATTCCAAGGTTCAAATCAAAATTCTCTCTTGACCCAAAGTGACGAATTATTTTGTTTAATGATTCTAGCTTCACCAGGAATCAGAGAAATTCTCTTTAAACGCATTGCATTATCACATCACCCACTCACTTTTGGCTCATCATTGCAAAGGGGAGATGAGGTTGGATAAAAGGCAGTGAAGGTCTTGCTGCCTCCTCAGTAATAATTAAAATATATAATTTGTATGGAAAAGCAAAAAAAAAGACATATGACAGAATCTGATACAAACACAGGAAATATTGGAAATAGTTTGCAGATCAGGCAGCATATGCAGTGAGAAAAACAGAGCTAATGTTTCAGATTAACACGCACACGCGCACACACACACACACACACACAAAATGCTGGGGGAGCTCAGTAGGTCAGGCAGCTTCACGGAGAGGAATAAACAGTCGACTTTTCGATTCAACAGCCTTCATCAGCCTCGGTCCAAAACATCGATTATTTATTCCCAGGACAGGACTTCTGAAATGATAACTCTGAGGAATCTCAAACTGCTGATCCTCTCCACCTCTGATCCCCCGATGAAGACAGGCTCATGAACCTCTGGCTTCCTCCTCTTTGCTGAGATTGAGTAAGAGGTTGCTGTTGTGGCACCACTCAGCCAGATTTTCAATCTCCCTCCTATATGTTGATTTGTCACCACCTTTGACTCGGCCTATGACAGTGGTGTTGTCAGCAAACTTAAACACGGCATTGGAGCTGTACTTAGCCACACAATCATAAGTGTAGAGCAAGTAAAGCAGGGGCTTAAGCATACAGCCTTGTGGTGCAACTGTGCTGATGGAGACTGCACAGATGTTGTTGTCAATCCAAACTAACTGGGGTCTGCAAGTGAGGAAATCGAGGATCCAATTGCACAAGAAGCTGTAGTTGATAAAGAGCACCCTGATATATGCAGCTTTGAGGTCCAGATGATCCAGGGTTGAACAATGAAAAATAATAATGAAAACTAAGATGGTAAAGGAATTAACCAGGTATTTCGTATGATGGAAGAAATAAGTAACATTCCAGAAACAGAAGCTGGAAACTGAAAGGGAACAATCTTGGGAAAAACTGGGAAAACAGAAGAAAAACTTGGGAGCAATCCCCAGGGAGAGCAAGAAATCTGAGCCAGTTAGCATAACACTGTCAGAGAAAAATCGTTAGAAACTATTATTAAAGATATGATGGCAGGATACCTAGAAAAATTAAGATAATCAAGCCAAGTTAACATGGTTTTTAAAAAGAAAATCACATTTGATTGCTTGAATTCTTCAAGGGTGTAATGTGTGCTGCACATGAAGGAGAGTCCGCTCACTCACTAAGGTTACTGTGGGAAATGAAGGCTCAGGTTGTAGGAGATAATATATTAGTGGGTGGCCAACAGGAATGTGACAGTAAGCATAAATAATCTTCTGGTTTGTGAGATGCAGCCGGTGGTGTGCTACAGTGATCAGTGCTGGTCCCCAACATGTTGCAATTTATATAAATGACTTCCATGAAGGCATAGAAGATATGGTTGTTAATTTCCCCATCAGCTCAGATCTACGGGGGGGCCGGGGGGGGGGGAATGTGGTTTAAAGGTCATAAGGAAGCTTAAAAAAGTGAAGATACAGAGAGGTTAGAGTGGGCAAGGTCTGACAAATGAAGCACAATATTGGACGATGTGAAATTGTTCATTCAGATTCAGAATCATGTTTATTATCACTGACAGACTGTTTGTTGTGAAATTTGTTGTTTTGCAGCAGTAATACTGTGCAATACATTAAAAGTTACTAGTTACAACATAACAAAAAATAAGTTGTGCAAATAGAGCAAAAAAGTGAGGAAGCATTCATGGATTCATGGTCTGCTCAGAAAACCGATGGGAGAGCAGACGCTCTTCCTAAAACATTGAATGTGCGTCTTCAGGATCCTGATCTCTTCATTGATGGTCGCAATGAGAAGAGGACACGTCCTGGGTGGTGAGGGTCCTTACTGATGGCTGCCATTTTCTTGAGGCATCGGCTATTAAAATATGCTCTTTATGATGGGTGGTGGAGCTGGGAGGAAAATTTTAAAAAAAGCATAAAATCTACATGGTGAGAGATTCCAGAGCGGAGGTGCAGAAAGATATGGATATACTACAGCATGAGTTACAGAAACTTAGGATGCAGGTTCAGTAACTATTTAAGAATGCTAATGGATATGATTATTTATTGCTTGTGAACTGAAGACAGAGTGGAGAGGTTATATTTTAATTTCATAGGGCATTGGCGACACCACATCTGGAACACCGTAAATGCTAGTGAACTGAAGACAGAGTGGAGGGGTTACAGTATATTTTAATTTTATAGCGCATTGGCGACACCACACCACACCTGGAACACTGTATATTGCAATGGTTTTTTTATTTAAGAAAGGGTAGACATGTGTTGAGAACAGTTCAGAGATTGTTTTCTGGACTAATCTCTGGAATGAGTGGCTTGTCTCATGAGGAAAGGTTGGATGGGTAAGGCTTGTATCTGTTGGGAGAATAGAGTGAGTGGGATTTAGCTGAAATACGTAAGATATAGAGGGATTGAGAAATAAGAATGAAAAGATTATGTTTCTCCTTGCTGAAGAATGTACACTCAATGGACAAGTTATTAAGTGGTCTTCTGCTGTTGTAGTCTAGCCACTTCAAGGTTTGATGTGTTGTGCACTCAGAGACCCTGTTCTGCATACCACTGTTGTAATGCATGGTTATTTGAGTTACTGTCACCTTCCTGTTGGCTTGAACCAGTCTGGCCATTCTCCTCTGACCTCTCTCATTAACAAGGTAGCCGCGCCCACAGAACTGCCACTCACTGGATGTTTTCTTTGTCTTTCCACACCATTCTCTGTAAACTCTAAAGACTTGTGTGTGAAAATCCCAGGAGATCAGCAGTTTCTTGAGATACTCAAACCACCCTGTGTATCACTAACAATCATTCCATGGTCAAAGTAACTTAGATCACATTTCTTCCCCAGTCTGTGTTTGGTCTGAACAACAACTGAAACTCTTGACCACGGCTGCATGCTTTTATGCACTGAGTTGTTGCAGACGATTGGTTGATTAGAAACTTATATTAACGTGCAAGTGTACAGGTGTACATAATAAAGTGGCTACTGTGTGTATTTGGATTACTTCTGATGTACTGCTCTTACATGTTCAATATAGAAATGAACTGATATACTTACATTGCCAATCTCAAAGTTCTGCCTCATGAGGAGGTAGAGTGAAGCACTAGCATGTGATCGGATGGTCCCCACGCTGCTGCTGCAGTGTCGCAGGAGTCTCAAACACAGATCAGCACAAAGCTCGGTATCCTCCTCAAACAACATTTCCGGAAACTGCACAAACACATTCAGAAAGCAAGGCAAAGAGGTCACCTCACCACATTCTGATTGACTTGTGTTGGACTGGTGTGTATTTTCTTGTATTTTTCTTGTAGTTTAATTTTCCTATGCTTGTTTGTATTTTTGGATAATCACCTATACTGTATATATGTTCAATGAATTTTACAGTAATTTTGGTACTTCAGTATATTTCTTGAAAATTCATAGTTTTCAGTAGCAGGTGTCACATCACTTGAATCTGGCTATTCTATAGGTTAAGACCATAAGACAAAAGAGAAGTTGGCCATTCGGCCCATCGAGTCTGCTCTGCCATTTTATCATGAGCTGATTCATTCTCCCATTTAGTCCCACTCCCCCACCTTCTCACCATAACCTTTGATGCCCTGGCTACTCAGATACCTATCAATCTCTGCCTTAAATACACCCAATGACTTGACCTCCACTGCCGCCCATGGCAACAAATTCCATAGATTCACCACCCTCTGACTAAAAAAATTTCTTCACATCTCCGTTCTGAATGGGCGCCCTTCAATCCTTAAGTCATGCCCTCTCATACTAGACTCCCCCATCATGGGAAACAACTTTGCCACATCCACTCTGTCCACGCCTTTCAACATTCAAAATATTTCTATGAGGTCCCCCCTCATTCTTCTAACCTCCAGGGAATACAGTCCAAGAGCAGATAAACGTTCCTCATATGTTAATCCCCTCATTCGCGGAATCATTCTAGTGAATCTTCTCTGTACCCTCTCCAACGTCAGCACATCCTTTCTTAAATAAGGAGACCAAAACTGCCCATAGTACTCCAAGTGAGGTCTCACCAGCGCCTTATAGAGCCTCAACATCACATCCCTGCTCCTATACTCTATTCCTCTAGAAATGAATGCCAACATTGCATTCGTCTTCTTCACCACCAACTCAACCTGGAAGGTAACTTTAAGGGTATCCTGCACGAGGACTCCCAAGTCCCGTTGCATCTCAGAACTTTGAATTCTCTCCTCATTTAAATAATGGTCTGCCTGTTTACTTCTTCTGCCAAAGTGCATAACCATACACTTTCCAACATTGTATTTCATTTGCTATTTCTTTGCCCATTCTTCCAATCTATCTAATTCTCTGCAGACACTCTGTTTCCTCAGCACTACCGGCCCCTCCACCTATCTTTGTATCATCAGCAAACTTAGCCACAAAGCCATCTATTCCATAATCCAAATCGTTGATGTACAACGTAAAAAGAAGCGGCCCCAACACGGACCCCTGTGGAACACCACTGGTAACCGGCAGCCAACCAGAATAGGATCCCTTTATTCCCACTGTCTGTTTCCTGCCAATCAGCCAATGCCCTATCCATGTATGTAACTTTCCGGTAATTTCATGGGCTCTTATCTTGTTAAGCAGCCTCATGTGTGGCACCTTGTCAAATTTCCTCAAAAAATTGTAATAGGTTTGTCAGGCAGGATTTTCCTTTCAGGAAACCATGCTGAGTTCTGCCTATCTTGTCATATGCCTCCAGGTACTCCGTAACCTCATCCTTGACAATCGACTCCAACAACTTCCCAACCACCGATATCAAGCTAACAGGTCTATAATTTCCTTTTTGCTTCCGTGCCCCCTTCTTAAATAGCGGAGTGACATTTGCAATCTTCCAGTCCTCCGGAACCATGCCAGAATCTATCGACTTTTGAAAGATCATTGCTAATGCCTCCGCAATCTCCACAGCTACCTCCTTCAGAACACGAGGGTTCATTCCATCTGGTCGGGGAGATTTATCTCCCCTTAGACTATTCAGCTTTCTGAATACCTTCTCTGTCGTAATTGTGACTGCGCACACTTCTCTTCCCTGCCACCCTTGAGTGTCCGGTATACTGCTGCTGTCTTCCTCAGTGAAGACTGATGCAAAATACTCGTTCAGTTCCTCCGCCATCTCCTTATCTCCCATTACAGTTTCTCCAGCATCATTTTCTATCGGTCCTATATCTACTCTAACCTGTTTTTTTACTCTTTATATACTTGAAAAAGTTTTTAATATCCTCTTTGATATTATTTGCTAGCTTCCTTTCATAGTTCATCTTTTCCCTCTTAATGACATTCTTAGTTTACTTCTGTAAGCTTTTAAAAACTTCCCAATCCTCTGTCTTCCCACTAATTTTTGCTTCCTTGTATGCTCTCTCTTTTGCTTTAACTTTGGCTTTGACTTCTCTTGTCAGCCACAGTTGCATCCTTTTTCCATTTGAAAACTTTTTTTTTAAATATATCTGCCTTGCACCTTCCTCACTTCTTGCATAAACTCCAGCCACTGCTGCTCTGCCGTCTTTCCCGCCAGTGTCCTTTTCCAGTCAACTTTGGCCAGTTCCTCTCTCATGCCACTGTAATTTCCTTTACTCCACTGAAATACCTAAAACATCGGATTTTGGCTTCTCTTTTTCAAATTTCACAGTGAACTCAATCATGTTATGCCTCCTAAGGGTTCCTTCATCTCAACCTCTCTAATCACCTCCGGTTCATTACACAATACCCAATCCAGTACAGCTGATCCCCTAGTGGGCTCAACAACAAGCAGTTCTAAAAAGCCATCTCGCAGACATTCTACAAATTCTCTCTCTTGAGGTCCAGTGCCGACCTGATTTTCCCAATCCACTCGCATGTTAAAATCCCCCACAATTATCATAACACTGCCCTTCTGACAAGCCTTTTCTATTTCCTGTTGTAATTTGTAGTCCACATCACTGCAGCTGTTTGGAGGTCTGTACATAACTGCCATCAGGGTCTTTTTACCCCTGCGATTTCTTAGCTCAACCCGTAAAGATTCTGCACCTTCCAATCCTATGTCACCTCTTTCTAATGATTTAGTATCATTTCATACCAATAAAGCCATGCCACCCTCTCTGTCTACCTGCCTATCCTTCCGACACACCGTGTATCCTTGGACGTTCAGCTCCCAGAGACGTGCATCCTTAAGCCACGTCTCAGTGATGGCCACAATATCATACCTGCCAATCTGTAGCTGTACGACAATATCATCCACCTTATTCCTTATGCTCGACGCGCATTTAAGTATAACACCTTAAGTCCAGAATTTGGTACTTTTTGCTTTGATTGCACTGCAACTGATCCCAATGGCCAATTGTTATCACTGGAATTTTGTTATCTTTAGTCTGAGTATAAGATGACCACAGCTACTTTTTCCTTTTTATTTTCTTTGTTCTCATTAGTTCTGCTTTTTTGTTTATGATTTCTGCTCTTGTACCTTCTAATAAAAGATTCAACATTATTTATTGTTATTTTTCAGTGCATGAGCATAAAGGAGAATGAAATTATTGTAATTCCTGATTCAATGCAGCATTAAGAAAAGAACAATAAGCATAAAGAACACAAATGAAAAAAACACAATAAATATAAAAGCAATTGTATGCAACACTGTGTCAAAGAAGTAACTATTCTATTTATAGACTGATTGTACGTACATGAAGTGACATTAGGTGATATGTATATAGTGGTGGTGGGGTGGGGGTGTTGATCAGTCTGACAGCTGGGGGGTTGTAACTGTTTTTGAGCCTAGTAGCCCTGGTGTGGATGCTGCAGAGCCTCTTTCCTGATGGATGGATGATATTCTTCATGGTATTGCTGGTCTTTTTCTGGCAGCTTTCTGTGTCTATGTCCTTGATGGCAGGTAGGCTGGCCACAAAAGTATTAGGATCTAGTGCTTACAATGTTTTAATGCTGGAGTGGGAGATTAATATCAGTGAACTTCAGTGAAAATATTTTACTTGTGCATTTAAAATACACATCCCAAAAATAATCATCTTTTATGAAATAAGTTAATAATTTAGGATTATAAATCATAATACTGAAATCATAGTGCTTCAATGTACAAAGAGCAAATGCATGACAGAGGGTTGCACAGGCGCATGACTACCTATTGGATGAAATTCACTTTGGAACCTGAAGCTTGATCAGAGGTTTCCATGGCACTAGTTGTACATGGCCCCACTGGATCCTGAAGGCAGCTAAATATTGGCACAGACCTAACTTCAAACTTATAGAGCTTAGGTATAAGGTTAATGAAAGTGGGTCATGCTGCTTACCTTGAAGACTAGGGCCCGTTGGGTAGCAAAGCAGTGTTGCAGGAAGAGGGCACTCTGGTTGCAGCCCATGCCATGTAAAATGACCTTCAGCACTCCAGTTAACACACTTTCTTTGGATTCTGTCACCATGACTGTCTGTAAAATGTAAAACATACAATCAATGTGAAAGCAATGCTCAAAATTCTGGAGAAACAGGCTGGTGGATGCTCGTTCTCCTCCCCCAGCTTCTTATTCTGGTTTCTTCCCTCTTCCTTTCCAATACTGATGAAGAGTCTCAGGCCGAAATGTGAACTGTTTATTCCCCTCCATGAATGCTGCCTGACCTGCTGAATTCCTCTAGCATATGTCTGTGTTGCTCTGGATTTCAGCAGAATCTTTTGTGTTTAATCAATGTGAGACACCGTTTCAGTTAAAATTAGGTAGCATCATCCAAACCACAATTTTTTCATTTATTTACATTCAGTTGCAACTGTTTTTATGTAGTTCATTTACATATTATTTACCAATTCCTTATCCCCTTCTCATTATCCCAGCTTATCGCATTTGGTTTTAATCAATTCTCTTGATTCATTCCTGTTCATTCCCTTCCAGGCATCAAGCTTGGCTCCAATCTCAGGTGCTTTACAGCTAAATCTAAAACACCCAACAGTCCAGCTGATTCCCTGCAAACTACAATGCATTCTATCCTAAACTCTAACTGCTTTTGAACTCTAGCACATTTTGGAAATTGCACAGCAGATATACTAATTATTTTCCTTGAAACAGTGAAATGCTGTAACTCCAAAATTGTTTACTTTCAGGTAAGACACGATGACTGATCAGGACATTATAAGACATGAATCAAGGGTTGTTATTTGCTTTATGTTACTCTCATATAACTGCCACATCTCAGACTCTTAATCTGACAATCACAGAAGCTAATCATGGCAAAACTAACCACTTGCTTGGACACCACAAGCTTTAATGCTTTACCTGCACGATGATTTCAAGTGTGTCCAAAATCACAAGGTTAGCTTCAGTAACCAAATTCCCATCCACTAAGGCGTCATGTTCCATTTCAGACTTTGTCCTAAAGAGTATGGGGGAGAGATAGAGAAGGGGGAGGAGTAGAAGGGGTGGGGGGGGGGAGGGAGAAAAAATTTACACCCCATGGTACAGTTGGATAATTCAGGCATATTAATATGGAAACTAAGAAAACATTCTGCTTTATCAAGCCTACTCTTGCTGGTTCCCCATATTCCTTAATGTACATACTCCCAAAGTAACCATCTTCCTTTACATATGGGCTAAGAAAAGCATAGGATGGGGAAACAGTGAAGCAGTGGAACCCCAATGGATGGTCTATTATTGAGATAAAGAAATTGATAAGCTTTGTATTTTTTTCTGTTGGAGTCAAATGTAAGGCAAGAACTTGGCCAGTAGTGAAACGCTGGCATGTAGATTTTGCTTGCACACAAAAGTAACTTGCCTACAGTAGAAGAATTATGGTAGAGGCCAGCAAGGCTTCACTGCATCCACATAAGATGAAACCAATTACTTCATTAGTGAGCCAGGTAAGTTCAAGCCAGTGCATGTTGGACTTGGAATTAGCACAAGCAAATAGGGAAACTATACTGTATGGGAGCTTTTTTTATATTCTTAAAAATACGCACAAAAAATGGACAGAATACAGAAAAAGAAACAAAAATTCTGATATGGAAGGGAACTGTTGGACCTGGTGATATTGATCCAGAGGTTCATCGTCAGTCAAGAATGATGGATAAAACTTGGTGGCTATGGATGTTTTATTAAATGTTACAAGAACAACTCTCTGTACACTCACCACAGTGTGGCTAGGCATAGCTTAAACCTCATCTATAAATTTGCTGATGACACAACTATTAAGAACCCCCTCACCCAAGGCATGCGCTCTTCTAGTTGCTACCATCAAGGAGGTGGTACAGGAGTCTAAAGACACACCCTGAACATTTTAGGAACAGCTTCTTCCCCTCCACCACCAATCTTCTTTTTGGACAATGAACCCATGACTTTTTTCCCCTCTCTTTTTGCACCACTTATTGAATACACACACTTATATTGTAGTGTGTTTTTTTACTATGTATTGCAATGTACTGCTGCCACAAAAAAAAAATCAAGACATATGCCAGTAATATTAAACCTGATTCTGGTTCCAAAGAAAGAAAAAGAACAAAGAAGTTGTGGTTGTCTTATACTAAAAACTAGCTCACACAGATAAATGAGATTCTATTGATAGGATGTAACCTATGAAACCATCAGGTTCAGTGGCATGGCATAGGCTGCAGAGAAGCTTCTAGAAAAAGGCAGAATTAGCTATAACCCAATTACTGAAAGTTCACTGAACAATTACACACATACAGGTGATTATATAAAATTGTAAGCAAGCATAGGAAAGACAACTACAAGGAAAAATAACAATTCTACACCCTAATCCAACAGAATCATGGCCAATGTTTCATAGACAATACCTGATCCCACCATTTTCTGTTTTTGTTTCTGATTTTGAGGATCTGCACTTTGCATTTTCATTGGAGTTGTTGAGCAAGATAATGAGGAAGTATTCAGGGAATTGGAAGGTCAAGGGTAATGTGCTTGTTCTGCCTTCCATTTATTGTTAGTAATTACCAATCCCTTTTCGCTCTATCATTCTTCTTCATTATTCAAAAGCTTCAGAGCTCAACAACTAAATCTGTCGAAGTAGGCACTTACTTGTCAACCTTATCCGTATTTTGCCTCCAGTGAGTGATGTTCTTCCTCCAGCGGACATTCTCTTGGCTTCCATAAGGGCTTCTCTCTACATCAGGTTGGAAAATAAATGATTTGGACCAATTGCAACAGAGTCCTCTCGCTATTAATCAGGAGCAGAACAGAATCAATTTGTTTGAAATGGGGGGGTTATGAACTAACTGTAACAGTTATGGTGGTGTTTATTTTCATCCATTCCACCAGTTTAAGTAACCTCAGTATTTTCTACAAATTTTGACTCTGATCCCTGGCTGACAAGCTAAATTTGGGCTCTGTTGGAACTGGTAGGGGCTTGATAGTCTCTTCCAAGTTCCTGTAATGACATTGCATGCAATGAAAGCTGCTGCCCATGACTTTGATAACAAACACCAATCCAATCAATGCTCAGTGAATAAAGATAATGACCAGTACATTTCCAGTTTCAAATCATAATATCAAATAAACTGGCACCAATCTGCATTCAGGTGGCACCAATGTATATCCAGCTTCAACACCTTCTTTCCATTAGTTTTCGGTAGTCAAGCACAATTCAGTATCAGCACGATGGATACGGGATAAGCAGGCAATGACTATTTCTGGAAGTGGATGAGTGCATGCATTAAATGAATAACCCCACAGTTCAGCCCCATTCTACAAGGTGTAGGCATAGGAACCGCTTTTGCCATACCTCGACTGCGCCGTACCATCTCCTGTCGTGCACCTACAGTGCCAAGAATGGCCTCTTCCAGCCGAGCTTTCATGTCTTGAGATTTCTTAAATGTCAGGCTATTAATCCGTTCAAAAGCTTTTTTACCCTGAAACCAACAAATCAATCATCTCATGAACACCTTAATAGCAACTGTAGGGCTTCCTTAATTCCTGGTTTATTCTTGCCTTATTTAATTTGAAGAACTGGAGGAACAAGGGGGCAACAGCGTGATTATTAGCTACTGTAAACTGTTCAATTCTGCTTTTAGGTTTTCAAAAAGTTTTACAATCACATGATTGAATACAGTGGATTCCAGTTCTTTGGGACTCATTGGGACCAGTACGTTTTGTCTCAATTAAGCTACTGCACCAATTAGCCAAAGCTTGTTGGAAATAGTTATAAAAAAGACAAACTACTGTTAACTGAGTATTGAATTATGTATTTAAATGAAAAACAGAATAAATTAGAAGACTCTCAAAGCAACTAAAACTGTGTACTAGTTCCTAATTGTTCTCAATGGAGGAATTAAATCAGAGACTTGTTCTTTTGATTGACAGTAGATGAACAAAATCAGTGCAGATAGTGTACTGCCTTCAAATAGTGCTTTCAACGACTGCATCCACAAATATTCATTTTAATTGTAATATTCAATTTGCTTGTCGATATCTTCAATTTTTTTGTAATTCCTACCTTGCTGAAGTAGTGAAACGATTTCATTTTCACTCCCAGCTATTTCCAGCATTCTTGGAACTGAATGCCCGAATGCATAGAACCACAATGTGCAAAACAGTTCTGAATTGTTTTATTGTTTATTACTCGGCAACTATCAGTGACAAAAATCACTGCTTTTTTAAAATAAATACGCAAGAGATGGCAACTGTTCTAAGCACGGTGTAGTGTCTAATGACCACAAAACATGCATGCTACTAATTCTAGTTAGAAATTGTTCAGCTAGAGAAGGCAGGAGAATGAGGTTGAGAGGGATAATAAATCAGCCATGACATAATGGTGGAGCAGATTCAACTCCTGATTCTGCTCCTTTGTCTTAAGGTCTTTATTTTTTGTCAAATATCTTTCATGAAAGTGCATTTTATTCAGTATCACAGATTTCCTGATAGCAAACTGTGAATTCTGTAAGGGTGAATTTCTGTTACTTGAACTTCTGTAGCATGGAAGGGTCATCTGTATTTAATATAGACTACTCAATATAAAACTTCAGAATGAGAATCAGGTTTATTATCACTAGCATGTCATGAAATTTTTGTTCCTTTGAGGCTGCAGCACAGTGTAATATATGAAATATACAATAAATGACAATAAGAAATAAATACAAAAATTAAATTAGTGCAAAAAGAGAACAGAAATACTAAGTTAGTGTTCATGGGCTCCACAACTTTTGTTGAAATTTGAAAATGGGGGACACGTTTGATCACAGCAGCTTCTTTGGGGTGTCAACCAAAGCTATTATTGTCCTTTTTAAACGTAATTTTTACAATTTTAAGACCCTGATGGACATTAAGAACTTAAAGTACTGAAGGTCTACTTGGTGCAGATTGTGCTGCTGTCTGCGTCAGAGAAGCGTTGAAGGAGTCGGTGTGCTAAGAAGGTGTGCAGCGAGTGGTCATTTTAGTTCCTTTTCTTGTGTTTGCAAGACCCTGTTGAACATTGTCAATGTGGAATACCACAAGCCCAGTTCATTGACTTGTTAAGGGATGGTGGGGGAGCTGCATGGCTTCCGTCGTAACAAGGACTAGGTTTCATTTCACGGTATTGTCCATGTACAGCCGCCCAAGAGGGAGGCGTTGGAGTTGGCGTGCTTCACTGGAGGCGGTGTATCGCGGCGTCAAAGCTGGAGTCAGTGCCGACCCTCAGTGTTCGCTTCGCAGAAGACAAGATGTATTGCTGTCGACTGCAGATTTCTGCAACATTCATGGACTCAGGGGTTGGACTATATTTTTTTTGTGCGACTGTATTTTATTGATATCTTATTTGTGCTTGTACCTTAAATGTTCTTGCTATCTTATATGTGCTGTACGTGACTGTGGGTAACTGCATGTTGCACCTTGGCCGTGGAGTAATGCTGTTTTGTTTGGCTGTATTCGTATACGATTAAATGACAATTAAGCTTGAACTTTTGTGTGATTCCTCCCCCCCCATCATAATAATACCACTTGTATATTCTTTCTTGTAGACTCATACGCAGCTGCTTCTGTTGCCTTTTCATTGGGGACACCACATTGTGGAAATTGCAGCAAAGCAAGGGTTAAAATGGTGTGCTAACAGAATAGAGCACAGACACTTTGTACTGCTTTACTACTTCTTGAAGTTCACTAAGACAACAGTCAAGATAAAAAGCTGACAGTGGGCAGAGATCGTGCAGTCACCCAGGCTGAACATGCCCCTTGAACGTCTAACTCTTGTACAGTCTTTCTGTTCAAGCCAGGGAACCAAGGTCACGGAGCACAAAGATGCAACTGAAGGATCCTCGGCAACACTTACTGTTGGACAGTTATTTTACTAATTTTCAAGTATTATTAACCTTTAACATACAGATTTAAATGTGTTTTAACACCTGAAATATGTGTTATGATTGGTACTTAAATAAGCAAATGACGGGATTCTGAATGTACAAAGTTTCTGTTGAATTAATATTTGAATACAACTATCACTGTATAAAAATAGCAATTCTTTGTTCAAACATCAGGAGAGTTTGTTGACAACTGCTCTAAAATTTGTTCTCCTCATGCACGAGTAAATAAAGTGTGACTGAGGAACTAGTGCAAGTTGCCGAAGTCCAGTTAAACAAAAATGCAAGTTAGAGAATTTCCAGCCTCTTACTCAGCAAGACTCCCAGGGGCAAAAAACAAATACACCACCACAACTTTATGGATCACCAATCAGACCACCCAATTAAAAGTGGTTACTGAAAATGAGTTGTAAGAACAGACACTCCTGTCCCTGAAACTCAAGAGTTTACCTTGTATTCGAAGCACGATATGCATAGGTATAAGAGGTCTAATAGACGGTTCAGCTGGAATACCGAGAGGTCTGTGAACCACTTCTGCAGGATCTCCTCGTCTGCATTCTTCAGGACCCAGAGGAAACAGATGAGAAGGATGCGACTTGACTCTGCCGATAGTGTGGCATATTGCCGGCTGGGCTGCAAAGGCACAGAATCTGCATTACAATATATCCACGTTCAGGAAGGATGTCTGCAGCTGGACAACAAAGTGTCCCATAGAGCTGAATGAATCAGTTTCCCTACGTGATTACTAATTACTATACAAACCCATGTAATCTTGATAAAACTAAAAACAGTTATTTAAAATAATTTTCTCACCTCTAAGTAGAAATAAGTGGTACAAACTACAATCATTGTGTGGTTTGGCAGCACAGCAAGTGTTTTTATTGGCACAATTTGTCAAGAGATGTAAAGGGCACAAGACAATATAAATAAGGTGACTCATTTGGTGATGCGTCTGGAAAACCAACTTATAAAATCCAGCTGGCTATCAATTGATTTTGATTTAACTTCACTCTCCTGTAAGTCCATTCCATTTGCTAAATACTAATGAAATTCCTACTATAGTTGAAAACATATTTTAAAGGTTTACCTAAGAAGAGTGTTTACCTTTTTTTCTAGAATAATTCAAGCAAATTATTAAAAATCACTGTCATAGGGAGTTGATCAAGAAGCCTGTAGGTGCTTTCAACAGGGGAATGACACTTGGAGGGAATAAAAAGTGCATGGGTGGAGGAAGTGAAATTTAATGCTTTTTCCCCCCCCAATGTATTTATTTACAATTTGTACTTCCACGTTTTTAAAACAGTCCCTAGCATGTATTTGTTGCTGAAGCAGGGCCAACCTGACCTTGATGTTAAATGCCTGGTCAAATTTACTGGAAAAACAAGTCACTGATATCCCAAGGTTGGGCAGAAATACCAGAGCTATCTATGGTAATGATCCAGTAATCACTCAAAGAGATTATAGAACACAGAACATCATACCCTTGGGCCCACGATGTTGTGCTGACCTTTTAACCAAATCCAACATCAATCTGACATAACCCTCCATTTTTCTATCATCCTTGTGCCCATCTAAAAGTTTCTTAAATGCCCCCAATGTATCTGCCTCTACTACCACCCATGGAATCACTTTCCACTCACCACCTACTCTCTGGGTGTAAAAAACCTACCTTTCTTACTCCCCCGCATTTTCCTTCAACCACTTATGTGCCCTATTAGCCACCTCTGCCCTGGGATAAAGGTGCTGGGTGTCCGCTCTATCAATGCCTCTTATTCCCCACCACCAGACTTCTGAATGGGCAATGAACCCATGAACACTTTCTCAGTATTTTTCCCCTCTCTTTTTGTACTAATTTAATATATACTTCTTTTTTAAATTAATAGCTTTCATAACCATGTTTTGGCAATGTACTGCTGCCACATAACAACAAATTTCATAATCTATGCCTGTGATATTAAACCTGATTCTGATATTTCCAACAGTGGGGGAGTCTAGGATCAGAGGGCACAGCCTCAGAATACAAGGAATTCCCTTTAGAACTGTGATGAGAAGGAATTTCTTTAGCCAGATGGTGAATCTGTAGAACTGGGTGTCCAAATAACTAAGGGATCACACAGTTTATTATTTTCTTGCATTTATCTATCATAAAAATGGCAGTTCTCTGTTATGAATTAACTGATTAAAACAAACAAATCAACCAATATTGCTGAACAAACTCATTCTGTCATCACCATTTGGTATCCTACCACAACAGGGAGCTGGAAAGGGGCGTTTCTGTTTGGATGGGGCACAGGTGATCCTGCTATTGCCATGGCAATGGTCTGACTGATCATGCTGCTGTTCTCGTTGTCCACTTCGTCCATCATTGAAGCTGTCAGTCGTCCCTTCTGGTTGCCATTTTCTGTTGAGGAACAGAAGCAGCGAGTACTTGCGATGAGGTAAAGTCAATTCTTCCAGTGATCACAGTACACTTTCTGTCATATTACCACAGCATTCTGGGATTACTAGGATCACATTTATGGTTAAGAATCACAATTTCTGACATTGTAATACCTCAAACTACTTACAAGAATGCCTATTCCCACATATTTGAATCACATTTCTACATTTTGTTGTACTTCTTCCTTTGAAACTCTATTGTCTTTTCCCCTCATCTCCCTCCTTCACAAGCTTGTTTCAAATTCCAGTGAATTGTTCGTCGTATGCCTGAAGGCTGGTTTCAAATTCTCCCAGTGCCTTGACTTTCTCGAATCCTCTAAACTCCTCCAGCTCCACAGTCCTCTGACTTCTATGCTCCTCTGATTCTAAATTCTTGAGTGTGAACCAGGGCCTAAATTCTGAAATTACATCCCTAGATCTTTCAAGGGTTCTTCTTTCTCAAGGCATTCCCTAAAATCTATCTCTGGCCAATCTTTTCTTCTCTTGATATGTCAGTGTCAAACTTTACTTGGTAATATTGCTGCAAGTAGTCTCAGCCTGTTTCACAGAACTATATTGTATATGCTATAAATGAATGGCACAGTAGCATTGCCAAAACTATATAGCACCAGAGGTTATGGATAAATTCCTGCTGCTGTCCTCAAGGAACTTGTACGTTCTCCCCATGACCATGTGGGTTTCCGCTGGGTGCTCCAGTTTCCTCCCACATACTAAAGATCAAGATCCAAGTTTATTTGTCACATGTATGTCGAAACATTCAGTGAAATGCACTGTTTGCATTAATGACCAAGACACCCAGGAGTGTGTTGGGGGTTACCTTCAAGTGATGCTATACAATCCGATGCCAACATAGCATGCCCAATGTAACACATACAGGTTAAGGTTAGTAAGTTGTGGGCTTACTATGTTGGTGCTGGAAGCAGCGTGGCACTTGCAGGCTTCCCCTAGCACATCCTCAGACTGTGTTGGTCGTTGACACAAACGACACATTTCATTGTATGTTTCAATGTACCTGTGAAAAATAAAGCTAATCTTCTAATCTGCAATTGTCACTTCTGCTCTAAGCATTGTGTTCACTTTCAGCAAACAGAGTGGGACATCAAATCCTCACAGCACTGTGCTTCAACATACTGAATCTTCAACTATGGTTGTGATCACTGAGCAACGTGGCAAAAGAACACAAGTTTGTGCACATTTCCTTACCCGTGAAGTCATACAGCTGAGGCAGGGTGTCCATCACGATGCCAATTAGAGGAAAATAGAGCTTTGCAACATGAGCTTTTACCTCACAATCAGTGTACCGAGGGTCTGCGTCATGACTACACAATAGGTTGTGGATTGCACCAATTGCCTTCTTGTGCAGAAAGAATAAGCTGGGGGATAAAACAACACACACATGCACAAAAGGGTCAAAGTTCAAATTCTAAGTAAATTTATTATCAAAGTACGTACATGTCACCAAATACTCCCTTGAGAATCATTTTCTTACAGGCATTCACAGTAGACAGAGAAATATAATAGAATCAATGAAAAACTACACAGAAACAAATGATGTGCAAAAGAAGACAAACTTCAAATTATTAAAAAAGTAGGTATATAAATCATACTGAGAACATGAGTTGTAGAGTCTTCGAGAGGGAGTCCCCCCCCTTCAGTCCCTTTGAAGGGGAGAGGCTGGGAGGGGATGGATGGGTGTGGGTGGAAGGGACTGGGGAAGGGACGGACTTATTGGCTGTGGAATCAGTTTGAAGTTGAGGTGAGTGAAGTTATCCACACTGATTCAGGAGCCTGATAGTTGACGAATAAGAACTGATCTTAAATCTGGGACATGGGACTCGTCTTTTGTACCTCCTTCCCAATGGCAGTAGCGAGAAGAGAGCAAGGGCTAGATGCTGAGAGTTCTTAATGGAGGAAAACAAATCCACCTACCTCAACACTTTAACAGGTAATTGACAAAGACTTGCAGAGGCTTTCTATAATAGAGGGCTTGTGTCATTTTTGTAATGGGCCCAACTCCCTGCCTCGTATCTGCAGGGACTTCAGGTTTCATCCTGATTTGGGTGCTAGCCATGTATCTGCATCTTCTTCCATGACTGCGTGGGTTTCCTCTGGATGCTCCATTTCCCTCCACACCCCAAAGACGTACTGGTAGGTTATTTCGTTAATGTAAATTGCCCCTTATTGTAGGTTAATATTAAACAGAATCAAAAGGAAGCTGATGGGAATGTTTGAAAGAGCAAGTTTTTCAAGTATGGTGGGCATGCTATGTTGGCCCTGAAATGCGTGGTGACTCTTGCGGCTGCCACCAGCACACCTTTAGATTGTGTTGGTTGTTAATGCAAACAATGCATTTCACTCTATGTTTCAATGCACATAAGATAAATCTGAATCTGAAGCTTGAGTATCAAGAAATAAAGGCATGTGGGATTGATCCATGGCAGTTGGCGTGAACTCACTGGCCTTCTGTTTAAGTACAAAAGCTCTCACTGCAGATACCATACTGAGTTTCAGAGGCTCGTACATGAATATGCAGAGAATGGAGGGATATGGACAATGTGCAGGCAGAGGCGATTAGTGTAATCAGACATTAGTTTAATTAGTTTGGCAACACATCGTGGGCCTAAGAGCTTGTTCATATGCTGTGTTGTTCAATGTTTTAGTACAAGTGTAAGACCCAGCATATGGTAGAAAGCATTGCAGATTTACATTTGTTGTACTATTTAACAATGCAAACATATTGTGTCAATAGTATCCCACGAACAGTAACAAAATTAATGTACTGTTCCTGTTTTGAAAATAAAGCCAGCCACAAGACAAGTTCAAAACAAACTGATTAGATTTCCAAATGAATTTAGGAGGATGATGGCGCCTAACGGCGACTCTCTTGCTTGCATCTTCGGATACAGCTTTATTTCTATCTTTAATATCTCTATTTTTCCCTTTCAGGGTTCTTTCGTAGACCCTGACTGGTGTTACACGCTGACTTCGGTTCTTTGCAGGAATGGGACCCACTCTCGGGGTCTCACAACCAGCCGCTATTTGATATACCAAAGATGCAGTCTAGAAGACTAGCGCGCCTTCAGGGTTCCAGGATTTCATGGCTCTGGAAACAGGCGAACTCGAGGTTGATGCTTCCACAGGAAACTGGTGTGTTGTGGGAGTACCCAGAGGATCAAAAGCAGCAAGCAGGTTGTGCGCCCAGAGACCTGAGTTCTTTAAGCACAGAGGTTGGAAAAAGCAACGCAACAGACTTTTAACATCGTAAATCAGCAAGTTGTTTGTTATGTCCTCCCTCTCGCAGTGAAATGGGGACACCTCATTTTCCCTCATGAGGGAGGAGGAGGGAGGGGAGAGGGGGGAGAGGGGGAGAGAGGGAGAGGGAGAGAGGGAGAGAGGGAGAGAGGGAGACTGTGGTATGTCAAATTATCGGATATACAAGTAGTCTTTGGGGTACTGCAAGTCTGTGTCTTTATTGATGCTTTGCTGCACGCTTGAGCGCTTGTTGGGGGGTGCTGATGCTTTTTTTGCTGGTGGGGAGGGGGTATCGTCGCTTTGCTGCTCATGCGTGGGTGGGGGGAGCTGGGGGGTGCTTTGGGGTTCTAACATTTAACTGTCTTTCATTCTTTGGGACACTCCTGTTTTCATGGATGGTTGCGAAGAAAAAGAATTTCAGGATGTATATTCTATACATTTCTCTGACATTAAAAGTACCTTGAAACTTTTGAAGTGGTTTGAGAATTAACCTGGGAATGAAAAGGTTGATGTATGAGGAGCATTTGATGGCTCTGGGCCTGGACTCAGTGGAGTTTAGAACAATGAGGGGGATCTCATTGAAAACTACTGAATATTAAAAGGTCTAGATAGATAGAGTGGACTTGGAGAAGATTCCACGTCTGTGATCTTCCCTGCTGGGAGACCATAGTCAATGAAATCGGAAATATCTTCTCATGCTGACAGTCAACACCAGCTCACCTTAAAGATGCACGCTTATCCACCACTTTACTCTCTCTACACCCATGACTGTGTGGCTAGGCATAGTTCAAACACCATCTATAAATTTGCTGATGACACAACTATTGCTGGCAGAATCTCAGCTGGTAATGAGGTGGTGTACAGGAGTGAGATAGATCAGCTGATTGAGTGGTATCACAGCAACAACCTTGCTCTCAACATCCAAGGAATTGATTGGGGACTTCACGAAGGGAAATTTGAGCGAGTACACACCAGTTCTCATCAAGGGATCAGAAGTGGAAAGGGTGAGCAGTTTCAAGTTCCTGGGAGTCAGTAACTCTGAGGATCTAACCTGGACCGAACATATTGATGTAATTATAAAAGCGGCACAACAGCGGCTACATTTCATTAGGAATTTAAGGAAAATTGATTTGTCACCAAAGACTTGCAAATTTCTACAGATGTACCGTAGAGAGCATTCTAACTGGCTGCACCACCATCTGATACGGAGAGAACACTGCACACGATTGGAAAAAGCTGCAGAAAGTTGTAAACTCTGCCAACTCCATCATGGGCACTAGCTACCCCAGCATCCAGGACATCTTCAAAAGACAAAGCCTCAAAAAGGCAGCAGTCAGCATTAAGAACTCCCATCACCCAGGAAATGCCCTCTTCTCATTGCTATCATCAAGGTGGTTGTACAGGAGCCTGAAGACACACACTCAACATTTCTTCTTCTTCTTCCCCACCACCATCAGATTTCTGAACCCGTGAACACCTTCTCAGTATTTTTCCCCTCTCTTTTTGCACTAATTTTATACTTCATTTTTAAATTAATAGTTTTTTATTACTATGTTTTGCAACATACTGCTGCCACATAACAACAAATTTCACAATCTATGCCTGTGATATTAAACCTGATTCTGATATTTCCAACAGTGGGGGAGTCTAGGATCAGAGGGTACAGCCTCACAATATAAGGAATTCCCTTTAGAACTGAGATGAGAAGGAATTTCTTTAGCCAGATGGTGAATCTGTGGAATCCATTGGCACAGATGGCTGTGGAAGATGAGTCACTGGGTATATTTAAAGTGGAAATTGATAGTTTCTTGATTAGTAAGGGTGTCAAAGCCTATGGAGAGAGGGGAGAAGGCAGGAGAATAGGTTTGAGAGAGAAGATAAATCAGCCATTATCAAATGGTGGAGCAAACTTGATGGGCTAAATAGCCTAATTCTGTTTTTATCTCTTATGGAGGTGCACAAAGACAAGCCTTGATCCAATCCTGCCCTCACTGCTGCTGGGCAAAGAGTTGGGAACTGCATCCTGAACTATATTTTGATCCTTACTTGCAAATAATCCTAACCATCTAACCACAACTGAATAAAAAGCACCAACAACAGGGCTGAAAAGGGACACCAAAGTGAGTCTGTATCTCTGCATAATTAGCACTTGCTTCACTGTTTTCAGTAACTGAGAATTAGATGCTTTTACCCTTCGACATCCGGTTCCAGAATCAAGGCTAGCTCCGTCAATAGCAACCCAACCAGAAAGTGCTGCTGTCGAAAAGGCACCGACATCTCAAACATATTGGCTATCTTCTGATCCTGAATGAGTGTGGAAAAGCCAGAACTCTGAAAAATAAAGCGCAGTGTCTTTGTCAGCAGCAAATTAGAGTTCACAAACTCCCAGTGTCTCACATGACAGTACTAATTTCTCAGATTTATTTAATTATTTAGAGATACAATGCAGAACAGGCCCTTCTGGCTGCAGAGCAACTCACCTATTTAACAATAGCTTAATCACAAAAGAATTTACAATAACCAATTAACATATTAACTGGTACATTTTTGGACTCTGTGTGTCTGTGGGGGGGGGTATTTGCTCTCAGGGTGCGTGTGAAGCGTCTAGTGCAGTAGTGTAGTAGTACTTGTAGTTAGTGCATGCAGCATGCCACATAGTGCTCGGTTTGCTACTCTCTGCTTACAGCTATTGCTGCTGGCTAGCCTTCTTCATAGAGGGTGAAAAGAGGAGCCGAGTGTGTAAGCCTCCTCCTGCCAGTACAGAGCCTCCCCACCACCAAGACTCCTGCAGTGCCTCCTCGGCGCCCAGGCTAAACTACAGGGGATATCGGAGCAGCGGTGGGCCCCAGAGATGTGGCGTGCAGGCCCACCAACGTGTGGACACGCTCTGGTACTCGTCAACCACTGTCCCAGCTATGGGCAAATAGCCCCACTGCCTTGTGGCAAGTCTGTTGAGACAAGGCTAAGGGAGCACACCCTGACAGAAGAGTAATGCACTGGCGGCGCGCAATAGGCTGGCCTTAACAGACCAAGGACCCGGCAGCCTCCTGTAGCCCAGATGTGGGACCAGTTGTCCTGGGATCACCCTTGCCACCGGGATTTACCTCATCATGGTGAAGATAGTGCTACTGGGGATGGCGCACCTCCCGGCACTTTAAAATCTTCCTTGCGCATGTTTCCACCTCTTGGAAATCCATTGGGGTTTCCCCGCGCAGGGTCGAATCCAATTTGGACGGTGGGAGGAAACTAGAGCACTTGGAGGTTCACTTTTATAAAAATTGTCTGCTCAACAATTCCAAGAAATGTTGCAATTGGCATTTCTGAAAAAAAATTACTACGTAGTTCACCATTAGCCGTGAAGACCATAAGACGTAGGAGCAGATTTAGGCCATTCAGCCTATCACGTCTGCTTGGCCATTCCATCATGGCTGATTTATTACTCCCCTCAACTTTATCCTCCTGCTTTCTATATGCAACCTTTGAAATTCCTGACTAATCAAGAAACTATCCACCTCCATTTTAAATATACCTAATGACTCAGCCTCCACAACCGTCTGTGGCAATGAATTCCACAGATTTACCACCCTCTGGCTAAAGGAATTCCCCTTCATCTCTGTTCTAAATCGATATCCATCTATTCTGAGGCTGTGCCTTCTGGTCCTAGACTCCCCAAGTATAAGAGACATCCTCTCCCCCATCTAGGTATTTCAGCATTCAATAGGTTTCAATGAGGTCTTGCCCTCCCCTCATTCGTCTAAGCTGCAGTGAATACAGGCCCAGAGCCATCAAACGCTCCCCATACATTAACACTTTAATTTCCAGAATAATTTTCACAAACCTTGTCTTGACCCTCTCCAATGCCAGCGTACTAGTGCTGTTGCATGAATGAAGTCACCAGAGAAAATTACTGGTAGACACAAAGCAGCTTCTTTATTCAACAATACAAGGTACAGCATGCACCATATGGAGACGCTTTCCGTCAAAAGGTCTGCTGGCCCAACGTGGGACTTGATATTTTATGTACCGTACATCAAAGGACAACTCCACATTTACAATGTATGGACAAAGATTTCTTTGAAACCACATACAACTTTCACACCTGATTCGCATCCATACCACAGACGTCCAAATAAATTTTAATCAGCATTGACTAGTCTGAGATTCACAGCTTTTAGGAACCCATTGTTCAGATGGGCACTCCAAATAAAATCCACAATACATATTGAAAGACAGAAGATTGGTAGCCAAAGTCATTTGTTAAATGTAAAAAATCACTCGAACCACTAGCGTAACAGTTAGCACAACACTTCACAGTACCAGTGACTCTGGTACAATTCCCACTGCTGTTTGTAAGGAGTTTGTACATTCTCCCTGTGAGTGCATGGCTCCCAGTCGAAAGACATTGGTAGGTTAATTAGTCATTGTAAATTGTCCCTTAATTAGGCTAAGGTTAAACCATGGATTGTCAGCATGGTTTGAAGGGGCCGGGAGGGGACAGCTGGCTGGAAGGAGGGACTGAAGGGGAGATGGCCTAAGGTAGAAGGAGATGAGCTATACAGCTCTCGTTACATGCATGTGCAGTTCAACTCTTTGAGCGAAAATGCAGAAAGTTTGAAGTTTCTCCACATCTCCTTCTACCTAAGCCACAAACTTATCAATCACCCCCACTGTGGACCACTTCTGGAGGTCCAAGATGCCGACTTCTACATAGAAGGGACCTGTATGCTCCACGACTGCTGGACCAAGTGTGTAAGTGTAGGAAAAATAAATGTGCTAGGTTTTCTAAAATTGACTCCTTCTACCTTAGGCCATGAACTTATCAATCACCCCTCGTAAAGTGAAAAGAATTGTACCCAACAGCAACCCTTGCAGAACACCACTAGTCACCGGCAGCCAACCAGAAAAGCTTCCTTTATACCCACTCAGGAGGTAAAATCAGCAGTACAGACACTAGAACTCACAGCCCAGGTAGTGTTGCCCTTACATCAGCTTCTGAAAGTATCACAACGATCAGACAATATTCAACTGACACTTTGCACAACCAAATTAAAATCAAAAACTCATACCACCCTTTCGGGTCAGGCAACATCCATGGAAGGGGATGAAGGAAGAATAAGGTGGGGTTATTGAAGAGAGCAGCGAAACTTGTTCTGCCTCCTGCCCACTTGCCAGTCCTGATGAAGGGTCTTGGCCCAAAACATCGACTCTTTATTCCCTTCCATAGGTACCATCTGACCTACTGAATTCCTCCAGTCATTTGTGTGTATTGTTCTGAATTTTCAGCATCTGCAGAATCTTTTGTTCATCATACCAACCTTTACCTTCTGGGCTAATTATTTGCCTGAGAGCCAAAAAAAAAAGCCATTTCAAAATAAAAGTATAATGTTCAATTTCAATTCTGTCCCAAGCATCTAGGTTTGAGGGAAAATAAATTCAAACAGTATGACTGCTCTTAAATGGACCAAGGTACAATATCTTTCACGGCACGGCACAGTAGCATAGCAGTTAATGTAACACCATTACAGTGCCAGCAACCCAGGTTCAATTCTGCTGCTCTCTGTAGGGAGGTTGTAAACTCTCCTCATGTCTGCATGGGCTCTCCTGGGTACTCTGGTTTCCTCCTGTATTCTAAAGATGTATGCGTTAGGATTAGTAAATTGCGGACATGCTATGCTGGTGCTGGAAGCATGACGATACTTGCGGGCTGTGACCTCCCCCCACCCCATCCCGCCAGCACATCCTTGGACTGTGTTGGTCATTTGCACAAATGCTGTATTTCACTGTATGTTTGATGTACATGTGACAAATAAAGCTAAAACTTATCTCTTTAAAGTGACCCCCACAACTGGAGCAATATGTATTTGTCAAACTATACCCAACATGAACTAGGTCAGTGATGCATAAATTGTAATCAACTAATAAATGTGGTGATTTGATTGACTTGTTGAACAGTTTCCAACGGATTATTGTACATAATGCCAAAAACTGTGTGCTTAGTGTGCTTCACCCAACCTGCTCCAAACACTGCAGGGACTGGAAAGATATAAGCACAAGAAATTCTGCAGATGCTGGAAATCCAAAGTAACACACACACAACCACAAAAAATGCTGAAGGAACTAAGCAGGCCTTTTGCATGCATTTCGTGTGTGTTGCTCAAGATTTCCAGCACCTGCAGAATTTCTTATGCTCTGGCCTGCAGATTGCTGCTTCTCCACCAGGAAATGGCTCACCGAATCCTAAAAAGCGGGCATCTCTTGTGATGCTCCCAGCAGTTGAACTGAGGAATCAAGGGCACTAAAGACAGACGGGTGGCATACATTGTCAGAAAAATGAGGAGGGAACTACAAAGGAAAAACCTTCTTCTAAAAGCAGGGCAGAATGATTAGCTTGAGAAGAAAGTTATATTTAAATACATTACAAAATTACTTTAAAAACCATGAGCCCCTTACTATCAATGTCCTTCCCCTCAACATTTTCCCAAATCACTTTGAGGTATGTTCAGTGCCAAAGCCATTGGGAACGGCACTTTGTCCCAGAGTGTCCAAAAGTAATAACAAAATAACAGCATTAGAGTCAAATTGAATTACAGCTCAGAAACAGGCCATTTCAGCTTACCTAGTCAGTGCTGAACAATTATTCTACCCAGCCCCATCTACATATATCTGGACCATAGCCCTCCACACCCCTCCCATTCATGTACTTATCCCCTTCATGTTCCCCTTAAACATTTTACCTTTCACCCTTAATCCATGACCCCTAGTTCTAGCTTCACCCAACCCCTCAGTGGAAAAAGCCTGCTTCCATTAGCACTATCTATAACCTTCACAATTTTTTAATCTCTCCATCAACTGTCCCATGATTTTCCTACACTCCAAGTCCCAATTATTCGATTTTTCCCTATAACTCAGGTCCTCAAGTCCTGGCAACATCTTTGAAAATTTTCTCTGTAAAATTTACATTCCCAGACAGGTGAAATTTACAGACCATTGTTCCTGTGCTGACTCTATGAAAGCTTTATTTCATTAGTTGTGATCTCTTGCCCCCTTCCCTACAAGAGGTGCAAGTTTTATCTTTTATCCAATTTCTCTCTGAAATGGAGGATGGGTGGGACTGGAACTAGAGGTCATGGATTAAAGGTAAAGATGAAATATTAAAGAGGAACACGATGGGGAACTTTGTCACTCAGAGGGTGGCGAGAGTGGGTAATGAGCGGCCAGTGAAAGAGGTGAATGTGGGTTTGATTTCAACAATTAAGAGAGATTTGAATAACGGCATGGTCGGGAGAGGTATGGAGGGCTATGGCCCAGTTGCAGGTCAATGAGACTAGGCAGAATAACAGCACAGGTGGGCTGCCTGACCTGTTTCTGTGCGTAGAGCTCTATGACTCTGTGAATGCTGTCCTCCAACTGCCTTCCACCATGCTTTCTAGCAGCGATTTCAGGATTGTAATAACTTGCTGCATAGAATATACGCTCACCTTGCATCTAGATTTCACTCCACTTGCTTGATGTTGGTACTTAAAACATCTGTCACTGTCACTCTGATGAGTGGCAACAGAAATATGCTTACCTGGGAGGTAGCTGAGGAGACTGAAGGGGACGGGGACGCAGGGGGTGAAAGAGTGCTGCACGGAAGGTTCAGAGTGATGTAATGTTCGTGGCTGCAGATAATGCGAATGAAATCCAGCCTTAGAGCTATGAGGGCATTTGGGTTCTGTGCTGTCTGCAGTTTATTGCTGACCTATGGATAACAGAAAACACAGAGTGCATGAAAACCAACCATGAACAACATCAATTATCCACAAGTTTAAAACCTTCTGTCAGAATCAGGTTTTTTATCACTGAGATATCATAAAATTTGTGTTGCGGTAGCAGTACAATATATAAAAATTACTATGAATATATAAAAAATTACTAAGTAGTGCAAAGAGCAAAATACTAAGGTAGTATTCATGGATCATTCAGAAAGATGATGGCAGAGGAGAAGAACTGTCCTAAAATAAAAATCAAGAGTGCATTTTCAGGCTCTTATACCTTCACCCTGCTGGTACTAATGAGAAGATGGCATACCCTGGATGATAGGTGCCAATTTCTTCAAGCATCACCTTTTCAATGAAGGCATCCCACCCTGCAAAAATTCATTTCAGGGAGGTAGCACCATCAATTTGTGGGAGACTCCCGGAACTTCCGGGAGAGGTGGGATGTCTGCAATAGAGTAGCTCCTTAGCAGCTAGCCAGCTAGTTTAAATAACGTTAGCTATGCTAATGAACGAATGACACCTGTTAAACACACCTCAACATGTCTTTTACAGTCTTAACCCACCATGGGCAATAGAAAAGTCACTGTTGCAAACAGTGCAGCGAGCAACACTGTCATTATTTTTGACCCCTATTAGGCAGGGGTACACTTTAGGGTAGTCTGGGGTGACGTGTGTTTTATATTTTCTTTTTTTGGAACACTCTGCCATGGTGCGCGCGCGCGCTCTCTCTCTCTCGTTCTCAAAAAAATTGATTTCCGTGATATTGTATATAATTTGTGGGCATCAGGGAGCCACTACTAGTATGCGGGAGACTCCCGGAACTTCCAGGAGAGGTGGGATGTCTGTCAATGGCCTAATTTTGTTCCTATGTCTCCTGGTCTTATGTGCTCAGTGTTGGGGAGGATAGTGCCCATGATGGAACTGGCAGAACTTACATAGTCATTGTAGTGGAATTAAACAGCTAACAAAGGATGAAGAATTTAAGCCAGAATCAGTAAGAGAAGATGAAGAACTTAAGCAAGAATTCAGTAAGAGGTTCAACTTCTGGCCTGCACCATTTGTAGAAAGGCAAGAGCAAAATGAAGGTTCTGTGAAATGGACTGACAGATTCTACATCTATGGAGAGACATAAAAGGAAATTATTCTGCAATGAATGGGTTTCAGGCAGTGAGCATTTGCAAATACAGTGGATTCCAGTTAACTGGGAGACACCAGGACCAGTACATTTTGGCCCAATTAAACAGCTGCTGCAATTAGCTGAAGTTTCATGGAAATAGTTAAAAAGGTATAAAAAACAAAACTACCGTTTAACTGAATAACAATTTGTATATTTAAATGAAATACAGAATAAATTACGACACTACCAATACTGCTACAGTACTATAAAACGATGTATTTGTTTGCAATAGTTATTAACGGAGGAATTCATTCAATGTGCACTGCTATGTTCTTAAGATGAACAAAATGAACAAAATCAGTGCTGATACGCAAGGTAATTTTTCACCTCGTGTCAAATCTTTTCGTGGCACCTTGGCAAGGGTTTGGAATTTTATGCAGTCAAAATAAAAAACAAAATGATCAAAAATCACTGCTTCTTCAATTGGTATCCATTGGACCAAATGGCTAACATAAGTAAAGCACACAACTGACACTACTTAAAAACTGCTTGTTCTAAGTACAATGTAGGGTCTAACAGCCATGCAAGTGCACTTGACTGATGCCATTTAGAAACTGTTCAGTAACAATCTCTGTCCCACTTAAATCAAAGGCCCCCTGGCTATTTTCTCAAGTATTTTTTGTTCTTTAAGAATTGTTCTAAATAAGTGGCTACCCCAATTAAGCAGGATCCACTGTGCTCTCCTTTTCTTCAATTTAATAATGATCAATATTTAATAATTGATATGAGCTTTGGGGATCTTGTGATGTTGCCTCCAACACTGGCAATCCAAGCCAGGAACTCTTCCTTCCTCCTAACTCCTCTGTCATCTTTGGGAAGAAATTTTAAAAATTACAGGTGATGAACTCAGAAAGAACAACACTCGGGATTTATATATCTTGTAAAAAAAATCCCAAGGCTCCTCATAAGCATAAGGTCAAAACAAAACAACTGAGTCACAGAGAGTGATATTCAGTCTCTCATGGCCCCTCCATCGTTCAATGAGATCAGAGCTGATATATATATACACACACACACACACACACACACACACACACACAAAAAATTCTGCAGATGCCGGAAATCCGAAGCAATATACACAAAATACTGGAGGAACTCATCAGGTCAGACAACATCTATGGGAATAACAAGCAGATGATGCTTCAGGCCGAGACCCTTCATCAAGATTGGAAAGGAAGGGGAAAGACACCAGAATAAAAAGATGGGGGGGGGGGAAGAAGGCTAGCTCGATCTCCGCAAAGGTCATCTCCATGGTGCTGAGGTTATGATGATTACCCCGGCTACTGTGCTCCATGCCCATTAATATGATGAACTGGTAAGTGAGGTTTTGGGCCTGCTCTGGACTGCTCCGGGGTTCGGATCTGAATCAATTTTGGTTTGGAGTGCTTTCATTCACTTTAATTGTTTGCATGATTTATATTTTTTTTCTTTCTTGCGCACTGAGTGTTGGTCTTTTATTTTTTATTCTTTTTTTTAAATTGGGTTCTTTCAGGTTTCTAGCTTTTGTGGTTATCTGTGAGAAAGCAGATCTCAAGGTTATATAATTTATACATTCTTTGATAATAAAAGAATCGTGATTCTTCTTTATAGGTGAAACCAGTTGGATGGGAAAGGCAAATGGCTGAAGAAGAAGCAATTTGACAGGGGAGGAGGGTGAAACACGGAAGAAAGGGAAGGAAGGAGAGACACCAGGGGGAGGTGATGGCAAGATATCAGATATCCCACCTCTCCCGGGAGTTCTGGGAGTCTCCCGCATATCGACTCCCTGGTGCTCGCAAACTATATACAATATCCCGGAAATCAATTTTTTAGAGAGGGAGAGGGAGAGGGAAAAAAAAAGAAAGAAAATGAATGAATCCTGCTTGATCTCTCTTTGTGCTAAGTAGACCTATCAGTTTTCTCTGTGGGCGGGCTTTGCAGTCGACCTCTCTCTCTCTTCCATAGTCCATCAGTTCAGTTACTGCCGTCTTTAATGACGCTGAAATGATCCGGATAACTGTCGGTGATGAAGTACAAAAGCCTGGTGAAGAAATTCCCAAGGCTGGCGGTGACAACCTGACTACGCGAGGCTGTCCTATATGGGCAGGGCGCGTTGGCGTCTTAAAGGGGATTAAAATGGGGTTTAAGTTGGAGCAAAATTCCAAAATCATCCGCTAAGACATCTTTAAAAACGTGCTCACAGCAAGCAAATTCTTCAGGGTTTTTTTCTTGAAACACTTCCACTTACAGGTACATTGAAGCCCATGATGGGCTGGGTTTAAGCGCAGCCGTTTTCAGAAGAAAAACCAACTTTAATAAATACCTGGCCCCCACTCGTCATTAGGACAGTGAACTGTTTTCCTGTGCTGCGCACTGATTGTGGACAATCAGCCACATGACAATGAACTTGAACTTGAAGATACAGAACTTCTAAATCACTCATTTAAAATCCCCCATTTCGATGTAAAAAAGCAAGTTCTGATCCCGACTATTGCGGGCAATGCCTGTGTGACTACGGACGTATTTGCGATCAGACGTTGTCCGAATGGATGTTAAGCACCGCACACCTGTAATAAGGATACAGCTGTGCTTTTATTTCTTTTAGGAACCACAAAATATTAGGGAGGCTAAGTGCAGGGAAGGTTGCTCGAGTATTTCAGTTCTTTTCAGCAGAAAACCAAAGTCGAACAGAGAAGGTCACTGAGCTGAGGTGTACTTTACATCTTTCATCGTTGAGCATAACCTGCCATTCCAGGTGTGTAAGCACACAGGCAAGCTATTCAGGAAAATGTTTCCTGATTCATAAATAGCAAAAAACTATGCCCCTCATCAACCAAGACAGCAGCTATTGTGAACATGGCACATTAAGTCAGAATTCAGAAGTCAGCTGTCTCACAAAACACTTCTGAATCTGATGTCTTGCAAAATTAACAAATTCATTAACACAGACTGCTATGAGGTTGAGACCTCCCTGAAATGAGTTTTTGCAGGGTGGGGTGTCTGAGATATATATAAAAACCAGAAGGAGAAATCAATATTCATGCCATCAGGTCGGAGGCTACCCAAACTGAATATAGGGTGTAGCTCCTCTACCCTGAGGGTGGACTCATCGTGGCACATGGACTGACATGTCAGAATGGGAATGGGAATTAAAATGCTTGGCCACCAGGAAGTTACGCTTTTGGCAGTTGGGAGTGGAGGGTCTTGAAGAAGCGGTTCCCCCAATTTACATCTGGCCTCACCGATGTACAGGAGGCCACTGCATACAACAGATGACCACAGCAGATTCACAAGTGAAGTATTGCCTTACCTGGAAGCACTGTTCTGGGCCCTGAATGGAGCTGAGAGAGGAGGCGAAAGGGCAGGTGTAGCACTTTGCCTGCTTGCAAGGCTAAATGACAGGAGGGACAAGTGGACAAAGGAATCACAGGGAGAGTGATCCCTGTGGAAAGCAGAGAGTGGGAGGGACGTAAGGATGTGTTTGGTGGTAGGTTCCCTGTGGAGATGGCAGAAGATGCAGAGAATGATGTGTTGGATGTCCAGGCTCATGGGGTAGTAGGCGAAGACAAGTGGAACTCTATCCCTGCTGAAGTGTTGGGAAGATGGGGTGAGTTCAGATGTCCAGGAAATGGAGGAGATGTGGGTGAGGGCAGCACCAATGGTGGAGGAAGGGAAACCCCATTCTTTGAAGGAGGACATCCCTGATGTTCTGGAAAGGAAAGCCTCAACCTGGGAACAGATGTAGTTGTGACAAAGAAACTGAGAAAAGGGAATAGTACTTTTACAAGAGACAGGGTGGAAAGAAGTATTCTACCTCAGTGACACTTTCCTCAACCATGCCATTGATTCCTCTATCCAAAAATCTATCAGCCTCTGCCTTGAATATACACAGCAAATAAGCTTCTACAGCTCTCCTGATTAGAGAACTCTAAAAGTTCACCAAACACTGGATAAACAACTTTTTTTTCTCATTACTGCCTTGAACGGCTGTTCCCTTATTCTGAAACTGTGACCTCAGTATTACCTTCATTTCTACCTCGTCATGGCCCAAAATAATTGTGCACATTCACTTTCAAAAGAGTATGGTCTATTTAGTACCTCTCTGCATAACAAACCCACTATGCCAGGAATCAATCTGATGACCAGTCAATGCCATCTTGCTAATGCTAGCATTAATGCTAGGGCGGCATAGTAGTGGAGCAGTGTGCACCACACCTTGTCACTCCAGCAACACAGGCTCAATTCCCACTGCTGTCTGTAAGGAGTTTGTCCATTCTCTCCTTGGCCTTGACATCTGAAGATGCAACAAATTATAATGCCATCACTAAATTTGAGAATGGTCAATAAGTCAGAATTGGAAGAATGTTGATTTCTTGGAGAACTATGGGGTTGGGAGACATTAGTGATGGGAGGGACAAAGAAAAGGAAGTATTTGAAGAACAAGATGAGAGTTTAAAAGTGATAAAGTACCAAGAGCCAAGGTAGGTCAGCAAATTCTGTGATTTAGCCAGTCAAGAGAGACCCTGGGATCACAGAGATAACCTTATTGTCACCGGGGGTAAAATTTGCATTCTTATGGACTTTCACCACTATAGGTCTCCAGAATACCCAATAAAATACCTGTTTGTAGTACGTGCGAATGAGATTGAAAATATATCCTCGATCCATCAGGGAGAGCAAATCATTGAGAAAGAACGCCAAGCTGGTATTCAGCCGCTCCACCAACTCAATGTCCTGAAAAGGATGCACATAAACATAGACGAAATATCATAAATATTGAAACTGTTAGGACAAAAAAAGCCTCAAAACATCCAAAGCATTCACAATGTAAAGCACTGCATTCCGAAGTTAACAGAACCAGTTCTAACAGGCCCACCTAATATGTGGTGGCATGGTAGCATAGCAGTTAATGCAATTGCTTTACAGCATCAGCAACCACCAGTCAGGGTTCAATTCCTGACGCTGTCTGTAAGGAGTTTATATGATCTTCCTGTGTCCTCCAGGTGCTCCAGTTTCCTCCCACATTCCAAAGAGGTACGGTTAGGGTTAATAAGTTGTAATCATGCTACATTGGCGCTGGAAGCATGGTGACACTTGCAGGCTGCCCCCAGCACATCCTGGGACTGTGTTGGCCATCGACGCAAAACAATACATTTCACTGTAGCTTTCGATGTACATGTAACAAATAAAGCTAATCTTTTCTAAAATTGAGTCCTAAGATTACACTGTCTGAGCACTGTGGAGTGACTAATAAGGACGCCATCCACATCTCATCCTGGAGTTATCTTCTGATATTATTGAGTGAAATAAACAATAAACAAATTTTACCTTCTGAAACCTGCTGACAATGTCAGTAGTGATCATGCTGACTAAAGCTGTTATATCATCTACAAATCTCTCTGGGAATCTCAGTTTCCGTGTGGTCTCAAACTTGTCTGAAAGATGGAGATGATGGCCCATACTTTTCACCTATTTTAAAACAAGCAAAACAAAATCACCTCATTACAGGATGCATCTTCAGAAACACAAAGTCAAACTGAAGGATGGAGTAATTATACAAGTTCTAGTTCACTGTTATATGCACCAGTGTGGTGAGGTACAAGTACAATGGAAAACTTGCTAACAGCAGGCACAATGATTCAGACAGCAACACACAGGCTGTATATTATGCATCAACTAATTATAATTAATTGATACATACTAAATGATGAGCAACCACAATATATTGTATTCTAAGTGGCAAATGGGGACTTGGCCTCTTCATTTTCCACACAGAAAGCTGCAAGTATCAGCCAGACAATAGGGATGCTGAGGTATGACAGTTAAGTTTTAGTATATGAATGAATGAGAATATAACCATATAACAATTACAGCACGGAAACAGGCCATCTCGGCCCTTCTAGTTTGTGCCGAACTCTTACTCTCACCTAGTCCCACCGACCTGCACTCAGCCCATAACCCTCCATTCCTTTCCTGTCCGTATAGCTGTCCAATTTAACTTTAAATGACAACATCGAACCTGCCTTAACCACTTCTGCAGGAAGCTCGTTCCACACAGCTACCACTCTCTGAGTAAAGAAGTTCCTCCTCATGTTACCCCTAAACTTTTGCCCTTTAACTCTCAACTCATATCCTCTTGTTTGAATCTCCCCCACTCTCAATGGAAAAAGCCTATCCACGTCAACTCTATCTATTCCCCTCATAATTTTAAATACCTCTATCAAATCCCCCCTCAACCTTCTACGTTCCAAAGAATAAAGATCCAACTTGTTCAACCTCCCTCTGTAACTTAGGCGATGAAACCCAGGTAACATTCTAGTAAAACTTCTCTGTACTCTCTCTATTTTGTTGACATCTTTCCTATAATTCGGTGACCAAAACTGAACATGATACTCCAAATTTGGCCTCACCAATGCCTTGTACAATTTCAACATTACATCCTAACTCCTATACTCAATGCTCTGATTTATAAAGGCCAGCATACCAAAAGCTTTCTTCACCACCCTATCCACATGAGATTCCACCTTCAGGGAACTATGCACCATTATTCCTAGATCCCTCTGTTTTACTGCATTCTTCAATGCCCTACCATTTACTATGTATGTCCTATTTTGATTAGTCCTACCAAAATGTAGCACCTCACATTTATCAGCATTAAACTCCATCTGCCATCTTTCAGCCCACTCTTCTAACTGGCCTAAATCTCTCTGCAAGCTTTGAAAACCCACTTCATCATCCACAACTCCACCTATCTTAGTATCATCTGCATACTTACTCATCCAATTTACCACCCAATCATCTGGATCATTAATGTATATGACAAATAACATTGGACCCAGTACAGATTCCTGAGGCACACCAGTAGTCACCGGCCTCCAATCTGACAAACAGTTATCCACCACCACTCTCTGGCGTCGCCCATCCAGCCACTGCTGAATCCATTTTATTACTTCAATATTAATACCTAACGATTGAACCTTCCTAACCAACTTTCCGTGTGGGACCTTGTCAAAAGCCTTACTGAAGTCCATATTGACAACATCCACCGCTTTACCCTTGTCAACATTCCTAGTAACCTCTTCAAAAAATTCAATAAGATGTGTCAAACATGACCTTCCCTGCACAAATCCATGTTGACGGTTCCTAATCAGACCCTATCTATCCAGATAATTATATATACCATCTCTAAGAATACTTTCCATCAATTTACCCACCACTGATGTCAAACTCACAGGCCGATAATTGCTAGGTTTACTCTTAGAACCCATTTTAAACAATGGAACCACATGCGCAATACGCCAATCCTCCGGCACCATCCCCGTTTCTAATGACATTTGAAATATTTCTGTCAGAGTCCCTGCTATTTCCACACTAACTTCCCTCAAGGTCCCAGGGAATATCCTGTCAGGACCCAGAGACTTATCCACTTTTATATTCCTTAAAAGCTCCAGTATTTCCTCTTCTTTAATCATCAGTTTCCATAACTTCCCTACCCGTTTCCCTTGTCTTACACAATTCAATATCCTTCTCCTTAGTGAATACTGAAGAAAAGAAATTGTTTAGAATCTCCCCCATCTCTTTTGGCTCAACACATAGCTCTCCACTCTGATACTCTAAGGGACCAATTTCATCCCTCACTATCCTTTTGCTATTAATATAATGATAGAAACCCTTGGGATTTATTTTCACCTTACTTGCCAAAGCAACCTCGTATCTTCTTTTAGCTTTTCTAATTTCTTCCTTAAGATTCTTTTTACATTCTTTATATTCCTCGAGCACCTCATTTACTCCATACGGCCTACATTTTTTTGTAGATATCTCTCTTTTTCCGAACCAAGTTTCCAATATCCCTTGAAAACCATCAAACTTTTAACCTTTCCTTTCAATCTTACAGGAACATAAAGATTCTGTACTCTCAAAATTTCACCTTCAAATGACTTCCATTTCTCTATTACATTCTTCCCATAAAACAAATTGTCCCAATCCACTCCTTCTAAATCCTTTCGCATCTCCTCAAAGTTAGCCTTTCTCCAATCAAAAATCTCAACCCTGGGTCCAGACCTATCCTTCTCCATAACTATATTGAAACTAATAGCATTGTGATCACTGGACCCGAAGTGCTCCCAACACAAACCTCCATCACCTGACTTATCTCATTCCCTAACAGGAGATCCAACACTGCCCCTTCTCTCATTGGTACCTCTATGTATTGCTGCAAAAAACTATCCTGCACACATTTTACAAACTCCAAACCCCATCCAATCCTTTTACAGTATGGGTTTCCCAGTCTATGTGTGGAAAATTAAAATCTCCCACCATCACAACCTTGTGCTTACTACGAATATCTGCTACTCTTTACAAATTTGCTCCTCCAGTTCTCGCTCTCCATTTGGTGGTCTATAACACACCCCCATAAGAGTTACTACACCTTCCCATTCAATTCCACCCAAACAGCCTCCCTAGACGAGCTCTCTAATCTATCCTGCCAGAACACTGTAATATTTTCTCTGACAAGCAATGCAACACCTCCCGCTCTTGTCCCTCTTTTTCTATCACACCTGAAGCAATTAAATCCGGGAATATTTAGTTGCCAATCACACCCCTCCTGTAACCATGTTTCACTAATAGCTACCACATCATACTTCCAGGTATCAATCCATACTTTAAGCTCATCCACCTTTCTTATAATGCTCCTAGCATTAAAATAAATGCATTTAAGAAATTTTCCACCTCTTACTCTCTGTTTATCACTAACGGTGCAAACAACTTTACTATTTCCTTTTTCTTCCTTCTTCCCTACATCTGTTCCTACACTCCGGTTCCCCTCCCCCCTCGTATCTAGTTTAAATCCACCGGAGCCTCTCTAGCAAATCTACCTGCAAGAATATTTGTCGCCCTCCAGTTCAGATGTAGATCGTCCCGCCGGAACAGGTCCCACCTTCCCTGGAAAACTGCCCAATTATCTACAAATCTGAAGCCCTCCCTCCTGCACCATGTCTTCAGCCACGTGTTGATTTGCGCAATCTTACTATTTCTAAACCCGCCTGCACGTGGCACTGGTAGCAATCCTGAGATTGCTATCCTGGAGGTCCTGTCCTTTAACTTGGTACCTAACTCCCTAAACTCACCTTTCAGGACCTCCTCACTCTTCCTACCCACGTCATTGGTCCATACATGGACCACGACATCTGGCTGTTCACCCTCCCTTTTGAGAATACCAAGAACTCGATCCAAGATATCGCGGACCTTGGCACCAGGGAGGCAACAGGCCATCCGGGATTCTCGATCTCTTCCACAGAACCTCCTACCTGTCCCCCTATCGAATCCCCTATCACTACTGCCCTCCTCTTTTCCCTCCTTCCCTTCTGAGTTGAGATATCAAATAGTTGACATGTCATGACAACAACCTTTCCCTCAATGGCAATAAAAGAACTGGCCACTGACTTCGGAAAAGTATCATGGGGGGGGGGATAGGGGGTGGGTGTTGATAGGGTTCAGAATTTCAGGTTCCTAGGTATAAACATTACCACTAGCCTCTCCTGGTCCAAACACAGCCAAGAAAGTTCACCAACACCTCTACTTCCTCAAGAGGCTAAAGGAATTTGGCATGTCCCTGTAACTCTTACCAATTTTTGTCACTGCACAATAGAAAGCATTCTATCGGGATACATAATAACTTGGTATGGTAATAACTCTGCATGTGACCACAAGAAATGGCAGAGTACGGACACAGCTCGGCACAGCACGGGAAGCAGCTCCTTTCTATGGACTCTGTAACTCTCACTGCTTCAGTAAAGCATCCAGCATAATCAAAGGCCCCACCCATCCTGGACAATCCCTCTTCTCCCCTCTCCCATCAGGGAGAAGATAAGAAAACTTGAAAGCACATACCACTAGGCTCAAAGACAACTTCTATTCCAGTGTTATCACTCTTGGATGGTCCTCTCGTAGGACAAGATGGACTCTTGTCCTCCCAATCTACTTTGTTATGATCTTGTGCTTTATCATTCAACTGCACTGGACGTTTTTGGTAGCCTTTACTGACCTGTACCTCACCCACGTGAGCACTGTTCTACTTAAGTGCCTGCTGCTCTATTATCCAATTTGCAGTATCCAGTTGGCAGCCTATCACAGTGCGTTCAATCTCTCAGCCAATGTCAACACATATATGTAATTGTCAGAAGGGAACATCAGGGAACATCAAGAACAGAAACCAGATCTGGCTTATTCCTTCTCTTGTTCAGCAAAGGCTCAGGTCACATTGGAAAAGGTTACAGGAAATTTCAGTATTTCTTATCTAACTTCCCTCCATCTGTAACTTAGTGTCACATTCTATAGGCAGTTAACTGTACTCTCTACAGGGATAAAGCACGGTGGCTCATTGGGAGAATTTCTCTGAACATATTAGTGTTCAGAATTTCATTCATTTGTCCCGCCTGTTACCTTTCATATACTGATGCAACGTGCCATTGTCAGAGTAATCGGGTCTTGTAGCAATAACGGTCCAGATGTAATGGATTACCATGCCCATCAGTAACTGTGGCTTTGCAAAAGGGTATTGTATTAGTAAGCACCACTCCCTGGGTAATGGGCATTGTATCAGCTACAGACCATGTGAACTGGCACACAGTAACAACCTCTGGCATTCCCTGTGTAATGGCGTGCTGTCAGTCTGTGATTGTCCCTATGCATGTTAATTAGTGACAGGGAATAATAAGCAATCAGGCAAACATGATACAATTGGAAATGAAGAACAGAAGTACAAAAGATATACACCATATCTATCACTATTAAAACCAAAAAGACAAGTTACATCCAATGTGTTGAGAACTGTGCCTCAACTCAAAGCTGCAGCATCTATTTTTTTACTTTTCATTAGATGTTAAAAGAATTGCTGTACAAATTCTGTTTTTAGAACAAGTGGGCTGTTAATAAATGACAATAAATCTGTCTAAAAGACTGCAATTCCCTTATTAAATAGGCTGTTTTTAAAAAAAAAAGATGCAATTTAATGTCCTTGAAAAGATCTAGAGACATCAGGACTTGAGTCATACTTCGATGCCCCCACTTTGAACTAACTGTGGGAACCGGTAAGAGCAAGTGTTGACTCATCAACTTCACTTACCATCAACTGGAAGAAAAACCAAGCCTGCTGCAAGGCTGACTCCCGCACACTGCTGGAGCTTACCACCCACTGCAAGGCCAACTCCTCATGGAGAAGCTGCATAACACAAACCACAGTCACCAAAATGCACATCTGAAGAAATTTAAAATACTAAAATTATTTTAAAAATAACACATATGCTACACTTCAGTACCAATCCTTGGGTGTCCCTGCTGTAATTTTAAGATGAGAGCTACTAAGTACCTCGTGGAGCCCTCTGTTGATTGGGGTTGACCATGGATAGTGAGTCCTATCTGTCTATGTGATATGCAAGCCAGGGCAGTACAATATGGAAAGCAAGCTGTTGCCCATGCAGCACACTTCCTCCTTTATGCAACTGATGAATCTAAAGGAACAGTAGAGACCGATAAGTCTGGCACGAGTGGTGTGGCCAGAGAGGTCAGTCAGTGTTGAACTCAACGTTGGACTGCCTTGGGGACTCTAGCTCTGGGTTTTTCCTCTGTTTACTCCAGAAGCCTTCCCCACGAGTGGGTATAGCTGATCGGAGTTTTCCTTCTCCTAGGTGAGTTGCCAGCCATGGCTGACGAGCCCCATCTGCTGACAGCAACTGGTTTTAAGGCACCAGTAACCCGCCTTTTCCCCTTCTCTGGTCATTAGAAAATGTTTTGTCTGACTTAGTAGCTAAGCCACACGTGAAGGCCAGGAGCTGGGACCTGGTTGTCAGAGGCTATTTGAGACGTACAACATTCGTCGTCTGAACCCTTAGTGCTGAGGTAGTACATGGGGCCTCAATGTACAACATTGGGAGCATTTAATGGATAGTGGGGGCTTATCTCCGCTATCTCCCCGGCTATGACAACCTTAAGGAACCCTTAAAACGTAGAATAATGGGTGTCATGGTAGTATAGTGGCTAGCACAACATTTTATAGCGCCAGAATAAGGATCTGATGGGTTATGTGGTACTCACATACAGAGAGCAACAGATATTCTACTAGGAGAGTGTAAGACTCTCAGTGCTGGGGTTAGTGTTTTGGTTCTGGCAAAATATTTTGGGTCTGATCTCCAGAAAAACCTGAGTGCCAGATGGCGGCTTTGTTGCATATTTGTAACTGATCAGGTGCAACTTCTGATGGGATTTTAGTGATATCCTCAAGGTCCTCAGAAGCATTTAGAGACAACAAAAGCTTTGTGTAGGATCATGGTCAGTGGAAAATTGGGAAAACTGAGACCAAGTGGTCAGGAGTGTTTTGCTACCAGAGGCCCTTTGTCCCATTAAATGATAATAACCATTGCCTTATGCAAATTCAAATATCAGACCACCTCATCAATGGTCATTTCATATTGTGCTAATGAATCACCTCCTTCACAAAGCACAGAGAACATTTAGGCAATCATTTCATTAAATCTAAAAGAAACTAATGGCTAAATATTCAGACTATACTTCACCATCACCATCGTTGCTTCACCATGCACTGAAAATTTTATTTTCCTAGTTTAATGCAAACCGTTTGTTTTACTTCTACCTTTTTGGTTGAAAATCTTGGCTGACTGTGCTGTGAATGAGTGAAGCCGTCCAAAAATGAGGACATGCGGTTGGGACTCCGCTCAGTTGCCTGTGAAATGAGGGACAGGAGCAAGATGGTGTAGAGCAGATATTAGTGGATGGGGGAAAAAAATGAGATGGTGAGTATAAGATAAACAGTCAGTATGAAACAAGAAAGAGGGATGAAGTTAACCAAGGTACATTATACTGGGCCTTCAAGCTGATTTAATACCAACAGAAGCCACTTCAGAACCAATGAACTGATTTCGTGAGGGAGATGTACAGATTTTCCATCTGCGTGTTCCCACTTCGTGCATATATTAAACATTATATGGGTTTAATAGCAAAGGAGTAGACCATGTGACTATTCAATGCTATGATTATCCTCCACAAGAGGCTCTTCTCAACCTATTTTTTGAAACCTACTTGACCTGCCAAGCACATCTTCCTGCTCTGTATTATGCAACAACTACATTCTGTTCGTGTTCTCAGCCTGTAACTGCTCCCATTTTCTCACCGATCAGCTTACCTAGTTTACAGTTTATTTTCAATGTCATTCCAGTTTTACCCTATCAGAGAACAAGCCACTCCCCTCAATGAGCTTCTGTTTTTCTTTGAGCTGAAACATTAACTCACTCTTCTCACAGATGAGCTCTTCCAGCAGTTTCTGTTTTTATTCTAGATTTCCAGCATTTGCAGGCTTTCTGATTTTCATGTTTTTCTCATTCTTTCTCACTTGCACTTGGCATCCTCGTAAATTCATTGTGCTAACCATTTCAACTATTCCATGGGTAGCAAGTTGCACATTCTCAGCAAGTCCTTAGATAAAGAATTATTTTTGAATTTTGTATTGGATTCATGACATCTCATTTTGGATTCTCCCAGAAGCAAAAGTATCTTTTCTAAGTTATATTAAATAAATCAACTTCCAATTTAAAAAATATCATTTAAGGCTCCCTTTACATTTTTATTTGTACATTCTTTCTAGATATGCATAATTTCTCCGATCTGATAAGTATTTTATCTGAATTTCCCCTCTATGTCATTTTTTGTGAAATGGAAACCACAACAATGTACTTCATATGGTCAAACCAAGGTTGAACTGTTACCATATAAATACCAACACTGTACTTTGTGGTGTAATGATTGAAACAGTCATTATAGGATACCTCAGCCATGTACAGAGTTGCACAAGCTCACAAAAAAGAAACTCCCAGCTGCAGGGACAAGAAGACCCGCTATAACTTTATATAGGGCACTGCTCTAGTGCTCTCACACTAACCATTCTCCACTCAGCAATAATGTAACTGGGGATGCTACAAGCCTGTTGAAGACAAAATGTTAACATCTCATTTTCTGCTTCACATTACCAAATGTTTGGCCGCGTCTCACCCAATTCAGCAGTACACATTGCACTCAGAAATATAGCGACTGCAAAACTGGGTTGTATATTCTCTCATTCTAACCAAGTAGCAGTGGACTGGGTGAGCATCCAGTTTGTCAAGCAATGCCAAACCTACATCATGATCCTGCTTTGGTTTGTATATTAGAGTAATTGGACAATTGATACAATGCTGAGATGAGATTAGTGAGTGTGGAGCTGTACCAGATTGGCTTCAATTTGGTGAGCAGAAGAAAGGCTTAGGTTTGGAATTAGAGCATTCTTTCCTTGCATCTGCTGCCCCCATCACCTATCAGTGGAAGAGAGAGAATGAAGATAAATGATTCAGGTGTGATTTTGGACTGCACTGGCTTGTCCTGGTGGAAGATGGCAAAATGAGAAAGCAATCAATGTGTAGATTGATGAGATGCTTTGATGAATGTTTTAAGATGAAAACACCAGTTCTGCACCTGCTTGAGATCACAGCTTGAATTGGGATGGTTTCTCCGCAAGACAGCCTTTGGCCCACCGGGAGCGTAAGCAGAATTAACCCAGGAGTGTGACCGATCGATCCCCTGGCAGGTAAAGGAGGCAGGACAAGGAGGAAACACAAAGTGAAAACAAGAGTCCAGCTATAATACAATCATTCACTGTGAGAACAAAGAGTTGCAGCTGGGATATCACGATAAACCCCATCATGGATGTACTTAAACTGGTCAGCTTAATTTTGATTTACTTTGACAATTTCTTCTGAACTAACCTGCAAAACATGATGAAAACAGGTTCTGCACGAATCTAAGGACCATAATGCTGGGTGTGTAGTGTTAGAGCCTTGCCAAAGCTATGTATTTGTCATGGATATTTATCTATTTAGGAGGTGAATCCTCTGGAATGGGTAAAACCATTGAGGCAAGCAGGCCAATTCCTTGACACAGCTCAGTCCCACTTATCTGCCCTCAGCCTAGTTCTCCTCTTTGTACAAACACTCTAATTATCTCTTGTCTACTTAACCTGTCCAGAATGTTTACCTTTTACAGGTTTAACATACTCCAAATTTTGATTTCCCTTCATAATTTTTAACCTGTACTATAGGGTCAAAGTCAGTTGTACAGCACAGAAATGGGCCCTTCAGTCTACTTGTCCGCACTGACTGTGATGCAGGGTCTTTGATCTGAAACATTAACTCACTTTCTCTCCTCATAGTTGCACACTGAGCTGCTCAGTACTTCCAGCATTTTCTGTTTTTATTTTAGGTTTCCAGAATCTGCAGTCTTTCAGATTTTTATGTTCTCAATCCTTCTCACTGCATCCTCTCAAATCCATTTGTACTAATCACCTCAACTATTCCGCTGGTAGCATTAATTCAATTTATCTTCTCACAGGTGTAGTCTGAGCTGCATAGTATTTTATTTTCTTTGTTAATCCCATTGTTTTGCATTATGTCCATATCCTTCTGTGCCTTTCTTACCCAAATCTACTTGGAATATTTTAAATTCATCTACCTCTACCACATCCCTTGGCAGCTTGCTCCATAAAATTACCACCCTCTGTTTGAAAAACTTGCCCCCGCATTCTGGGATGTGTATATTTAATTATAATGCTCAATCTGTCTCAATATATTAGCTCCCTTTTTATTAAAGATAGGCCATTACACTACAGTCTTCAATAGTTAGCCACAAAATGAAGTAACCTCAATTTGACTGGCATAGAGACTGCAATCCACAAAGCAGAAAACATTGTTTAAGGGTTCTTGAGTCTGTCAAGCTAATTTACAAGGAAAAATTAACACACACTGTGAAGTGGAATAATACTTAGGATTACCAAGATGATTGGACTGGGAAGATTTAACGAGCAAAGTGGCCTTTCTTTCTTCTTGTATGCCTCTACATACTCAAGTTAAAATGAAAGCTTTAAGTTTGTTTTAACATAAAATTCACCTTTGTTCTGCTTCTGATCTACCTCCCTACAATTGTAAAAATGTTTCTTAGCAACCTTGACATTCTACGTTTTCCTCCCAAATGCCCTCTCATCTTAAAAGATTGAACTTGTTCTCAATTTTTCTTGGCAACCCTGTGGGATTATCTGTTCTACTTTCCAAACACTGCTTTTATAAAAAACAGAATCCATACATCTTATGAAAATAGAAGTGTTTCTCAAAAAGGAGAAAGATAAAAGGCGGCCATGGTTAGGGGAGTTTTTTAGGTTGCTCGTATCTAAAGAAAACACTATTGGCTTTGTGGACTGAGTGAACTGCTTTTGATATCATAAAGTACTAACAACAGCATTTGCAAAATAGTAATTTTACTTCCTCATCTGCAAATAAATTCCTGTATCAAGCACAATATAAAAATAAATCAGATGTTGTACATCATGAAGGGTGAAGTATTATCGTGATATCCCTCATTCTCAAGGCGGCCAGTGCCCACTATCCCATGCTTGGACAGGCATGCAACCCCACCTGGGCACTCAGAAACAGTAGTCTGTCAGAAAAAAAGAAAAGCCTTATCACCCTTTATCAATAGCAATTATATCTTTTCATCAGGATTAAACATAATGTAACATGTAACACTGAGCCCTGAGTGTCAGCAAATGAGAGACAGAAATGTTAGAATTAAGCATTATTCTCGGACCTTATTACAAAATTAAGATACTCCTCGTAAGGAATTTTCCCTTTGAATATCTCTATAACCAAGTGTAGTCTGAAAACAAGCACACTGCAGAGGGCAATGGCCTCTCTCAAATAAATAAAGAAACTGATATCTGGCCTGCAACACTGGAGAAGATGAGCACAAACACAGTCCTCCTCTCACCTCACTACTGCCTTTCAATCCTTTGAAATAGTGGGTTAACATAACATCAAGACAGAAATGCAGCTGCGACTACAACTTTACAACATTTTTGTTTTCAATCCAGCCCAATAAGCAGAATGTGCAGTATCAGAACCAAACATCTCCTGTCAGTCACTGAAAATGTAAAGAATGTAAGAAAAGCTGTCAGTGGTTGGTTCAAATCAACTTTTAACTTCAGGACCAATCTGATAAACATACAGCAATATAATTTTGAATGATCATTATCCAGTTTATTAATTTCTCCATTACCCCAACATATTTTGCTTTTTGATGTTGAAAGATGTTTTGTCACTTTTTTCTAAATATCACACAACACAAATATGACATGATTAATGGAAACCAATGCCACAGATTCCTGAAGAACCCAATACAATTACTGTATATCATGTTGGTTTTCATTACCTTCCTCTAATCACTTCCAGAATTTTTATTAGTGTAAAACATGACCACGAGTTCCAAGATCAAATTGAAATAGGGGTTATTTGCTAGACTTCAATACCCAACAGTCAGCTAAAGACATGTGAATCTTACTCTTTCCTTAACTATCATAACACTATTGGACTATTCAGCCCATAGAATCTGCTCTGCCATTTAATCATTTATTTTCCCTCTCAACTTCACTCTTCCGTCTTCTCCCCTTTGGTTATTGGCTTTATAAATAACCTTCTGAAATAAGCAAGCCTCTTCATAACCAATTCCTACTTTCCAGATTAAAACAGAAAAGTTACAGAGTATTCAAAGTCTTAATGTACTGTAATCGAAATACTCCCTGGAGCAGTTTGCACAATAATAAAATGTTTACCACAAAGCAATGACTGTCCCCTTTAGCTGCACTTTGACCCAAAGCTGATCCAAAAAAAATCAAGCAAAAACATTACATTTGCAGCAAATGGATTGAAAAAAAATTACCTAATTTTTCTTTACCCCACAAAATAGTGGAAGTTACAAAACTTCCACAATAATGATCTCTGAAGCACCCAAAAAGAAGAGATCACCATGTTATATTCCTGGCAGGACTGCCTTACAACAAAGCAGAACAAATCCTAAAAAAAGGCGAATGTTTATCTTTCTGTGAACACTTTTACAGTGAATAATAGTACCTGAAAGTTTTTCAACGAAGTTTCAGAACCTGTATCCCTGTTGTCAAATTATAAACAGTACTGCACAAACAAATCTTGTTCAAATTTCCACTGTGTTACAATTCAATATAAAACCTTTTTTCCATTTGTTTGACAATCAAAACCGAAGTTTTAACTTCAATAAAAGAACTAAAAACACTCATGGGATTCCCTGGCATGAAAACCCAAATGTAAATTAGCCCGCCAGTTTGCTATGTGTTCCCACATTCGACCCAGAGAATTAGTCCTATCACTTTCCCCACAGACCAATGAAACAATCTAGCATCTAGATCCTGCCTCCGTCAGTGACACCATGATCCTTAATCCCGTGAATCAGATATGCCCTGTCAAATCCAAAGTCTGTTGTACTGGAATGCATTCCATCTCCTCTACAGCACTGCAATGGAGGCCCTAATTACGATAACATTTAAATGGATTGACTTAGATCATCGCCAAAACAATGAGGACCCTGCACAAAGCAATGTTTTCTGTTACCAGGAATTTAATTTGCAAGAAACAAAACAATTCTCAAACAGGATGCATTTAAAATCAGAGGTTTACAGGAACTTGGCAAATCTGCATAATCTATTAAATACTGGAGTAGGCTCACCTGGCAAAAACAGTGATGTTAGTTGCACCAAAAACATACATTCACAGGCCAACACACTGATATCTGTATCAGTATGATGCAACATTTAAAAAGAGTTCCAATTATTAGGACTTACTTTGCAACCCATGATCTTTTTCACCTCATCATCTGGCGTTGTAGGCGTTGTGGCAAGATCTGGATTGCTGTTGCTGATGCTCTTTGAGCGAGACAGGTTTAGACTGGTTGGCCTGGTAGCGGTACGAGACAAAGTGGCATACTGAATGGGACCTGCATACGGCGGACTGTTTGACCCTACAGTGGTAGAAAATAGTAACAAGTAAGTGACAGGCCAATCATTGCATTTGTCTAGTATATTGGTGAAAATTCAATGTAGAAAAAGTTCAAATTAACTTTACAAAACGTAATTCACCATAACTTCATCCATGAATGAGATTGAGTGCAAGCTTATGTCAGTGCTCCTATATACAGCATTGAAGAAGCACAACCATCCTTTGAATGAACTGTTCAATGCAAGCCTGGCTTGACCTCACTAACAGAGTCAAAATATTGTAATACAGAAGTAAGGACATGAATATCTGAAATACTCACCATCCACAGAGGTAAAAACAGAGTGCTTCAGGTCAATTACTTTTTATAGATAGATAGATACTTTATTGATCCCAAACGAAATTGCAGTGTCACAGCAGCACTGCAAGTGCACAGATATACACATATACACAGATTAAAAGAGAAGTAAGACAGGATAAAAAAAATAAGTTACCTCAAACAGTCTAACAGGAGGGGGGTCATCACTTTCCTCGCTATAGGTTGACTTATTTTACAGCCTAATGGCTAAGAGTAAGAATAATCTCATATAGCGCTCTTTGGAGCAGCGCAGCTTTCTTAGTCTATTACTAAAAATGCTCCTCTGTTCAGCCATGATGGCATGCAGAGGGTGAGAAAAATTGTCCAGAATTATCTGTAGGGTTCATTGTTCTACCACAGCCTCCGGCATGTCCAGTCTGACTCCTATGACAGAGCCAGCCTTTCTAATCAGTTTATTGATCCTGCTGGCACCACCCACGTTGATGCCATTGCCCCAGCACACCACCGCAAAGAAGATTGTACTGGTGACAACTCAAGTCTGTCATCCAGGTACTTGTTGGTCCTCACCAAATCCACGTCCTCACCATCAATAGTAACAGAGAGCAATGCAGGCTTAGTTTTCCTAAAGTCCCATCACCATCTCCTTTGTCTTACTGATGTTGAGGTGCAGATGATTCAGCTTGCACCATCTGACAAAGTCCTCAACCAGGGCCCTGTATTCATCCCCCCATTCTCCCTTTTTACACTCAACTATTGCTGAGTCATCAGGGAATTTCAGCATATGACATGACTAAGTGTTGTACCTAAAGACCAAGGTAAACAGGATAAACAGGAAGAGAGCCAATACAGACCTCTGTGGGGCCCCAGTGCTAGTTATAGCCATGTCTGACCCACAGCTCCGAAGCTGCTCAAATTGTGGTCTGGCAGTCAGGCTGCCCATTATCCAGGATACAATGGAAGCACCAACCTGAACTGAACGGAGCTTCTCCCCCCAGCAATGAGGGCTGTATGATATTGAAGGGACCTGCGAAATTAAAAAACATGATCCTCACAGTGCTGCCCTGCTTATCCAAATGGGAGTAGCCTCTGTTCACTAGATAAACGACAGCATTGTCGTTTCCAATGTGCTCCTGGTTGGCAAACTGCAGGGGATCAGCAGTCTTTCTATAGGTGCTACCTGCCTGCTAAATTGTTCCAGATTTTTTTTCTGATTTGCTGCATCTACAGTTTTTTTTAAGACCATAAGACATAGGAGCAGAACTAGGCTTTTCAGCCCATTAAATCTGCTCTGCCATTCCATCATAGCTGATTTATTACCCTCTCAACCCTATTCTCTTGCCTTCTCCTCATAACCTTTGATTCCCTTACTAATCAAGAACCTATCAATCTCTGGTTTAAGTATACCCAATAACTTGGCCTCCAGACATCAGTAGCAATAAATTCCACAGATTCACCAACTGGCTAAAAAAATTTCTTCTCATCTCTGTTCTAAAGGGATGTCCTTCTACTTTGTGGCCACGCCCTCTGGTCCTAGAGTCCCTCACTATAGGAAACATCCTCTCCATGTCCACTCCATTTGGGCCTTTCTGGATATTCAATGTGTTTCAATGAAGACCACCCTCCCCCCATTTTTCTAAACTCCAGGCAGTACTAGCTCAGAGCCATCAAATGCTCCTCATATGTTAATTCTTTCATTCCCGGGATCATTTTTGTGAACCTCCTCTGAACCCTTTCTAATGCTAATCCATCTCTCCTTAGATAGGGATTCATATTTTACCAATTACCTTCAACTCCAGCATATAGGTGTGGAGTTTATCCCAATTCTCCAAGTCAAACAGAAACAAAAGACTTGCAGTTTCCAAACATCTTTTGGAAACCCCCCCAATCAACTTCCCCAAACCATTTCAGAGCAATTAGACACAGGTTAAAAAAAGTCATTTCTAATGCCCCATAACTTTAAAGATAAAGATTGGCTTAAAGATTTACTTGTCACGTGCACCTTGAAAATCAAAACATGCAGTGAAATGTATCTATTGCGTCAAAGCAAATCATTGAGGATTGTGCTGGGAGCAGCCCACAAGTGTCGCCACACTTCAGGTGCCAACAAAGAATGCCTACAATTTACTAATCCTAACCATAATGTCTATGGAGTGTGGGAGGAAACAGGAGCACCCTGAGGAAACCCACACAGTCATAGCTATTGTGACAAACTTTATAAACGCAAATATTACCTATTAAAGATTGCTGATTTGCTGAGATCTCAGAGTAAAGTATTGATTTTCACACAGATGACTGAATTTTGGAACTTCTTAGTGGAAAAGCAGTTGAGTAGTACATAGAAACTGGCCCAAGGAATTAAAAGGATGCTGTAGAGGCAAAAACTGATCCAAATTCAAAACAATTACTAAACACAAAATAATCTGCAGATGCTGGGATCAAAGCAACACTCACAACGCGCTGGAGGAACTCAGCAGGTCGGGCAGCATCCGTGGAAAAGATCGGTCGACGTTTCAGGCCAGAACCCTCGCCAGTCCTTCGTCAGTCCTGACGAAAGGTTCCGGCCTGAAACGTCGACCGATCTTTTCCACGGATGCTGCCTGACCTGCTGAGTTCCTCCAGCGTGTTGTAAAGCAAAACAATTCCTGCCAACCTGGCAAGATACCAAAAAATAAATTGTAATACAGTGACACACACAAAATGCTGGAAGAACTCAGTAGGCCAAGGAGCATCTATGGAAAAGAGCACAGTTGATGTTTCGGGCCGAAGAATGGAGAAAAAAGGCCTTCTGTCCTTTCCTATCAGACTTTGCCTTCTCCAGTCCTGTATCTCTTTCGCCAATCAATTTCCCAGCTCTGTACTTCATCCCTCTCCCTTCATGTTTCACCTTGTGTTTCTCTCTCCCTCCCCCCCCACCCCACCTTTTGAATCTACTCCTCAGCTTTTTTTCTCCAGTCCTGCCAAAGGGTCTTGGCCCAAAATGTCAACTGTACTCACTGTACTCTTTCCCATAGCTGCTGCCTGGCCTGCTGAGGTCCTCCAGCATTTTGTGTGTGTTGTTTGTATTTCCAGCATCTGCAGATTTTCTCTTGTTTGTGATTGGAGTAATTCAGTGAAAAAAAATCTCTGACCAACCTTGGAATAAACAAAAAAATTTGGAGGGAGAAGATGGCGGCGTGACGCAGTGCGCACGGCCATTCGAAATGAATATCGATATGTGTAACTAGGGGTGCCATGCACAATCCAGATTTGATGGGGACAGCCGTGAAGTGCAGAGGAACACCTGGAGAAACTTCTGAAATGCCTGTTTCACTGCTGCTGCTACTGTGCAATTGAGAATCTCCAGAGACGAAGGCCCCAAATCCTCGGTTTTGCGTATCGCCTGTTGCCGGGGCCGGGGTCGAAATGCTCGGCAGAGATGGTGCTCAGTGTCGAATAGGTAGTCAGAGGCTCGGAATTTTTCGGACGGACTCGGAGTCGGACTGTGGTTGGATGCTTCCGGGATGCTGCATCGGCAAGTTGGCGGCGCTGGACGTTTACGGCCTGCGTGAGATGATGGGACTTTCGAGAGACTGTGAGATTTTTACTGTGCCATGGTCTGTTTTTATCAAATTACAGTATTGCTTTGCACTGTTGTAACTATATGTTATAATTATGCGGTTTTTCTTAGTTTTTAAGTCGGTTTGTCATGTGTTTTCGTGATACCATTCTGGAAAAACATTTTTATCATTTCTTAATGCATGCATTACTAAATGGCAATAAAAGGGGACTGCGTGCCCTCATAATCATAATAATAAAGTTTGGCAGTCTGGCACCTCTGGCGATACACCATAACTACCATAATCAGTCAGAGTACCTATCCAGATTGCATCAGTCTGGATTGCGCATTCAACAGCTGAAGAGTAATGGAATACTGAAGTGTTGAAAGAAGTGTCTCTTAAAATACGGTCTGGACTTCCTGTTTAATAAAACTGTTGAAACAGACCTTGTTTTTAACTTTGCAGAGCTTGATAAGTTTTTCATCCCAACTTACTTTCAAGGAGAAAGACAGCACAGTATAAAAATTCACATGGTTACAGTAACACTTTATTGAGTATGCTACGATGACTATAAACTTCAATGCTCAGATATCCAAAAGCAGGATATTTCTGCAATGTGACCACTGAATAATGACAGATGTTCACAAGTAGTTGAAGGCTCTACAATCTGACAAAAATGGAGATGACACAAATCACAGAAATGCTGTAGCTATGTTGCTGACAGATAAAACTACTGTCTTGAATGCAAGGCGTGCATTTACTTGGCTGAAGACTGACAGACAACAGTTTTGTCAACCAGCATTTAACTGTGGAACACCTCTATTTATGGAATAAAAACTGGAACATTGTGTAACTTGCTGGTGAATCATTATGTGCTGAAGTTACCAGCAAAAGGTAACTTTTTATATAACTGAGAAAAGGATTGTTAACTAATAGCAACATACATCAAAGTTGCTGGTGAACGCAGCAGGCCAAGCAGCATCTATAGGAAGAGGCGCAGTCGACGTTTCAGGCCGAGACCCTTCGTCAGGACTAACTGAAGGAAGAGTGAGTAAGGGATTTGAAAGTGGGAGTGGGAGGGGGAGATCCAAAATGATAGGAGAAGACAGGAGGGGGAGGGATAGAGCCGAGAGCTGGACAGGTGATAGGCAAAAGGGGATACGAGAGGATCATGGGACAGGAGGCCTAGGGAGAAAGACGGGGGGGGGTGACCCAGAGGATGGGCAAGAGGTATATTCAGAGGGACAGAGGGAGAAAAAGGAGAGTGAGAGAAAGAATGTGTGCATAAAAATGAGTAACAGCTGGGGTACGAGGGGGAGGTGGGGCCTAGCGGAAGTTAGAGAAGTCAATGTTCATGCCATCAGGTTGGAGGCTACCCAGACGGAATATAAGGTGTTGTTCCTCCAACCTGAGTGTGGCTTCATCTTTACAGTAGAGGAGGCCGTGGATAGACATGTCAGAATGGGAATGGGATGTGGAATTAAAATGTGTGGCCACTGGGAGATCCTGCTTTCTCTGGCGGACAGAGCGTAGATGTTCAGCAAAGCGGTCTCCCAGTCTGCGTCAGGTCTCACCAATATATAAAAGGCCACATCGGGAGCACCGGACGCAGTACATCACCCCAGTCGACTCACAGGTGAAGTGATGCCTCACCTGGAAGGACTGTTTGGGGCCCTGAATGGTGGTAAGGGAGGAAGTGTAAGGGCATGTGTAGTACTTGTTACACGGATAAGTGGCAGGAGGGAGATCAGTGGGGAGGGATGGGGGGGACGAATGGACAAGGGAGTTGTGTAGGGAGCGATCCCTGCGGAATGCAGAGAGAGGGGGGGAGGGAAAGATGTGCTTAGTGGTGGGATCCCGTTGGAGGTGGCGGAAGTTACGGAGAATAATATGTTGGACCCGGAGGCTGGTGGGGTGGTAGGTGAGGACCAGGGGAACCCTATTCCTAGTGGGGTGGTGGGAGGATGGAGTGAGAGCAGATGTACGTGAAATGGAGGAGATGCGTTTAAGAGCAGAGTTGATAGTGGAGGAAGGGAAGCCCCTTTCTTTAAAAAATGAAGACATCTCCCTCATCCTAGAATGAAAAGCCTCATCCTGAGAGCAGATGCGGCGGAGACGGAGGAATTGCGAGAAGGGGATGGCGTTTTTGCAAGAGACAGGGTGAGAAGAGGAATAGTCCAGATAGCTGTGAGAGTCAGTAGGCTTATAACTAATAGCCATCTTTTAAAGACTGAATGTTCTTTAAGAAGATTAAAATGGTTGAATGTGGATCCTTTGGGTACTCAAGAAAAATGGATTGCGAGCATGGAAGTCCAAGGAAATTTATCAAAGTAGGTATGCCACCGTGAGATTCATTTTCTTGTGGGCATTCACAGTAGATACAAAGAAATAAATAGAATCAGTGGAAAAACTACACACCAACAAAGACAGAAAATACTAATTTGCAAAAGACAACCTGCAAATACAAAAAAAAATCTAATAATAATTACTAAATTAATAATACTGAGAACATGAATTCTAGAGTCCTTGAAAGTGAGTCATTCGATTGTGGAATCAGTTCAGAGATGAGGTGAGTGAAGTTATCCTTTGGTTCAGGAACCTGATGGTTGTAGGGTAATAACTGTTCCCAATCCTAGTGGTGTGGGACCCAAGGCTCCTGTACCACCTTCCTGATGGCAGCAGCTATAAGAGAGCATGGCCTGGATGGTGGGGAGTCCTTGATGATGGATGCTGCTTTCCTGTGGTAGCACTACTTGCAGATGTGCTCAGTGGAAGGGAGGGCTTTTCCTGTGATGGACTGGGCTCTATCTTTGTAGGCTATTAGTATTTTTTGCAGTTAGGTAACTTCTGTTATAGCAGCTTTGCGGCTTAATCCAACCTTTAGTAAAGCTCTTCACTGCTAGCCTGCATTGCAAGTTAAATTTGTCTAGGTAACAAGTTATAACCAGCGTAAATGACATTTAAATTGATCAAATGGTCGTATACAAGTGTTAAGGACTCACTCTTACTAGTTAACGTTTTCATGTTTCCTTTCTGATATTATATTCTGATATTAGTTGAAGAAAACAAATATTGGTCAGATAATTTCACTAACAATCACAGAATAAACAGTGATCTAAAATATTGCAAATGTTTAACAAACCTTTGGCATTGCACCACATCTTCAGACTAATACAATTACAGATGTAACAACAGCAAAAAAAAAAAATCACATGTTAAAAGTGTTGAACTGGTCTCAGTTCCCATTGACAGCAATATGTGAACAATAGCTGAATATAATTTAGGATCTATGAACCAGTTAGAGAAAGATGATTTGGATTGACACTCTGACTGTGGAATGATTGTTCATGCCAGAAGGGTGGTTTTGAGTATCTCAGAAACAGCTGAGCTCCTGGGATTTTCATGCACAACAGTCTCTAGTTAGAGTTTACATCCAGTGAGCGGCAATTCTGTGGGCAAAACTGCATTATTAACGAGAAAGGTCAGAGCAGAATGTCCAGACTGTTTCAAGCTGATGGGAAGGCAATAGTAACTCAGATAACCACATGGTACAAGTGGTGTACAGAAGAACCTCTCTGAATGTACAATACGTTGAACTTTAGCAGCAGAAGACTACAAACATACTACACTTAGGAGGTACATAATAAAGTGACCACTGAATGTATGCCCTGCTGAGACAAGATTTGTCCAAATTCTTCTTCAACACAGTAATTGTACATGATACCACCACATCACCAGGTAGTGTATTCTCGATATCAATGACTTTCTAGGTAAAAAAAAACTTACCCTTTAGATCCCCACTAAAATTCAGATGTTTCAATTTAATTGGAATATATAGTTGAGTCCTCATCTCAAAGTGAAGCACCTTTTCTGATTGTTAAATTTCTGTTATAAATTCCTAGCCCATATTTAATAATAGGTTATTTAAAGAACTTTACATTAAGTTTCACCTGGGCTAAATACAGCATTCAAACTTATACATACCAGGAACCTGAGGACAGTGGTCAGTGTCTGGAAGGTGAAACATATAGTATATATAGGATGCCAGCAGATTGTTGTGTCCATGTTGGTCCATATTTCCTTCCAGGTTTTTGTGGATCTGACTGACGAGCTGAGCCATTGCTTCAAAAGCAGCCCGACCCAGATTGACTGAAATATAAAAATTCAGAGGTTTTATCCTTATTCTGGTTTCTTGTGAATGAAATTAAGCTTTCAGAGTCATAGAATTATGGAACACTATAGCACAAAAGAAGCCCCTTTGGCCCATCTAGGCCATGCTGAACTATTATTCTGCCTTGTCCCATTGACCTGCAACTGGGCCTCTATACCCCCTTTTAATCATGCACCTATCCATATCTCTTAAGTGTTGAAACTGAACCCGCATCCACCATTTCTGCTGGCAGCTCATTCCACACTCTCACCACTGAGTGAAGAAGTTCCCTCTCAGGTCCCCCTTAAACATTTCACCCTTCACCCATCACCTCTAGATCTAGTATTTAGTAACAACAGGGCAAAGTATTAATATGCCAATTTGAGATTCCTCTGCCCTGACTTTTACAGACAACTTATTAACATGCTTGCTTTAAAAATACTCAGATGGTGCATTGATATGCCACAAGTGACAGACTAGGTTAAAGACTGGAGTACACAAAAAACAATCAGAAAAAAAGGACATGGTACTGCAAGAGGTGGTTTCAAATGTTCCATTGTTCAGGTAGATTTAGGGTTCTGCAGCACAGTTCAAGAGCCTGATGGTTGCAGGAAAGAAGCTAGGTTTCTGAACCTAGTGGTGAGGGACTTTCGGCTTTTGTATCTCCTGCCCAATGGTAACAGCCAGCATGTGTTGAAAGAATAGCCATTTCCTTGAGAATTTCCACAAAGAAAATTCCCCCGTTGAAAAAAGACAGTAATAATTGGACCTCTGATCATTTCCTCCATTTACAGTGACTTTTCCAGAAATGCAAATGAGATAGACTATTTCAACAATCAATTCTCGTCTGCTACCAATTGCTATTGCATTCCTAAAAGTCATTTTGCTTCAGTACTAAAATGACAAAATATTTACAGAGATATTTTTTGTGGAAGAATAAATAGTGAGCAGCAATGGTTTGCTTTAAATAGTAGCAATGAACAATCTACTGGAAGAAGTTAAGGGTCGAGCAACATCTGTTGTGGGAAAAGGCTACCAACATTTTGGGTCAAAACTCTGCATCGGGGCTCCAGCATCTGCCGTCTCTTGTGTTATCTGCTTTAGGTAATACATCGCTTCAGTGAATTTGGACAGAAAGCCTGCTCATACCTATTTGCCCACTGATAACTGGAGGTCGCACAATTAGGAGGATGAGTTTGTTGAGGACATGGTGGACAAATCGAAGAAGTGGCTCCATCTTTGCTGACCGCAGGTTATTTATACTGGCTTTCAGTTCTGCCTCCACATTGTTTTCTGTGATGATCACGTCCTTCAGCCGAAAAGGGAATGAATATTCTTCCAGTACGTGCACTAGAGTGAAAAACTTATCCAGAAATTGGTCCTAAGGATTAAAAGCAGAACTAGCGATTAATCAAGAAGCGTGAACATATCTCCAAATGATTCCCCATTCGCACCAAGTCAGTTCGTCCTTTTATTCCAGAATCGCTGCAGTTTCTTTTCAATCATAAAGACCTTTTGATTCAAAGCAACACACACAAAATGCTGGAGGAACTCAGCAGGTCAGGCAGCATCAATGAACAGGAATAGACAGTCAATGTTTCAGGCTCAGACCCTTCATCGTGCTGGGAAAAGAAGGGGGAAGAAGCCAGAATATAGTGGTGGGGGAGGGGGAAGTAGGGCAAGCTATCAAGTGTTAGGTGAGACCAGGTGAAGGGGGGAGGTGTGTAGGTGGGGAAGAGGGGATGAAGTGAAAAGCTGGGAGGTGATAGGTGTAAGAGGTAAAGGCCTAAAGAGGGAGGAATCTGATAAGAAAGGAATGGACTGTGAGAGAAAGAGAAGGAGAAGTACCACCAGAGGTAGGTGAGAAAAAGGGGCAAGAGGAAAGGCAGAATGGGGAATGGAAAAGAGAAAGGGGAGGGGGGAAGATAACCAGAAGTTAGAGAAATTGATGTTCATGCCATCAGGTTGGAAGCTAGCCAGACAGAATATGACATGTTTTGCCTCCAACATAAGAATGGCGTCATCTTGGCGGCAGAGAAGACCATCGGCCAATGTGTTGGAATGGGAATAGAAAGGAGAATTAAACTGGGTGGCCACCGAGAAAGTCTGTCTTTTGTGGTGAACAGAGCTAAGACGTTTGATGAAGCAGTCCCCAATCTACGTTGGGTTTCACTGATGTAGAGGAGGCTGCATTGGGAGTACTAGATGACTTCAAGGCCAACTAGAGATAGATAATTAATACTCATGAGTGTAAAAAACCTATAAAAGATAGGAAGACCGAGCCCTTTGCAAACAGCATTAGAGAGAATGCCAGAGTTCCAGTTCACATTCATTTACTAAGGGAATGCTGTTCAGTATAAATTCAGAATAATTCTAGATTTCTGTACATTTCCCTTAGTTATAAGAATGATGCAGCTCAGGAGCAACTCATTTTATTTATTTAGTTATACAGCATGGAGTAAGCCCTTGCAGCCCTTTGAACCACGTCCAGCAACCCAGCAACCCCACAACCCCGATGAACCTCAATCTAATCACAGGACAATTTTCAAAGACTAATTAACCTACCCGGTATGTCGTTAGACTGTAGGAGGAAACTGGAGCACCCAGGGAGAACCAAGGCATTCCACAGGGAGGACATACAGAGATTTCTTACAGAATGGTGTCGGAATTGAACTTCAAACTCTGGAACATGCCAAGCTGTAACAGCATCTCACTAACCTTACTCATTCTGCTACAAGGTTTTCCAGGTACTTATTCAATTCCCTTTCAAGAGGATATACTGAAACAGTTTCAACTATCATTTCACCAATATACAAACACAAGAGATCCTGCAGATTCTGGAAATCCACAGCAACACACACAAAATGCTGGAGGAACGAAGCAAGACATCAGCATTTATGGAAATCAATAAATAGTCAACTTTTTAGGATAAGGCCCTTCATCAGGACTGGAAAGGAAGGGGGAAGATGTCAAAACCAAGTGGTGTAGGGAAGGAAGGAAAGGATGACAAGCTTGAAGATGATAGGTGGAGCCAGGTGTGTGGGGGGCAGGGAATGAAAATATATTTCAGCTATATGTTACAGATCATAACAAATTACTAATGTTTTTGTAATTATCCCCTGTAGAACTAGTTACCTGTATTTTGCTTCCCTCCCTTTTGGAATGAAGTTCAAAGTAAATTTATTGTCAAAGTCCAAATATTTCACTATATACTATCTTGAGATTCATTTTCTGGCAAGCATTCACAGTGCATGCAATACAATCAGTGAAAAAGTATAAATCTCCAATGTACAAAAGGAGGCAATCTGTGCAAATACAATAGATAAACAGACAAACAAATAAATAAATAATACTGAGAACATGAGTTGTAGAGTCCTTGAAAGTGAGTCCATAGGTTGTGTTTGGTGATCAGCTCAGAGCTGAGGTGAGTGAAGTTATCCACTCTGGTTCAGGAGCCTGATGGCTGTAGGATAATTGTTACTGAACCTGGTGGTGTGGACCTAAGGTTCCTGTACCTCCTTCCCAAAGGCAGCAGTGATAAGAGAACATGGCCTGATTAGTAGGCCATCCAGGTTCATGATGATGGATGCTGCTGCCACACTGGCAGTTTGGCAATCTGCTGGTACCCCTCCAAGATTAAACAGCTTTTAGAATATTATAACTAATACAGTCACCATTTCTGTAGCCACATCTATCATCTCCAGGGTCTTCTCAGCCTTTAGCATTGCCAGCTTGGCTAATACTACTTCTCTATATTGGTACTTCAGTTAACCCCTGTAATTTTTCTCATTGCTATTGAGTGAGTCTTGTTGGAATATGTATACAGTATATGGACTAAAAGAACTGAAATCTGCTTAAATGCCCAAATAGTTTGCTGGCACTGAGGAATTTGTATTTAGTTCTTGGAAACATTTACCACATATAAAAATGGCTGCCTTTTCAGAACCTCAAAAAAAAGAGCTGAAATTATCCCAAAAGGCAAACTGCATCTCTCCATTCAGTCCAGCGTTTAGATTTCTGGGATGCTCGTACACCCAACCCAAATATTTGGAGAGGAGATTATGCTAAGTTTGCTGTGTTACAAGATCCAGCTGGAGGTTCAGGGGTGATGGGAGCCACAGAGCTGTACTGACTCTGAGTGGTCTGCATGAATTATACACTCTTGTAGTTATCAAGGGTACAAAGATTGTAATCTTCATTTACAGTCCTTTATGACTGGACTGCCTTAAAAGTCTTCAATAAAAATGTTGTAAAGAGTATCAGAGCTTGAGAGTTATCCTACCATTCTCCTGAAATTTACAATTCCTTGCATTTGCAAATTCTCAAGTCAGGTTTTTTTAGCTGAAAGTTTCTGAGTAAAATGTTTCTTCTGAATGGGAGCCAGGTTTTGACAGAGCGGTTTGAGAACTCTCGGAGTGCAGGTTCAGCTAAGCAAGATGCACGTACCTGGGTATGCACTGATGACACGGCCAATATTTCCACATTAAACACTCCTTTGTGGTTGTCGACCCACTTCATTCCTGGCAGTTGGACCTTTGCAAATATGAATTAAGAGTAAAACTTTATAAATAAATAAACACACACACACACAAACATATATGTACCATCGTAAGAGTACCTTCAGCAAAGGAGCTACTGTGATAGAAGACTATGGCCTATCACTAACATCCTTGACAATTTGGGATATACTAATTGCTATTACCACCCACATTCCAGTAATGATTACTATACACTGAGCAGTAACTTTATTAGGTACATCTTATACCTCATAAAGTGTCCACTAAGTGTATGTTGTGGTCTTCTGCTGCTGTAGCCCATCCACTTCAAGGATCGACATCCTGTGCATTTGAAGATGATCTTCTGCACACCACTGTTTTAACATGTGGCTACTAGAGTTACTGTCACCTTGAACCAGCCCAGCCATTCTCTTCTGACTTCTCTCATTAACAAGGCGTTTTCACCTACAGAACTGCCGCTCACTGGATCTCTTTTGTTTTTCGCACCATTCTCTGTAAAAACTCCAGACTGTTGTGCGTTAATATCCCAGGAGATCAGCAGTTTCTGAGATAATCAAATGGCCCCGTCTGGCACAAATAATCATTCCATTGTTAGAGTCACTTAGGTCACATTTCTTCCCCATCCTGTTGCCTGGTCTGAACAACAACTGAACCTCGTCTCTTGGCCACGTCTACATGCTTTTATGCACTGAGTTGCTGCCACATTATTGGCTGATTAGATATTTGCATTAAGGAGCAAGTGCATAGGTGTACCTAATCAAGTGGTCACTGAGTGTACATATTTCACAATTCTCTGTAAATCAAACTCTCAGGAGGACAATGGTCACGAGGAAGGAGATATCCAAACAAGCAACTTCCTCTAAAACAAATCTGTGTGCATTTAAATAATGGAATGCACTTCCCTTCTACCACAACTGTCTGTCTTCCTCCCATTGAAAAAGAACAAAATGCCGAAGCACGTCAGCTGGGCGAAGTTATCGCTAAGCCTACAGCTAGCTTTCTAATACAATGCAACATAAAGTCACCTGGCAGAAGTAAAAATTTAAGAATGACTAAACAATTGGTCAGTTTAACAATCATTAGCAAAAATATTTGTGTTTCATAAACAGCATCCATAAGACCAACAACATGAAAGCAGCCTTTAAGAAAAGTATGCAGTTAGAGTATAGCAGTGTTGTAAAGCAGCAGATTTGGAAACACAGGTGTAAGTTTTAGAATGGTCACCTGTTAACCCTGTGCAGTTTAATCATTTTATTTTAGACACTGTTGGACAAGTTCCTAATTACAAAGTAAAATGGTTTAAGGATGCTTATTTCATCCTATTTCAATTAACTCACTCAAGAGTTAATTGCCACAGACCGCTATGGAAGCCAAGTCATTTAAAACAGAGGTTGAAAGGTTCTTGATTAGTAAGGGTGTTAAAGGTTACAGGGAGAAGGCAGAGGAATGGAGTTGAGAGGGATAATAAGTCAGCCATGATGGAATGGTGGAGCAAGTTCGATGGACTGAATGGCCGAATTCTGCTACTATGTCTTATGGTCTAAGAATTGAAAATTCAATTTTATTTCTTCCATCCCAATACTATGAACTTAATTTCATTTTACAGCTGTAGGTTCAAAACATTCTGCCCCGAATCAATGTTAACCAAAATTGTGGTTTCATTAAAATTATCCAATATGGTTTCATGCTAATTTTTATTGTGGACAAACAGCCAATTGCCACCAAGATCTATAAGGCTGTGCACTGCTGAAGGTAACAAGGGATGACCAGCTAAACCGGACAATAGTGATTAGGTGACATCAAGCTTACATTTAAAGACTCAGTTGTATAGGAGGAGTGGTAGACTGAGACTGTAAGAGTTTGGGAGGAAAAGTAGGAGTCAGTGCAAAGAGTTATTATTTTGACACAAAGTGCAGTATGAGGAGAAAGCAGTTAAACTACCCAGAGATGAAGTAATGAAGCATTTAATCGTACTTACATCAGGAGTAAGGACCGAGTAACTGGGAGGTGGCCTGTCCACTGACACTGGAAGGCTGAATGGTCCAGTTCGAAGGCGGCCATGTTGCATCAGAGGGATCCACTAAATGAGCAAGTTACAGAGTTTGAAATTAGAGAGCATACCAATAGCAACAGCACAGGGTATCTGCTCTTCAGTTCGAGTTTTCGTGCTGCACCATTGCAAACAAGTTATCAGCAACATTGGGACAAATAGCAGAACTGAACGGAATTGTCTGAAACCCACAATAATACAATAATTTAAATGTATTTCTTCCCTCAAAGATGTTAGGAAAAATTAGCTCTTGCTTCAATGAGAACTGGCAAATAAATCAATTCCGCATTTACAAGAACAATGTAGAGTTAATACGTGCTTTCCTGAAGTCAGGTTTTGGATTGAGATGTAAATTTGTTACTTTTCTTGTAGTTGGACTTTTTAATGCTTGTAATTGTTATATGCACATAATTGCTCAGTGAGTTTTCCAGTTGTTACAGATGCCTCTGCATTTTTCTGGAGACGCCTTAGTTTCACTGGCAGACATCATGCTACTTGAATCTAGGTACTGTATCTCACTGGTAACTGTGACCAATGGAATTTCTGTTATCTCCAGTCTGGCGTGAGAAGACCATACTACTTCTTTAGTCTGCTGATCTTTTCTTTGTCTCTGGCCATGTTTCTTCCCTATCCATCTTTGTTCTTGCAACACTTAAGAAAATAATCATAAGCAACAAGCTTTATGCCTCATTCTCGACTTGTGAAGATCATTTGCATCACTGATGCATCAGTGTCCAACACAAGTAAATTCCCAGACCTAACGCGGTTGGTCATCTCATTGCCATAAATGGGAACGTGTTTATTCTCACAGTGATTCAAGTAGCAAGTAATGAAGATCCCAAGCTAACAGCTGCTGAAAAATAAGTACTTTTCTCCAAATATCCAAACAAAATTAAAACATAGAACTGCGAACACACATCAGGGAATAAATTCTTGAATCAGAACATATTGCTCATCTACTTGATTTCCCTTTTGAGTGACAATAATAGGTACAAGAGTATAGTTCAGAATAATTGATGACAAGCAGCTTGGCTTGTCAACTGCCATCTCTTGTAATTATTCATTATAGGCAAATTGCAACATGAAACAAGTTTACTCTCTTGCTTAGTTTATCAGGATCTGTCTGTGCTTGATGTGCATCTTTCAATCCATCCACTGATGCAGGCAGAGCAAAGTTGTGAGGAATTTTTATTTTAAGCAAAAGTGTTAAAGTATTAGGCCATTCTGATGGCAACTGTTTGTTAAATTTAAGTACAGCAGAACTCCAATAATCCATTATCCAATATCACATTTGCTCAATATCGGAAATCCCGATCTGGTGAAAGGGAGGAATGAAGCAAATGTATGCATCTGTCCAATCTGATGCTTCTTGAAAGCAACTGTTCATAACCTGTGATCTCCACAATCACAGTCTATTCCCCATGGACCCAGTTCCCACACTTCCAGTCCAATCCCCAGAGTCCTGGTTCCAAAACATCCAGTCCATGCCCCAGGGACAAGGTTCTCACATTTTCATTCCATTTCCCAGGGACATGGTTCCTAAATTCCCAGTCCGTTCCCCAGGGACCCTGTTCCCACACTCCCAACCCATTTGTCAGGAATCCAATTTTCACATTCTCCATACTGGGGTCTCATCTGCAGACTTCCAGTCCATTCCCTGGGTTCCTGGTTCTTCAGACTCCCAGTCCACTCCCCATGGACCTGGTCCTACACTCCAAATCTATTCATTGGGCACCCAGTTCTCAGACTCCCAGTCCATTTGTTGGGGACCCAGTTCCCAGATTCCCCATCCAATCACAGTCATAGAAAACTACAATACAGAAACAGGCCCCTTGTCCCACCTATTCTGGGTGAACCATTTAAACTGCCATTTGAACGATAGGAGTACATTGACCTGCACCAGGACCATAGCCCCCACCCCCCATACCCCTCCCATCTACGTACTTATCCAAACTTCTCATAAAACATTGAAATCAAAATCACATCCTCCACTTGCAGTGGCACTCATCCCACTTTCTCACCACCCTGAGTGAAGTTTCCCCTCACATTCCCCTTAAACATTTCACCTTTTGCCCTTAACCCATGACCTCAAATCATTGTCTCCCCAACCTCAGTAGAAAAGCCTGCTTGCATTTACCTTATCTATGCATCTCATAATTTTGTATACCTCTATTAAATCTTCCTTCAATATTCCATGATTTAGGAAGTACATCTATTCAATCTTTCTTTACAATACACAAAGGTCTTCAGTCCCAGCCACATTCTTGTAAACTTTTTCTGTACTCGTTCAATCTTTCCTGTAGGTCAGGGGTCCCCAATCTTCTTGGCACTGCGGACCGCTTTCATATTGACAATATTCTTGCGGACTGGCCGACGGGGGGGTGGGGGGGGGTGGTAGGGTTGCCAACGAACAAAAGTAGCAGTCAAGTACATTGGGTTTACCCCAAGAAAGACTACAATGACCATGAAGCTTTGCGCGGGCACCAGTGCGCATGCGTGATTTACACATGCGTGTACGTGCCGATTTTCTTCTACAAATCATTTTTGGCGATTCTGTTCGTGGGGGGTGTTAATCACGAACGCAATATATAGGACGCAATATAGACGATAAGTGGCTATTACGCTCAATTTCGTTTCTAAAAGGGTTTATCTAACGAATTTAATATTAAACACACAGCACATATTTTCCTCACATGAATATAGTGATAAGTCAATTATCAGGGGAGGACAGGGGAGCTTGAAGTAAGTGTTGAACGAACTTCCAGTAGAAGTGGTAGAGGCAGGTTTGGTATTATCATTTAAAGAAAAATTGGATAGGTATATAGACAGGAAAGGAATGGAGGTTTATGGGCTGAGTGCAGGTCGGTGGGACTAGGTGAGAGAAGCATTCGGCACGGACTAGAAGGGCAGAGATCGCCTGTTTCCGTGCTGTAATTGTTATATGGTTATATAAGTCAATAGCATCATAACATTTTAAGTAACGTTTGGATATTAAACAAACAGCACATATTTTCCCCGTATGAACATATAAAATCATTGCAACACACCAATATCGCTGAATCAGTGGGAGCCCTGGGCTTGTTTCCCTGCAACAAGAGAGTCCAATCGAGGGGTGATGGGAGACAGCGATACTCGAAGGGGGTTCCTTATGTCCAGTCTAGTCTGCAATTTAGTTTTCGTTGCATTCATTGCAGGGATATGTTGGAAATGGAAGCAACATTTTCAGTGCTTTCGTAGCTATTTCAGGATATTTAGCCTTAACTTTGATCCAGAATGCCGGCAGAGATGTTATGTCAAATATGCTTTTCAGCCCGCCGTCATTTGCAAGCTTGAGGAGCTGATCTCCTTCCCGCGCTGACATGGATGACGCGCGGGTAATGACCTCGCGTGCGTTCAAGCTCAACAGTGGGCACGACAGGGAATAAGAAAAGGTGCAGCTGGCTCCTATTGCCAAATCATATCGTTTCCTCGCGGCCCAGTAGCACATGCTTTGCGGCCCGGCACCGGTCCACAGCCCGGTGGTTGGGGACCGCTGCTGTAGGTAGTCCAAAACTGCATATATTCCATATTAGGCCTCATCAACATTTTATACAACTTCAACATAACATCCTAACTCTTGTACTCAGTACTTTGATCTAGGAAGGCCAATGTGTCAGAAGTTTTTTTAATAACCCTATTTACATGTGGCACCACTTTCAATTAATTATGGACCTGTATTCCCAGATCCCTTTGTTCTACCGCTCACCAGGTAAGACCTACCCTGGTTGATCCTCCCAAAGTGCAATAACTCACACTTACCTGCATTAAATTCCATCTCTCATTTTTCAGCTCATTTTTCCAGCTGGTCCAGATCCTGCTGCAAGCTTTGATAGTTTTTCTCGCCATCCATTACACCCCCAATCTTGGTGTCATCCACAGATTTACTGATCCAGTTAATCACATTATCATCCAGGTCATTGACATAGATGACAAACAACAACTGAGGACCTGGTTTCCATACACCCTGTCCAATGATACACCTTGTCCATTTGTCAGGGCCCAGATTCACACACTCCCTATCCACTCCTTGAGAGCCTACTTCTCATAAACACAAGAGATTCTGCAGATGCTGGAAATCTTAAGGAATGCACAGAAAATGTTGGGGGAACACAGCAGGTCAGGCAGTGTCTGTGTGGAGGGATAAACATTCAATGTTTTGGACCGAAACCTTTCATCGGGAACTGCTTCTCATGCTCTCTTCTCACTCATGGTGGGGGGGGGTACAATGGGTCGGACTATTTTCCTTGTAAAAACCAGCATTGATAATGATATTGCACGGTTTGTTGAGACCACTGCTTTCTGACATGCATTATCACTACAAATAATTGATGGACCCATCTCCACAGTGTTATCATTTGACACCAAGTAAAAGCTTGATAAATGACATAGAATCCCAGCAGCTCCAAGACTATTTGGTTAGTGGAATGTATCTCTCAATATTCAGTGTTTTTGAAATGTATCCAAAAGGAAGTTTGCTTTGGAGATATTTCCAAAAAGTAAATAATTCCAATCTACCAATTAAAATACTAAACACCACCCAATATTTAGTTAGCATCAGAAACCTAACTAGGGCCTTAAGCATTATATCTGATTGAAAAGCTTCCTTTGGTGTTCTGCCTTACATTTCATTGGCCAATTTAATGTTTCCCAGTCACTTACCGTGTAGCCCACAGGAGTCTCCAGTGAATAACTGGGTTTCTGCTGGCAGCTGATGTGGTAGAAGGTGAAGAGCAGGTGATGATTGTCTGTCAAATTAGCTGGAATTTTCATTTTAATTTCCTCATAAAATTCAGGAGATCTGTAATGATCACATAATATGTCAGTTTTTATCTGATACTCCGGTAAACGAGCACATCTACAAAGAGCACTACCACAAGAAAGCAGCATCCGTCATCAAGGACCCCGACCACATAAGCTAAGCTCTCTTCTCAGTGCTACTGTCAGGAAGAAGGTACAGGCGTCTTAGGTCCCACACCACCAGCTTCAAGAATATTTATTATCATTCAACAATCAGGATTCTGAACCGGTACGGATAACTTCACTCAACGCAACACGGAATTGATCATTAAACACAATCTATGGACTCACTTTCAAGAACTCTACAACTCATGTTCTTGGTATTATTTATTATTACTGCTCGTTTCTTTTTGGTTTTGCACAATTTATTAGTGTTTGTGTGTAGTTTTCATTGATTCTATTGACTTCTTTGTTCTACTGTGAATGTCTGCAAGAAAATGAATCTCAGGGTAGTATACAGTGACATATACATATTTTGATAATAAAATTACTTTGCACTTTGAAAGACTAATTATGGAATGCTGTCCTGGCGAAGGTCTCGGACCGAAAAGTCGACTGTACCTCTTCGTGGCCTGCTGCATTCACCTGCATTTTTTGTCTGTGTTATGGTTTCATCACTCACTTTCACCTTCTTAGTTTGAAAAATGCCTTTTCATACCAGCTACGTCTTATGAAGGAGGCACATAAATCTTTCATTAAACAATGAGTGAATGCAATGACCTCTGTAATCAGAGCAATATTGCACTCAGATAGTTCACTCATTGCCTGCTAAGCCAAAGAGATAAAACCATAAAGAATAGAAACAAGAGTAGGCATATTGCCCCTTGAACCTGATGCAAGATTCAATAAGATCAGTTTTTGCTTCGATCTCATGTTTGCTAAGCTAGCTTTCTATATGGCAGCTGACATTTGAACGGTCACAAACAGTTGTAAGTAAACCTCCAACTATATTGCTTTGTTTAACTTCTGGCTGTAAGTGGAAGTCAGTCTTTAGTTCTTAAGATATAAATGGAAAGCAGCTTGAAGTTAAAAAAGCACCCTTTGCAAATGACCTCAGTATTTTGAAGGCACTCTGTCTGTAAAAAAAAATACGACACCTGCTTTATTACTGCTCAAGAGTAGAGTATAAGACAATGAATTGTTTAATTTGGGTTGTTTCAAACAGACAAAATGATTCTTAAGTTGCTTGTTCAAGGAAGCATGCAGAACCAGATGGATAACATTATTTAGCACAGCAATAATTGAAGTGTTTATAGTTGGAAATTATATGCACTCAGAAGTTAGCTCTGCACGATTAATGATAGCTAGCCAAAATCTATGTCACCAAAAATGCTTTAAAACCTTTTGTGTGAAAAGGATATAGGGGTATAAATGTAGGGAACACACACAAAATGCCAGTGGAACGCAGCAGGCCAGGCAGCACCTATAGGAAGAGGTACAGTCGATGTTTCGGGCTGAGACCCTTCGTCAGGACTAACCGAGAAAAGAGACAGTAAGAGATTTGAAAGTGGGAGGGGGAGGGGCAGATCTGAAATGATAGGAGAAGACAGGAGGGGGAGGGAAGAAGCTAAGAGCTGGAAAATAAAGAGCTGTGGAGAATAAACAGGGAAGTAAACTAGTCTTTGAAGTTTGGGCAGTTACAGTATAATCTCCCTTTAGTGGGAGTACTATTTAGAATGTCCAATAGGGCTTAAAGTCTTTGTTTGAGTTTAGAGCTTCACAGTCAGCAAACCCAATACATCATGGTTAATCCAATATCCAATTTCTGTATTCATTTTCCTGGAAATGGCCAGAATCCTTGACTACCCTACTGATTACGAATCTATCTCAGCTGTGAATATATTCAGGGATTCTGTGGCAACAACTTTCAAAGACTCACAATCCTTGGAGATGAAATTCTTTATCATCTCAGTCTTATCCTGAGATTATGCCCTCTAGTTCTCAATTCTCTAACAAGGAGAAGTATTATCTGAGCGTTTAGTCTATCCTCTGAGAAACTTCAATGTTGAAATAAAATTTCTCTTGTTCTTCTAAATCCCAATGTGTATAGCCTCAACCTGACCAACTTTTCCTAAAGACAACCCCGCCTTATCTTTTTTTTTAAAAAAGACTTTCAAAGAAATTAGCTTTAGTTTTCACATATATATTGAAATATACAGTGAAATGCATTGCTTGTGCCAAATCAAACCAGCAAAGATTGTGGCAAATCAACCGGCAATAGCTACCACACTTCTGGTGCCAATATTGCATGCCCACAACTTACTAATCCTAACTGCATGTCTTTGAGATGTGGGAGGAAATTGAAGACCAGTAGGAAGCCCATGAAGTCAGGGGGAGACCTACAAAGCCCTTACAGGCGGTAGGAATCTAACGCCAAATTTACAGCTGGCACTGTAATAGCATTTCATGAATGGGGGGGGGGGTTATCCAAATGATCCTTCTCTGAACTATCTTGAAATAATATCTTTCTTTTATAAGGGCACCAAATCTTTTCGTAGCTTTTTTGACATGATTGCACTGATGTCTCGCATAGTTGTAGCAATATTTACCTGCTTTTATAGTTCACCATCTTAAAATAAGAGGGACCCAGCTAGTGGCGTAGAGGCATCAGCGTCGGACTTCGGGACAAAAGGTCCCGAGTTCGAATCCAGCTGGCTCCCCTGCACGCTTTTCATCTGTGCTGGGTTACGAGCTGGTGATCTCTTTGGAAACTCACCCGGCAGAAGGCAATTTCAAACCACTGCTGTAACTTGCCTCGTACATGATTCCCTACTACGTCAGAGAGGCGTAGAGGGAAATCGACGCCAACCGGAGAAACTCCGGATGCGACGTACCTTTCCTTTTCCTTAAAATAAGAGGCAGAATTGCATGAGCATTCCTGTTTACCGGCTGCTAGCTTTCTGTGCTTCATGAACAGGGGCACAATACTCACTTGAGCTAGAGCTAACCTTCAGTTATTTTGCCCAACCGCCCACCTTTGTAACATCTGCAAATGCCAACCACGAATACATGTGGTAAATAGCTCTAGATCCACAACTGATCCTTGTGACACTCTTTGAACTAGTGCCCAACCTGAAAATTATACTCTCATCCCTATTCACTACTTCCTGTGAGCTAGCCAACCCACTATCCATTATAATGCAGGTCAGACAGCATCAATGGAGGGAAATGAGCAATCGATGTTTCAGGCTGAGACCTCCCATCAGATCCTGTTGAAGGGTCTCAATCAAAAACATTGACTGTACATTTCCCTCCAAAGATAAGTCAGACATGCTGAGTTCATCCAGTACGTTGTGTGTGCTGCTCAAGATTTCCAGCATCTGTGGAATCTCGTATTTATCAATTATAATCGATTACCTCCAAGTATCATGAATTAATCTTGCAAACTAACCAAATCGATTGGGGCGATGCAGTAATGCTATTATCGTGTTAATGACCTGGGTTCAATTACACCACTCTATGTTTGTGCATTCTCCCTATGAATCATAATAACAAGCAGATGCAAAAAACATCTGCACAGCCCCTAAAAGCCTGGTAAGACTTAAGTTTTGGCACTTACTTGTTGTGATACACCACAGCAGAATATGCTTCTCTTGAAAATTCAGCACAGCTGGACTTCCCAAAAATAACCTGCATTTGCAAACAAGACAGAAACAAATTATTAGGTGGCACTGCGCAGCAGAAGCATACCAGCTGACTGAACAATAACATTTAAAATCCAAGTAATCAATTATGGCCTTGTGACTGAAAGAAACATAGAATTAAGTGGACATAAAACTGGAAAGCTGCACAAATGGGTTCAGGTAAAGCCATGGAAGATTTTGAAAATAAAGGTGCTTTAAGTGGAATGCAGAAGTTAGGACAGGTAATGGGATGGATACTCAAAGCCAACATAAAACAATGAAGAAAGGGAAGGATGAGAAACAAGACCTTGAACTTGAAGATCATACACTTCCCAACACTATCCCATCTGTCAGTTCTTTGTCTATTATCCTAATCTGTCCGTCCCTCTGCAGCCTCTCTACTTCTTCAAAACTACCTGCCCCTCCATCTCTCTTCGTATCTCCTGCAGACTTGACCACAAAGACATCAATTCCGTCATCCAAGTCATGGATATGTAACGTAAAAGAGGCCGTTTGCAATGCAGACCCCTGTGGAACACCACTAGTTATCGGCAATGAAGTAGAAAAGACTCCCTTTATTCCCACTCTTTGCCTCCTGCCAATCAGCCAATACTTTATCTATGCTAGTAACTGTCCTGTAACACCATGGGCTCTTAACTTGTGAAGCAGCCTTACGTGCAGGGTCATGTAAAAGGCCATCCGAAAATCCCAGTACGTAACCGCCACCAATTCTCTTTTGTGTATCTTGCTTGTTACTCCTTCAAAGAATTCCAACATACTTCTCAGGCAAGATTTTCCCATAAGTATGCTGACTGCAGCCTGTTTTATCATGTGCCTCCAAGTACCCGGAAACCACATCCTTAACAATCGACTTCAACATCTTTCCATCCATTGAGGTCAGACTAACTGGCCTATAATTTCCTTTCTTCTGCCTCTCTCCCTTCTTGAAGAGTGGCGTTTTCCATTCTTTTGCAATTTTCCATTGCCCTGGACCTATGACAGAATAAATTGATTCTTGAAATATCAATTCAAGATGATGTATAAGATGATGAGAGGCATTGATCGTGTGGATAGTCAGAGGCTTTTTCCCAGGGCTGAAATGGCTAGCACAAGAGGGCACAGTTTTAAGGTGCTTGGAAGTAGGTACGGAGGAGATGTCAGGGGTAAGTGTGTTTTTTTTTACACAGAGTGGTGAGTGTGTGGAATGGGCTGCTGGCAACGGTGGTGGAGGCGGATACAATAGCGTTTTTTGAGAGACTCCTGGACAGGTACATGAAACTCAGAAAAATAGAGGGCTATGGATAACCCTAGGCAATTTCTAAGGTAAGGAAATGTTTGGCACAGCGTTGTGGGCCGAAGGGCATGTACTGTGCTGTAGGTTTTCTATGTTTCTATCATTACTAATGCCTTCACAAACACTTCAACCACCTCTTTCAGAACCTTAGGGTGTATACGATCTGGTCCAGGTGAGTTATCTACCTTTAGATTTTTTAGTTGCCCAAGAACTTTCTCCCTAGTAATGGAAACTTCACTCACATCTTCCCCTGGACATTCCCAAACCTCTGGCATACTGCTAGTGTCTTCCACAGACTGCCGCAAAATACTTATTCAGTTCATCCATCATTTCCTTGTCTGCCATTAATACCTCTCCAGCTTCATTTTCCAGCAATCCAATACCTACTCTCACCTTTCTTTTACACTTTATGTATCTAAAGAAGCTTCTGGTAGTCTCTTTAATATCATTGGCTAGCTTACCTTTGTATTCTATCTTTTCCTTCTTTATGACTTTTTTTAGTTGCCTTATGTTGGGTTTTTAAAGCTTCACTTCCCATTAATTTTTGCTCTATTATATGCCCTCTCTTTGGCTTTTCTTCAAGAGGTGGCATCTAAAACTGAAGACTCTTGCCATTCTTGAACACGTCCTCTTCTCATTACTTCCCATCAGAAGGTACCAGAGCCTGACGACCCACACTCAACTATCCAGAAACAGCTCCTTCCCTCCACGATCAGATTTCTCAATAGTCCATACACCCATGAAACTACTATGTTGTTCCTTCTTCTTACACTATTTTTCTAATTTATCGTTATTTATCTTTGCACTATACTGATTCCGCAAAACAACATACTTCACATCATTTAAATCAGTAATAGTAAATCTGATTCCGACTCTGATGGGAACTGGAGCAAGGGGAAAACAATCCGCTGGAGGGACTCAGAGCATGAAGCAACAGGTGTGGAGGTCAAGAAATAGTCGATGTTTGACTAACAAGTCTCTTTCCCATTCTGATGAAGGTTTTCAACCTGAAATATTAACTGTTTCTCTTTTCATACATGCTGCCTGCCCTGCTAAGTTTCTGTGCACATTTTATGTTGATAGAAGAAATTATGTTGAAGCAGATAGAAACAGAAAAATGATGTAGTTACACTGTGAAGAAGACTGAGTTTGGGTTCCGAGTAACAATATAGCCACCTTCTCATTAGAAAACTTGTGTGTGAATCTTGACCATAGTCTGGTTTAGACTTGGGTCTCAGGCTTGGTCGAGACTTGCTGCTCGAACACAAAAGAGTAAATGGGAAGAATAAGCCTTTAGCTGTTCGAAGATTCTTAGTTTCATTACAGACATCAATTGGAGACAAATACCGAAGAAAACATCTTGCAACATCTGAGGTAGTTTATTATTTCAACAGTGAAATGAAGAATATTAAGTGTAAGGTGTTAATTAATACACATGATGTCTCAAAACGGATGCATCTACAGTCCAATATCCTGTGGGAGTAAAAGTTCTTGCAATCTTCTCAAGTATCAATGATTACACTTTAAATAATCTTGGTTCTACAGCAAGTACAGTATGTACTGCTCTGTTAATACCCACTCTGCAAAAATATACAAAATAGTTGAAAATTAGTTATATAACTCTTAGTATCAAAAATGCAAAGGGCTGAAATCTGTGTGAAAGAAGCGTGTTGACTCTCACTAACGATGCGAAATTCACAGACTTTGGCATTAAATAAATCTCTTCCCAAAGTTCAACTTTGATAAGGTCTAACCCATTTCTGGCAACCAAAGAAAACGTCATCTGGAAGAACTTCTGAACTAATTAGCATCTCAGAAAACATGACGTTTCTCAAACCTCTTGTCTGGCTTCCAGCACCTCTCCCCAGAGCAACATTTCTGGCCTTTACTTTGACCATAGACCATAAGATATAGGAGCAGAATTAGGCCACTTAGCCCATTGAGTCTGCTCCACCACTTAATCGTGGCTGATTTATTATCCCTCTAACCCAATTCTCCTGTCTTCTCTGTTATCTCTGATGCCCTAACTAACCAAGAACATATCAACATCCACTTTAAATATACCCAAAGACTTGGCTTTCACAGACAACTGTGGCAATGAATTCTACAGATTCACCATCCTCTGGCAAAAGAAATTCCTCCTTATGTCTGTTCTAAAGGGACATCCTTGCATCTTAAAGTGACCCTCTGTTCCTAGAGTCTCCCACTATAGCAAATATCTCTCCACGTCCACTCTATCTAGGCTGTTTGACAGTTGATAAGTTTCAATGAGATCCCCCACCCCATTCTTCTAAACTCTAGTGAGTGCAGCCCAGAACCATCAAATACTCTTCATACCCTTTCATTCCAGAGATTATTCTCATGAACCTTCGCTGGACCCTCTTCAATGCCGGCACATTTTTTCTTAGATTGGGCCCAGTCTAACCCATTTCTGGCAACAACAGAAACCTTTGTCCAGAAAGGCTTCTGAACTAAATAGTGTATTGGAAAATAGGTGGTCTCTCATATAGTACCTCTGGCTTTCTACACCTCTCCCCATTGCAATGTTTCTGGTTTTTATTTTGATGTTACGTTTATTCCTTTTCAAAATCTGTTTCCTCCTCTTCTATGTGAAGAACCCAATTTCTCGCACTCCTTTTCTTCCGTTTTCAAATGATAATTTTATTACACTGTCGTATGTGTATTCTTCCATAGCACCTTAAAGCTTTGGCAGTACCAAAGATGCTTCGTTCTGCATTTCAGTCATTGAGCCCTATTCCCATTACCCTGTCGTGATGAAAAGTAAAGGTCCTCCAACAACACACACAAAAAACTGAAGGAACCCAGAAGGTCAGGCAGCATAAATGGAAAGTCAACACTTTGAGTTGAAACTCTTCATCAGGTCTGGAAAGGAAGGGGGAAGAAGCCAGAATAAGGAGGTGGGGGGAGGAGAAGGAGTATAATCTGGCGGGTGATAGGTGAAGCAAAATGAGAGGGAAGATAGGTGTGTGGGATAGGGGGATGAAGTGAGAAGCTGGGAGGTGATGGGGTGGGGGGGGGAGGGTAAAGGGCTAAAGAAAAAGGAATCTGACGGAGAGAAGAGCGGACCATGGGAGAAAGGCGAGACATCGATGGAGGTGATAGGGTGCATTTAAGGTTCTATAATATTCAATATTTTATGTGCAATTAATGGCAATAGAAATTGAATCAATAGAACTTACTGCTTTGTTATTTGTGTTATAATGCTAAATATCACTTCTGACATTATGATAGTACTACAGAATTAATGAATCTCACAAGTAATCCTGGATACTTGAGGCAAAACATTAAAGAACCAAGTTTTTTTTCTTTAAAATCTTTCAATCTGCCCCAAAGCTAAAGCTTAACGTCAAGCCTGATTTACCCTTTTTGCCATAGTGATAATCTCATATACTGTCTTCATTTGCAACCTCTCAATAATGTATAAGAATCCCATTCCTTTTTCTCAATATATACTTTGATAGTAGGTACATGCTATCATATGTTTACAGAATAGAGTTGCAAAACATTGATGCAAGATGCTTTTTACCGCCATTGCACTATTGGCATCCTCCCCTGCCATGAACTGGACTTTCACGGCAATATTTCGCACAGACCCTTGACGGCTGCTGAAATTCAAGCTCTGTGGGTAGACGTATACCAGGTTCCTAAAGGCAACAATGAAAGTGGGTTAGGACAGACAATGCACAAAGTAATGCCACATACCAGACTTTGTGAATGCTTATTTCAGTTAGAGATACAGCACACTAACAAGCCCTTCTGAAGAGAAGGATGAATCGGGAACACTGGTTACAACAGACGACCCCAACAGATTCACAGGTGAATTGTTGCCTCGCCTGGATGTACTGTTTGGGACCCTAAATGGAGGTAAAGGATAAAGGAGGAGGTGAATTAGCAGGTGTTGTGTTTCTGTTGCTTGGCAGGATGGATATCAGTGGGGAGGGACAAATGGACTAGACAATCATGGAGGGACCAATCCCTGATGAAAGCGGGGGGGGGTAAAAATGGGCTTTGAAGATGGCAGAAGCTGCGAAGAATGATGTGTTGAATATGGAAGCTCATGTGGTTAGTGAGGACAAGAGAAACCATCTCTGTTAAGGCAGCACGAAGATGGGGTGAGTGCAGATGTCTGGGAAATGGAGCAGATGTGGGTGAGGGCAGCCTTAATGGTGGGGGAAGGGAAACCCATTCTTTGAAGGGGGACATCTCTGTTGTCCTGCAAAGGAAAGCCTCATCCTGGGAACAGATGCGGTGGAGGCGAAGGAACTGAGAAAAGGGAACAGCATTTTTACAGGAGACGGGGTGGGAAGAGGTATATACAAGGTAGTCGTGGGAATTGGTAGGTTTATAAAAGATGTCAGTAGACAGTTTATCTTCCAGAGATGAAGACAGAGAGATTGATAAAGGGGATAGAGGCGTCAGAAATGATCAAGTGAAATTAAGGGCAGGGTAGAAGTGGAAGACAAAATTGATGAAATTGATGAGCTCAGCAGGGTGCATGAAGCAGCATCAATGCAATCGTCAACGAAGTGCAGGAAGAGTTGGGGAGCATTATCAGGGAAGGCTTGGAACATGGACTGTTCTAGGTAGCCACCAAAAAGACAGGCATAGCTGGGGCTTATGCAGGTGCCCACTGTTACCCCTTGGGTTTAGAGAAAGTGGGAGGAGCCGAAGGAGAAATTGTTGAGGGTGAAGACCAGCTCTGTCAGATAGAGGAGGGTGGTGGGGGGGAGGGATTGGTTGGGTATTTTGCTGAGAAAGAGGTGGAGATCTTTAATGCCTTCTTGATGGGGGTAGAGGTGTATGGGGACTAGACATCCAATGAGAAAATGAGACTTCAGGGCCAGAGAACTGAAAGTTATTGAGGAGATCAAGAACACTTGAAGTGTCGCAGATGTAGGTGGGAAGGGACTGAACTAAGGGAGATAGAATGGAGACATAACATGCAGACAAGAGTTCATTGGGGCAGGAACAGGCAGACACAATGACAGAGATCTGGACAGTCTGGTTTGTAGATCTTGGGTAGGGGGGAGAATTGAGCAGTGCAGGGTAAAGAAGCTATGAGCATGGTGGCAGTGGATGGGAGTACTCCAGAGCTGATGAGGTTAGCGATGGTGTCAGAGACAATTTTCTGATGGTCCAGAGTGAGGTCCTTTCAAAGGGTAAGTAAGAGGAGGTGTCTGACAGTAGAGCAAAGTAGAGGTCAGACTACCACCCTACAACAGCACCCCACTTTGTCTGTGGGTTTGATGGTAAGGTTGGGAATGGTGCAGTGAGAGTGGAGGCAGTGTATCAGAGAGGGTAATGTTCAAAGAGTAGAGGGGAGTGCTGAAATCAAGCTGGTTGATGTCTCATTGGCAATTAGAGATGAAAAGACCCAGAAGACGAAGGGAACCAGAGCTGGGTGTCCAAGAGGAGAAGAAGGTTGGAAACAGGACAAGGAGTCATCAATGTAGGATGGGAAATCTTTGCCAAAGAAGTGGGCTCAGAGACGGAAGCAACCGAAGAGGAACTCAGTGTCATTGCAGGCATGGAACTCACTTATGTGCAGGGAAGAGGAGACAAAGGTGTCTGCCTCAAAGAAGAGAAGGACAGAGGGAATGGTGAAAACACAGCAGGGATTAGAGTTGGGATCAGAGGGAGAGGAGGGTTGGTAGCGTCAGAGGAGTAGAATTGGTTCGGGTGTACAAGGAAGGAAAGGTGAGAGGAAGATGAAGGCTCTGATGATCCAAGAGGTGACAAAAGAGCCTAAAAGACCTGGGGTTGGAGTGGTGGTGGAGGAAGGGGACACTGGGGGGGCTCAGTAACAGCGAGGAAGGTCTCGACCTGGAGATGGATCAGCCATAAAATGTGGTCTGATCTTCATCTAAGTCACAATAATAGACAAACACAATCTGCCTAAGCTAATAAAACACAAACAGCTGCATTTTTCATGTTTTTATTTAACATATTGTTGAACCATTCACAGTCCAGGCTGGAAAAAGTATGTGAACCCATGTACTTAACACACACAAAATGCTGGAGGAACTCAGCAGGCCAAGCAGCATCTGTGGAAAAAAGTACAGTCGACGTTTCGGGCCCAACCCTTCAGCTGGACTTGTATTTAATAACTGGTAGAACTAACTTTGCAGCTATAACCTCCACCAAACGTTTCCTGTAGCTACTGATCAGATTTGCACAATGGCAAGGAGGAATTTTAGACCATTCCTCCATACAAAACTCTTTCAGTTCATCAATAATTTGGGATCCCTTGCATGAACAGCCTTCTTTAGGTCATGCCACAGCATCGCAATTGGGTTGAGGTCTGGACTCTGACTTGGCCATTCCAAACAAAAATTTTCTTCTTTTTAAATCATTCTGTTGTTGATTGCTCTTGCATTTTGGATCATTGTCTTGTTGCATCATCCAACTTCCATTAAGCTTCAGGTGATGGAATGCTACCGACTTTCTCTTGTAAAATGTCTTGATGCAATTTTGAATTCATTGTTTCCTCAACGATTGCAAGCTGAGGCAGCAAAGCAGCCCCACACCATGATGTTCCTTCCACCGTGCTTCACAGTTGCAGTGAGGTTTTGGTGTTGGTGTGCAGTGCCCTTTTTCCTCCAAACATAGCAATGTACATTTCTGCCAAAAAGTTCAACTTTTGTCTCATCTGTCCACAGAACATTGCCCCAGAAGCATTGTGGAACATCCAGGTAGTCTTTTGCAAGCTTGATACGTGCAACAATTTCTTTTTTCGGAGAGCAGCGGTTTCTTCCGTGGTGTCCTTCCATGAACACCATTCTTTTTCAGTGTTTTTCTTATAGTGGACACGAACAGAGACTTTACTAAGTTCTCGAGATTTCTGCAGGCCTTTTGCTATTACCCTTGCGTCTTTTTCACCTCCTTCAGCGTTCATTGATTGAATGCTTTTGTAGAAGGCATTACCCCAGAGGTTCACATAACTTTTTGAACCTAGACTGTGATTGTTTAAATAGTGTAATTAGTATTGACGAGAAGTACAATTGTGTGTGTTTGTGTGTTATTAGTTTAGACAGACTGTGTTTGTCTATTATTGTGACTTAAATCAAGAACAGAACACATTTTATGAGTAATTAATGCAGAAAACCAGGTACTTGCAAAAGGTTCACAAACTTTTTATTGCATCTGTATGTGAACACCGATTCTAACATACGATATGGCAGTAGTATACACACAGTGTGATCCTAAATCCTCTGCATTATGAAAGAACTTACAAGCATAGCCACTGAACACACCCCTTAAAAGGTAAAATCCCAGGGATTTTCAACAAGTATTGTCATTTATTACCATACTCCCTTTGAAAATGTGGTGCATTGTGAGAGGTGGTTAAATGAACAGAAAGGCATTTTTTTTTAAGGTAGTTTTTCACTGCATTAGTGTCCATCACCTGATAAATATTCAATCCCCATTCGGTTAAATGCACTCATTCACTATAATTAATGTTAATAATCCTTAACGATTATCCTGAAATTCATGGAAGTTTGTATTGCTCTGTACAGGAACAGAAATACTTGAAAGCAGACTTTTTTTAGGGCAGTAAATATATTAGGTTAATGGTCAAAAACCCTGTACTGCATTTATTCCAACAGCTGTCATTGTTCAAAATGCCTGAAGGGCTTCAGTACTACAGGTACTGAACCCAAAAGAGTCTCTGGGCATCACATTGACCCAGATTTATACACTTCTGCAAAAAAGCAATGAAAAGCACACACCAAACAGATGGAATTCTATAAAGTGGAGCCTCTGCAGACCTAGACTCATGCATCCAAAAAACAAAGTTGCTGGAATCAACATAACTGAGATTTTTATCTTGCAACTTATTTTAAACTTTTGAATTATTTAAAATTATGTACCACTTATCGACTGTAAAATCTGTCAATTTGTGCAAGGAACCATGCTTATATTGTATAGCTCTGGAAAGAAGTGTATGTACATCCACTACAGTTCTCTGTGTTGTTCAAGACACAATCAAAATTTAGCTTAAGCACAAGGGATTCTGCAGATGCTGGAAATCCAGAGCAACACACATAAAATGCTTCAGGAACTCAGCAGGTCAGCCAGCACCTTCCGACCTACTGAGTTTCTCCTACATTTTGTGTACATTGCTCAAAGGATAGCTGTATTTCTCACATGTACTGTGCATTGAAACATATAGTCAAATGTGTCATTTGCCTTAGCGACCAACAGAGTCAGAAGATGGTGCTGGAGGAAGCTTGCAAGTGTTGCCACGCTTCTAGCACCAACATAGCACATCCATAATTCACTGACCTTAACCCATGCATCTTCGGAATGTGGGAGGAAACAGCAGCACCCAGAGTAAACTCACATGGTACAGGGAGAACACACAAAACAGTGGCAGGAAATGAATTCCAATCGGTGATCGCTGGTACTGTAAAGTGACTACGCTAACCGCTATACTACCGTGCCACCCAATTACACAAATTAACATTTGCTGACAATTCAAACACGAGGAAATCTGCAGATGCTGGAATTTCAAGCAACATACATAAAAGTTGCTGGTGAACCCAGCAGGCCAGGCAGCATCTCTAGGAAGAGGTACAGTTGACGTTTCGGGACAAGACCCTTCGTCAGGACGGTAGGGTCTCGGCCCGAAATGTTTGCTGACAATTGTTGTCTTAAATCATGTTTTCAGGGTAATGGCCAAATCTGCTTTGAAAATTAAGAACAATGTGTTAATTAAGTATCCCATTATAGATCATTTTACTTGAAAATCAGCAAATAAGGTCAGAAAATTTAGACAGTTGTGAATCCCCAAACTGTGTATCAACGTGTTATCTCTCAGCTGTTTTGCAAAGTGGCCACCCACTTTTACGTCCACTGTTAGAATCAGGTTTAATATCACCTGCATATGTTGTGAAATTTGTTGTTTTGTGGCAGCAGTACATTGTAATACATAATAATAAAAAATCTATAAATTACAATAAAAATGTATACTTTATAAAAATTACAATAAATGAGTAATAGAACATAGAAAACCTACAGCACAATACAGGCCCTTCGGCCCACAAAGTTGTGCCGAACATGTCCCTACTTTAGAAATTACTTGGATTACCCATAGCCTTTTTTTTTCATTTTCATTTTTAAATTCTTTTTATTGATACATAATCTTCTACAGCTATGAAATGATACAAGACTTCAAAAATTGATATATATACAGTTAATAAAGCTGAAGAAAAAGTTATCAAAAAAGAATAATATGATAATGAAAAAAATTATTTTTTTATAAAGAAAAGAAGGAAAAAAGAGAACCCCAACTAACTAAAAGAAAAAAAACCCCACTAACTACGAGAGAAAGAAAAAGAAAAATAAAGAAAAAAAGAGAGGGAAAAAAACCTATTAGGAACCAACTCCCGAAGCAATACGTCTTACAATCATCTATATATATAAAGAAGAAAAATCATCAACCACCAATTCACATTCATATAAAATAAGATTGGAAGGAAACCATATAAATTAATTCAAATTAAATGATAATATTTGGTGCGACAGCAGCGCACGTGGCCACTTCGCTGATGTCTGTTATCTGTCAAGTAGGGGACCGTGCACAATTCTGATTTGATGGAGACAGACGTGAGAGTATGGAGGAACATCTGGAAAACTTCTGAAATGCCCGCTTACTGCTGCTGCTACTGTGTGGTAACTGGAATCTCCAGAGCTGAAGGCCCCAAAATCCTCGGCTTTGTGTGTTTCAGCGGCCGGGGCAAGGTCAAAGGCGCTCGACAGAGGATGGCGCTCAGGAGGCTGTATCGGAGCGGCTGGTTGGAAGCTCAATGTTTTCCGATGGATGGACTCAGTGTCAGCTGTGGTCAGCTGCTTCCAAGGCATCGGCAAGTTGATACCTGGAGGTTTATGGCAGTGAGTTTCTCCCTTTTGCCTCCTGCTATCAGGGACTCAGGGACTGCTGAGACTTTATTTACCGTGCCCATGGTTTGTTCTTCATCAAATTATGGTATTGCTTTGCACTGCTGTAACTATATGTTATAATTATGTGGTTCTGTCAGTGTTAGTCTGGTTTGTCCTGTTTTCTGTGATATCACTCCAGAGAAACATTGTATCATTTCTTAATACATGTATGCATTTCTAAATGACAATAAAAAGAGGACTGAGTGTTCTCATAATCTAATCTAAAAGAGCCCCATCTTCTCTCAAAATTGAATCGAGGATTGAAAGTTCTACTTCTAATTTTTTCCAAACTAAGACATAACGTTACTTGGGAAAACCACTGAATTAATGTAGGGACAGAGATGTCTTTCCATTTCAATAAAATAGCCCTTCTTGCCAACAATGTAACAAATGCAACTACATGCCGGGCTGAAGATGAAATACCCTGAATATGATGCGGAACTACCCCAAATAGAACAGTCAGTTATTATTTAATAAAGGAGAGACTATCCAAAATATTTCCTACCATAGACAACTAGATGCACTGTGGAGAGTGTTCCAACTGGCTGCATCACAGTCCAGTACGGAGGGGCCACTGTACAGGACTGGAAAAAGCTGCGGAAAATTGTAGATTTGCCAGTTCCGTCATTGGCAATAGCCTACCCAGCATCGGGGACACCTTCAAAAGGTAATGCCTCAGAAAGGTGGCATCTGTCATTCAGGGATCCACTCACCCAGGACATGCCCTCTTCTCGGTGCATCTGTAAAAACTTGTGACTCTTTGGTGACATAACAATTCTCCTCAAACTTCCAATGAAATATTGCCACTGTCATGCTGCCTTTGTAATTGCATCGATATGTTAGGCCCAGGATAGATTTTTAGAGATGCTGACATCCAGGAACTCGGAACTGCTCACTCTTTCCATTGCTGATCCCTCAAAGAGTGCATGTTCCCTCAACTTACCCTTCCTGAAGTCCACAATCAATTCCTTGGATTTAGTGACATTGAGCGCAAGCTTGTTGTTGTGACACCACTCAACCAGCTGATCCATCTTGCACCCGTACGCCTCATCACTACCATCTGCAATACTGTCAACAATAGTTGTGTCATTCGCAAGTTTATTGAGGGTGTTTAAACTATGCCTAGCCACCGAGTCCTGGGTGTTGAAACAGTAGATCCATGGGCTACGTACACATCCATGAGATCTTCCAGTGTTGACTGTCAACGAGGAGGAGATATTACTTCTGATCTGCATTGACTGTGATCTCCCAGTGAGGATATCAAGGATCTAGTTGCTGAGGGAGGTACAGAGGCCCAGACTTTGGAGCTTGTTCATTAGCACTGAAGGTACGATTATGTTGTACACTGAGCCGTACTCAATAAACAACAGCCTGATGTAGGCATTGCTATTGTCCAGGTGATCCAAAACCAAGTGGAGAGCCAGTGACATTGCTATAGATCTATTGTGAAACAGGCAAATTGCAACTTAGGCAGGAGTTGTTTCTAGTCATGATCAACCTCTCAAAGCACTTCATCACAGTAGATGGGAGTGCAACTGGGTGGTAGTTACTGGGGCTGCTCATCTTGCTCTTCTTAGGCACTGGTACGATTGTTACCCATTTGAAGCAGGTGGGAACCTTTAAATGCAGCAGTGAGAGACTGAAAATATCCTTGAACACTCCCACTAGATGGTTGGCACAGGTTTTCAGAGCCCTGCCAGGTATACCATCAGAAAGATGTTCTGACATCAGTCTCCAAGACAGAGATCATAGGATCACCAGGTACAGCAGGGATTCGCACAGGTGCACATTTATTCTGTTTTTCAAAGCGTGCATAAAAGCTGTTGAGCTCATCTGGGAAAGAAGCATTGCAGCCATTCATGACATTAGGTTACACAAGCCCTGCTAGAGCTGATGTGCTTCCGATTCAGTCTCTAACTTCAAGCAGAATTAATTTTTTGCTCTTATAAAAGCCTTCCATAGGTCATACCTGGACTACTAGTATACCTCTGGATCACCGGTCTTGAAAGCCTCAGATCTATCCCTCAGCAGATTATGAATCTCCTGGTTATCCACGGCTTCTGGTTTGGGTATGTCTGGTATGTTCTTGAAGGCACGCTCTCATCCACACAGGTCTTGATAAAGTCGGTGACAACTGTGGCATATTCATTCAGAATCAAAGATGAATCCCAGTATATAGTCCAGTCCACCAACTCAAAGCAGCTCTTTAGGTGTTCCTTCACCTCCCTTGATCATACCTTCTTAGTCCTCACCACTGGCGCTAGGGTCTTTTGTCTCTGCCTGTACGCCAGGGGTAAAAGTACAGCCAGATGATTGGACTTTACAAAATGTGGGCATCGACGGCACGGTAAGCTTTTGATGGTGGCATATCAGTGTCAAGTGTATTGGCTCCTCTGGTTCCACAGGTGATATGCTGGTGGTAGCTGTTCCGAAACTTCTTCAAGCTGACCTGTTTGAAATCCCTCACAATGATAGGGAAGGCATCAGGGTGCGCTGTTTCATGACTGCTGATCACAGTGCCTGCTGACGTTCGCCAGAGGTAGAATGTACACCGCTACTAGGATGATGGTGGAAACCACTCTCAGCAGATAAAATGGAGAACAGTTGACCATTAGATGTTCTAGGTTGAATGAGCAGGATTGAGACAGAACCACCCCATATGCGCACCATGATGAGTTAACCATAAAGCATACTCTACCTCTTCTACCTTTAAAAGACTCAGTTGTCTTGTCTTTTTGATAGATAGTGAAACCATTGAGCTGCAGGCTGTGTCCAAAATGGCAGGGGTGAACCATGTTTTCATGAAGCAAAGTGCACACCCATCTGGAACTGCAATCTTGCTCTGAGGCCTTCAATTTTATTTTCCAGAGACTGTACATTCGCTAGCAAGATAGATAGGAATGGGGGTCGAAGGGTTCTGCGTTTCAAATGCACCCGCAGACTGGCTTGCAATCCGTGCTTCCTTTTTCTTAAAAGGGAATTGCACTCACAACCTGAGTCTGCAGTCTTTGAGTATCAATAGATTAAATTTTTTAAATGTCCTAAAACAATGTTGCTTACTGAAGTACCCATGGCTGTGACTGAATTGCAGCTGTGGTAGTCCTAATCAGGAATATCTGATGATTCCCACCAGAGCTGCATGCTAAGAATTGCCACTTGTCAGCGCTATTTTGTTACTTGTGAATTGTCCAGATTTACATATTAATTGGCCACTAAACTTGTCACAGCTAGTTACACTCAATAATTTACAACACTACTGCAATTTTAACTGTTAACCCTTGCGTCATGTACGCAAGTTAACTCTAAGTGACCAAATATCCATCACTATCATTCCATTTCTTCTTTCTGAGTTGTCTGTCACTAGTGCTGACCAATGTCAGTGTGACCTGTGAGTGAAATACAGCTGAAAGATTTTAGGAGGGTAGGTTAGTGGGTGAGGCATAATCCAGCAAGACCTGGCATATGAGCTCAATGGACATGATTAAAAATTCAGCAAGAACACAGAGTTGTTTGAACTGAAGTTGCATATCAATGTGATGCCACTAGAGGGTCCTCAATCCAGACCTCCAAGGACACCTAGTGGCCAAACTCCAGTAGTACCATATTAGAACACAGACTATAAAACACAGGAGCAGAATTAGGCCATTCTGCCCATCCATTCTACTGCACCATTCAATCATGGCTGATATTTTTTCAAAGCCATTTTTCTGCCTTCTCCCTATAATCCTCAATCCTTTTAACATTCAAGAAACTATCAAACTCTAGCTTAACAGAGACATAAGAAATTCTGCAGAAGCTGGAAGTCTTGAGGAACCCACAAAAAAAAAGCTGGACAAACTCAGCAGGTTTATGGAAGGAAATGAACAGATGACACTTCGGCGCAGGACAATTTATCAGGATGAAAGTCAATGTTGTTCGAACTCTGTCTTACATACACCTTGGCCTCCACTGTCCTCTGTGGCATTGAATTCCAAAGCTTCACTGCCCCTTGGCTGAAGAAATTCCTCTTCATCTCAAGTTTTAATGGGACATCCTTTTATTCAGAGGCTGTGCCCTCAGATCCTAGACTCTCCTATTGTTCACTCTAGGCAGGCCTTTTCTACATTTCAATGTGGTTTCACCCCACCCCACCCCACTCCCTGAACTCCATCAAGTCAAACCCCGAACCATCAACCACTCCTGCACTCTTATCTACATGGAGCATCGGACAATTGTTCGCACATGTAGCTGGCTGCATGTCTATTTTGCTCAGTTAAGTAGTGAGTTAGATGGTCATGGGTTCAAGATCTACTTTAGAATTTATGGTACGAAATTCAGATAGATTTCAGTAATAAACAGTCAATGAGCTGAGCAGCAGTTGTGGGGGGGGGGGGGGGAGGACCTGTTGATATTTCAGGTCAAAATCTTGCATCAGGACCAAGAGAGGAGAGAGAAATAGAGAGAAATAGCTGGTATAAAGAGACAGCAGTGGTGGGATAGGAGCCAGAGTTGATGGGAGATTTCACTACAGAAAATAAAGACTTGTATTTAATAAAGGATCTTTCAAAGCTTCAGGATGTCCGTATAATTTATTTCTTTTAAGTGTGGATCCTATTTGTGCATGGTAAATTCCTAGAGTGATTAGATAAGACTTATTTTTCCAAAAAATGGCATTGAAGGATAGATACTGGACTCTGAGAATCTTCCACCAATATGTTAACTCTATCTTGCCGCACATGCGTACTGTCCTGCTGAGCATTTACCATTTCTATTATAAACACTGGACATCATGAGGGGATAGTCTCCAACCCTTCAAAATAACGCTAGAGGATTTTCATGTCCCAAACAGCAACAGGCATCAACTGAAAAATCTCAACAGAAAGACAGAGGAAGTGCTACAAAACAGATACAATGTTAAATCATGCTCTCAGCTCTCCTCTCAGGTGGATGCAAAAGGAGGGGATTGAGCGTATATAAAACACCACTAATAATATTACCCGTTCAAGTTGCTTTTGGGACTTGAACAGACACAAATACACACATTTTTTATAATGGTTAGAATTCAAAAAAATATTTCATCGGCAGTTAAATATTTTAGAAATAAAGCTGAAGAAAATCAAAATAACACCGAACATCTGAAATAGAATTAAAAAATACTGGAAATACTCAGCAGGACAGGCAGCCTTTGTGGAAACAGAAACAGATTTACTGTTTCAGGTTAAAGAACTTCATCAGAATTGGAAAAGAAAGAAAACAACAGTTTTGAGATGTAGAGAAGGTGGGGAACCATGGATAGGACAAAGGGGACATCTCTGACAGAAGAGACAAGGGCTGCCATTGAGATTAAAATTAACTGGTAATGCTCTTCCCGCGACGATGACCGAACAAGATGGGGATCGACATCTGCCACAACAAGGACCGCAAGGTTCGCCGTAAGGAGCCCAAGAGCCAAGACATATACCTCCGCCTGCTGACCAAGCTCTACAGGTTCCTGGCTCGTCGCTCTAACTCCCCATTCAACAAGGTCGTCCTCAAGCGTCTGTTCATGAGCCGCACCAACAGGCCTCCGCTCTCGCTGGCTCGCCTGATCCGTAAGATGAAGCTGCCTGGACGGGAGAACAAGACTGCCGTGGTGGTAGGCGCAGTGACAGACGATGTCCGAACCTGGGATATTGCGAAACTGAAGGTCTGTGCCCTGTGTGTGACAGATGTGGCCAGGCACTGCATCCTGAAGGCAGGAGGGCAGATCATGACCTTCGATCAACTGGCACTGGCTGCTCCCAAGGGTCAGGGCACTGTACTGTTGTCAGGACCTCAGAAGGGACGGAAGGTATACAGACATTTCGGACCGGCTCCAGGAACTCCGCGCAGTCACACCAAGCCTTACATCAGATCCAAGGGCCGCAAGTTCGAAAGGGCAGGAGGGCGCAGAGCCAGCCGAGTATACAAGAACTAAGGCGTTACTCCCCTCCTCTTGTTAAAATAAAGGACTATTTCTGAAAAAAAAATTTTTTTTAAATCAACTGGTAATAAAAAAAGTGGAGACCAAGCAAGAGGGGAGACCTGGCTAGAGGGGGAAAAACATAAGCAAATGAATATAAATGCATTGAAAAAAAGGGAGTTATAGAAGCTGCAGATTAACTACTGTTGAGTGCTTTAAGCATTCATATTACAGAGGGGGGAATTCTTTAATAGATTGTCTTATAGCTCTTTAGGATATTCTTAAATACTTTATGACCACTGAATTACCTGTGATTTGTTCTACAGAAGGGAAACACAATAGATTAGTTGCATTCAGCAAGGTCCTACAAATTTTAAGTAAATGACAAATGCTGTGTTGATGCTGCACTGGTAAACATTAGAGCAACTGTACAACACAAGATCATCAAGATTCTTCTCCTACATGCTCCATTACACTAGAAATGACACAAACCAACTCTCAACTTAATATGAATAAGACTTATTATCACCTGTATGTAGTATATGGGACATAGACCTCTCTTGCTGGAAACTCCAGGATCTCTTTAGTTGGGCGAACTCGTGGATCTGGGTATGGTTTGACGTGTAGCAGCTCGGGAGAGAGACAGTAGTGTGGACTTTCAGGAGCAGGGGATATATCAATCTTTAGTTGAGCTACAAACAGAGTAGAATTATTTCAAAATGTATAGACAAAGCAAAGAAATACACAAAACAAAATGTTTCTTCCCCTTCTTCTGGGGTGAGATTGACGCCAGTTTGCATATGAATGCTGGGGTGGGGGGGGGCGGAATCACAATTTTTTTGCACATGCAACTTCTAAAAACAATGATTATACACTTAATGGCATTTTATTCGTCCGTACACCAGCTCATTAAAAATCAGCCAATCATGTGACAGCAACTCAATACATAAAAGCATGCAGACATGGTCAAGAGGTTCAGCTGTTGTTCAGACCAAACAACAGAATGGAGAATAAATATGCTCCAAGTGACTTTGACTGTGGAATGATTGTTGGTGCCAGATGGGCTGGTTTGAGTATCTCAGAAATTGATCCTGACATTCCTATAAAAATTTCCAATTCAAGCCAAACATTTTAGAGGTTGAAGGAAAATGTGAAATATGTTGCACTATACTTTAGTTCCCAGTGAGTGTATGGGGTGCCCAGGAAGGGGCAGCACCACTGGTGAAAGGGCTTACGTCCGTTCTGGGGCAGCTCACTCACCTTCGGTTCCCTCTGAACACTTAACTCTGACCTGTGGCTCCAAGTAGTTTTTTACATGAGACAGTGGCCACACTCTGGTACACTGCTTTGACAGGCAGGCTAATTCTGGTGAAAGTAGACAGCAGGCCTTGTACCCTGGTGAAAGGGACATGCCTGTCCTAGCATGCAAAGTCAGTTCTGGCAGGCTGGGCGAATGAGATCAATAGTGAGATCCAGCAGACAGGAAGGCGGTTCTGCAGCAGTTCATGGAGAATGAAGGGTATGAAAAGGCAAAGAAGTCATGGTCATCCACTGCAACCAAGTTAGACCCCAATTGTGATGACTACTCATACCACTAGACCCGGCTTCCAAGGTCGCGAGAGTGGAACTGCCCCAGTGCAATAGCTTTCTCACTTTAAAAACTCTCCTGCACAGGTTTCTTCGTGTAGTTCACATCATCACAACTGCATACTTCCGGAAACAACAGACTATTTAATTATCAATCAATTTCCTATTGATTTCAACAGGATTTCATGGACGGGACAAATACCACTCACAGCCAATATGCTGGTAGACCATTTATTTACTCTCAGAATGCAATCTAATCAACCTTATGTTGCCACCTCTCCAGTTCTAAAATCTGCAAGATTCATTCAGTAAGCAGTGATATGTAAATTGCCCAAGAAAGGTTACATCTTGGAAATTTACCAGTGTGGTTTGTACATATAAATATCTAAACACTATTTTAGCTTATTTCGCAAGGATGATATTTAGTGTTAGATATTATACCCAAGTGGTCAAGTGGTTAAGGCGTTCGTCTAGTGATTTGAAGGTCGCTAGTTCGAGCCTTGGCTGAGGCAGTGTATGTGTCCTTGAGCAAGGCACTTAACCACACATTGCTCTGCGACGACACTGGTGCCAAGCTGTATGGGTCCTAATGCCCTTCCCTTGGACAACATCGGTGGCGTGGAGAGGGGAGACCTGCAGCATGGGCAACTGCTGGTCTTCCATACAACCTTGCCCAGGCCTGCTCCCTGGAAACTTTCCAAGGTGCAAATCTATGGTCTCATGAGACTAACGGATGCCTATATTATACCCACAGAGTTTGGATAGGTTGTACAGCAAATTCATTACTTCAAATGTAAACACAGTCAAACCGGTACTGAGCACAGCTATATAATAATGCTAGGATCAGCAAAAAAGGAAAACAGCAAATGTGCATTTCTTCATTATAGAAAGCCAGTATAGTTACTTATTCCACCTTCTGATGCTTCAGCGCTGGGTGAGTTACCTGTCACTGGGCGCAATCTCCTCAGAACAGAAGAGGGTCTCCTCATGTCTGCTAGAAACTTGTACAAGTCTTCGTCACTTAAACGGTCCCCTTCCTGATGAAACAAGGAGAGTGGTACATCAAACCCTGAGCTTGAGAATGCTTCATTGTTAGACAACGATTGAAAAGCATAATTATCTTGGAATCCAGTCACTGAACACGATAAGGAATATTTCTTTTGTGAGTTGCTTACTTTAACTTGATTAGTTACCTGTTTGAAGAAGTTTGTGACAGTCAGAGTAGCTGGCCGAAAGTTGGTATAGTTGCAGGCGTCATCTCCAAGGCTCATTCTTTCAAATGTCCTCTTCTTCCGGTCTGTCCATGTACCCTTTCTCTCTAGAAACAATACAAGAGTAAAATGATAACATGGCTACTATGGCTTTCATGCAATTTGCTCCAATTATCAAATGTAAAATGATAACAATCACAATCACTGGGTGGTTTGCGTCAGTGCTTTAGTTAGAGCTCTTAAAGCTTTACAAGTAGAGTTATTTTTAGATACAACGTTTTAGTGTCTGCTCTAATTCCCATTTTAATGAAGCAGTTCCTGCTTTTTTGAACTACCTTGCAGGAAGGTATGAGAAGGAATTTCTGTACCAAGAGGCTGGTGAATCAGAGGAATTCATTGCCACAGACAACTGTGGAGGCCAAGTCATTGGGTATATTTAAAGTGGAGATCGATAGCTTCTTGATTAACAAAGGTGTCAGGTTATGGGGAAAAGGCAGAATAGGGTTGAGAGTGAAAACCAATTAATCAACTATGATTAAATGGCTTTGCAAACTTGACAGGCGAATAGACCAATTCTTCTCCTATGTCTTATGATGGTCCCATATCACAGCAATTTTGCTGCTTTGGATTTATGGATGGAAGAAGCTGTCAGTTCACAGAATCTGCTGTAGAATGTGAATACTAAACTGGTGTAAGTCCAGCCATTTTATTGGTCTGTACTGGGGAAGCAATAGTCACAATTAAATCGTTCAGCTTCTGCTGACCAGAGAACATAACTTAAGCAAGTTTTTGGGAAACTAAGAGAAAATGGTAATCCCAGAAATAATTCTTGTGTTCAAATTATTCAAATGTCCTCGCCAGCCCTCTTACTTTAATCTCCTTGAAATATTTTGATATTTGGATTATTCTATTTCCGATCTCTTGCAATCTAATTTTACTTTTTTCTCTAGTAATAACCCTTCCTTAAGCAGTCCATTCTTGAAGGGTCTTGGCCCGAAACATCGACTGTACTTTTTTCCATAGATGTTGCCTGGCCTGTTGAGTTCCTCCAGCATTTTGTGCATGTTGCTCGAAGCAATGAGATTCTTTTCCTAAACCATCCTGCTGGATTCATCTCTGTCTCCTTCTGACATCCCTTAATATTATTTCCTTACATTGGAAATCAGAATTCATTAAGTTCTGGATTGTTTATGAATTAAACCAGCACTATCTAGGTTAGATTTAACCTAGACAGAATGAATGACATAATGATCCAACAGTAATCCTCCCCAAGGGGAGTTGCAAACTCAGATTCGGACAAGACCCTAACACATTTTCCTGCTGCCTTGTGTCAAATTTTGTCATTAAAGCATTGAACCATCTTAGTTCATTGAAAAAGTTGAAGGTGCAATATAAAATGCAAAATATACCTTAAAAGTCTGTTTCTTCAGTAAGACATATTGCTGATCTGATCATAAGACAATAGGACATAGGAACAGAACTAGATCATTCAGCTCATCACCTCTGCACTGTCATTCCATTATGCCTGACTATTCCTCTCAAACCCATTCTCCTGCCTTACCATAACCTTTGACACCCTTACTAATCAAGAACTCATCAACATCTGCTTTAAATATACCCAATGACTTGGCTTCCACAGCTGTCTTTGGCAATGAATTCCATAGATTCAGTACCCTCTAGCTAAAGAACTTCCTCCTTATTTCTATTCTGAAGGGATGTCCTTCTACTCTGAGACTGTGCCCTCTGGCCCTCACATCCACTCTGTCTAGGTGTTTTAATATTTGATATGACACCCCCCCCCTGATTTTCTAAAATCCAGGGAGCATGGATGTAATAAGCATCAAAGTACACTTATTTGAGAGGAAGCATTATCTCACCACTTTCTGAGTCAGAGGAGTCACGTTCCAGGCTCCCGGCACTGTTCACTATGTTCATGAGGTGGATAGCAGTCCATGCAAAGGGCATCCGGAACTTGCCCAATCTGTTGCAGAAGTGCTCTGCTTGATTCTTCAGTTTTTCTACCTTCTCCTTATGCTAGGGACAGTAATGTAAACAAGGAAAACAACGTTCATAATCTTTTTCCCAATCTGCACAGCGAGAGAAGGAAGATCAAGGGGAAAAGAAAGACAGGGATGAAGAAATGAACTTGCATAAGTGACAGAGTGAGACAAGTGATTATTTCACATAGCAGTATATTCTTGGAAGTATCTCACTTATGCTGTTAAGTTAAATACACATCTGTTACATTCACAACAATTCTCAAAGGAAGGATTCAGATAAATATTACCAAATAAATAAAACGGCAGCAGTGTAGCAGTTAGCATAATCACTTTACACCGCCAGCAATCACTGATTGGGCTGTGATTCCGGCAGCTGTCTGTATGGAACTTGTACGTTCTCCCTGTGAGCCCATGGGTTTCCTCTGAGTGCTCCCATTTCCTCCCACATTTCAAAGAGGTACAATTAGGGCTTGGGTTAGTGAGTTCTGGGCATGCTACATTGGTGTCGGAAGTGTGGTGATACTTGTGGACTGGCCCCAGCACAATCCTCAGTGATCTGAATTGACACAAATGATACACTTCACTGTACGTTTCGAAGTACATGCAACAAATAAAGCTAATCTTTAGAATCTCTTTGATTGCTTATTCTGCTTCTAGTTAATAGTTACAGAAGAATATTGACCAGGACACCAAAAGAACTTCATGCTCCCTATGAATAATATCATGGAATCTTTATAGTTCGGCTAAACTGTTGGAGCAGATTGGTGAGAAGTTGATGTCTAACAATGCACTCCCTTCACTCTCCGCTTTCCACAGGAATTGCTCCCTTCATGATTCCCTTTCGTCCCTCCTGGCACATATCCCTGCAAGTGACAGGAGTGCTACATTTTCTCATTTTCCTTACTCCCTCACATCCATTCAAGGCCCCAAACACTCCTGCCTGGTGAAGCAACACTTCACCTATGAATCTATTTGGGTCATCTACTGTAATCAGTGCTCCAAAGTGGCCTCCTTTACATGCTGAAACGTGGTGTAAACTGGGGGCATCGCATGGTCTAAAGGGATTCTGTTCTGAATGGATTTCTTTGCGTTCTGAGGCTGTGTCCTCTTATCCTAGACTAATGGAAACATCTTCTCCATGTCCACTCTGTCTATTACGAGAGAGAGTAGACCCTCTCCAATGCCACCACATCCTTTCTTAGGTAAGGGGCCCAAAACCATTCATTATACCCCAACTGTGGTTTGACCAATGCCTTATAAAGCCTCTGCATTACATCCTTGCTTTTATATTCTAGTCCCTTTAAAATGAAAGCTTACATTGCATTTGCCTTCCTTACTACCAACTCAACCTGCAAGTTAATCTTCAGGGAATCCCGCACTGACTCCCAAGTCCCTTTGCACCTCTGATTTCTGAATTTACTGTCTGTTTAGAAAATAATTCCCTCCTCACCTTAGTAGAATCAGATTCCTTCATAACCATGTAGGGTTCAGCGCATTCCCCAATGTCACCCTGCTGCAGAACTTTTTCAAGCTGTATTGGAAAGAATGATTGTGCACTAAATGAAGATTGTTCTATACTAAATACACCGAATTTAGCAATGACAATGAGCATGAATATTTGTTAATGATAAGTATATAACAAGTTGAAATCCAAATCCAAAAAAGGGTTAATAAATGAGGATACTTCACAGGGAAATTCAGTTCTTACCTTAATTACCAGGAATATGTCAGTGGAAGGATAAGTGATGGAGAAGATGGTAGACCTGGCCAATGTTGAGATGGCAGCGTGGGGATTATGAGGCCGGAGAAGGGCTTTCATTTGATCAGAATTCAAATCAAAGTAGAAGTTTTCTGAGATCTACAGCAAATGGCAGGAATAACATCATTAGTTTAATCAAAACAATTTGACAGCTGCATGTCTAAACCTAGATCACAGCTGGAAAGAATTGGAGTTGGTTTATTATTATCACATGTACCAAGCTGAAGTGAAATGCATATCTTGTACAGGTAGTACAAGGTGAAAAAATATCAATGCATAATCAAGTGTAACAGTTACAGAGAAAATGTAGTACAAGTAGTTAATGAGCAGGAGGATCACAATGAGGTAAGTTGCTAGGTTAAGAGTCCATCTTATTGTGCTAGGGAACCATTCAAAAGATTTATAAGAGTGGGACAGAAGCAATCCTTGAGACTGGTGGTATTTCATTTTTATTTGGAGATTTTAAGTTATGTTTCCATAGAACAATAGGAACAATTTTGGTTACTATTACAATTGGGATATGCAACGGTGTAAAATTCCTGATCTAAACTCAGATCTATGATGACAACTGCATCACATAATTCCTCTGGGAATCCGAGGTTATGAATGTTACATATACAGTTTCCACATTTGGCTGGACATTGACATCTGCCAGGCTTGTTTATAGTAAGCTTCTGCAGCAGCACGGTCCACAGCTGGTTAGTCTCCAGTGTGACCAAAATTTTAAGTCAGAACTTCATGGGTTCAAGTCCCTTCCCAGAAAATAGAGCTCAAAATTAAAACTGACAATCTAAACTGAGAGAGACTGCTTTGCTGGAGGCACTGATAACAAACCAAGCAGAAGTTACAATAGTCTAAACGCAAGGACAGCTTCTATCCAGCTGTTATAAGACTACAGAAGTCCCTTGTGTGATATTAGAGACTCTTGGCCTCACATCATGGTCTTGCGCCTTACTGTCTTCCTACACTGCACTTTCTCTATAACCATAACAATTTATTCTACACTCTGATAGTATAACACCCTTGTACTATATCAATACACTGTTGTAATAAAATTATCTGTTTAGATGACAGGAAAAACAAAGTTTTCACTGTCCTTCAGTACATAATAATAAACTCATTGAGCAAAGTTAATTTAAATATTTTTAGATCTTCGCCATTGTCGTTTTTCTCTCACCCCACCAATTTCCTCCAAAACCAGAATGACATCTATATTGATGCAAAAACGTAACTATATATACATAAAGGATTTTATTTTCAGTCACCAACCTTTTTCTTTTCCTTCACGTCGTACAAAGCAAGAACTCCAAATATTGGCTCAATTTCAATTTCAAACCTTTGAAAAAAGAGCAGAACACAGAAATGGACTTTGGTAGTAGAAATAAATGTGCAGACTATTTTCTAAACGGGAAGAAAATCCAGGAATCTGAGATGCAGAGGGACTTGGGAGTCGTTGTGCAGAACATCCTGAAGGTTAACTTGCAGGTTGAGTCAGTGGTGAGGAAGGCAAATGCCATGTTAGCATTCATTTCAAGAGGTCTAGGATACAAGAGCAAGGATGTGATACTGAGGCTTTATAAGGCACTGAAGAGGCCTCACCTTGAGTATTCTAAACAGTTTTGGGCCCCTTATCTCAGAAAAGATGTGCTAGCATTGGAGAGGGTCCAGAGGAGGTTCACAAGGATGACTCCAGGAATGAAAGGGTTGTCATATGAGAAACGTTTGATGGCTCTGGGTCTATACTCGCTGGAATTCAGAAGGATGAGGGAGGATCTCTTTGAAACCTTCCGAATTTTGAAAGGCCTAGACAGAGTAGATGTGGAAAGGCTGCTTCCCATGGTGGGAGAGTCTAGGACAAGAGGGTACAGCCCACAGCTTCAGGATAGAGGGGCGCCCTTTCAAAGCCAAGAGGCAGAGAAATTTCTCTAGACAAAGGGTGGTGAATTTGTGGAATTTGTTGCCACATGCAGCTGTGGAGGCCAGGTCATTGTGTGTATTTAAGGCAAAGATTGATAGGTTCTTGATTGGACATGGCATCAAAGGTTACGGGTAGAAGGCTAGGAATTGGGGTTGAGGAGATAAAAAAAAAGGATCAGCCATGATTGAATGGTGGAGCAGACTCAATGGGCCAGATGGCCTAATTCTGCTCCTATGTCTTATGGTCTTAAATCAGAGTAAGGAAGAAGATCTTTTGCTACATCATACAGATCTATCTTGATATTTTGGAATATCGGTTATCTGAGAAAGCGAGTGAGCGTGTGCAGCAAATGAATAAGAACCAGATGAAACATCAACAAACCAACAATACATTGAAGACAATGTACTATGTTGTGACTCCATTGTACAACATGTTATTATCCTGAACAGCAGACAAAACATTCTTTATAGTTTACTGTTAGGTATGCTAACTGGATTCTTACAAAACCTACAAGCCATGTAATTCTGATTGCAGACTGCAACCTATTCAATCTCAACTCAAAAAGAATCTGATTCCTGCCCTTCCATAACTACCTGCCATATTCACTGCTTCTCACTGACCCAGGAAAAAAGGGCTTTGAGCAATCTCATTCTTATTTCTGGAGTGTTCGAAATTCAAGGTTGGCTAATATTTGCTAGCAATCCCATTCCAAATGGGAAAGGGAATTGTCACTGGCTGTTCTTCTGAGAATAGGTATTAGCCATAACCTTAAAATAGATAGAAACATTAACATTCACCTCAGCTAATCTACAACTTTCCAAGAGTAACACACATAAAATGCTGGAGGAACTCAGCTGGCCAGGCTTTATTCCATAGCTGGCCGGTTGAGTTCCTCCAGCATCGTGTGCGTGTGTTGTTCGGATTTCCAGCATGTGCAGATTTTTTCTGTTTGTGCTTTCCCGAGAAATTGACAATAGGCACCAAAAATTGAAACCCATTCATCTTTAAATCCTTCAACCCAGCTCTGCAGTGACCAAGGGAAACAAAGAGCTTCACTGGAAATTGTGCAAGAGAATGGCAATACTAAAAGGAAGAACAAGTAATAGTAGGAATGCTTGACCCATGCAGGGGAAAAGGAGGGTCATTATTCATACAGTCCAAAGTAGCTTATATGAGTTAAAAAATAACTTATCAGACTCCAAATCATTTACAATCCAGCAGCTTCAGCAAGCAGGTGCATGCATGTTGGTCAAGGATGTGACTGTGTTCAGCCACAACCATTCACACTCAAAGTTCAAAGTAAATTTATTATCAAAGTAGGTATATGTCACTATATACTACCCTGAGGTTCATTTTCAGGTATTCACAGTCTTCCAGCAAGATGGCAGTGTGCTCAGACGGAGTAGCCATTCCCAGTCCAATCAAAGGTGTAGTTTTCACCTTATACATCTTTTTTTATGATTGCAAGTCACTACTGCATACCAAGAACTTCAAGTATTGCAGGACTAGCCCATCAGCAAGTTACTCAATGGCATTGGAGTTGGACTTGCATACCATTGTTAGCTGTCACCTGTACCTGGATCTGTCATGTACTGGTGGGTGGTGTGCAGTGCGTATGATTATCTTGGACATTTTCATTGTGGTCAGAAGACTCTGTTGGATATTGGTAACATAAAATACTGCAAGAATAGTTCACCGGTTTATTGGAAAGAGCAACAATGGGGGAGCTGCTTTGCCCCTGTTGTGGCGAGGACTAGCCTGTTGCAGCAGAGCAGGGGAAGGGGTGTGTCAGAGCCTCTGTGGAGTGTGCTGGAATCCATATCTGGGTTGGAGGCTGGCGCCCCCCTCCCCCCATCGCTGCTGCCCCCATGTTTGCTCCGTGGAAGAACAAGATGGATCAGGACAACTTACCGTTAATCTTACAGTCATGCCACTCAGGGATCTGCGTTATATTATTTTTTCTTTGCGACTTGTTATGTTCTACCTGATGTGGTTTGTTACTTTACTTCTAATTACTAAGTCTCACTGCTTACTTGCAAGTTCGCAGCTTGTTGTTCGCAGTTGTTGATTATTTAGTATTGTATTTTTAAGCAGTCAGCAGGTTGGCTACTTTATATTGTTTGTACATTTCATTTAGTCGCTAGTAATCAGAAGCACTTTGCTAGGTCGAAGGAATTTCAATCAATATTTGAATTTACCTTTCATGAGAACACCAAGAAGTACTGTCTTTTTACATCAGCTCCTTGCATACTGTAACATATTAGTGAACAAAAACAACAGGAATTCTGCAGATGCTGGAAATTCAAGCAACACACATAAAAGTTGCTGGTGAATGCAGCAGGCCAGGCAGTATCTCTAGGAAGAGGTGCAGTCGACGTTTCAGGCCGAGACCCTTCGTCAGGACTAATTGAAGGAAGAGTGAGTAAGGGATTTGAAAGTGGGAGGGGGAGGGGGAGATGCAAAATGATAGGAGAAGACAGGAGGGGGAGGGATAGAGCCGAGAGCTGGACAGGTGATTGGTAAAAGGGATACGAGAGGATCATGGGACAGGAGGTCCGGGAGAAAGGTTGGGGGGGGGGACCCAAAGGATGGGCAAGGGGTATATTCAGAGGGAGAGAGGGAGAAAAAGGAGAGTGAGAGAAAGAATGTGTGTATAAAAATAAGTAACAGATGGGGTACGAGGGGGAGGTGGGGCATTAGCGGAAGTTAGAGAAGTCAATGTTCATGCCATCAGGTTGGAGGCTACCCAGACGGAATATAAGGTGTTGTTCCTCCAACCTGAGTGTGGCTTCACCTTTACAGTAGAGGAGGCCGTGAATAGACATGTCAGAATGGGAATGGGATGCGGAATTAAAATGTGTGGCCACTGGGAGATCCTGCTTTCTCTGGCGGACAGAGCGTAGATGTTCAGCAAAGCGGTCTCCCAGTCTGCGTCGGGTCTCGCCAATATATAAAAGGCCACATCGGGAGCACTGGACGCAGTATATCACCCCAGCCGACTCACAGGTGAAGTGTCGCCTCACCTGGAAGGACTGTTTGGGGCCCTGAATGGTGGTAAGGGAGGAAGTGTAAGGGCATATGTAGCACTTGTTCCGCTTACACGGGTAAGTGCCAGGAGGGAGATCAGTGGGGAGGGATGGGGGGGACGAATGGACAAGGGAGTTGCGTAGGGAGCGATCCCTGCGGAATGTGGGGGGGGGGAGGGAAAGATGTGCTTAGTGGTGGGATCCCGTTGCAGGTGGCGGAAGTTACGGAGAATAATATGTTGGACCCGGAGGCTGGTGGGGTGGTAGGTGAGGACCAGGGGAACCCTATTCCCAGTGGGGTGGCAGGAGGATGGAGTGAGAGCAGATGTACGTGAAATGGGGGAGATGCGTTTAAGAGCAGAGTTGATAGTGGAGGAAGGGAAGCCCCTTTCTTTAAAAAAGGAAGACATCTCCCTCGTCCTAGAATGAAAAGCCTCATCCTGACAGCAGATGCGGCGGAGACGGAGGAATTGCGAGAAGGGGATGGCGTTTTTGCAAGAGACAGGGTGAGAAGAGGAATAGTCCAGATAGCTGTGAGAGTCAGTAGGCTTATAGTAGACATCAGTGGATAAGCTGTCTCCAGAGACAGAGACAGAAAGATCTAGAAAGGGGAGGGAGGTGTCGGAAATGGACCAGGTAAACTTGAGGGCAGGGTGAAAGTTGGAGGCAAAGTTAATAAAGTCAACGAGCTCTGCATGCGTGCAGGAAGCAGCGCCAATGCAGTCGTCGATGTAGCAAAGGAAAAGTGGGGGACAGATACCAGAATAGGCACGGAACATAGATTGTTCCACAAAGCCAACAAAAAGGCAGGCATAGCTAGGACCCATACGGGTGCCCATAGCTACACCTTTAGTTTGGAGGAAGTGGAAGGAGCCAAAGGAGAAATTATTAAGAGTAAGGACTAATTCCGCTAGACGGAGCAGAGTGGTGGTAGAGGGGAACTGATTAGGTCTGGAATCCAAAAAGAAGCGCAGAGCTTTGAGATGTCTTCCTTTTTTAAAGAAAGGGGCTTCCCTTCCTCCACTATCAACTCTGCTCTTAAACGCATCTCCCCCATTTCACGTACATCTGCTCTCACTCCACCTTCCCGCCACCCCACTAGGAATAGGGTTCCCCTGGTCCTCACCTACCACCCCACCAGCCTCCGGGTCCAACATATTATTCTCTGTAACTTCCGCCACCTCCAACGGGATCCCACCACTAAGCACATCTTTCCCTTCCCCCCTCTGTCTGCATTCCGCAGGGATCGCTCCCTACGCAACTCCCTTGTCCATTCGTCCCCCCCATCCCTCCCCACTGATCTCCCTCCTGGCACTTATCCGTGTAAGCAGAACAAGTGCTACACATGCCCTTACACTTCCTCCCTTACCACCATTCAGGGCCCCAAACAGTCCTTCCAGGTGAGGCATCACTTCACCTGTGAGTCGACTGGAGTGATATACTGCGTCCGGTGCTCCCGATGTGGCCTTTTATATATTGGCGAGACCCGACGCAGACTGGGAGACCGCTTTGCTGAACATCTACGCTCTGTCCGCCAGAGAAAGCAGGATCTCCCAGTGGCCACACATTTTAATTCCATATCCCATTCCCATTCTGACATGTCTATCCACGGCCTCCTCTACTGTAAAGATGAAGCCACACTCAGGTTGGAGGAACAACACCTTATATTCCGTCTGGGTAGCCTCCAACCTGATGGCATGAACATTGACTTCTCTAACTTCCGCTAATGCCCCACCTTCCCCTCGTACCCCATCTGTTACTTATTTTTATACACACATTCTTTCTCTCACTCTCCTTTTTCTCCCTCTGTCCCTCTGAATATACCCCTTGCCAATCCTCTGGGTCTCCCCCCCCCCTTGTTTTTCTTCCCGGACCTCCTATCCCATGATCCTCTCGTATCCCTTTTGCCTATCACCTGTCCAGCTCTTGGCTGCATCCCTCCCCCTCCTGTCTTCTCCTATCATTTTGGATCTCCCCTTCCCCCTCCAACTTTCAAATCCCTTACTCACTCTTCCTTCAGTTAGTCCTGACGAAGGGTCTCGGCCTGAAACGTCAACTGCACCTCTTCCTAGAGATGCTGCCTGGCCTGCTGCGTTCACCAGCAACTTTTATGTGTGTTGCTTGATATTAGTGAACAATAAAACTTTCAAACTGCAACTATGCTAGGACTAGAGTTTATCCATCTGCCTAGCTTAGGAAATCGGGGACTTCTCAAGCGAGGGCAGACTAGTGACTGCATGCTTTTCCAAAGTCGTAACATTTGTGCTCTGTGCTGTCAGCAATGTGTTTTGCACCTTGATCACTGTTTTATTTGGCTATAATCACGAACAGTTGAATGATATTTAAACAAGAACAAGGAAATACAATATAATAAATGAAAAACTACAGAAAAAGACTGACAAGCAACCAAGGTGCAAAAGAAACAAACTGTGCAAATACAATTAAAAAAAGATTTGGTTGGTTGGTTGACTATCTATCTATCTATATAGATAGATCTAGACTGAGAACCTGAGTTGCAGAGTCCTTGAAAGTGAGTCCTTAGATTGTAGAATCGGTTCAGTTGATGTGAGTAAAGTTATCCCCTCTGGTTCAGGAGTCTGATGGTTGAAGGGAAATAGCTGTTCCTGAACCTGATGATATGGGACTTCAGGCTCCTGTACTTCCTTCCCGATAGCAGCAGAAGAAAGATGGCTTGCCATGGATGGTGGCAATGCCCTTAACAAACAGCCTGCAGATTTCCATGCCCAAGTTCACAGAGGAATTGCTCGTACATACATGTTTATTCTTAACATAAAGCAGAAGCTTTAATGAACAAAGCAAAGAGTTAAAACATGAAGCATGCAGCTTCTGCTATATACTATCACTGGGAAAAAAGAAAATAAATTATAAATTGAATTCTGGATGAAGTATTTCACATTAGTGTTGCAGTTCGGAAGGTCAAGTGTAAAGTGACAGTATACTGTTAATGGCTTGACCCTTAACAGAGTTACGTGCAGTGAGATCTTGGGGCCTAAGTCCTTAAGCTCTCTGAATATGGCAACATAGGTGAATGGTGTGGTAAAGAAGGCATATGATATGCTTGCCTTTATTACTTAAGAAATTGAATTCCAAGAGACAGGAAGTTATGTTGCAGCTTCTAAAACTCTCAGTAGGCTGCATCCATATTAATGGAAGAACGTCAAGGCTTTGGAAAGGATGCAGAAGAGGCTCAGCACCTGCATTAGAGGACGTGTTCTAAGGAAAGTTGGACAAATTTGGATTGTTTTCTCTGGAGTTGTGGAGACTGAGTGAAGACCTGATTAAGGTTTACAAGATTATGAGAGGCATAGAGTGGACAGCCAGCATTCTTTTCTCAGGTTTGAAAAGTTAAATACCAGAGGGGGGTGTGTGTGTGTGTGTGTGTGTGTGTGTGTGTGTGTGTGTGTGTGTCTATATATATATATACACACAGACACACCACCGCCCACCCCACCGAGTTGATAGGTCTTTACTTAATAAAGGTGTCAAAGGTTACAGGGAAAAGGCAGAAAAATGGGATTGAGTGGGAATAATAAATCAGCCATAATCGAATGCCGAAGAAAATAATTCTGCTAATATGCTTTATGTTCCTATGGGTGACTGGGATGGTGGTAGAGGCAAATATGATAGAGGCATTCAAGAGGCTTCAGGATAGACACATGGATGTGCAGGAAATGGAAGGATATGGGCTTTGTGTAGACAGAAGGATTAGTTTAGTTGACATTTGCTTACTAACTTGGGATTTTTATCAATTTAACCGAGAATTTTTATTTGTAAATCGCATGCTTTTTTTTTCATAGTAGAACCCCAATAACAGGGAAAATTATAAAACATAAAAAAACCAAAAATTCAAAAATTGAAATGTCAATAGGTCCCCCTTTGCTCAGCACCTGGTTGGACCACCTCTCACAGCCAATAATCCTTATTGATAAGTCTCTATTAGCTTTGCACCACGTGATTTAACGCAAGGTTTACCCACTCCTCTTTGAAAAATTGCTCAAGCTGCGCCAGGTTACTTGAGGAGCAATGGTGGACAGCAATCTTGAGGTCTTGCCAGAGATGATCAATTAAGGTTAGGACACTGACTGGACCGCTCAAGGACATTTGATTTTCTTCATTTGAAGTCCTCCATGGTTGTTCTGACAGTGTGCTTTGGATCATTGTCCTGCTGAAAGAAGAGCTTCCTCCCCAGTTTAAACTCCCTGTATGTAGCGGCATTCATCTGCCCATCAATCCTGACCAGATTTCCAGTCCCTGCTGCTGAAAAACACATCCATAGCATGATGCTATGTCCACCATACTTTACAGTAGGGACGTTACCTAGCTGAAGTGCACTATTACATTTATGCCACACATACTGCTTAGTGGTAAGGCCAAAAATTTCCACTTTTGTCTCATATGACCAAAAGCTTCCTTCCACAACTTTACAGTATACCCTTTTTGTGCAATGCCTTAAAGATGTGGAGCCATGACTTCATCTCCAATTCTAGCCACTGACTTCTGCAGCTCATTCAAAGTGACTGTTGGTATCACAGTAGCCTCTGTTACAAGTACAATTCTTCTCCGGCAACCAAGTTTAGAGGAGCAGTCTGACCTAGGCAGTGTGGCTCTGGTTTCATTTTTTTTTTCCCCCACTTTTTCACGATGGACTGCACTGAACTCTGAGGTATGATCAACGCCCTTGAGATGGCCCTGTACCCTTCCCCAAATTTGTGCTTCTCTAGATCATTTCCCCGACTTGCTTTGAATGCTCTTTTGGCTTCATTTTGGTTTGGTCTGTTGAAAATCTATCATACTGTTGGACCTTACAGAGAAGTTGTATTTATTCTTTGGAATTCATTGAAAACAGGTGATCCTCCAATTTTCTGTATCAACAAATTGGGTGAGTTGGTAAGGTAATATACAGTATTACACACGAGGAAAGTTACCATAGTAATTACAAAGGAGTTGAATGCTTTTTCAACCTCACAATTTTGGTTTTTAATTTTTAGTAAATTGCTAACAGGTTTTGGATTTTATTGTCTTGATTTGACATGATGCACAATGTTTTGTAGATCAGCTCAAAAAATCCTACTTCAATATATATTTAGAAAATAAGACAGTAAAATTTGAGAATAGTTATGGGGGCTGAATACTTTTTCAAGACATTTTGGAAGTGTGCTACAGAAAACATTTCTTCAACTTGAGCTTTACTCAAGCCTGTGATTTCATTATCCATAGTCCTACTGTCTGTTCAACACAACATGGGGAGATGTTATGTGTTCTTAGGTAGTATTTACTTACTTCAGTGACAGACACTTCACAAGAATTCTTTGCCCAAAATGTTCTTTAGGGACTTCAGGAGTACAAGATCGTTCTACAGCTTCATCCTGCCAGTGCAAAAAAAATACAATCAGCTCAGGAATTCTGTAAGCTTATGTGTTGCTGTCTTTATAAATTAATAGAGATTAATGTGGCAACCAGATCTATTCTTTCATGATGCTAGAATCATCTGCTTGTTCCTATTTGCAAGTTCTGTTTCGGTGTTAAAGTCTGCCTCCCCTCTCTGGACTCTGTCCATACTTCTCTGTCTCAGTAAAACAGACACCACCCATCCTGGACATCCTCTTTCCTCCCCTCTCACATCAGGCATAAAAGCACGTACCACCAAGCTCAAGGACAGTTACTTGTAAATCTATTAAATGTTTCTCAAATACAATAAAATGGACTCTTGACCTCATAAAATATCTTGGAACCTTATTGTTTATCTGCACTGTACTTTCTCTGTAGCTGTTACACTTTATTCTGTATTGGTATTGTTTCACCTTGTTCTGCCTCAATGCACTGTGCAATGACTGGGTCTGTATGAACAGTGTGTAAGACAGGTCTTTCACTGTATCATGGTACCCATGACAACAATAAACCAATTCAATTCTGGCACTGGCCATTAATAAAATACACAGAGTCTAGAGGTTTTCCAGAAGGCATGGGTTCAGACTTGGGATACCTGCTGTTAAACTTATTCTGTTAATGCTTGACTAGCTAACCTTCAAGAGGACCACAACCTTGTTGTAGGGTTTGGATGCTTGTGTGCCTAAATGACCCAGAGAGCTATGTTGCCTGGAGTCAGAGTCTTGTTCTTTGGCTCTTGGTAGGGTCACCCATGCCAAACAAGTGAAAGGGTGGAGGACAAACTAAGAATAGTATACCAAACTAAGAATGGTTTGGAGGTTCAGCTCAGGGCTAACAACCCTGACTGAACAAAAAACAATTATTACGGAAATAGCAATGAAGAATCCTTCTCTTCAGACAGAGATGGAGGACCTTCATTGCTGCCCTAAACGCCAGCGGTGTAATGGAAGTAAGTTAGAAAGCTAAGGGAGGGGCATGTTCCTGGTTTGATACTTACTGCTCCCATATCAACAAATGCAATATTGCTTCAGAGGAGAACAATAAGGACACAGGATATGGGCATTATCAGGAGCAACAGCAACTGTCTTGAGCAATTCATCCTCACACGAGCACAATACTACTTTCCTGTCAACATCCAAGATGACATTAGATTCAGAATCAAATTTAATATCACTGGCATATGTCATGACATGTGCTGTTATGTGGCAGAATACTTGGATTTTTGCATCTTTTTGAGTAAACTTCCAATTAAGAACATATTAGAACCCGGACCAACTGTAACAATGAAATACCAGAAAGGTTTTTGACTCAGTCGATATGAAAGTTAAAGGAAAATTAACATAAGAACAAAGAGTAGGTCATTTAATGCATTGAGACTATTTTCCATTAAATTAAAGCTGACTGGTAATAACCAATGCTTTTTTCTTCTATATTTCTTTACATCCTTACTTATTATTCTCAGCCCCAAATTGTAATTAACCCAGCAAACACTGTATTTGTCAGAGTTCTGGATTTCCTTTGTGTGAGAAAGTGCTTCCTGAATTCATTAGTAAAGAAAGAGCCACTTTAAAATTATGGTCCTTTGTTCTTAATTCTTCCTTCCAGTCCTAATTTCTATTTACGTATCTTTTAATTATCTAAAGGATAAAGATAAGGTTATTTGCCATATGTATAGCGAAATGTACAGTGAAATACATCAATGACTAACCCAGCCTGAGGACGTGCTGGGAACAGCCCACAAATGTCGCCATGCTTACAGTGCCAAAATGGCATGCCCACAAGTTACTAACCCTAACAGTACATTTTTTGGTCCGTGGGAGGAAACCACGCAGTCATGAAGAAAACGTACATTCCCACAGTGGTGGGAGTTGAGCCCCGATCAGATAACCCTGGTGCTGTAACAGCATTATGCTAACCATTACACTACCATTCTGCCCCTCTATCATTCAGCATCTCTATCAAACCATTCCTTAACCTTTCAGTTTAATACATAATGTCATATATATTTACCTAATACTTTGGATATCTATTGCACAGTATTCTCATTCAAAATAAAATCCAGGTATAACAGTACCTCCCCACCACTCGTTTCATGTTTAATACATTGAAGAAGCTCAAAGCAGAGGTAATGACAATCAATAAACATACAAGTGCTGCCAGGAGGATAGAACCAGCATAGAAACCAGTGCTGGGCACAGCATTCCAAGATACCGTCATCACTAAGACAAACCATTATTATAATATCTGCCCGATGAAGGTTGGGAACCACCTGCCAACATCTGCTCCTGGCTGAAGGCTACAGTTACCTTATAAGGTAACTGGAGAATGCACCCTAACAGGTATATGTAACAAGTGCTGCATCCATCTTTGATTGGTAATGAAGAAAGGACCGAGTTTACTGAATTGTGTCTTTTCTGCTTTGCATCAAAAAGCCTTAAGTATTATAGAAAGTACCAGTCTTTTAAGTGACTATGATTTCAGAGTTAGTATTCAGGTTTTGAAATATAAATCACGTGCATCATTTGGCCATACCGTAATAACTCTTTGCTACCACAGCATTCATCAATTGTGAGAAATGGTTGAACACATACATTTCAGTACATTTTAAGTCAAATTCATTCGTGATAAGCAAACAGTCTGTTGGAGGAAGTCAGCAGGTTGAACGGTGTCTGTGGAACGAAAGGAACTGTTGTCATTTCAGGTTGAAACCCTGCTTAAGGTTAAGTCCCCGATGCAAGGTTTTAGCAAAATGTCTTCTCACGTTTGCTTTCCTCCCACAGATGCTGCTCAATCCACTGAGTTTCTCCAGCAGATTGTTTGCTACTCCAGAGTCTAGTATCTGCAGTTTCTCGTGTCTCCATTCTAATTCCCTAATTTGATCAGGCGTACATATGGATTGCATCGATGGACTTTCTGAAAGTGTTAAAGTGTGGATAGTTACACTGCAGGACCAATGCTTTGCTGCACTATTTCCTGAGCACATCTAGAATTCTGCTAATCTCTTGAATGTTTCTATACCTTAAGCTCCACTGGAGTTGGCCATCTCAGTCTCATGACAAATGGTATGGTTCTGGTGGATTAGCATATGCCACATGTAAACAGGAAGTGACTCATGCTGTGAGAGTAGGATTCCAGGCGGAAGGTAAAAGGGACATGACACATTTTCCTAACAGGCAAAGACGTAGCTCTTTTTCTATGCAAACACAAGAGATGACAGGTGCGGGAATCTGGAGCAACACAAAGAATGCTGAAGAAGCTCAGCAGGTCAGGTAGGATCTACAAAAGGACATGAATAGTTGACGTTTCAGGTCAAGACCCTTCATCTGGACCAGAATGAAGGGCCCAGATGAAGATCTTGTCCTGAAACATTCACCATCTATTTCCCTCCATAGATGCTGCCTGACCCACTGAATTTCTCCAGCACTTGTGTAGCTCTTTCTGTAGCTCAGTATATTAAACTATAAACTATTATTGTGAATAAAACAGATTGCATTAGGCACTTCTCATTGAATAGGATCATTTTATTTGGACAACTATTCCCAAATGGGAAGGACAACAAATAAAGCTGTAGATGGCAGGCTCCAAGTAACTGTGATTTTGCTTTGGGAGTTACTGATCATATCTTTAGTAACCAGAGATCAATGGAATAGTTAGATCACTTTGTATTTGAATAATACAAACATGGCACAAATTGTCCTCTTAAATGCGCATTCTTGCTGCTTGTGAGTGCTCATGTGCACACCCATATGCACACGTCCATGTATGCGAATGCTATGTGCAGATGAATGCACAGATTTGGTGGTGGGCTTCAGAGGGGCATTCAATAAATAGTACTTACTATGTTGCTCACTAGGTGGCATCAAAGCTCCCAATATTTAGTTGATCTCTCAACTGAATGAATTTCTTTAGATTACATGCAGCAAGACACAAAATGCTGAAGGAACTCAGCCGGCCAGGCAGCATTTTGGTGGGAAATGGCTAGCTGGCATTTAGGGTTAAGACCCTGCATCTGGACTAATTTCTGTCCTGATTCATCCCCGATGAAGGGTGTTGGCCTGAAACGTTGACTGGTTATTTCAAATTCAATTTCAAATGTATTGTCATCCAACCATATATGTACATGTAGACCTCCAAACGAAACAACATTCCTCTAGACCAGGGTTTCCCAATTAGTTTTCCACAAGGACCAAATTATGTCAAGCATGCCAAGCCAAGGGCCAAAACTTCCAGGGCTTTTTTTTCATTGCACCACTAAGCTGTTTTATGGGCAGATGTTGTTGTTGCTGCTATTACCATTACTATTATTATCAGTAGCAGTGGTAGTAGTAGTGGTAGTAGTAATAATTTAGGCCTGGGATTCTCAAAGCCTGTGTTGTAGGTCACACAAGAAAAAAAAATGCACTCTTGAAACAAAATAAGTCCAAAACCAACCATTTAATTATGACTCTAGCTATCTCAACTGTCAGCTGTCACATTGAAAACTCATCTGGGACTTAAAATACACACACACACAATGTAAACATGGTAGTCTTCACCACCTCTCTTCCACACGAAGAGTTTTAGTAATACTGCCTTTTCCACTGTTCCTTTTCTCTCATTTAATCTATTTGTTCTTTTTAATTATGCTACGCAGCATTTGAAGTATGAAGTGTAGCTATAAATGAAATTATCAGTATTATTGTTGTTGTAATATTATTATACCGCAATAAGATTGACAAATGGACAAAAATAAATTGATTCACTCACCAATCAGTGACAGGAGTGACAGTGACGGGGTGAGGCAATCCTTCTGATGTCGGGTCTGTATTCTGTTGTGGCAATACTGAGGCACTGGCCAAGATATGCATTGGAGAATCTATTTCTGTCCTGGTTCTTGATAGAGTTCATTGAAGAAAATGATGACTCACATATGTACGTGGAGGGGAACAGTGTGAGTAGGACAACTGTAATAGCTCTCGTGTTTTTGAATTGAGCTTGGGGAACCACGTTGATCCAAAAATCACTCACCCCAACGTCCTTGTGTTGTGCTTTGAGCAAATCAGATGTTCCCATTTCCAAGACCTCCATCTGAAGAGTTGCTTCACCTATGGAAGGCACCAGGCTTTTGGCCTCTGCAGTCCACTGGCCGTCAGCTGAAATGGAGAACGGCTGTCTCAGGAAGAGGAGGATGTCACCTGAGAGTTTAGGGAAGTTTTCAAGTCGTTCCCTGAAGTTTTCTGCTAGATTCATCACAAAACCCTTCATCACTGGATCCTCCTGCATTTCGTTCTTCTCGCAATGCTCCCACAGACGTGGAAAGTGTAACTTTCTCCCATGAATGTCTCTCTCCAAAAGGTTCAGCTTTGACCAGAAAGCTTCAATCACCTCGTACATGTCCGCAACAGTGTGGTTGTTGCCTTGTAATTGCAGATTAAGTTGATTTACAGGAGACATGATGTCACACAAAAAAAGAACACGTGCCATCATCTTGTTGTCACTTAAAAACCTCTTAAATCCTTAGGCTTTTTGGTTCTGCAGGCTGCATAAAAATGACACAAGCTCGTCGCGCAGATCACACACCCTCTCCAACACATGGCCTTTGCTCAGCCAGCGAACATCATTATGCAGCAAAAGATCTTTGTGTTCCGCTGACATTTCCTCCAGCAATGCTCTGAAAAGGCGATGTTGCAGACTAGAACTCTCATGAACAAAATTTACCAGTCTCGTCACAGTAGCGGTCCCCAACCACCGGGCCGCGAGGAAACGATATGAGTCAGCTGCACCTTTCCTCATTCCCTGTCATGCACTGTTGAACTTGAACATAGGATTGCCAACTGTCCCGTATTTGCCGGGACATCCCGAATACTGAGCTAAATTGGTTTGTCCCGTATTTCCCCTGCTAAGGTAGAGCGTTCCTATGAAACCTTTCATGCCGAAATGGCATAAAGCGAAAAAGCAATTACCATTAATTTGTATGGGAAAATTTTTTGAGCGTTCCTAGACCCAAAAAATAACCTAATACATCATACCAAATAACACATAAAACCAAAAATAAATAACACTAACATATAGTAAAAGCAGGAATGATATGATAAATTCATTGCTTATATAAAGTAGAAATAATGTATGTACAGTATAGTCGGGAAGATGAAGGCAAAACCGATTTGTGGGGGAAAAAAATTGGCACGTACGCGCATGCGGACATCACGCATGCACACACAGGTGCCCGCACAAGGCTTCATGGTTATGGTAGTCTTTCGTAGGGTAAAGCGTCCCGGGATTTGACTGCTACTTTTGTCCCTTATTTGGGAGTGAGAAAGTTGGCAACCCTAACTGTAAAAGACATGTTGAGGTGAGTTTAATCCTACTTGAACACCCCCACTGGTTGACCAGTCCGCAAAAATATTGTCAATATCAAACTGGTCCGCGGTGCAAAAAAGGTTGGGGACCCCTGCGTCACAGTATCTATTGCCTCTTTCATTTCCCCACACAGTTTAGCGCACAACACTGATTTGTGAATAATGCAATGAAACTCCAAGAGTGCTGGGTTAACAGCAGCAAACCTGCTTACCAAACCCTTGTGTTGTCTCACCATCGACAGAGCCCCATCGGTGACAATAGACATGATTTTGCTCACATCCAAGCCATTCTTCTCAAAGAACTGTGTCAATTCGTTAAAGATTATTTCCCCAGTTGTGCGCCCAGGCAGAGGAAGCAAACAAAGTAAATCTTCCTGAAAGGTCTTCCCATCAAAAAATCTTGCGAACACAGATAGCTCTTCCATATCAGTTTGGTCACAGGACGAGTCTATGGCTAGTGATATGGCTTCTGTTTTCTCCAAATCAGTGAGTAGATTGGAAAAACACTCCTCTGTTAAAACTTCTACTCTTCTTGTTGCCGTGTTAGCCGACAATGGCACCGTCTTTAATAGCTCCACAACTGTTTTCATGGTTTTCACATCATGACTTAAAACTTCGCCAACCATATCAATTGCACACGTTTTAATCAACTCAGCATCAGCAAATAGCTTCTTAGCTTTGGCAAGATTCCATGACACATGCAATGATGCAGCTGTTGCGCTCTCTTGTGCAGATGCTGACTTACCGATAGTAGAAACGGAGTGCTTGCATGATGTTATCATATTTGCAATTTTTTGTTTGCGTTGATCTGATTTTGCAGGGTAGTTGGCATTAAAACTGGCAGCATGCATGGTGTTGAAGGGCCGCTTTAGATTTTCTGATTCTATGCGGACTCTACCGGGGCGTAGGTCAAGTGTATGGTGTGGGATGAGGTTAATGAGAGCAGCACGCGCTTTATTTACATGTTATGACAGGTGCATTCACGTAAGTGCCAATGGGTCGGTGCGGTCCGGACCTGGCCCGCGGTCCGCCTATTGGGGTTGTCTGCTCTAGACCAAGGTGTACAATACAGTACATATAACTCACACACAACATATAAAGTAATATTACCAGAAATAAATTAACAAATAATAAAAAATATTCCAGAAGGTTGACATTTAGCGTGTTTCCCTCCATGGATCCTGCCTGATCTGCTGAGATCCTCTGGCATTCTGTAGTTGATGCTCTGGATTTCAGCATCTGCAGAATCGCTCGAGTTCCTGCATTCCTTTACCCCTTCACGCATTTGCTCCAATCTTCGATGAAAGCTAAGTCAAACCTACTGTACTTGTACCCCTCTATTGATTTTTATTGCTATTTCTGATTGTAGAGTTCCAAAGACATGAAGACAAGCAAATACTAAGTAACATGTTCGTGGTTACGTAAGTGCTTTTACACTACCACTTCCCTCCCCATTTTTTTCCACTCAGAGAAAGTATTTTACCTCATCTGGTGGCGGAAAGAGTGCCAGCAATTCCCGGTGTCGGTTTTCCTTCCTCTGCTCCCCATTGCGCTTGTCCACTTCATCAATAACTGTACGATCCAGAAGGCTGGGCAGAAGGGAATCAGCAGCAGAATTCTTCAGGTCAAAGATACTGGAGGCCCAGCTCCCTCTCGGAGTGTCATCCAGAGACACCGACCTCCGCTTCAGATCATCCTACCAAAGAACAAAGAAGCAGTTGGTTGCAGCTTTTCTTAGAGAATATTGCTCAGACCCTCTGAGAGCTACAAGACCCTTCCAATCATAGGAGACAGATGGACAAAACAAAAAGCAAATCAGCATGTGAGAAAATGCTCACATTAGAAGCATTAGTTCTGATTGGGATGAATTGTAACACAGGAGGTCATTTGCACCAAATGGTGTCCCTGGTCATGTTCTTACATCCTGTGCGGAAGAGCTGGTGGCAAACATTTTTAACCTCTCCCTGCTTCAAGCTGTGGTTCCCTCCTGCTTTAAGAAGGCCACTATCATCCCGGTGCCCAAGAAAACAAGATCACGTGTCATAACAATTACCATCCAGTGGCTCTCTTATCATGAATGCTTCAAGATGCTAGTCATAGCACATCTCTACTGCAGCTTTCCAGAGGAGCTTGACCCACTGCAACTTGTCTACTACCGAAACAGTTCTATGACAGACATCATCTCTCTTGCCCTACACTCATTCCTAGAGCATCTGGATAGCAAAGACACCTACATCAGACGATTGTTTATTGACTATAGCTCTGCCTAAAATACCATAGTGTCAGGAAAGCTCACTATACTCTAGTCAATACCTCCCTCTGTAACTCAATCCTAAACCGCAATCAGTAAGGTCAAGCTGCAACACCTCTGCCACAGTAAGTCTAACACTGGTGCTCCACAAGGATGTGTCCTCAGCCCCCTGCTCTACTCCCTGTGCACTCATGACTACGTGGCCAGATTCTGCTCTAACTCCATCTACAAGTTTGCAAATGACACAACTGTGATGGACAACATCTCAAATAACAATGAGTTGAAGTACAGGAAGGAGATAAAGAGCATAGTGACATGGTGCAGGACAACAACCGATGTCCATAGAACAGCTGGCATTGTCTTCAGAAAGTAGGGCGGTGCACATGCTCCTGTGGTGTTGAGGTTGAGAGGGTTGCGATCTTCAAGTTCCTATTTGTGAATGTTACCAATAGTTTGTCCTGGTCCCGTCACATTGATGTCATGGCCAAGAGGGTCCGTATTCACCAATGAGAGGGAACTTGATCTCTTCGGTATTCACCAGTGAGAGGGAACTTGATGATGGTGAGGGCAATATGAGTGAGGTTGATGTTCTGGAGCATGTTGATATTAAGGGAAAGGAGGTGTTGGAGTTGTTAAAATACATTAGGACAGATAAGTCCCCGGGACCTGACAGAATATTCCCCAGGCTGCTCCACAAGGCGAGAGAAGAGATTGCTGAGCCTCTGGCTAGGATCTTTATGTCCTCCTTGTCCACGGGGATGGTACCGGAGGATTGGAGGGAGGCGAATGTTGTTCCCTTGTTCAAAAAAGGTAGTAGGTATAGTCCGGGTAATTATAGACCAGTGAGCCTTACGTTTGTGGTGGGAAAACTGTTGGAAAAGATTCTTAGAGATAGGATCTATAGGCATTTAGAGAATCATGGTCTGATCAGGGACAGTCAGCATGGCTTTGTGAAGGGCAGATCGTGTCTAACAAGCCTGATAGAATTCTTTGAGGAGGTGACCAGGCATCTACATGACAGTAGTGCCGTGGATGTGATCTATATGGATTTTAGTAAGGCATTTGACAAGGTTCCACACAGTAGGCTTATTCAGAAAGTTAGAAGGCGTGGGATCCAGGGAAGTTTGGCCAGTTGGATTCAGAATTGGCTTGTCTGCAGAAGGCAGAGGGTGGTGGTGGAGGGAGTACATTCAGATTGGAGGATTGTGACTAGTGGTGTCCCACAAGTATCTGTTCTGGGACCTCTACTTTTCGTGATTTTTATTAACAAACCTGGATGTGGGGGTAGAAGGGTGGGTTGGCAAGTTTACAGACGACACAAAGGTTGGTGGTATTGTAGATAGTGTAGAGGATTGTCAAAGATTGCAGAGAGACATTGATAGGATGCAGAAGTGGGCTGAGAAGTGGCAGATGGAGTTCAACCTGGAGAAGTGTGAGGTGGTACACTTTGGAAGGACAAACTCCAAGGCAGAGTACAAAGTAAATGGCAGGATACTTGGTAGTGTGGAGGAGCAGAGGGATCTCGGGGTACATGTCCACAGATCCCTGAAAGTTGCCTCACAGGTGGATAGGGTAGTTAAGAAAGCTTATGGGGTGTTAGCTTTCATAAGTTGAGGGATAGAGTTTAAGAGTCGCGATGTAATGATGCAGCTCTATAAAACTCTGGTTAGGCCACACTTGGAGTACTGTGTCCAGTTCTGGTCACCTCACTATAGGAAGGATGTGGAAGCATTGGAAAGGGTACATAGGAGATTTACCAGGATGCTGCCTGGTTTAGAAAGTATGCATTATGACCAGAGATTAAGGGAGCTAGGGCCTTACTCTTTGGAGAGGAAGGAGAATGAGAGGGGACATGATAGAGGTGTACAAGATAATAAGAGGAATAGATAGAGTGGATAGCCAGCGCCTCTTCCCCAGGGCACCACTGCTCAATACAAGAGGACATGGCTTTAAGGTAAGGGATGGGAAGTTCAAGGGGGATATTAGAGGAAGGTTTTTTACTCAGAGAGTGGTTGGTGCATAGAATACACTGCCTGAGTCAGTGGTGGGGGCAGATACACTAGTGAAGTTTAAGAGACTACTAGACAGGTATATGGAGGAATCTAAGGTGGGGGCTTATATGGCAGGCAGGGTTTGAGGGTTGGCAGAATATTGTGGGCCGAAGGGCCTGTACTGTGCTGTACTATTCTATGTTCTATGTTCTATGAATGTCACTGACGTTTCTGCTTCCTCAGGAGGCTCAAGAAATTCCGCATGTCCCTGTCAACTCTCAACAACTTTTATTAATGCACCATGGATTCTGTCTGAATACATTACGACATGGTGTGACAAATACTCTGCACATGATCACAAGAAACTGCAGAGAATTGTGGATACAGTGCAGTGCATCACAGGAACCAGCCTCCCCTCCATGGACTCTGTTTACACTTGTTACTACCTCAGTAAAGCAGACAGCATAATCCACACTGGACATTCTCTCTTTTCCCCTCTCCCACTGGACAGCAGATACTACAGCCAGGCTCAAAGACCGCTTCTATTCACCATTATCAAACTCTTGAAGGGACCTCTTGCATGACAAGATGGACTCTTGACTTCACAATCTACCTCATTATGATCTTGCACTTTATTGTTTACTTGAATTGTACTTTTTCAGTTGCTTTTACAATTTACTCTGTATTGTTATTATTTTACTTTATTCTACCTCGTGCCATGATCTGATCTGTATGAATAGCATGCAAGATAAGCTTTTTTACTGTATCTTGATACGTGAGAATCCCAATACCATTCTTCCACGACTAATTCTTTGACTAACTATCTATTTAATTTCAGTGCCATGCTCTTTCTCCATAGCCTTGCACATTTTCTACCATGTATCTGTTTTGTTTTTGAAACTTGTACTTCAGATATCGACATTATTCATTTTCTTTACTGACAAATGATACTAGACTTGCACAAGTATTACAACTTATATCAGAATGATCTGTACAAGAATCTAAAACACTTTTGTGACTGTGATGGTGAAGATATGAAACGTGATATCAGATGGAAATCACTGAATTTTTCCCATTTGAAAGTTCGAACACCGAAGCAACATTAACACCAACCTGATCATCTTGGGTTCCTCGGTCATCGACAACCTCATCAGACTCAAAGATCTGCTTGGGTAGGCCCCGTTGTCTCTCACGCTGCTTCTCTGATGTGTTGCTGTTAAATGCAGTGCTCATTTTTTGATACCTTTTCCAAACACAAATCAAAAACAGGCTTACAGTGAGCGTGAGATGTAGGACTATCAAGGGTGGCATTCAGAACCAATATTCCCTCTAATTTGTAATAAACTGTGTGCACAAAAATCCTGTGCTGTGCAATTTTTTGCCCTGTGACAACAACATGTGCACACTGCATTTCTTCAATAAAAACATTATAAATAAGCCAGTTCTAAAATTTTCAGACAAATCATCACAAACTCCACATTTGCAACACTGTCTACATGCCGGTAATAATAAACCTGATTCTGATTCTGAAGGTGAAACAGTGGAGAAGGAACAAAATCTATTAGTAAATCAGAGACCTGATGTCTGCGAGTCCAATAGAGGCTAGAGATTCGGAAGTGGCTTGTTCTGGAAGCCAACAGCTACAGACTGTCCTATTGTGTTGGAATAAAACATACCCTTTTCCCTTTGTCAAAAACCAATCCACTGTCCTGGTATCTGTGCATGGAAGTGGGTGGGTGGGTGAGAGAGAGGGAAGAAAGGGGCTTGTTTTACTATTGTTATCTTGTTGCTATTGTTGTTGTTTCGGTTGTTTAGCTGAACTTTGTGGGCATGTGATGTTGGCGCTGGAATGTGTGGCAACACTTGTAGGCTACCCCCAGCACATCCTTAGGTTGTGTTGGCTGTTAAATGCAGATGACACATTTCACTGTATGCTTCAATGTAGACGTGATAAATAAACGAATCTGAATAGCAAAGATCTTAGTTCTTAAATTAACATCTATTCAAGTTATAGTTTGTAATCATGTATATTTTAAATTGCAGAATAAGATACAATGAAATCAGTAATCCCAATCCTTGAAATTCCGAGATTCCAGGTACTCATTTCAGTATTGCATCTTTTGCCACTCTACACCTCTCCAAATCTCACTCTGCTCTCTTCTAAGTATGTTAAATGGTTAGCCAGCCGGTTTCCTCAGTATGTCCCACAGCTGCAGTATATCACTCTGAGGTAAAACAAACAGACTGTAACAAATGAACAGAAAAATTTATGATAAATCACAAGAAACCCACTTTCTGTGAACAATGACCCAATCTTCGGTGTAGATCTGTATGGCATCTCTTACTCGAGGGTCCATTCCCCTGTAAGGAAAGAAAATGATAATAATTCATGAAAATTCAATAGTCCTATTATGCTGAATAAAACAAAACCTTTTTTCTTTGTAAAAAGACAATCCACTGCATCACACATCTAGTTGAACCTAAAGTTCTTGAGTTTTCTCTCATCAGGTGTTTTTAATCACAAGTTAAGTGACCTGTAATCAAGAAGACATTTAATTTTTCAGATGTCTTCTTGATCAGCAATCCTGAATGAAGGGTCTTGGCCCAAAATGTCAACTGTGTACTCCTCTCCACAGATGATGCCTGACCTGTGAATTCCTCCAGCATTTTGTATGTGTTACTCAGCATCTGCAGAATCGCTTGTGTATTTGAATTTTCACCCTGGATTTTCAGATCAGAACAGTGAAACAATTATACGTAATTTAACTAACATGACTTGTTGAGATTGCAAGTCCCATCCTGGAAGGAATGAGATCATGTAGTGCTATCATACAAGTTCCTTATTTCAATAATCAGTTGCTTTTATATAGCAACTAATATCCTAAGATATCTTACAGGAGCATTGACAATCAAAACTTCACTCTTAGCAACAAAGACAAGCTATCAAAAGCCTGATCAAAGAAGAAAGTTTCAAAGAAAATTTTGAAGGAGTATGAAGATCAGCTGCCAATAATGGAAAATGGAACATACAAGTTCAAAATAAATTTATTATCTAAGTACAGATATGTCACCATATATTACCTTAAGATTCAATTTCTTGCAGGCATTCATAGGAAAACAAAGAAATACAAAACTATCAATGAAAAGCTAGACAGAAAGCCAAATCTTCTTTAAACAAAATTGAAAGAAAGTACTAAAACATTAAAGTTCATGAGGTCAGAGAAGGTTATAGTTAGAGTAGGGAAACGTGCCAAACTGCTACTGTGTTGAGACTGAGATGCTCGCTACAAAGATGAGAATGATCCTAACCATCTGGTTCACCATATTTCAGCTGGACTCCTGCAGTTGACTGATCAAATGCCAAGGAGAACAGGTATAGAAATACTTGTGTCCCTGTGCCTCCAAACTGAGCAAAGAGGACCTCCAATAGATAAAGAGTAGATTTAGTTTTATGTTATAACTGTATGACCCAGGCCTTTACACTAGAAAATACTCACACTTCTTCTGGGACTCCAGGCTCGACCGTTCGACATTCTCGCGGTTCGTAAACCACCTCAATATCATCCACAGGAAACTCGAGTAGTTCCCTGAGTGGACCTGGTTCTGGAGCTGGGGGGTGTGTGGTCAGGTATTCCTCAAAGTCCACAGGCTCTACCACTTCTGAAAGAGGAACCTGAAAATGAGATAGAATAAATCATTGAGAGGAAGTACAACTGTAGTGTGTGAAATTTCCATTTTATCCATTTGTGAAAATAGAAAATATAATCTGAAAAAGGTTCTGTATCAGCTTTCATTGCTAATATTCAATGGAATTGAAAAGACTTGTATGTTAGTAGAGATTCCAGTGACAAAAGAAAAATACAATGCTCCTCATATCATTCCTAACTGCCTCTAATTACTGCATCTGCAAAATGGAAAAAATTATGTTTTTTTAATTTTTAAGTTTGTGATAGTAAAGCGTACAGGTTACACTAAACCTGATAAGATATTGTAATTGAATAGAAGAAAATTTATTCTACATTTAGCCTGTGCTGTGTTTGAACTAGTGATGTTTGATGTTATTGTGAGGGATACTTTACACTTTCTTTAACCTGTTGGGTATGTGTATTGGGAATGTACTGTAATGGGAGCTTTTCCCCTCTATTTAACCCATGCTTTACCTCAAATAAAAACAGAAACACAAAATGCTAGAGATAGCATACTCAGAAAAAGGCAGCATCCGTGGAAAAAGGAAAAAAAGTTAAAGTACTCGATGCTCCCTGACATAGTAAGCAATTCTAGCAATTTGTGTTTTTTATTTCAGATTTCTAGCACCTCCAGCTTTTTTCCCCACCACTGTTCTTAACATACCCTGGTAAAAACAACACTGAAGCAAAATTTCCATTGATAATATCATTGAAAACAGAGTTCACCATGACATAAAAACAATGAAATGTCTGAAGAAGAAAGTGTTCCTTTTCTGAAGCACTCCCTTTCATCAGATGTTTAAGTACAAAAAAGAAAAATAATGTTTTCTTTAGAAATACAAAGTTATTGTTAAAGGCTCATCTCATTGGTAAAACTTCAGGCATTTTTTAGATATGCAGTTCTACTAGCTTCATTTGGAGATCTGATGTAAACAATGATGATCATGGGCAATCAACACGCAATTTGGAAAAAAAAGACAAGGACGTCATAACTTGACCTCTGTAATAAAAAGACTAAATGATCAATATTAGATCTTTGAATGTGAAATACATGTTCAAAAAATGGTGCTCAGACATTCCTTATGGCTAGAGTTGAAGTTCACAAAAATGAAGATAATCTCCTAAACTAACCAATAATTTAACTAATGAACTGATGGAGAGAAGAAATAACAGACAAGTACTAATTGGCAGGATGCAGCTAGTATAGCATAGCCAAGGGCTCTCTTCAATCTCACCCTAAATGACACCATCATTCAACTAATCTCAATGTCCTCAAACCTGACTACCTTGACAGAGGATGACATAGATCCATGCTGTTAATGAACCATGTTCCACAACGATTTGATTAAGGACCTTACATTTGTTCAAATGAATTGATTAGGTGAAAAATAAAGAATGTTGGCTCTCCTATAGCAAACAATCAGTCCATTGCTTAGTGAGATGATACAAGACTGCAATAGGGAAACAGGGATTAGACAATAATGTGCCACAAAAGCTCATTGTCTCAAGCTTGTCTCCTGCCATTTTTAAATTGAGAAACTGCAAGCTAATGATAGCTAATGATGAATTCTTGCCTCTGCCATCAGGAAGAGGATACAGGAGCCACAAGACTCATACCACCAGGTTCAGGCACAGTTATAGCTCCTCAACCATCAGGCTCTTGTACAAGAGGGGATAACATCACCCAGCTTCACTTGCCCCATCAGTGAACTGTACCCACAACCTATGGACTCATTTTCAAGGACTCTTCATCTCATGTTTTTGACATTTATTGCTTATTTATTATTATTGTTATTATTTCAACTTTTTTTCTTCTTTTGTACAGTGGGTGTCCGCCCTGTTGATGCGGTCTTTCACTGACTCTATTATGGAAATTGGATTTATTGAGTATGCAAGCAAGAAAATGAATCTCCGGGTTGTATATGGTGACATATATGTACTTTGAACTTTATGAAAGAGCCCACATGTCCCAAAGGCATGATTCTTGGGTCATGATGGAATGCAGCAACACTATATTTTACTGCAAGACAAATGGAGCACTGCTGAGATTAAAACAACACAAGGAACTGGTGGGTATCACTGCTTGATACTGACCTTTCATCTTTGGGGTCTGGAGTCAACCCAAGCCAAAAAATATTCCTACAAAAATAAATCCCATCTCTGCACTGGTAATAAAGTTATTAAGGGAAGTGAGTTCGACTGGGCATGTTACTTATGGACAAGAGCCAGAAGAACCAAAATGACTCCTCAATCAATATTATCAATCTCACTCATTTAACTGTGTTGGTACTTTATCAAGTCAGTTGATGATGGGTTTTGTGATGCAGGAAAGCTTCAGAAAGGGAAAATACCTTGGAAGGAATAATAGAAAATAAATAACTGAATGCAACACATGAAAAAGCTGTTCAACATCAAACTAGGCTTAAATAAGTGTTCTGTTTTGATCAGAGTTATTAACATTTTGTTTCACAGAAGTCAATCATTAGAGAGTCACTCATTAGAGACCCAGATGAGCACTTGCACATCAACAGCTGAAGATTCAGCAAGGCTCCAAATTATGGTAGAGGGATTTTATTTCTTGTTCTTAAGCAGTATCACTGTGCATACTGTTACATTATCCTGTTAGTACATCTCTTGATTAACTACCTCCAATGTTTCTTTTTCCATGGCAACAATCTCTTACCCTAGCTTTAGTCTGCTTTAGCCTTGTTTCACATTGACAGGGTTATGTTGAAACAGCTGTGCACTTACCAACTGATGGGAGCCGCTGCGTTTCTTGGACAGCTGCGGCGAGCTGCTATATTGGCCGGAAACTTGTTTTCTGACTTCAGATGCCACAGTCCTGCAAAATGAATGGCAATTTATTTAAAATGAATTTTAGAATGAGAAATCTGACAACAGCCAATGCAGCAAGATCAATGAGCCAATGTGATGGCAGACCAGTTGAGGGTTATCCAGAAAAATTATGACATGATGGCCAGAGAGGAATTCTTTGCAACAATCTCTTCATCCTTTTACTTTAATGGTCAAACAATTCAGCACCACTAAAAACCAATTGAGCAAGACATTTGTTTGTGACAGCATAGTAATTCAATGCCGTGCCTCATCTTACAGTATTTAGGATGAACAAGGAAGTGCAATAGTTAATGATCATCCTTTCCTAACACTGTTCTTGAAACAACTTTGTGAGAAGCATAATCACTGGCATAGACAAGTAGATTGTGCGGGAAATGTTAGAGAGTTCTCAGCTCAGCATTTCTCCTACAAACATCAAGGTCATGACCGATTCTCCTATGTGCAGGAGACAAATTTATAGCAACTGGGAAAAATCAAGGACACTAGTGATTGACTTCAGCTTGTTTATTACAGATATTAAATCTTTTAAATATATTTATATAAAATATTTTACCATAGCTTGAATGGAGTAGGTAATAATCCAGCAGCTTGTCAACTCTTCAAAATGGCTGATGGCTTCATGTAGCCAGTGGCTATAGTTCATTAGGAGTTTAAGGCAATTTAGTATGACACCAAAGATTCCAGCAACTTTCTGTAAATGCACCATGGGGAGAATTCTGACAGATTGCAACATCGTCTGGTGTGGAGGCACCAATGCACAGGATTGGAAAAAGGTGCAGAGGGTTAGAAATAGCCAGCTCCATCATGGGCACTAGCCTCCCCACCATTGTGGACATCTCAAAAAGGTGATGCCTCAAAAGAGTGGATTCCACCATTAAGGACCCTTACCACCCAACACATGCCCTGTTCTCACTGTTACCATCAGAGAGGTGCAGGAGCCTGAACACATACACTCAGCATTTTAGGTACAGCTTTTCCCCTCTGTCATCTCATTTCTGAATGGAGCATGAAACCCATCAACACTACCTCACTTTCTGTTCTCTTTTTGGATTACTTATTTATTTTTATTCAATATATATTTCTCATTGAAACTTACAGTATTTTTCAGTACATGCTCTGTACTGCTGTTTCAAATCAACAAATTTCACAACATATGTCAGAGATCATAAACCGGATTCTGATTCCACTAACACAATGATTATAAAACAAATTATTTAGATCAAATTTGAACAAGCTCTTAACCTTGCTTAATTGCTACCTTGAGAATTCTCACACTGCTGTTAGGACTTCCCAGTCATCAGCTTTCCAGGATCCTTGCTGGATTTGGTTTAGCACAGGGATAGCTCTCCATCTCATTCATGCCTCAGCTTGTCGAGCTACAATTCAGCTTCAGGTCCAGACTAGCTCTTGGAAAGAATTTATGTTTACACACCCCTGACCCACATTATTCAATATTTGTTTTGGAATCTCTCAGTTATAGGAAAGATCATTAAGGTGGAAATGGTGCAGAAGAGATTCCCAGTGATACTACTGGCAATGGAGTGCTCAGGCTACCGCATGAGACTGCATAAGCTGGGAATTTTTTCCCCTGCAACCATGAAGGACAGAGATTAGATGAATGGTCACTATCATTTTCCCAAGCTAGGGAAGGGAAGTCCAGAGCTAGAGGGCATAGTTTTAAGGTAAGAGGGGAGATATTTGAAGCGGACTTGAGAGGCAGCTTTTCCCACACAAAAAGTGGTGGGTATGTAGAACAAGCTGCCAGAAGTAGTGGCAGAGGCAGGTACAATAGTTAAAAGATATTTAGACAGGTACATAGGTAGGAAAGATTTAAAGGGATGTGGGCTACACAGGCAAACAGGGCTAGCTCAGGTTGGCAACTTGATTGGCATGGATGAGTTGGACTGAAGGGCCTATTTCTGTCCTATATAATTCGATGATTATATGACTACCAATCTAAATCCAATCATATGCTCAGGAAAATCCAATAAATGCACTTTGCAACAGTTAGGGATTAGGAACTGGTGGCCATTTCAAACAGCAGAGGTACCGTGCAGACTACATCACCATCTGACTTGGAGGAGCCACTGCGCAGCATCAGAAAAAGCCTGAAGTTGCAAACACAGCCATCTCCATGAAGAACACTCGCCTTTCCAGCACAAAGGACACCTTCAAAAGGTGATGCCTCAAAAAGGAGGCATCCATCATTAAGGACCCCCATCACCCAGGACATGCCCTCTTCTCATTGCTACCATCAAGGAGGAAGCATAGGCGCCTGAAGGCACATACTCAGCATTTTAGGAACAGCTTCTTCCCATCTGTCATCAGATTTCTGAATGGACAATGAACCCATATTATCTCACTTTTTTTTTTCTTTTTTGCTTCCTTTTACACTGCTTTACAATTATATATATCTTATTGTACTGTATAACTTTGTGTTGGCGCGTGACCAAGTGGTTAAGGCGTTTGTCTAGTGATTTGAATGTCACTAATTCGAGCCTTGGCTGAGGCAGCGCGTGTCCTTGAGCAAGGCACTTAACCACACATTACTCTGCGACGACACCAGTGCCAATCTGTATGGGTCCTAATGCCCTTCCCTTGGACAACATCGGTGGCGTGGAGAGGGGAGACTTGCAGCATGGGCAACTGCTGGTCTTCCATACAACCTTGCCCAGGCCTGCGCTCTGGAAACTTTCTAAGGCGCAAATTCATGGTCTCATGAGACTAATGGAAACCTATTAATTAAGCTTTTTATTATTCTGTATTGCACTGCACTGCTGCCACAAAATAAATTTCACGCATATGTCAGTGATAATCTGATTGTATAGTACAATAACATCGAACTACATTTCAGTACCCAAGTATCAATCACAAGGGCCACTATTATTAATGACTGCCCTAAGAAAGTACCAGCCATTTTGCTCAATACTTCCAACACGTATCTTATTGTCCTCAGACAGCTTGGGTATTTAACATTGGTTATATTACAGAGGGTAAAACTCTCTTCAAATCTTCCGGCAGTTACTATAGCAATCAGGGTTGGGGTTTTAATGGCATTCAATAATGTGGCTTCATAAAAGAGGAACCAATCATTTTCTATGATCCCTGACCAATTAATAAATGTGCATTGACCAACCTGAAACAGCTAAGTATGATCGAGGTCTAGTGTACAAGTGTAGTAATTATTTATTATTATTTGTTTTTTATTATTGCACACATTGTCTTCTTATGCACATTGGTAGTTTGTCAGTCTTTGTGTGTAGTTTTTCAGTGATTCTATTAAAGTTTTTTTTAAATCTACTGTGAATGCCGACAAGAAAATGAATCTCAGCGTAGTATAGTACCTGTACTTTTATAATAAATTTACTTACAAGTGCCAGTTATGAGGCTGATTGATTCTGTCCATAAAAACTATATTCTAAAGGAAATAGCTCAAACAAATTAAACCATTTTGTAGCAAGAAGTTCAAACAATGCAGCTTCCTCATTTCGCAGCTGTTGATTAAAACAGTTTCATGGTCCAATCAACTCACAGACATTCTCATATGTTCTGACTACTTGCCTAAGTGTACTAACCTCAAATACTACAATAATTGCACCACAAACCACTTCAAAGACAATTCAGAAACACAGGAGATGCTGGTGATCTTGAGCACCAACCACAAAGTGCTGGAGGATCTCAGCAGATGAGGAAATATCTACGGAGGGGAATACACAATTGACGTTCCAAGCTGAGAACTTTCATCAACGGGTGTACACGGTACTGTAGCAGTTAGCACAATGCTTTATAGCACAAGCTGCAAGGTTGGGGTTTGATTCCCAACCTGGAGTTTGTATGGAGTTTGTACATTCGCCCTGTGACCACATGGGTTTCCTCCAGGTGCTCCAGTTTCCTCCCACAGTCCAAAGATTTGCAGTTAAGGTTAGTGATTTGTGGGCATATTGTGCTGGCACCGGAGGCATGGCGAGAATTGCGGGCTGCCCAACACAATCCTCAGTGATTTGATTTGACACAAATGACACATTTCACTGTATGTTTTGATGTACATGTGACAAGTAAGGCTAACCTTTACAATTTTATGGTATGTATTTGCAGCTGATTCTGGTCATTATGACTCTGTCACTGAGTTCATCCACTTTAGCCCAGTTGGGAAAGATAACTCATGACCATACATATCCACAGGAAAAGAGCTGAATGAATGTACTATTCCATAAAATCATCACTCAGTAGGCTTTTCTTTACATTGGTTTTAAGTATGGATATTTAAACATCAGCTTTGAAAAACACCTGAGTATTTACCAACTTAAAATCTTCTCTTCAATTCTACTTCTCTACAATTTGTTTGACACAAGATGTAGCATAAGGATTTTAGAGGATACAGGTGTCCTCTGCTTTACAAACGCTTGCTTTATGCCACTTCGCTTTCACGAAAAACCTACATTAGTACCTGTTTTCGCGAACTGAAAGAGGATTTTCGCTTTTACGAAAAAAGACACCTACTTTAAACTTGTGTTTACCCTGAGAAAGACTACTGTGACCATGAAGCCTTGCGCGGGCAGGTGTGTGCACATGCGTGTACATGCCGATTTTTTCCTACAAGTCGGTTTTGGCTAAATCTTCCCAATTCTGTTAAGTGAAACTACACTGTACATACATTATTTCTACTTTATATAGGCTGTGTATTTATATCATTCCTGATTTTACTGTATGTTAACACGAAAAAATCTGCAGATACTGGAATTTCAAGCAACACACATAAAAGTTGCTGGTGAACGCAGCAGGCCAGGCAGCATCTCTAGGAAGAGGTACAGTCGACGTTTCAGGCCGAGACCCTTCGTCAGGACTAACCGAAAGAAGAGCTGGTAACAGATTTGAAAGTGGGAGGGGGAGGGATGGAGCCAAGAGCTGGACAGTTGATTGGCAAAAGGGATATGAGAGGATCATGGGACAGGAGGCCCAGGGAGAAAGAAAAAGGGGAGGGGGAGGAAGCCCAGAGGATGGGCAAGGGGTATAGTGAGAGGGATAGAGGGAGAAAAAGGAGAGAGAGACTGACGAAGTGTCTCAGCCCGAAATGTCGACTGTACCTCTTCCTGGAGATGCTGCCTGGCCTGCTGCGTTCACCAGCAACTTTTATGTGTGTTGTTTACTATATGTTTGTGTTATTTTAGGTTTTATATGTTATTAGGTATGATTTGGTAGGTTATTTTTTGGGTCTGGGAACGCTTAAAAATTTTTCCCATATAGATTAATGGTAATTGCTTCTTCGCTTTACGCCATTTTGGCTTACGAATGGTTTCATAGGAACGCTCTACCTTCGGATAGCGGGGGAAACCTGTACTACCAAAGCAAATTCTTAGGAATAGTCAGAACTGTTATTTTAAGCTGAAGAATACAATGTCATTTGATACTGTATAATCAATATTTATTTTTGGCGCCAATAAAAGCTTGCCAGTAGTAATAAACTCTGATGCCAAGGTCAAAGATCCATTTCCAATTGAAACAACAGCAAAGATTCTTTCCCCCATACTCTTGTCATAAATAGAGTACATAGAACATGTACACGGAACTGTACAGCAAAGGAACAAGCTCTTTGGCCCACAGTGTCCGTGCTGACCATAATGGCAATCTAAACTAATCCCAAGTACAAGAGATTCAGCAGATGCTGGAAATCCAAAATAACACACATATAATGCTGGAGGGACATTTCTCTCATGTCTCTCATAATTTCATACACTTCTAATTTGAGCCCCTCAAATCTCCGATGCTCCAGAGAAAATAGTCCAAGTTTGACCAATCTCTCTTTATATCTAATACTAATTCAGGCAATACTCAAGATTCAAGATTGTTTAATGTCCAGTACACAAGTGTATAGGAGACAAAATAATTGTTATTCCAGATCTGATGGAGTACAAAAAAACACCAGATAAAGAATAAAAAAAAACACAATAAATATAGATCCATGACAGCTAACATAAGATAGCTTATATACACAGACTGATTGTATGTCCATAAAGTGATGTCAGGCACAGGTATGTCTGTACATAAGGTGACCGGCAGGTGAGTGGACGTGTTGATTAGCTTTACTGCTTGGAAAAGGTAACTGTTTTTGAGTCTGGTGGTCCTGGCATGGATGCTGTGTAGTCTCCTTCCTGATGCCAGCGGGACAAACAGTCCACATTTATTGTAGGAAAGCAGCATCCATCATCAGGGACCCCCACCACACAGGCCATGCTCTCTTTTCGCTGCTGCCAACAGGAAGAAGATACAAGAGCCTCAGAACTCACATCACCAGGTTCAGGAACAGTCATTGCCCCTCAACCATCAGGCTCTTGAATCAGAAGAGAGAACTTCACTTGACCCATCACTGAACTGTTCCCACAACCTGTGGACTCACTTTCAAGGACTCTTCATCTCATGTTCTTGATATTTATTGTTTATTTTTATTATTAATACTTCTTTTATTTTATTTTATTGGTATTTGCACAGTTGTTGTCTTTTGCACACTGGTTGTTCACCTTGTTGGTGCAGTCTCACTGATTCTATTTTAGTTATCAGATTATTGAGCATATCCACAAGACAATAAATCTCAGGGCTGTACATGGTGACATATATGTACTTTGATAATAAATTTACTTTGCATTTTAAAGAGCAGGGTGTGTGGGATCATTCATTATGGTTACTGGCCCTTTTTCAGTACCTTTCTCTATACTGTTACGTACCCCGTAACTGGGTTGCCAAACCAGCAGAAATGGATCACTCAGTTGGAGTCTGGAGTACTAGAACTAAGAAAGTTTTATTAAAGAAACAAGCAACACATTAATCGAAAGGATAATAAATGCAACAGTTCAGCGATGATAAACGCACATGTGCACAGAATTAAGATAACAGCATCAATCAAGCTCTATCGTTGTCTAGGGGTAAATGACCAAATTTCAAAATGACTCAAAGTTCAGTCCAGTTAGTAGTTCATTTCGCAGTATTCGTTGCCATGGCGATGGACAAGGTGGGGGAAGAGACAGAGAGAACAGGAACATTGCTTCGCTCACAGACCAGCGAGATTGCTCACAAGCAACTTTTGGGCGGGTCCTTGGTGATGTCACCTGAGGTCACCGACTGTGACCCCTCCTCCAGATGCGGTCGATCCTCTGCAGTGAACCCGGCACCCAGGCAAGGGCGGACACACACCGGGTTCCCGCTGATCGTGCCTTTCCACCCTTGTCGTTATCTGATACTTCTCACCCACTCGTGAAAGGCGCACCGCTTCCAGGGTCTCGTTACCTCGGGTGGCGTGTGTGTTCCTGTCTTAGCGAACCTGTCCCTTTTTATCCCCCTGCTGGGGTATCGCCTGTCCATCACTTCAAACAGTTCAGGGTTCAAAGGGGGGAGCCGCTCCAGACAGCTCTCTCTCCCACATCCCTTCATTACACATCTCCAGACGCTGCTCCATTGTTCCTTATCTCTCCTTCCCCTGAGGGCAGGTGGCAGACCAACTGCTGATGCCACTGATGCTAGCCCAGGCCAGCAAACATCTTAATTTTATGTGTATTCTCGTAACAATACATACATGTCCTTGATGGCACAGGGTGATGCATTGGGCAGTTCTGACCTCCTTCCTGTTTGCTGTCGTGCAGTTTCCTTACCATGCAGCAATGCAGCTGGCTAGGGTGCTCTCCACTGCACATCTGTAGTAGGAATGTGCATCCTGAGCATAACTGTGCATAGTCCAACTCCTCCTCAGCCTCCTCAGAAAGTAGAGACATTGTTGAGCCTTCCTGATTGTGTAGGATGTGTTCTGGGACCACGAGAGGTTGGGCAAGATGTGCACTCCCACTGCTGCACTGCCAATGTAAAGACTATGAGTCCTGGTACACAATATTATTAGATCTGGGGAGTTTGAAGAATGCTAAAGCATGACATGAGACTTTTCATTAAGAATCTTGCAAGTTTTTTTACTTCAATCCTGAAGCTGTGATGTATATTGGGATTTGCCCTCAAGACTATGTTCTCATATTTCAAAGTGTCATTCCTCATCTGAGGGCAAAAACTACTTCCTTAAAATTGTACCACAAACTAACCCACCAGTTTTCTTGAACTTTTATAATACAACTGAAATATTATTCAGATTGATCAGAAATTAAACTTTTAAATTTAACTGTTGCCCTTTTTTCTCATTTGTTTCTTTCCTTTTTACCGTCAAGTGTGATTATTGCTTTGTACTGAGTTCAATCTCCACTGCAGACGCTCCAGCCTAAAATCAACACTGTCACACCAATGAAATGGCGCAACGCCTTTCAGACAACAGATCACAACAAATTCTTTTCATATCTGTCAGCAGGATGTACAGTCTGTGTTCCTAAAGCAGAGCATATAAGAACTGGTGATGCAACCTTTTGCTCTTGTGCATCAAAAATCTGGAATACTCTACTGACTAAGGTACGCCAGGCAAATACTGTGGAATGTCTCAAAACAGTTTGAAAAAACTTTTTACATTTGGCCTACTTATAGGATTATTTAATGCCTATTGATGTTGATTATATTTATATAATTGGGTACATATGATTACATTTGTCTTTACTTATGAATTTTAATTTTGTCTCATTTTTATGTATATTGAGTTATCTTTACAATCTATATAAAGCATTTTGAGTCTGAATCTGAATGTATGAAAGGTGTTATATTATTAAAGTTATTAGTATTATTGTTATTATAATAAAATAATACTCTCCCTTTTTCTCTATGCAGTTAGGGACGGGAGAAGGTATCCAGTACCACAGCAGATTTAACTTAACTTCTAAAACTTCGCTACAACGTTTTTTTTAAGTGAGAGACACAGCACAGTAACAGTCCCTTCAGGCATCACCCATGTGACCAAGTTTTTGTATATCAAAATAAACATTATTCAAAATTAAAATCTATTAACCTACTAACCAGTATGTCTTTTGAATGGGAGAGGAAACCAGAGCACCCAGAAACCCACGGGGTACAAAATTGAACCTGGGTTGGTGGCACTATAAAGGCGTTACGCTAGCTGTTAACACTACTGGACTGCTCCAACCCACGCCATTGAAAGCAACGATCAGACTATAATAATTAATACATTCTAATGTATTTTACCAATAGCCACCAGTAAAGAAAGAACTAACACTTATATAAAGGGAGGGAGGGAGGGAGGGGAGAGAGGAAGGGGAGGGAGGGAGGGGAGAGAGGAAGGGGAGGGAGGGAGGGGAGAGAGGAAGGGGAGAGAGGAAGGGGAGGGAGGGAGGGGAGGAAGGGGAGGGAGGGAGGGGAGGAAGGGGAGGGAGGGAGGGGAGGGAGGGGAGGGAGGGAGGGGAGGGAGGAAGGGGAGGAGGGGAGGGGAGGAGTAGAGGGGAGGAGGGGAGGGGAGGAGGGGAGGGGGAGGAGGGAAAGGGGGGAGGGAAAGGGAAGGGGGAGGGAAAGGGAAGGAGGGAGGGGGGAAAACTAAAGAGCCTGCACATACAATATCAATTTTACAATCTTAAGCTTCTGCAATGCACTTTATGGGCAATGAAGTGATTTTTTTAACCAAGCTTTCCTCAATCTAATACCTTGATGGTTCTGATACCATCAAAATTGGCTTTTTATTCTGACAGGAACATAGAAATTCTGTACTCTTAAAATTCTACTTTTGAAGACTTCCGACTTACCCAGCACACCTTTCCCAATCCACGCTTGCCAGACCCTTTTCGAAACCATCAAAATTGTCCTTTCTACAATTAGAACCTCAACCCAAGGATCAGACTAATCCTTCTCCACAATTATCTTGAACCTAATGGGATTATGATCACTTGAGAATCAGCCATGACACAATGGTGGAGCAGACTTGATGTGCCAAACGTCCTAATTCTGCTCCTATGTCTTACCATCTATAATTTAATACAAGAAATGCAGTAACGAGATTGTGTGTCAATATTTCAGTCTGTAATTAGAAAACTATAGTATTACCCAGGACACAGAAGAGATCCAGAGTTATTCCAATTGTGCAACTGTCTCTTCAGGGTCTCGTATGAACGGGCAGGAGCTCAGGTTAAAGTGTCATTTGAAAGGCTATCATCTTCCACAGTGACGAAAGGCCTTTAGAAAATATCCAACCCAGAGTATTTTACTATACAGTCGTTTGGCTTGAAAGGAATTAGAGCAACTTTCATGGCTATTTGAATTTAACAAGGTTTCTCTTCTCCCCTGGCAAATCAAAGTAAAATATAAGTAATTGATGAATGTGATTGGATTGTGACACATTTTTAACTTTTCAGTATTGACTGTGATTGCCTTAGTATAAGGGGCCTATTTGGGGTGGAATTTGTTAAATGCAGCCAGGAAGAGTTTTCAAAGAAGAATGTAGAACGTCCTACAAGAGGGAAATGTGCATCCTCAGCCTCTCATACCTCCTTCCTGATGCCGATAACAAGAGGGCATATCGTGGGTAGTGAGAGTCCCCAGTGATTGTGAAATGGTACAGCAGCATACGGGTTAGCAACACACTTTACTACAAGCATCGGGGTGTGATTCCCAGCACTGTCTGTACTTCTCTGTAAGGAATTTCTGTGACTGTATGGGCTTCTCGGAGTGCTCCAGTTTCCTCACACACTCCAAAGACGTACGAATAGGTTTAGCTAGTTGTGGGCATGTGTTGCACCCTCACTTTTGGTGAGGATATGAAGATGTGGATTTCAAAAACCAGACAGCAGGCCACAATACCACATTTAGAGCAAAGGTTTTTATGGTGTGTCAGAGGTGAAAAACTTGCAGAAAAAAATGCAAGAAATGGCAAAATAACCAAAATGCAGAGATATAAAACATCAGACCTTTAGGGCTACAGCTCCAAAACATCAGTCTGAAGTAATATACCGCACCCCTCTCCTCTCACCAAAGTGAGCCTTTTCAGTAAGGATCTCCTTCCTCTAGGAGAAAAGGGATAGTCTATGGGGGAGGGGGAGGAGTTGTTATCATGAGCCTGAACAATTACACAAAAACCAAAACACAGGATTTTCACACCTTTCTTCATAATCACAAATTTCTACACACATTCATTAAAATAAGATCAAATTGACATTGTGCAACAAAATCAATCAACAACTAACCATTTTCCAGGAGCCAGCACTGTTCCCCATTCCCAAAATGAGCTCTTCCACTGAGCCAGCAGAGAGCATGAGCCACCACAAATAGGCACCTTTTTTTAAAAGACACCCCACCCATCAGTCGGATCCGCTCCCTGAAGCAAGAAGCAACAACAAACCAGGTGCGTCAAAGAATGCACTGTCCTGGAGTGTGCTAGTACAAACAGAAGTGTCCATGCCACGCGTTAGCCTGGTGCGTGCACCCGATAAACATAACGTCAGCACTGTCAGACAGGGATAATGAGAATTATGGGGTTATTGGGAGGGTGGGGGTGGAAGAAATTACCTGTGGTTGACCTGCTCTGATGGTGCCGAAAGCATGGCGATGCTTGTGGGCTGCCCAACACAATCCTTGCTGACTTGACTTGATGCAAATGACTTATTTCACAGTATGTTTAAATCTACATGTGAAGCTAATCCCTCTTTCTAATATGTTGAGGGATTTTCTACCCTCACCTGCAGTTTATAACTGACTGAAACTACAAACCCAAACTGGAAGAAACATTCCAGAATATAAAAGGTAAAGAACTTGTTCAATTTTCAGGCTGCTATATAAAAAAATATCAATTGTAATCTTTGGAATCAGCATCCAGAACCAGAACTAATATGTCCCTTGCCAAAACCTGTGTAATCACATTACATCATATGTGAAGCAATATCAGTGGAACAATAGTGCAATGAATAGTCTAAAGTATTACTGTTACTGACTCAAAAAGGTGGGGGGACAAAACCGATGATCCTTGGGAAATTGGGAAATTCAAGACTATCCTTAACTTCTTGATTTATATTTATAGTGAAGCACAATTCTGGGCCACTAATTTAAATACAACTGTGGCTACCTTGCCATTTTTTTTAAACCAGAGGAGCAAATAAAAACAATCATTATAAATTCATTAAACAACAGGAATTCTACAGATGCTGGAAATTCAAGCAACTTTGATGTGCGTTATTATAAATTCATTGTCTTGTTGGTTAGTTTTGTAACAGGAACTGATTCATTGTCAGGCAAGAACCGAAGTTTGGGTAATGCTTTTCTACAAAATTTTCTTCGTGCTTCCAAACTTTTTTTTATATAAAATCTAAAAATCAAATTGTGGGAAAAACAAATGCAGATTTGGTATCACTCCAATGAAATCCCATGTGTAATATGTGACAAGCCAAGCAAGAATCTGGCTCAAATCTCAGCATTCAGTGGCTCCTTACCAACATATTCTTAACATGAATAAGATGGGAACGAAAACATCACTGCCTTCAGAAAATTAATTCGTCTTAGGCCCTTTTTTTGTACATTAGATCAGCATTCATGATCACTGTTCAAACTGCTTGTGTGATAGGAATAAATTTTATACTAGAATTCCCACAAGTACCTCTGGAATATTCACTTTTATCAGTTGAATTGCTTGTCTTTACAGGAGGGAGGAAAGAACCTTAACTGTCCTGAACAACAAATCATAGTAGTAATTGTTTCTGATTGGTATCCATTGTTAATAAAGTCTCACACAGGCATTCTCCATTAAGGGAATCTATCATAACTCTTAGTTATGTGGATCCCATATCAACCTCCACAGCCACCTGAGGACTCACCCTTTGGAGAACACCATACTCACTCGTACTACTGTTACATTTTGTTTATATCCACAATCTCATCTCTCTGCTCTGTTCAGAGATCAGTCATTCTGATCAAATTGTGAGGTGACAATGAGTGTCACTGGTTACTAAACCAGCATGGATAACTGCACTTATCTCAATCTGAACTGATTCAACAACCTATGGACTGACTTTCACTTTCATGGTCACGGTATGATTTATTTATTTAGTATTTGCACAGGTTGTCTTCTTATGCACACTGGCTGTGTGTCAGTCTTTGTATGTAGATTTTCATTGATTCTATTGCATATCTCTGTTCTACTGTGAATGCCTGCAAGAAAATTAATCTCAGGGTAGTATATGGTGAGATATATGTACTTTGCTGTTGAATTTACTTGATCACTGATGAGTTGACAGTTGAACACAATCCTATACTTGCCAGCGTGCAAACAACAGCGGGCCCAACAATAGCAACTAAAATTAGAAACCTTGGCTGATTTCCAAATTTTAAGAACACTGAGCTCAAAGTCTTTTAAAGAACTAGGAATTATGGGTAAACCTGGGACTTTCCTGGGCAAGTGGTTTAATTCCATACTGAGCAGCAAAGAATGTTTAGACCCAACCTATAACTGAAATATGGTAATGAATAGGTTAAGTTTGGGAAAATCCTGGACATCTGTCCACACAGCGGGATTGGAGACAATGTGTTTGTTCAGTCAAGCTCTTATCAGTCAAGTTATTGTCAGGAAATCATTGCCCACTTCCTGCCATTCAAATCACTTGTTATCACGGTCAACATCTGCAATCACATCTTTATTTAATTCTCTGTATGTTTCTGCCTTAGAGTGAATCCATGGCTCCCACTCTGGCCAAAAACACAAGAGATTCTACAGTGAAGGCAGGAGAAGAGCCTTCTTAATCATTGAAATTACTGTTGATTACATGAGGAGAAGATCTTAAATGATGTCAGAAACTGTTATCTCATGAAAATTAAGTGGACAAAGTTTGCACATTAACTAAATCTAATAGATTCCTTTAATTTTTCACCTTCAGAATTTTAAATTTCATATATTCATAGATTTAAATAAGCTTCTCTGTAGGAATCCAAGAGATTCTACAGTAATACACACAAAATGCTGGAGGAACTCAGCAGGTCAGGCATAATCTTTGGAGGGGAATAAACAGTTGACGGTTTGGGCCAAGACTGAGACTATATATTCCCCTCTATCGATGCTGCCTGATCTGCTACGTTCCTCCAGCATTTTGTATAGGAAGGACAAAGTCTGCAGAAGTGAATCTCTTTGTGCTTCTGAACCTGGAATGTCTTCCTGCAAGGAATCTGTAAGGGAAGTCTTTGAAAGGGCAGAAGTGCAATTCTAGAAAGGGCATGAGATCACTGTCCAAATGCCTATTGAGAATGCAGGAAAATGCCTGCCCCTGTTTCTATGAGCTGAAGGAAAAGTGGATGAAGTCCTTCTGTTAGAATATGAAGTTTGCTAGAAACTCCCTAATACAGCAGCAAGTAGCAATTTATGTGCAAGATCAGCAGTAATACCTGCACTTCTGACAGTGACAGTGACTGTGACCTTGACTCCATAGGCAAAAGAGTCAAAGGACTCATTGATAAAGTTTAAGGGAATGGGGGATTCTCAGATCCCTGTAAACAATGGATTCAGTACCGACTATGTCCGTGACTGCAGTGTGTTTTGAATAATGTCTCACAGCTGCCTTCTTTGGAGCAAGGTGATTAAAGTTCGCACAGATCCACATCAGATGTCTCTGGGCTTTTCACAACTTTTGATTTTGACAAAAAGCAGTACCTGATGGAAATTAGACAGAACATTCCTTTCTTAATTAAAGCATAAATTTGACGGATGTTCTTAACTTTGTAATCAAGTTGTGGCTCCAGCAAACCAGGTAGGACATTCTTTTCTTTAATTAAGGTGGCTGGAGTGTCTAACAAACTGATTGTTCTCTGTATCAATAGTCCATTGACTTGGCCGGAATGGTTCTCATACTGATTGGTTTTTTTTGTATCGGTGGCCTTATAACTTCTGAGAATTCTGACATCGGGTAATGAACTTGCGGAACCGCCAGGGAGATGAGAAAGAGTCTCTCCCTGATGTCAGGTCCGAGTTCACTCGCTGGCTGAGCTGGAATAAATAACGGGTGAAAAGATAAGTAATGATCTTTTTGTGCTGTTGTTATTTGATCCAGCAAAGTTACATTTACATCATGAGGTTAAGTTTGAAACCAGAGTTTCAGTGAGAACAAAGAGTGCATTTCAATCTTGGCCCTTTAAGTAGCACATTTTAAGGGAGATGGGGCTGTTCCATGAATAAATAAGTTTTTCAGACCAGTGATGATGAAACTCTTAGTGCAGAACCATTTTATGTGTTGTTCGACTGTGTGCTGGTTGCCCACTCTCTCGAAGACTTGCAGGAGATTACCAGTCGCTTTGCCAGTGCAGCCAAAAGCTTCGGACTGACAATCAGCCTGAAAAAGACAGAAGTTTTGTACCAACCGGCTCCTGGCTCAAGCTATGAAGAACCAGCTGACCTCATTGATGACACTCGTCTCAATGCTGTCAACAAGTTTTGCTACCTGGGCAGCATAATAACATCCTCAGCTTCTCTGGATGTAGAGACTGACTCAAGAACCAGAAAAGCCTGCTTTGCCTTTGGTCGGAAAGATCAAGTTTGGTCACAAAACATCAGGTTGGCCACCAAGTGCAAGTTATACAGGGCCGTTGTCATATCAACCTTATTATACGGATGTGAGATAGGATGCCCATATCAGAGACACTTACGCCAGCTTGACCAACTGCAGCAGCGTCACCTACATTCTCTGATGAAGATCAGCTGGCGAGACAAGGTCTCCAATACCGAGGTCCTCTCTCGAGCTGGAATGCCAGCAGCTTCAACCTTGGTGATGTCAGCCCAACTGCACTGGGCAGGACATGTTGTCAGAATGCCTGACGGAAGACTGCCCAAGGACATCTTGTACAGCCAACTGTCCAGTGGTACCCGAAAACGAGGAGGCCAGCGACTACGGTACAAGGATGTTCTGCACAAGAGCCTCAAGAAAGTTGATACTGCCACATCAACATGGGAGGATCTGGCTCAAGATCGCTCACAGTGGAGGGACGCCATCAGAAAAGGTGTGGACGCTGCTGAGAACAAGCTCAACGAGGCAACAGAGGAAAGGCACAGGAAGTGCCACAACAGAGCTTCTGCCCCTGCTGTCCCTCCAGGCCTCACCTGCCAAGTACATGGCAAGCAGTGCCCGTCAAGGATCAGCCTTACAGCCACTCCAGGACTCACATATCAAACCCCACTAACTGACTGAAGGAACCATCATTATCCGATGGGATGGATAGCCACAGAGATATCATTGGGGACGGGAAGAGAGGGGAGGGAAATTAATGCCAGATATCTGCATATTGTTTGTAAATATGTTGCAATATGCATCTCCCTTGTACTTTGTATATTTCTTTAAATCAAAGCTATAACTTTTGAAGCCCGTTGGATTTCTACAGAGAAGCTTATACACAATTTAAAACTCCGAGGGTGAAAAATTAAAGGAATTTACCTGAAGATTTAGTTAATGCACAAATTTTGCCTATTTAATTTTCTTGAAATAATAGTTTCTATCATTTAAGATCATCCTCTCCTCATGTACTCAACAGTAAAAGTAATTTCAATGATAAAGGCAGCTCTGATCCTGTCTCAACTGTAACCAGACCTGATAGATGTAAAACTGGAAAAGTTTTAGAGCACTGCTTCAATCAGATCAAATGTTAGTCAGTAATAAAACAATCTTATAGAATCACCGATCAGAGTGCTTCACTCCACAGTCAACAAACACAATTAAAGGTGGATTTTAGATCCCATTCCCCAGTGTATTAACAACAGCTCTTTCTTCTCCAGCACAGATTATGTCAGAAAAAATGTTTTGGTCTGACAAGTTATCTTTAACTCTGTAGTAACATGAGAAGATGACTTTTACGATTAGTTCCAATTTTATCGGATAGCCTGGCTGGAACTGTAGACATATGGGGGAGATCTTCGATGAATTCTTTGCATCTGTATTTACTCAGGAGACAGATACAGAGTCTATAGAAGTAAGGCAAAGCAACATCAACTTCATGGACCCTGTACAGATTACAGAGGAGGAGGTATTTGCTACCCTGTGGCAAATCAGGGTAGATAAATCCACAGGGCCTGACAATGTGTTCCCTCGGACCTTATAGGAGGCAAGTGCAGAAATTGCTGGGGCCCTAGCAGAGATATTTAAAACATTCTTAGTGACAGGAGAGGTACTAGAGGATTGGAGGATAGCCAATATTGTTCTGCTGTTTAAAAAAAGGCTCTAAACATAAACCAGGAAATTGTAAGCCAGTGAGTCTGACATTAGCAGTGGGAAAGTTATTGGAAGGTATTGTAATGGACCGGATATATAAGTATTTGGATGGACATGGACTGATTAAGGATAGTCAAGCATGTCATGTCTAACCAATCTTGTAGAGTTTTTCGAGGAAGTTACCAGGAAAGTGCACAAAGGCAAGGCAGTGGGTGTTGTCTACATAGTCATAGTCATACTTTATTGATCCTGGGGGAAACTGGTTTTCATTACAGTTGCACCATAAATAATAGTAATAAAACCATGAATAGTTAAATAGTAATATGTAAATTATGCCAGGAAATAAGTCCAGGACCAGCCTATTGGCTCGGGGTGTCTGACCCTCCAAGGGAGGAGTTGTAAAGTTTGATGGCCACAGGCAGGAATGACTTCCTATGACGCTCTGTGTTGCATCTCAGTGGAATGAGTCTCTGGCTGAATGTACTCCTGTGCCCAACCAGTACATTATGTAGTGGATGGGAGGCATTGTCCAAGATGGCATGCAACTTGGACAGCATCCTCTTTTCAGACACCACCGTCAGAGAGTCCAGTTCCATCCCCACAACATCACTGGCCTTACGAATGGCCTTACGTGGACTTTAGTAAGGCATTTGACAAGGTCCCGCATGGGAGGCTGATTCAAGAAGGTTCAGTTGCTTGGCATTCAGGATGAGGTAGTAAATTGGATTTGACATTGACTTTGAGGGAGAAGCCAGAGAGTGTAGTAGAGTATTGCCTCTCTAAATGGAGGCCTGTGACTAGTGATGTGCTGTATCCTTTGTTGTTTGTCATCTACATCAATGACCTGGATGATAACGTGGTTAACTGGATCAGCAAACTTGCAGATAACACCAAGATTGTGGGTGTAGTGGACAGTGAGGAAGGCTATCATGGTTTGCAGAAGGATCTGCATCAGCTGGAAAAATGGCAGATGGAATTTAATGCAGACAAGTGCGAAGTTTTGCACTTCAGTGAGACCAACCAGGGTAGGTCTTACACAGTGAACAATAGGACACTGAGGAGTGTGGTAGCACAAAGGGATCTGGGTACACAGGTCCATAAGTAATTCATTGAAAGTAGTGTCACAGGTAGAAAGGGTCAACAAGAAAGCTTTTGGCGTATTAGCCTTCATAAATCAATGTATTGAGTACAGGAAATGAGATGTTATGTTAAAGTAGCGTAACTCTCGCTTCGGCTAGCGAATTAATATAGGGGATGATAGCCCCCACGGCCCAGCCAAACTTAAGAAATCTCATTTGGGTGAATGCTGCATGATGTTTCCCCTGTTACAAATCAGTACCACGAAATTACAAACAGCACACAATATGTGATTAAACGATTGAGCTTTATAATTCTTAATTTGTCAATATAGTTAGTAAAGAAAACAAAAAAAGAAAAACGGCCCATTCTCATAAAACGGTCTAATGCACAATGTTGGAGCTCATTGATAAGGCCGCTCGTCCACCGTCGACCTCCTCCGATTGTCGCTGACCTTCGGACCCTCGCTCCGTCCACTCCATCCGAGGTCTACTAACTCTCTCCATTCGAGTCTTCTCTCCTCATCTCTCCCCGGCAAAAGACGATGAATTCCCGGATCCCAGACACACAAGAAAGAACAACATCCCGCTCATTGGCTAGCAAGCCCTGTTATCTCTAGTCATAACCCAAACATTGCTGCTACAGAGAAACCATTACCTCTGCAGTGGAATGTTACAGAGAAGCCATTACATTAGCAGTGAAACCTCACAGCGTGTTACACTTGCCCCCCCGCCCCCAAATTTAGTCATATCCTCACGATGTTGATATAATTCGCCAACCCTTCCTGCAAAACACAAAGTCCAATCCAAGTGCACAAGGCAGTGACATAGCTCCCCAAAACGGTAGGGAGTCACACACTGCTCCCCGGTGCTATGTGTGCCAGCCTATCCAGTGGTCTCCTAATTCTCTGAGACCTCACCTAACTCTTCAGGTTCAGACACCACTGGCGATACTTCCGGTCTACCTGGCGAGGCCTCCCCCAACCTATCACTCTTGCCCACCTGCAACTCGGACCCCTCTCTCCCATGGCCAAGCCCTGCTTCTTCCCCTGCAGAGTCCCGCTGCAACCCAGGCTGCCCACAGATAGTGCCCCCCCACCACTTCACCTGTCTCAATAGAAGGGCCAGGAGTCTCTTCCTTAATCAATGGGGAGTTAGCGAAAGGCAGCATATACCACACATCCAGGTCCTCATCCTCCAAATCAGTATTCCTCCCGGGGTGGGGGCGGGCCTAACCTCGCCTGCTGTGGGCCCTACAGTCACCCCGCATTTCCGCAGAGTCCTCTTGCTAGGTGTAGGCCCCAAGTCAGGCCCTGAGCCTACCTGCAGCTCTTGTCCCAGGAGCAGCAGGTGGTTCCAATGGAGAATCTTGACAGGCCCGTTCCCAACCTCTGGTTTCACACGGAAAACTGGTAGGTTTGGCATCTGACTCTCCACCACATAAGGCGTAGCCGCCCAGCGGTCAGCCAACTTATGCTTTCCAGGTAGCCCCAAATTCCTTATGAGGACTCGGTCTCCCAGCAGGAGTTGGGAGAATCTCACCTTTTGATCGAAGTTCCTCTTATTTCCTTGACGCTGCTTGGCAGCTGCGACCCCAGCTAACTCATAAGCCCTTTTCAGCTTTCTTCTCATATCAGACACATAATTCAGATAAGTCTTTGGGGGTAAGTCAGCCTCATCAGTCCCACATCAAAGGTCAATGGGCAACCTTGCTTCGCGCCCAAATATCAAATAATATGGCAAGACCCAGTAGCTTCATTTCATGTACAGTTGTAACTGTGAGCCAGTTGCCCAATATGTTGACTCCACTTGCTCTTCTTGCTGATCTCCAGGGTCCTGAACATGTCCAGCAAGGTCTGGTTAAACCTCTCTGGCTGGGGATCACTCTGTAGGTGATAGGGCGTGGTCCTCAACTTCTCAACTCCAAGCATGCCCAGTAACTCATGGATGAGTCTGCTTTCGAAATCCCGTCCCTGTTCACTATGTATCCACCTGGGAAGACCATAATAGATGAAATACTTGTCCCATAACACTATTGCCACCGTAGACGCCCTCTGGTCCTTGGTAGGAAAAGCCTGAACCTCAGCTGGTATAGTGGTCCGTGATGACTTAAGACATGTTGCTGGCATCGGATTCTATTGACAGGAAATCCATACACATCAGGTCCACAGGCCCCACAGGCCCCACACTCTGCAAATGGGACAAGAGAGCTGCCCGTGTAGGCAGTGTCTTCCGCCATATGCATCGAATGCACGACTTGCAGTATTCTTTGACCTCTAATTTCATCCGGGGCCAGTAAAACCGGTCTCTGAGCAATCCACAAATCTTTTCCTACTCCAAATGCCCAGAATCATCATGAAGAAACCTCAAAGCAATCCTCCAATACTTCTCGGGCAGAACCAGCTGGCAACGCTGAGGTCGGTCTGGGGGTGACGTGTCCTAGTATAAGATCTGGTTCTTTAAATCCAACAGAGACCATTATCGCCATAATGGAGGCACCGACGCATGTTTCGTCTTCGCCACCTGAGCCACGTCTCCCACGCTGCCCAAATGGTACCAATGCCCAGATCATCTCGCTGAGCAGCTGCCATTTCCCCAGAACTCAATTCTGGCAGCTGATTTGTCTTCAGAGCAGTCAGGTTACGGTAAACTTGGGGAATGGCGTCATCAGAAGCTGCCAACTGATCTACTGCTCGATCCAGCCTGTCCTTTTCCTCGGCCTTCACGGTGATGGCAAACTGACACATCACCTTCGCCCCTGGGGCAGGAACGCTCTCCCTTCTCATCTCTGACCAGTCCCTCATGCGCCCGTCAGGACAAAGCATCAGCATCAATGTTCCTGCTTCCTGGCCAGTACTTCAGGCTGAAATCATAGGCAGACAACGCCGACAACCACCGATGGCCTGTGGCATCCAGTTTTGTCGAGATCAGGATATAAGTTAGGGGGTCCGTCCTCACCTCAAACTTGGCCCCACAGAGGTAGTCACTCAGCTTATCCACCACCGCCCATTTCAACGCCAGAAATTCCAACTTGTGCATGGGATAGTTTTTCCTCAGAGGGCGACAGACTCCAGCTGACGAACACAACAGGCACCAACCTGGTGCCCTGATCCTTGTACAGGACGCCCCCTAAACCTGCTTGGTTGCCATCCGTCTGCAGTACATATGGCAATAGGGGGTCCACAAAAACTAGCACCAGCGCCTGGATCAGTAGCTCCTTCAGCAACTGAAAGGCCTCTTGACATTTTGCATCCAACAGAATCAATCCCGAACGTAGCCCCCACAACTGTAACTCTCGCTTCAGCTAGCGACTTAATATAGGGGATGATAGCCCCCCGGCACAGCCAAACTTAAGAAATCTCATTTGGGTGGATGCTGCGTGATGTGTCTCGTTACAAATCAGTACCACGAAATAACAAACAGCACACAATATGTGATTAAACGATTGAGTTTTACAATTCTTAACTTGACTATATGGTTAGTAAAGAAAACAAAAAAAGAAAAAGGGCCCATTCTCATGAAACAGTCTAATGCACAATGTTGGAGCTCACTGAGTAAGGCCGCACGTCCACCGTTCGGACCCTTGCTCCAAGTCCACTCCGTCCGAGGTCTACCAACTCTCTCCATTCCCGTCTTCTCTCATCTCTCTCCGGCAAAAGACCGCGAATTTCCGGCTCCCAGACACACAAGAAAGAACAACATCCCGCTCATTGGCTAGCATGCCTTGTTATCTCTAGTCATAACCCAAACATTACTGCTACAGAGAAACCATTACCTCAGCAGTGGAACATTACAGAGAAGCCATCACATTAGCACTGAAACCTTACAGCATGTTACAGTAGTATTAGACAAGTTCTGGTCACCTGCCTACAAGAAAGATGTAAAAAAGGTTTAAAGAGTACAGGGTAAATTCACAAGGATGTTGCTGGGTCTGCAAGACCTGAGTTGTAAGGAAAGATTGAATAGGTTAGGACTGTATTCTTTAGAACACAGAAGATTGAGAGGAGATTTAACAGAAGTATACAAAATTATGAGGGGTATAGATAGGGTAAATGCAAGCAGGCTTTTTCCACTGAGGCTGGGTGGGACTACAACTAGAGGTCATGAGTCAAGGGCAAAAGGTGAAAAGTTTAAGAGGAACACGAGGGGAAACTTCTTCAACCTGAGGTTTGTGAGAGTGTGGAATGAGCTACCAGCACAAGTGGAGCATACAAGCTCGATTTTAATGTTTAAGATAAGCTTGGATAGGTACATGGATAGTAGGGATATGGAGGGCTATGGTCTCGGTGCAAGTCAATGGGAGTAGGTAATTTAAATGGTTTTGGCATGGACTAGGTGGATCAAAAGACTTGTTTCTGTGCTGACTGTGTGATTCTATTCTTGAAATTGAGGCTACTAAAATCACTGGTCTCACTGAAACACCGACAATTGATTGTCTTGGTTAAATAACCCTTCGTAATAACAAGTTTTAACACATCAGAATTATTTGCCATTAAGTCCAAATAAATGTTTAGAATTCTTCAACTTCATTCCAGCGGCTTAAAACTATAAAATATGCATACGTGGATTCCAGTTTACTGGGATATTTTCACCCCAGTTAAGCCATGGAAACAGTTTTAAAAAAAGATTTAAAAAAAAACAAAATGATTAACAAATTTTGTAACTAAATGAAATACAGAACAAATTAGAACACTATCAGTACTACTGCAGTATTATAATGCTGTGTATTGCTTCCTAGCAGGTCAGGCAGCATCTATGGAAATGAGTAAACTGTTGACTTTTTGGGCTCAGATCCTTCTTCAGGGCCTGAAAGAGGTCTCAACCTGAAATGTCGACTGTTTACTCATTTCCATGGATGCTGCCTGACCTGTTGAGTTCCTCCAGCATTTTGTATGTGCTGCATTGGATTTCCAGCATCTGCAGAATTTCTGGTGTTTATTATTAGATCCTAATAGTTATTGATGGAGGAATTCATCCAGTATATGCTGCTCTGTTCTTCTCATTGAATGTAAGTAAACAATGTAAATGCTTTAGACGAATGCATCCCCCAAATCTTCATTTTCATTGCAACATTCAAGATTATCGTTGACACCTTCAAATTCTTCATAGTTCCTAACTTGTTGAAGTAGTAAAGTTGTTTCATTTTCAGTCCCCGCCATTTCTGGCATTTATTTATTGAAATACAGCCCATCAAACCATGCTGCCCAGCCATCCCCAACTTAACCCCAGCCGATCCACGGGACTAGTTACAATGACCAATTAACCTACCAACTGAAAAGTTTTTGGGCTATGGGAAGAAACCGGAGCACCCAGAGGAAACCTATGTGGTCATGGGGAAAACATACAAACTCCTTACAGACAGCAGCAGGAATTAAATCTGGATTGCTGGTACTGTAAAGTGTTGTACTAATCGTAACATTACCATGCCGCCCCATCTCATAGCCTGAAAGCTTGAAACCGCAGTGAGCAAAACAGTTCTAAACTGTCTTACTGCTTATTTCTCCCCAACTATCAGTGACAAAAATCATTGCTTTTTGAACATAAACCCATGAAACTCATGTTATTTTAAAACTGTTCATTCTAAGCACAATGTAGTGTCTAACAGCCACAACAGCATGCGAATGATGCTATTTAGAAGTCTCCTGCCCAATTAAGCAGCATAGTGTCCCAAAAGGGAATCCCAGTAATTTTCTTGATTAGATTTTGTTGTTTAAGAGTTGTCCAAGATAAGCAGTTACCCTGATTCACTGATGACCCAATTAACCAGAATCCACTGTATTTGCTGGTTTTATGGTTTGAAATATATCTCATCAATGTACAGAAATATTAAATAACAAAAGGCAAAAAACAAACTATGTATTATACTTTATAGTCGCCAAACAATTGATACTAGAATGTACAATCATCACAGCGATATTTGATTCTGTGCTTCCCTCACCCTGGATTACAAATATTATATATTAAAAATATTTAAAATAGTAAAGATTAGTAAATATTAAAATTTTAAATTATAAATCATAAATAGAAAATTAGAAAAAAGGAAAGTACGGTAGTGCAAAAAAACCTAGAGGCAGGTCCGGATATTTGGAGGGTACGGCCCAGATCCGGGTCAGGATCTGATCAGCAGTCTTATCACAGTTGGAAAGAAACTGTTCCTAAATCTGGCCGTACAAGTCTTCAAGCTCCTGAACCTTCTCCCGGAGGGAAGAGGGACGAAAAGTGTGTTGGCTGAGTGGGTCGTGTCCTTGATTATCCTGGCAGCAATGCTCCGACAGCATGCGGTGTAAAGTGAGTCCACGGACGGAATATTGGTTTGTGTGATGTGCTGCGCCGTGTTCCTGATCTTCTGCAGCTTCTTTTGGTCTTGGACAGGACAACTTCCATACCAGGTTGTGATGCACCCTAGAAGAATGCTTTCTACGGTGCATCTATAAAAATTAGTGAGGGTGTTAGGGGACAGGCCAAATTTCTTTAGTTTTCTCAGGAAGTAAAGGCGCTGGTGGGCCTTCTTGGCAGTGAACTCTGCTTGGTTGGACCAAGTCAGGTTATTTGTGATATTGACCCCGAGGAACTTAAAGCTTTTGACTGTTCCACTTGCGCACCGCCGATGTAAATTGGGTTGTGCGGTCCGCTACTCCATCTGAAGTCAACAACTAATTCCTTCATCTTGCTGACGTTGAGGTATAGGTTATTGTCTTCGCACCATGCCACCAGGTTCTTAATTTCCTCTCTAAAAATCAGATGTTACGTAGGTTATTGAAACCTATCAAATGCTGTATTGAAAGGCCTAATGGACATGAGAGGATGTTTCCAATAATGGGGGAAGTCAAAGCTAAGAGGGCACAACCTCGGAATAGAAGGACAACCCTTTAGAACAGAGATGAAGAGGTTTTTTTTTTAACCAGAAGGTGGCAAATCCGTGGAATTCATTGCTACTGATGGCTGTGGGAGACAAGTCAGTAGATATATTTAAAGCAGAGGTTGATTGTTTTTGTGATTAGTATGGGCATAAAAGTTACAGGGCGAAGGCAGGAGAATAAAGTTGAAAGGGATAATATATCAGCCATGATGAAATGGCAGAAAAGACTTGATTGGTTTGATTCTGCTTCTTTTGTCATATGTCTTTATGTATGAGGTAGAGATGCAGAAGCTGCGGTCTGTGGCAAGTTTCTACATGACACACTAAAAGGAGGTTACAGCTCCAACGATATTGTGGGGTTGACTTGCATGAATTTGAAACAACCTGCATTCTACTTCAGCAGTATGCAAATTACAGTAGTTTCCAGTAACCTGCTCTGAACTGTCAGAATTACTTAAGCCAATTTATTACATAGCCCAATTTATGAGTTTAGGATTGAATAGAAAAGAGGCAAGCGAGCCAGCTATGGTCAGTAACAAAGTATGCTGACTAATTTTAGAAGCCAATTAAGATGGTGTAACAGATGAAACTGTGGAAGACCAGCAGTTGTCCATGCTGCAAGTCTCCCCTCTCCACGCCACCAATGTTGTCCAAGGGAAGGGCACTAGGGCCGATACAGCTTGGCACTGGTGTCGTTGCAGAGCAATGTGTGGTTAAGTTTCTTGCTCAAAGACACAACATGCTGCCTCAGCTGAGGCTCGAACTAGCGACCTTCAGATCACTAGACCGACACCTTAACCACTTGGCCACGCGCCAACGGATGAAACTGTAAATCACAATAAAATAGTTTACACTAATTATAAAAGATTCCTGAACTCTGAGGACATGTTGAAGAAATCACATCACAGGGGAGGACGACGGGGGAGCTGTGTGGTCTCTGTGGTAGCAAGGACTGGGCCTCAAGCTGTGGTGTCACCTGCTTACAGCCACCCAGGAGAGAAGTGTCGGAGTCAGTGGGCTTCACAGGATGCAGTCTGGCACAGCATCCAAACTGGAAGTCAGTGTTCCACCCAGTGTTCACTCATATTGCGTTCGATTGCAGGTTGCTGCAATATTCATGGACTCAGGGTCTTGGGCTGTGTATTTTTTGTGTCTGTATTTTACTGACAGCTTATATCTGTGATACTATCATGGAGTAGATTGATCCCACCGCTATCCCCAAATCTAAAACTTCCTGATGGGCTGAGCTCAGGTCTTCCTCTTCCCTTCAGTATTTTCAGGAAGACCGGGTCATCTCTCCCTGGATTATCCAATCCTCATATGACTGATATTTACGTTCTGCGTAATCCATGGCACATCAGCTCTCTGAACCACTGACATTATCAGACCGGGGCGGGGGAGAGAAATCGTAAAGTAGCTGTAGAGGACGTAGCTGCTGTGATCTCATAGAGGACTTGCTTTGTGTGCCAACAACCAGATCGCCTAACAAGGAACCACTGGAATAGACATGAAAGGGTAAGGGAAATTATTTGTTACACCTGGCAGTATCCTGAAAAGAGAGGAAGATGTGAGAATCACTCAACAAAGCCGGCAGAATTGACAGCAGTGCCCTTTCTTTCCTATTTGACTGCTGACCAGATCATAGAACTGTTGAGGTCAGCATCCAGATCAGACAAAGAGCTTGCGGCAAACTCTCATTGCCTGTGATGGTCATCTACGCATGTATACAAGAGGTTTATTGGGGGCTGGTAATTTGAAATGTTCGTGGACATGGAGTCATCAGTATCGATATCCAATCTACCCTTGCACATGACTGGAGAGGCGATTTGCATTACCAGTACAGGAGGTGAAACAGTGAAGGCAGAGAGAAGTCAGTCTCAGGTACTTGAGATTAAGGGACTGCAGCCTCCTGTAGATTTCTGAGTGTACCCAAACAATGACGGTACTATCCCGGGGATAGATACACTGAGTAAAGCAGGTGTGCTATCATTGACTCAGAAAAAGGAGAAATATAACACGGACATGACAGGCATTGCAAACATGTGCAACGCACAGAGCAGCTAGTACAGCCCACAGAGGGACAGCAGCCCTAAGCAGGGAGGAGGGGAGAGCGCAATGTGTGGAAATCATGTCAGGAAGTCCCAAGGGTAGGGGCCAAGCACAGCCAGCAGTTGTTAAAGTACAGTAATACAGCTGCCTGCAGAGGTAGCAGTGATTAAAGAAAGGGTCACCAGAAAGGAGATAGCACGGAGCAGAAAAGGAATGAGTGGGCAGATAGTCCAAGGAGGGCAATGGAAGAACAAGAGGCAAAGGAAATTACAAGGGACAGGAAGCAACAGCAAATAATAATTTATTAAGACCACATGGAGAATTGAAGGATCATTGTAATCAGGTTAATACATTGAGGGGTTGAGCAAAACAGCAACAACATATTGCTTATCAGAGAGAGCCAGAAGGGGAGGAGATAGTCCTCCCACAGCCGGGTGATCAAGTCACAGTAAGGGAGCTGCCTGAAAACACAGGTTTCGCACCCAAGTGGATAGGACCACAGATGGTGCTCCAGACGAATGACGATGTATTTGTGTACAGATCCAGCAAGGTAGCCAGTAGAAACATTGGACTCAAGTTAAACCATACGACTCACCTTCCTGTCACCCTCGCGATAAAGTGTACTCAGTAACAGTGCTATTGCAGAGAACCTAAGTAATGAACACAAGCTGGCTGCATTATTTCTGACCACATCTGACAGAAGCAGACCCACTACAAATGCTGTAGTGCTCTTTCAGTGACTTCTGCGTTTACAAGCCATGATCAGCATAACAGTAACTGTACTCCGTAATAAAGGTTGGCTCCTGAAGGCGGATAATTTGTTGTATACATCAGAATAGAAAGATACAGCAGAGACATCAATATGCTTGCAATCTTATTTGTGTTAAATGTGCCTTGTACTGTGTTTTGCACCTTGGCCCTGGATTAACTCTGTTTTGTTTGGCTGTAAATAAAGGCATCCGTTAGTCTTGCGAGACCATGGATCTGCGCCTGGAAAGTCTTCACTCTCCAGAGCGCAGGCCTGGGCAAGGTTGTATGGAAGATCAGCAGATGCCCATGCTGCAAGTCTCCCCTCTCCACGACACCAATGTTGTCCAAGGGAAGGACATTAGGACCCATACAGCTTGGCACCAGTGTCGTCGCAGAGCTATGTGTGATTAAGTGCCTTGCTCAAGGACATAACACGTTGCCTCGGCTGGGGCTCGAACTCACGACCTTCAGGTCACTAGTCCAAAGCCTTAACCACTTGGCCATGAGCCCACACTATTTGGCTGTATTCATGGGTATTCGTGTATGGTTGAATGACAATTAAATTTGAACATGAAAGTGAATCTCATACACTTGTTTGCTCACTCATGCTTATGAAGTATAATGCGCTGTAAGGTTTCACTACTAATGTAATGGCCTCTCTGCAATGTTTCACTGCTAGTGTAATGGTTTCTCTGTAGCAGCAATATTTGGGTTATGACTAGTGATAACAGGGACTTTGGAATGTGTGCCAATGAGAGGCATGACGTTTCTTTCTTGTGGGCCTGAGAGAAGGGATTCGCAGTCTCAAGTTCAGCGGAAGATGGACAGAGAAGATGCCAGAACGGGGAAGTTGTAGTCTGCAGGATGGAGTGGACTGGGATGGGGCCAGGAGTCGACACTCCGGGGGCGGGGGGTGGGAATCGATGGAGATCGAACCAACAGGAAAACCGTGAGCTCCAATGTTGTGCATTATACTGTTTCATGAGAATGACCCTTTTACTTTTTTGTTTCTTTACTAACCCTATAGTCAAATCAAGAATTATAAAGCTCAATTATTTAATTGCATATTGTGCACTGTTTGTTATTTTGTGATACTGATTTGTAACAGGGGAACACATCATGCAGCATCCACTCAAAGAAGATTTCTCAAATTTGGCCGGGCTGGAGGCTGTCTCCCTTTAGAGAAAGCTGCTCGCCAAACCTGGGGGTTATAGGAGTCCTTGTGTAGTCATGAAGTAGCAGGGCACTATCATGTTCAATGTGCCAGGGCAGCCTTTGATCAACTGAGGAAAAAAACTATTTGAAAATCAAGACCTCAAGCATGGCAGTGTTCTACTTTATAGAGCATGATTCTATTTTAAATTCCATTGCACTAGGGAGATCCAGGCAGGCAGAAAACAAGGACGTGCTCAAAGCTTTCTTGAAGAAATGTAACATTCTAATAACTGTTGTGAACTGCTGTCTATGACCATTCAGACAGTATGAGAAACATCCAAGATGAAAATTTAAGGTCACGAACTGGGAACATGCAGAAGCCCTGCAAAAGCGTCAGAGAGACTACGTCATTTCACAAACAACTATTAAAGAACCAAGCTTATTTACCATGTTTACATCGAAACATACAGGGAAATGCACTGATTATGTTAACAACCAACACACATCTGTTAATGTACTGGGGCAAAGCCTGCAACTGACTCCACACATTCCATCACCAAGACAGCATGCCTTCAATGCTCATCAGAATAACACAGAACACAAAAAGCAACAGCGAAACAAGCCCCGTTCCTCCCTCCCTCCCTCCCATCCACCCACACATGCACATACACAGTCCTCTAATGCAAAACAGGCCATCTTCTGCGGCCTCCAGCAGACTGACTCAGACTTAAGCCAATCAGACATTGGGCTTATGACTACCCCACAGAGATCCTGCCTGCCCCATCAGCCTCTTCTGTTTGGCCTTATTTATGGGGTATATGGAGTTCCCAAATTGGTCTCATTAGCCACCTCAGAGACCACAAACCAGAGTGGAAGCAAGCTATTCTCAAACTCAGGAGACTGACAGAAGAACCTTCATGTTTTTTTTGAAGCCATTGAACATTGATTGCATGGTTCCTTACAGAATGAACTGATTAATGGTTAACTGCAGCAAATCATGAGTGGCAAAGAGTTGGGGCTGCTTCCAAGGATATGGTGCAGAGAATTGCACAGTAGCCTGGTGGGGTGGCACAATAGTGTAGTGGTTACCACAATGCGTGGCAGTAACAGTGACCCGGGTTCAGTTTCTACCAACATCTGTAAGTTTGTATATTCTCTCCATGACTGCGTGGGTTTCCTCTGGGTCTTCCGGTTTCCTCCCACAGTCCAAAGATGTACCGGTTGGTAAATTAATTGGTCATTGAAAATTCTCCCATGATTAGGCTAGGATTACATCGGGGGATTGTTGGGCGAAGCAGCTCAAGGGGCCAGAATTGCAATTAATTTTTTTTAATAATTAATTGGTTATGAACTTGGGTGAAGGATTGCTACTTATATTACCAGCTGTAACATTGTGTTTATTACTCTTTAAGGAGGCCAATGCATGGTTCGCTGTGCTGATGGGAGAAATGCTGATTGTTTGCTAAAAACTGAGCCATTCTGACACTATTTCCTGCACTTCATCCATAAGAGTAAATCACATTCTTTCCAACTGTATTGTGTCAGATATGTGTTTAAACATATCTGTCCTTTCATTTATCCTATTACTGTTATTTTCTATTATGGATTTATTGAGTGTACCCACCAGAAAATGAATCTCAGGGTTGTATATGGTGACATATGGTATATGGATAATAAATTTACTTTGAACTTTGGAGGAGCCAGAAACCATTGCTCATGCACAGTTAAGAGTCTGACAAATAGTTGTGCAATTTAGTGGATTTAATGTCATACACTACAGTATTTTAGATAATTGCAAGGGTTTGAAAATTGCTATGGCCAGTCAGAGGTTGGTAAATTTTAGCCTTCAGCTCAAAGACTGACTTCATTCCTTTTTATAAAAAATAATTTGTAACCACTTATATAAATATAACACCAGATTTCTAAATCCACAAAATGGATCATGTGGAATACATACACCCTGAAGCGTTGCACATTAAATGCAAAGTGTGCATCATATTTCCACATGACTTGTTACAAATACCACATCTGTTTAAAAAAAACATACAATCAACAATTAGAAAGCCGGAATCAAAACTAATTAGGTTTGGACAATTATTGTAAAAGAGAACTTTAACAGATAAAATGACTCAAAAAATCATTTCAGTTCCACAATTTCAAGAATTAACTTTTAGCATTTAATTTGACAATTTGTATGGTGTTTTTTCTGACTAGTAGCAAATTGTAAATGCTAAGAGTATCAGGAAGCCTGATCTTGATATAACAAAAAGAATTAATTAGCACCTTGTTTGTGAGAACAATGAAATGACTGCATCTGCATTTAGCTCCATCACATTGGCGGGTTCACTTCCATCCCCAGACAGTAGAGTCAGCGCCCAGCAATGTTGTAGAGTCAGTATTACAGCATAGACACAGTCCCTTCAGCCCAACCAGCCTATGCTGATCATTCTGTCCACTCAGCTAGTCCCAATTTCCTCTAAGGGCCGCTCCTCCCTGCACTTTCTTAAATACAGGTACTGCGTCAACCACTTCCTCTGGTAACTCTTTCCGTATACACACCTCTCTGCATGAAAAAGCTGCCCCTCAGGTCCCTTTTAATCTTTCCCCTCTCACCCCTAGTTTTATCCGTGTTCCCAACCTATGACTCCTCCTACCCTGTGGAAAAGACTGGTAGCATTCACCTCATTTATACCTCTCATATTTTTAAACACTTCGAAAAAGATCACCCCTTATTCTACAACATTCCAAGGAATAAAAATGATCTAAACAATGTTTTGAAACATTCATACCAAAAGGGAATGAGTTCAACCATCTAAAGAAATTCAGAGACAGAGAAGATACACCAAACTAAAATAGACTTGCCATTCTGATGAGAAGAGTCATTAAACTGAAAGGTTAACTGTTTTTTCTCCATAGCTGCTACTTGATCTGCTGAATATTTTCATAATTTTCTGATTATAAACTTTATCTCCTCTATTCCCTGTCCTCTAACATCTCTTTCAGTATATTTTTACATTGGTGCACACTGCAATACCTCTCTCTCACAGTAAGAACATATTTATCTGTACAGGTAAAGTACCCCTTATTCAAAATGCTTAGGACAGGAAGTTTTTCAGATTTTGGAATACATGAGATAGCTTGAGATTGCCGTCATTTCAGCAGTCTGTCTAACACTTGCTCATCATGTGTATTTAACAGTAATAATTATTACATACTATTAATACAATGAAAATATAACATGTGCAGGGTAACAAAAGCAGCACAGCAACATCGGGAGAATGAATACATGAATCAGCCAATGAACGACAACAGCAGGCTTTCAGTTTCTATAATGCCATGTTTTGGTTTAAAGGTTACAGTACACTATATTTGCATATTACATTTTTTAGGCTTGTCTAAAATATAAAAACAATCATTGTAGACTTGTTCTGGTGTTAGATTTTCATCAGTGACAATCTTCGCAAACCTATCAATGAATTTCTTTGCTGCTTCATGATCAATGCACGCTTGATCTTTAAAATTCACAAACACCTTCAATTTTCAGTTCATCACCATAGACCTTTGCTTGTTTCACAATCTGCAGACCGTTAAGCGGCATATGTTCACTTCAACGCTGACGAAGCCATTCAATATATGAGCGATATCTTCCATTTTTCACTTTATGCCGTGCTTTCCTACTTTTCATTAACTTCTGTTCATTGCATATGTGAGGTCACTTCTCAGAAATGTCTGTGATGCTCAGATCTGTACATCACCTGAAAACCTTCCCAGCGCCTTGTGGAATTTTCTATTTGTGACAATGCTTAAAAAAATTTTGGATTTAAGGTTCTCAGATTTTTGAATTTTTGATGAGGGGTAATCAACCAGTACATTCTTTCACTTCCAGGACCAATCTCAACCTGCAACCCCTCGGAGGATTGCTTCCATACTTGACAAACATCCATCCATTCATCACCTCCCCATGACCCTAGCTCATTTCATCTTCCTCCTCCACAGAGACACAATATGCACATCCATGCAAAACCACAGAATATGTTAATAGTTGCTCAAAGTGATTACATTTCGAAGGTACACCATTGGATACAATGCATTTTGGAATTTAGCAAAAATCTGAAAAGTACCATGTAAATGCAAAACTTATTTTTCTTTTACTAACTTATACTGTCTCAAAGTCATAGTAAATTTGTTACCGAAGTATGTATATGTCACCATATACTACCGAGATTATTTTTCGTGCAGTCATTTACAGGAAAATAAAGAAATACAACGGAACTTAAAGACTAACAAACAACCAATGTGCAAAAGACAGCAAACTATGCAAATACAAAAAACAAACAAACAAACAAACAAATACATAATGCTGAGAACATGAGTTGTAGAGTCCCTGAAAGTGGAGTCCATATTAAGAGCCACTGGCTAACCTCTAACAGTGCTTACATTTCAAAAGTACACCATGGACACAATGCACTCTGGAATTTAACAAGGTTGTAAAATGTGTCATGTAAATACAAACCTTATCTTACTTTTACTAATTCATACCTACTCTTTCCATAGCTCATTACACTGAGGTATAAAGGAAGACTGCATGAGGAATCCTATGCAGTACAGCCCAGATCCAAAATAGCAGCCGGCACAGGGATTAAATGCCCTGGGAAAAGTCAGTGTACCTGTGCTAACAGAAAATCTGCAAAAAAAAAGCACGTCGGCTGTAAAATGACAACACATGCGGAATCACATGATTTGTGTTAAAATAGCAAGCATGCTCTCATTCTGTCAATTTGCAAGTTTTAATTTCTTCCGTCTTCCACCATGATTCTAACGAGTGTGTCCGTCGTGTGTGCTGCTCTCGATAGTTAAAATGATAGATGCCAGAAATTAATCTGGAACAGAATGGCACATCCTTTACAGTGCCTGGGATATGTCAATCTTTTTACTTCAGATATTGATGCTGCTGACTTTCCAAAGACGGGGATATATTCACACCTAAAGTACTGCTGCCACCACTATCCCTGGTCACAAATGTTCAAGTCACCATGGACCGAAGATCAAAAAAAGCATGTTGTCGATTTGCAGTGCTTAGTTAATTCCATCGAATTAGCGGAAAATAGTCTATTTCTATGCATTCAATAAACTTTTTAAAATAAAATGAGAGGGATGAGAATATCTTTATCAGTTAAAGTGGCATGGAGGGAAGTTGTCCACTAACCGGAGAAATTCCGGATGTGACGTACTTTTCCTTTTTATCAAAGCACAGATACTAATACTACAAATTAAAAGTTCTAAGAAATAAAAAGTGGACTTAACCTAATTTTTGCAATATTATGGATTTTGGTTAATTGGGACCAGTATATTTTGGCCTAGTTAGCTGAAGTTTCATCAAAATAGTTAAAAGGGTATAAAAACGACAAACTACTTTTTAACCAAGTACAAATTATGTATTTAAATCAAATACAGAACAAATTAGAACACACCAATACTGCTACAGTACTATAAAACTGTACTGGTTCCTAATAATTATTGATGGAGGAATTTGTCTAGTGTACACTGCTAAGATTTTTTGATTGACTGTAGAACAAAATCAGCGCAGACACCTAGTACAGATAATAGATTGCCTTCATACAATATTTTTGATGATTGCTTCCTCCAGATCTTCACTTTCATTGTAACATTCAAGACGATTGTTGATACCTTTAAATTCTTCATAGTTTCTAATTTGCTGAAGTAGCAAAAATTGCTTCATCTTCACTCCTGACCATTACTGGCATTTTCCAAGCCTAAATGCTTGAAACCACAGTGAGCAAAACAGTTCTAAATTGCCTTATTGTTTATTTCTCATCAACCACCAGTGATAAAAATCACTGATTTTCAAACACAAGCACATACAACTGACGCTATTCAAAAACTGCTCACTCTAAGTACGGTCTCATGGCCACATGTGCACACAGCTGCCACTAGTTAGAAACTGTTTGGCAACTGTCTCCTGTCCCAATTAAACAGCATAGTATCAAAAATAAATGAAAGGGATCCCAACTATTTGCTTAATTAATTTTTTTGTTTAAGAGATGCCCCAAATAAGTGGTTGCCCCGATTAACTGGTGGCCCAAATAACCAGAATTCACTGTATATTTCTCCTACAGGAAAGATATGATTAAGATTGAAAGAGTACTGAGAAAACTTACAAGGAAGAAGGGACTCAGGATTAGAGAATTTGAGTGATGGGGAAAGGTTGAATAGGTTAGGGCTTTACTCTCAGGAGTACAGGAGAATAATGGGAAATTTCAAAGAGGTATATAGAATAATGAGGAGCATAATTAGGGTCAATGCAAGCAGGCTTTTTCCACTGAGGTTGGGTGAGACTGGAACTGGAGATCATAGGTTAAGGGTGAAAGGTGAAATATTTAAGGGGAACTCCTTTACTCAGAAGGTGGAATGACCTGCCAACGGAAGTGATGGATGGGGCTCTATTTCAACATTTAAGAGAGATTTGGGTAAGTACATGGATGCGAGGGGTACGAGGGCTCTGGTCATCAATGTCGATCGATAAGACTAGGCAGTGTAACAGCTTGCTGTGGACCAGATGGGCTGAAGAGCCTGTTTCTATGCTGTAGCACTCTCTGATTCTTCTAGGCTCATAAATTTCCTTGAAGCTTTGTCAAATATGAAACATCAAAAATAAATAATGTATGTCCACATTACTTACTAATGAACAAAGCTATGGCTAGACAGGATAGAAAAATAGACCATTTATTCTCAATAATTAATTTTTTTGCATGAGTTATCAATTATTCATACGTTTTAATTAACCAATGTAAAAAATAGCAAAACGGAAATTTAATTATTTACACATAGAACACTTGTGTTACACAGCTTGGAAATAAGCAGACATTCATTTCCAACTCTGATAAGCCTGCACCCTTGGAACCACCAGTGCCAAACTTGCAGATTTTCCAGACTGTTGAATTTTTTTGTACCCAAAAATGAGTTTTATTTCACTTCCTTTTACATATTCCATCACAGTATAATAATTTTTCAAGTCAATTTCACAAATTTGAAGGGAGCAGGAAATGTACAAGTACTCTAGTCTCTGGTAGTAGCCACAAATTCTACCCACATTCCTGACACCGAGCACTCCAGGCACCATTCCTGGTACCAGCGCACAATTCACTTGGACCCTTGGTTCTGGAAGTGCACCCTGCTTGTACTCTGGATCTCCGGCTTACACTGTGGATGAATGAATGAATGAATGAATGAACCGGATGCCAGAACATTACGATTACCAAACAGTGGGATGCTGAATTACTGGAATTTTACCAAAATGTTTACTATTGGGGTTAAATTTATTCAATATAATTGTTAGGGCAGCATAAAATTGACATCTGTAGTCCTTCCACTCCCCCACCTTCTTAGTCTAGCTTCGTCCCCCTTTTTTCCCAGTCCTAATGAAGGGTCTCAGCCCAAAACCTCAATTCTATATTTCCCTCCATAGATCCTGCCTGCCCTGCTGAGTTCTTCCAGCATTTTGCAGGAAATTTTGCATAAAATTACAGGACCCAGAGAGCACCCTCAGGATCTTTCTGCAAACTTAAAGGCTTTATCATGGATATTTAAGGAACCTGCAGAGTAAAGGCTGACATGTATAAATCCCACAATTATTATGGATGAAAGAGGCCACTCATGCCCAATGGCGAGTATCCTAAGTGGTTGCATCACAGCTTGGTATGGAAACACCAACGCTGGGAAAGGCAAAGTCTATACAAAGTGGTAGATCTTGACCAGTCCATCATAGGCAAAGCCCTCCCAACCAATCAGTACATTTACATGGAGTACTACTATAAGAGAGCAGCATACAACATAAAGAACCTTCACCACGTTCTCTTCTCGCTCCTATCATTGAGCAAGATACACAGGAGTCCTAGGTCCCACACTACCAAGTTCAGGATCAATTATTACCTTACAACCATTAGGTTCCAGAACCAGTGTGGATAACTTCATTTACTACAACTGAACTGATTCCACAACCTGCAGACTCACTTTCCAGGCCTCTACAACTCATGTTCTCAGTATTATTTTTATTTATTTACACAATCTGTCTTGCATATTGGCTGTTTGTTAGTCTTGATTTATGTATAGCTTTTCTATAGTATTTATCTTCCGTAAATGCCTGCAAGAAAATGAATCTCAAGGTAGTACAATGGTAACATATCTATACTTTGATAATAAATTTACTTTGACAATAATTTGAACTACCAGGCACCTCCTATTGAATTATCTTTTAGAAGTGAGGTACCATTTTTGCTCCCACTAATCTTATCTACTCTCCCTTCATTAAGGAGGATTAAGACCTTAGCCCTGCTCCTATACTACTTGGAGATCAAATTATTTTGCTGAGTAGTTACATAATATAAGTTCAACAGCCTCAGTTCAAGCTACAGAGCAAATGCCAAGAGGATGTAACCATTCAAAGCCACAGTAGAAACAAAACAGATGAATTGTTATTTAGTCATTGACCCACAGTTGAAATGCTGTGGTTTTATTTGAGACAAAAAAAAGAGTTGATGTTTCCTTAACTCTAACTTCCACAATTTCTGAGCGGCTTTTGTTCCCAGAATGTTTTTTTTCCCATGAGACCATAAGATATAGGAGCAAAATTAGGGCATTCGATCCATTGGATCTGCTTCGCCATTTGATTATGTCTGATTTATTACCCCTACCAACCCCATTCTCCTGCCTTTTCCCCATAACCTTTGGCACCATTACTAATCAAGAACCTATCAACCTTTGCTTTAAATGTACCCAATGACTTGGCCTCCACAGCCCATCGTGGCAAGCATTTCCACAGGTTCACCAGCCTCTGGATATAGAAATTCCTCATCCCTGTTCTAATATTCAATGAGGATTTATTTTCATTCTCTAAATCAACCATGGCATAAAACAGAGGATATTTTATGGATATGGACTTATTGACTAGCTCCAGGAACAAAGTTGAAACAACTTGCTCTTGCCCAACTACAATCTGCGTTTATATTTATCAATATACAGTGCGGAACAGGACGTTCCAGCCCCAGGAGCTGCACCACCCACCAACCCACCTATTTTAACACTAGCCTAATCATAAGACAATTTACAATGACCAATTAAACTACGAGAACATTAATAGTGTGCTACATCAAGATATTTTAGGGCATACACCAAAATCTTGATCACAGCAGTAGGTTTCAAGATTTTCAAAGAAAGAGAGTGAGATACAGGATTAAGGGGCAAATTCCTAGAGCAAAGTTTCCAATTGTGGAGCAATTAAATTTGGAAATGAGCTGGAGAAGGGCAAACAAAATGATTGTAAGGTTGAAGATTACAGAGAATGGGAGGATTGGAGCAAATAAAAAATAGGAAAATCCAATTAATGTCTTTAGAAAACCAAAGGTGAGAAGGGGTTAAGGGAAGCAGATACAGTGGGCGAGTTAATAATAATAAAAGGAAAGAGACCAACTCCTCTGAGCTGAGGAAGCACATGCTGCTGAGAAGGTACAATGCATCCTGCTTAGGTCAACTATTATTTCCTTCACAACCAGAAGTGAGAATTAGGGAATACACACAAATAACACAAGGATATGATTTAGAACTGTGCTAAAGCGTGCACAGTTGGCTTGGCTAGCCACTTGCTACCAGAAGGAACTGGTTGATTTCTGCTGGTATCAAGAGGAAGCAGTTTGGCTGCTGGAGTTCTGGTTTCCCTAACTGAGAAAAGTCAGACACCGGTGGCGACCCCCACCCCCCCCCCCGCCCTTTGGACTCTGTAGTTACCTGTATGTGTAAAGTCCTCCCAGTTGGTGTTGGCTGGCAATCTACTTTTCTTCTACCAGTGTGCTGCCTTCACACAGTTCTCCAGGGGAAGCATCTGCAAGAGTTGCACGGTTGCCTTACCCATGGATGGAAGGAAAATGCAGGCTATAAGAGAAGCCATACAAAGAGATGGACCAGATATTGAAGGAGTGATCTGCAAGTTTCCAGGATTCATGAGTGCAGTGGTGATCCCAACTGGGCTGGGCTTCCACCTCAGCCAGATTTACTCATTCAACCCAGTTACCAAATCCCTCTTCACAACCCAGACCAGCATGACACAAGCCGATTTTTGGAAATACCCTCTGTGCTGTTCCACAATGCATGGAGGTACTTCCAGTACAGGCTGCTCCTGCACACTCTATGCTTCCTAGCTTCTGTCTGCCTTCTGGACCTGCCATGGTGATCCATTTTGCCATCTGTTAGTCAGTGGGTGGGGTGGGATGGGAGTTGAGATTCTTGGGGGTTTGTCCTCTGGGCAAGACTCATCCTTCACATTTGGGGTAGAGAGTGTTGCACAGAGCAATTCCATGCAACAAGTTTTTAAGTTGGATCACAGACTCACTTGGGAGAGCTCCTCATTAGTCTGCTCCTATGCATGGCCAAGGTGGCTATTCACAGGTCCAGCCACTGTGCTTCTGAGAGTTCACCAAGCCAATAGCCTGGCACTCATGTGAAGATACATACATGCCTGGGTGTCTCCAGAGAGAGAGCATGTGCTGTCCACTGGCTCTGGAGACATGCTGGACAACTGAGATGACAGCAGCTGGAGCACATCGTGGAGAAGATTGGCACCGTTTCAGCTTAATGTTCGTTTTCTCAATAGTGAACTGAGAGTAATAATATTGGAAATGCATTAATAAATAATTTATCAAAAAAGATGATATTCGCCATACTCCTTTACAGATCACCAGAGCCCAGGATCCGTTGCACTCTTTGAACTGACCATACCCTGTTTCCGCACTCCCCATCAATATTTACCAGACAATTTTCTTTTATAAAAATCACGTAATATCTAAAAACAATATTAAAAATTGTATTTGGTGTATTGATTGTAAAAATATTGAACAACCTTGAAAATCTGCTGAATTAAGAGTTTTACTGTATGGATCAAGTATTCTGTATTCGAAATAAAACTGCTGACAGAATTTTAAATACAAGTTTGAGCAATCAATGGGAAATATATTCTTGTTGGTCCCTCACAAGCGCGTGGGGATGCATATAATTGCAATCCCCATAGAATTACACACTGAACAGCAGGTTATGTTAAGAATACAGAAGCTCTCATCTACTGACCAGAAAGGCTATCCCTAAATCACTCAACATCATTCCACAACCAAATGGCCGAACCAAAAATTATTTTCACTTTTCCAAGAGTCACTCTTCACCATTCACAAATCTGATTCTGTGCTGTTGCAATAAAATAACTAGAGGTGTTTGCAACAATTAAACATACTGTAGTTATAAAATTACACTGATAATGAAAAACTCATTGTAATGTCAGGCAACTTTTGAAAACAACTACTTGTTTTTACATAGTTCCAAATACAGCAAATTGATCGTATAATCAGACAAAAACTAGATGGAATAAAGAGATAACAGAAGATTTATTGAGAGATCATTTTAAAGATAAGAAACAGACAGAGCATTACAGAAGGGAAATTTCTGAAGCAGGCTGTTTTTGTTGGCGCAAAAGGAGGGATGGGGGCAGAGTTGGAGAAGAGATCTCAGAGTGATATTCAACTAGAACTGATTAGAAATAAGGTGGGATAAGGGGTCATGGACAGCAGATGGGCTAAACCAGAGCAAAGTTGGGGATTGCTCCAGAGGTACTAGTTGGAAGATCAGTTCAGAGTAAAATAAAACACTGAAATTGCAACTAACCTGATTCAACCTGTCACTGGGTAGATTTAAAGCAGAGGTTAATAGCTAGAATTCTATGTATCTTAGAACACTATGCTTGAAAATTAAGTCATCAAAGTATAGCATATAAATGAAAAACATGAAAAGTCACATAAAGATCTCCGGATTACTCCAGAGATAACAGGTAGCAGGACAAGAAACCATTCGTAGCAATGACTGGACAGGCCCATATGGAATGGGCTGAGGTAATGTCACTTGGGTCGACAATGGACATATGACATGAAAGGAGTTTGCTGTAAACGACTATGACAAAATGATGCAGTAGCATTATCACAAGGTCCATTAAAGGTGAATCATTCAACATTATTTTGCTAACGTCTCTCAAAAGTCAAATTTATTTCTGAAGAATGCTCTGTAGGCTCTAGAATCTCAACCAAAACCATATTTATTTGCAATGGTTTCTATCATTACAGGACTTTAATATTGCTGCACTAAGCAAAACATGTTGCGTATTCAATTTTATTAGTACTGTAGGTAGTTTTTAGAAAATCTGTCTGCACTTTAATTCTTGCAAATGAGGCAAAAATGAATGATGCAATTGAATATGTCCGAGTATGACTGAATTACACTGCAGTATACTCAGTTCCCAGTTTATTAAGTACACCTCCTTGTTAATGCAAGTATCTAATCAGCCAATCATGTAACAGCAACTCACTGTATGAAAACATGCAGACATGGTCAAGAGGTTCAGTTGTTGTTCAAACCAAACACCAGAATGGGGAAGAAATGTGATCTAAGTGACTTTGAACTTGGAATGAGTGTTGGTGCCAGATGGGGTGGTTTGACCATCTCAGAAAAAGCTAATTTCCTGGGATTTTCATATACATCAAGTGTTGAGCTTACTGAGGATGGTGCGAAGAACAAAAGATCCAGTGAGCGGCAGTTCAGAAGAGAATAGCAGGATTGGTTTAAGGCAACAGTAACTCAAATAACCATACCTTAAAATACTAGTGTACTGAAGAGCATCCCTGAAAGCACAACACGGTGTACCTTGAAGTGGATAGGCTACAGCAGCAGAATACCACTTTGGGTTCCACTCCCGTACCAAGAAAAGTGGCCAAAGAGTTTATGGAACAGCTAAGCAGATAAAATACTGTATTTGTAATAACTCAGAAGTGGGTTCCAACATTGCAAAGCGTATCAGCTTTCATTTAAATATAGCAGTTAATATATTAAAACAGGAACAAATTAAAGCCAACTTTGATTCCATTGCAAGTAAAGAAACATTAGGATAGATGGTCAAAAGTCAGATTTTTTTTTTAAAGTTGGGTTTTCGGGCTAAATCAAGAAGCTCCTACAGTAGAGTGATGAGTATCAGGAGTTCACAAGAGGCTAGAATTATAGACAGAGGTAATGCAGGATGTGGAGCTCAAAGAAGCCAACAATATAAGCTGCAGTTCTACATTTGAAAATAAAAACTGCCGAACTCTCTTTGCATAGCAATACAATGAGGCTCAGAGCAGAATGAGAATAAAGAGCATCACATAAAGTCAGATATAATAAACAGGTGATATATTTCACCCTATGACCACGTTTAAAATCTCTTTAAATATTACAAGGATTCAAGTACTTTGTAATCAAGCTTAAAATCTCTTTAAGTATTACAAGGATTCAAGCACTTCACGATATCTGATTCACACTAGACCTAACATGATCAATTTCAACTATCAACAACTAACTAAAACTTGGAAACTCATTAACCTACTTCATTGTTAGCATCAGGTAATATCAAAACTTCTGGAAGTAATCTATTTACTTCAACAGAAAGATGCCCGGACAAAAGCAAGGAAGCTTAAACAGTGCCCACAATATTTTGGTTAATCAATTTAATATATCTTCTTTCTAGTGTTGCCATTAAAATAACATTTGTAAATACATTATAAAGCTAAAATGTTTGTAATGAACATCATTAAATGATAGTCAATTTAATGTCTTCCTCAATTTAATACACATAAACCCACTATTTCCCTTGATGTTTGCTATGACAGAGTCAACATGGCCACATCAATGAAAATGATCCACAATCTCATCCAAAATTTGCTTAAAAAAAAGTCTAGAAGCCTAATTATCACCCAGAAAGACAGGCAGGATTAAATTAATCAGTATTTCAGCTGGCACGTGTCATATTCATTTGTAGAGGGTCTAAATGGAAATAGTCCCAATAATTAATTGGATATCTGATATGTGAGTCACATTAACAAAAATGGAAGGTACCCATAGGATAGGCTGAATATTCTTCACTGTGGAGTACAAAAAAGGTTGAAAAGCGATTTTGATCCAGGTGTACAAGATCATGAGTGGTTGAGACGCCACTAAAAAGGAGAAAAGCTGCAGAAGATTCAGAAATTTGGGAACAGAGGCTCAAGATGCAAGAGAAAAGTTTTTCTTTACTAAGAGGATAGTTATGGCCTGGAACTCACTGCCTCTAAGGGTAGTGAAAAGTCAATCGAGGTATTAAAAACAATTTGGTTAGGGTGAGGAAAATAATTTCTGGGGATACAGGACGCAAAATAAGACAGCTGTACCAAGATTCAGGCAAAGATCTAAAGGCCAAATGGCCCTTCCTGAGTTGTTAGTGACAAGAACCTTGGAGCGACCCCGGGAACCTTAGAATAAGGTGCTGGGAAGAACGTGAAGGGAAAGAATAGTGATGACAAGTGAAGGCGGGGGGGGGGGGGGGTAGAGAGAAGAGAATCTGAAGGAAGTCAAAGTAAAATTTTAATTGAAGTGCGTATACACGACCTTGAAATTAATTTTCTTGCAGGCATTTACAGGAAAATAAAATATAATGTAGAATTTGTGAAAAACTATACATAAACAAAGACCTGTATCACCTGTGCTAAACTAACATACAGGCACGCTGACGAGGCTGAGGATCGTCTTCTTTGTCGCCGAGTTCTCGGGACCTGTGCCGGTACCGGGCTGGGTGAGCACCGGGACGGCGAACGGCTGTAAACAAAGCGACGGGGTTGCTGCCCTGGGCGCCTCGTCCCCGGCAGCCGGAGTCAGGAAACGGTGCGGGCTCCGGTACTCCGCCGGCCGCTCAGGTACAGACAACCGCTCACACCTGAGGTGGCCCTGGCCCGGGCCCGGTCCTCGCCGCTTCCCCCCATTGTTTTCCACTCCTGGGGTAAATTTCGGGATTCCTCTGACTGAATTGAAACTCCCGCAGTTTAACTCCTCTTTTCCTCTCCCACCCAACGTGACCAGGTGCCGAGGCTTCCCAAGCCGGAGTAAAGTTGCCGCCCAAAAGAGACCTCCGAAACTTCCGTCCCCGCGGTCAGAGGTAACTCACCGGTTAATTTTCTGAGCGAATGCGCGGCGCTCGGTTGAAGTGGCCATGGTACCGCCGACAGGAACCTGAACGGCGGCTCCAGCCCTCTTCGCACTTCGGCAATCTTCGGAATGATTCGGCGAGCCGGGAAGAGGTCGGCTCGAACCTCGGGAGTCTCCGGGAGCTGAGATGGCAATCTCGATCGGCAGTCTTCGGGAAGTGGGGTGGCAGGAGGGATCGGCAATCTCCGGGAGTCGGGGATGCTGTCAGGATCGGCAATCTCCGGGAGTCGGGGATGCTGTCAGGATCGGCAATCTCCGGGAGTCGGGGATGCTGTCAGGATCGGCCATTTCCGGGAAGTAGGATGGTTGTCGGGATCGGCGGTCAGGAATGACTGCAGGGGTTGGCAATCTTCGGAAATTAGCTACCTAATTTCACAGATTATTTTTTAAATTAGAAAAATAAAAAGCTTCTGCGTAAATAAAAAAAAACGAAATTTGAGTGAAGACTCTCCGTTGGAGCAATTGATCTTTATCTCAGCTGAAATTTATTCTGTGCTTGGAGAAAACTTTTTAGAATTGTTGCAAACTTTATTTATGACTTTATGGAACCATATACACTATAGAGAAAGGAAGAATCTTTAGGCCTCCTCCGCATACGAGTTGGGAAAGTTGACCATCTCCGGCTCTGACCAAGGAGGTGTTCTTCCTCCGACCATTCTGTTTGCTGGTGGTCATGGCCATCGCAATGCTCTCTAGCGCTGTCTTCAGCACCTGGTCATGACGCCGCCGGTAGTGACCTTTCCCCAAGGCTTTAGGGCAGCTGCTGAGTTAAGAGTTAAAAACACACGTGGACTAAGATGTTAACTGTCCTGTGCTATCACCAGTGGGATCATCAGCTGATCTGCCACCTGTCTTCAGGAGTTTCGACCCGCTTATGATCAAGACTCCCTCGAGGTGGTGGGCCAGCAGTGCTAAAGCACCACCTCCCACTGGTGAGCTTAAAAACTTGGCATCTGCCTCTATCAGAGTTGTTGGTCACTTCCATCCAACAGATTGTCTGTTCTTCAGGTGTCTATGCAACTACTGAAGGGTTTGCAAAAGATGTATAACACTGTCTGACTATCTGCCCCTCTGGACATACTTGGTCCACACCCATGCTGATCCTGTCTCTGCTGTCTTAGCTACAGCCCTGCTGGTTGACTTGATCTCTCTTCTTCCAGGACTAGTTGGCGTCTGACTTTGCCTTTGGCCTTGTCATAGCGAGGTTGTGAAACGGAGCCCAGCCCCGCTCGCCCAGTTGACACTGTCCCCACCGGAGCCCTGTGTCTCAGCCAGGACTCTGCTACCACCAGCCCTTCCTGTGCCTTCCACTTCCTGCCCGTCCGTACCTGGATACCTGCTGTTGCCACTTTAGGGTCCTTGGAATCCCTGTACTGCAGCACCTCTCCTGTGCGGGAAACCCTGAACTCCTCGCCCAGGCTGCTGAAGGGAAGTCACAGCTTATTGCACCTTCCGTACAGTGCTGCGCAGCTCAACGAGGTGGGCCCAGCCACCTTCGAAGTTAGTTACTGACCTTTCTCTCCAGCAACTCCACAGTTGTCACAGGCACCTCGTATACCAGTGGCGGCCACAGGATTCGGGGTGGAATCTAGAGCAACACAAAATGCTGGAGGAACTGTGGCCAGTTAGCATCTATGGAGAGAAGTGAGTGGCTGGTGTTTCAGGTTGAGACCCTTCATATTTTCCCTATACTTACAATGAGGAGTTTGCTTTCATGGAGAAATGGATGTCAGGTAATTTCTTTTACACAGAGAGAGGTAGGTACATAGAAGGTGCTGCCGGGGTGGTGGAGGCAGATATGTTAGGAACATTTAACAAACTCTTAGATAGACATGTGGATGATAGAAAAGTGGACGGTTATGTAGGAAGGAAAAGTTAGATTGGTCTTAGCATGCATTATAAGGTCAGCACGACATTGTGGAATGAAGACCTGTACTGTGCTATAATGCTCTGTGAGAGCAGTTAGGCTGAATAGGTGCATTTAAGCGTAAAGAAGGAAAAGAGGTTATACTGAGAGTTTGATGAAGAAAGGTTTTGAGGTGCATTATCAACAATTAAGTGGAATAATTGAGGCAAATGTCTTGCCCACGGTGCATTTGAACTGGACTGGCAAAAACACAAAGCTGTGTTAGGAGTTTGAGAAGATTTGGTGTGTCAGCATGTAATAATAAACCAGATTCTGAATGGTGTCAGAATGTTTTGATGAGGTGCTGGAGAGGGTTCATGAGGGAAATGTGGGCAATGTGGTGTGCTTCTGGAAGGCTTTTCTACGAAATTAAACCATGTAGCATAGAGGAGACACAGACTGCTCAGATAAAAAAAACCAGTAAAGTAACAGCCAGTAGAGGGTCCTTGTAAACGATTCTTTACTGGACTGGAAGAAGATAAATGATGGTGTTGCCCAGAAACTGGTTTTGGGGCTTTTGTTTTTTGCTTTGTTCCAGACTTTTGGGGGTGGTGGTGCACATCACAGTTTCTAAATCTATTTTATTGTCACTGACATATGTCACGAAATTTATTGTTTTGTGGCAGCATTACAGTGCAATACATAAATACTGTATACTATAAATTACAATAAGAAATATATATTTTACACTCTCTTGCTCTACACACATACACACATACATAGAAACATAGAAAATAGGTGCAGGAGTAGGCCATTCGGCCCTTCGAGCCTGCACCGCCATTTAGTATGATCATGGCTGATCATCCAAAGAGAGTGAACTACTACTGTAGTGTTCATGGGTTCATGCAACATTGAGGAATCTGATGGCGGAGGGAAAGAAGCTGTTCCTAAAACGTTCTGGGGAAGGATTTCGGATCAAAACATTGACTGATTATTCCTCTCTATAGATAATGCCTGAACTGCTGAGGTCCTTCAGCAGTTTGCATATGTTACTCTGGATTTCCAGCACCTCCAGAGTCTAGTGTTCCTAAAACACTGAGAATGTTTTCTCGGGCTCCTTTATCTCCTCCCTAAGGGTAGCATTGAGAAGAGGATATGTTCTATATGTTGGGGGTCCTGAGTGATGGATGCCTCCATTTTAAGGCATTACCTTTTAAAGATGTCTCAATGCCGGAGAGGCTAGTGCCCATGATGGAGCTGAATATGGTTGTGATTCACAGCATCGTATCGCTGGCCAGTGGTGCAGTGGTATCAGCATCGGACTTTGGGACGAGTGGTACCAGCTTCAAATCCTTCCGGCTGCTTGCACGTGTTCCATCCATTCTGGGCTGAGTGTGAAGCTGCAACTTGGCTTCGTAAAAAACAAAACAAAAATGCTAAAGAATGAGGAATAACATCACAGCATTGTGAATTTCTGATGAAGAAGATGGTGGTAGTTTACAGCAGGATATAGACAGGCCCGTGGAAAGTGCAGATGCAGAAAAAGTTTAATGTAGAGAGAGGTTCCACAGGATTGGAGGGTTAGAGATGTTGTTCCCTTATTCAAGAAAGGGAGTAGAGATAGCCCTGCAAATTATAGACTAGTGAGTCTTACTTCAGTGGTTGGTAAGTTGATGGAAAAGATCCTGAGAGGCAGGATTTATGAACATTTAGAGAGGCATAATATAATTAGGAATAGTCAGCATGGCTTTGTCAAACAACAGGAATTCTGCAGATGCTGGAAATTCAAGCAACACACATAAAAGTTGCTGGTGAACGCAGCAGGCCAGGCAGCATCTCTAGGAAGAGGTGCAGTCGACGTTTCAGGCCGAGACCCTTCGTCAGGACTAACTGAAGGAAGAGTGAGTAAGGGATTTGAAAGTTGGAGGGGGAGGGGGAGATCCAAAATGATAGGAGAAGACAGGAGGGGGAGGGATGGAGCCAAGAGCTGGACCGGTGATAGGCAAAAGGGACACGAGAGGATTATGGAACAGGAGGTCCGGGAAGAAAGACGAGGGGGGGGACCCTGAGGATGGGCAAGGGGTATATTCAGAGGGACAGAGGGAGAAAAAGGAGAGTGAGAGAAAGAATGTGTGTATAAAAATAAGTAACAGATGGGGTACGAGGGGGAGGTGGGGCATTAAGATGAAGCCACACTCAGGTTGGAGGAACAACACCTTATATTCCGTCTGGGTAGCCTCCAACCTGATGGCATGAACATCAACTTCTCTAACTTCTGCTAATGCCCCACCTCCCCCTCGTATCCCATCTGTTACTTATTTTTATACACACATTCTTTCTCTCACTCTCCTTTTTCTCCCTCTGTCCCTCTGAATATACCCCTTGCCCATCCTCTGGGTCCCCCCCCCTTGTCTTTCTTCCCAGACCTCCCGTCCCATGATCCTCTCGTGTCCCTTTTGCCTGTCACCTGTCCAGCTCTTGGCTCCATCCCTCCCCCTCCTGTCTTCTCCTATCATTTTGGATCTCCCCCTCCCCCTCCCACTTTCAAATCCCTTACTCACTCTTCCTTCAGTTAGTCCTGACGAAGGGTCTCGGCCTGAAACGTCGACTGCACCTCTTCCTAGAGATGCTGCCTGGCCTGCTGCGTTCACCAGCAACTTTTATGTGTGTGGCTTTGTCAAAGGCAGGTTGTGTCCTTACGAGCTTGATCGAATTTTTTGAGGATGTGATTAAACACATTGATGAAGGTAGAGCAGTAGATGTAGTGTATATGGATTTCAGCAAGGCATTTGATAAGATATCCCATGTAGGGCTTGTTGAGAAAGTAAGGAGGCATGGGATCCAAGGGGACCTTGCTTTGTGGATCCAGAACTGGCTTGCCCACAGAAGGCAAAGAGTGGTTGTAGATGGGTCATATTCCGCATGGAGGTCGGTGACCAGTGGTGTGCCTCAGGGATCTGTTCTGGGACACTTCTCTTCGTGATTTTTTTATAAATGACCTGGATGAGGAAGTGGAGGGATGGGTTAGTAAATTTGCTGATGACACAAAGGTTGGGGGTGTTGTGAATAGTGTGGAGGGCTGTCAGAGGTTACAGCGGGACATCGATAGGATGAAAAACTGGGCTGAGAAGTGGCAGATGGAGTTCGACCCAGATAAGTGTGAGGTGGTTCATTTTGATAGGTCAAATATGATTGTAGATTATAGTATTAATGGTAAAACTCTTGGCAATGTGGAGGATCAGAGGGATCTTGGGGTCCGAGTCCATAGGACACTCAAAGCTGCAATGCAGGTTGACTTGGTGGTTAAGAAGGCATATGGTGCATTGGCCTTCATCAATCATAGGATTGAGTTTAAGAGCTGAGAGGTAATGTTGCAGCTATATAGGACCCTGGTCAGATCCCATTTGGAGTACTGTGTTCAGTTCTGGTCGCTTCATCACAGGAAGGATATGGAAACTATAGACAGGGTGCAGAGGAGGTTTACAAGGATATTGCCTGGATTGGGGAGCTCGGGGGATGAGATGTGACCTGATAGAGGTGTACAAGATGATGAGAGGCATTGATCATGTGGATAGTTAGAGGCTTTTTCCCAGGGCTGAGATGGCTAACACGAGAGGGCACAGTTTTAAGATGCTTGGAAGTAGGTACAGAGGAGATGTCAGGGGTAAGTTTTTTACACAGAGAGTGATGAGTGCATGGAATGGGCTGCCGGCAATGGTGGTGGAGATGGATACGATGGGGTCTTTTAAGAGACTTCTGGACAGGTACATGGAGCTTAGAGAAATAGAGGGCTGTGGGTAACCCTAGGTAATTTCTAAAGTAAGTATGTGTTTGGCACAGCATTGTGGGCCGAAGGGCCTGTATTGCGCTGTAGGTTTTCTATGTTTCTATGTCTATGTATTTGTAAGGGGATGCATTTAGTAAGGATAAATGAGAAAAGGTTTTGAAAAAAGGTAATGAGATTAGCTAAACAGTGAAATGCTTCTTTTGCATCAGTGATCAACGAACTCCAGGGATGTGCTGGTGGGGCCTCCAGGACCTGTGGGCACAATGTCAGAATTGAAGGATGTCCCTTTCGAATTGAGATGAGGAGATATTTCTTTAACCAGAAGGGGATGAATCTGTGGAATTCATTGCCACAGACGGCGGTGGAGGCCAAGTCAGTGGGTATACTTAAAACGGAGGCTGATAGATTCTTGATTAATGAGAGTTATGAGGAGAAGGCAGGAGAATGGGGTTGAGAGGGATAATAAATCAGCCATGATGGAATGGCGGAGCAGACTCGTTGGGCGAATGTCCCGTTTCTGCTCCTATGTTTTATGGTCTAATTTGGGCCCTTTTAAATTTTTTAAAAATTAGAGATACAACAGGGTAACAGGCCGTTCCAACCCAATTACACCCATGCTCAGTTACACCCATGTGAGCAATTAACCCGCTAACTCATTTGTCTTTGGAATGTGTGAGGAAATCGGAGCAACTGGGTGATCATGAGGAGAATGTACAAGCATTTTACAGACCCTGGTGGGAATTGATCTGGTTGCTGGCATAGTCACGGTGTTATGCTTATCAATATTCTGCCATGCCACCCTGTAATGAAGTATAAACGCAGGAAAATCACACTGAACCTTTTAGAAGCGTTGGCTTGGCCTCAGCAGGAATATTGTGTTCTGTTCTGCTTTCCACACAAAGGATGTTGGAGACCGAGTTTTGGGATGAGAGACACACGTACGGGTTAGAGAGGCTGAGACTGTTTTAAAGAAAAGGCTCCTGAGGACAATTGACAGAAGTATATGAAATCATGAGGGGTCTCCATAGAGTAGCTAGTGGAAGGTTGTTCTCTTCGGTGAAGGGAGCAAGGGTTGGAGGTCATGGTTATGAAATGAAGAAGAAAGAGAATTAAGAATGGTGTGTGTAAAACCAATCTTGGTGAATGTACGGTTGGAGTTTAGAATGTGGGATCTACAGGTGCATGGAAGCAGGTTACAGTGGGAGGGAACTGGATCAGTTTTGTAAACTGTAAAGTGAAAGTATCCACTCACTCAGTGCCCACTTTATGAGATACACCTGTACTCCTGCTTGTTAATGCAAATGTCTAACCGGCCAATCATGTGTCACAAACTCATGGTCTCCACATGAGCACACTGATCTTGGAACTTCACATTAAACATAAACGTAGTTTATGAGTACTTTTCAGTGACTGGGTCTGAGGTCACAAAGAAACACAGAGTGAGCTAATAATGGGAAGGGCCAAAATTCAGTGGCCACTTTACTAGGTACGTCTGTACACCTGCTCATTAATACAAATATCTAATCAGCCAATCCTGTGGCAGCAACTAAGTGCATAGAAGCATGCAGTCATGGTCAAGAGGTTCAATTGTTGTTCAGACTAAACAGCAGGAAGAAATGTGATCTAAGTGACTGTGGGATGATTGTTGGTGCCAGATGGGGTGGTTTGAGCATCTCAGAAACTGATGATCTCCTGGGATTTTCATGCACAGCAGTCTCTAGAGTTTGCTGACGATGGTGGAAAAAACAAAAAAGATCCAGTGAGCGGCAATTCTGTAGGTGAAAACACCTTGTTGATGAGAGAGGTCAGAGGAAAATGGTCAGACTAGTTCAAGATGACAGGAAGGCAACAGTAACTCAAATAACCACGTGTTACAACAGTGGTGCGCAAAAGAGCATTACTGATCGTATAATATGTCAAACCTTGAAGTGAATGAGGTACAGCAGCAGAAGACCAGAAGAACATACAGTACACTCAGTGGCCGCTTTGTTAGGTTCCCCCTGTACCTAATAAAGTGGCCACTGAGTATTTATATCACAGCCAGAACAAAAAAAGTTGTATTTCTTGATGAGTTGGTGGGAATTTATCCTCACCAATAAAATTATTTTCTTGATGTTCAAATTGTGTAAGTAATAAGTCAGGACAGTAAATCATAAACACAAGAGATTCTGCAGATGCCGGAAATCTAGATCACTGTACACAAAATGCCAGAGGAATGCAGCAGGCCTGGCAGCATCTGTGAAGGAGGATAAACAGGTCCTTGGGCCAAGACCCTTCACCTTGGCAGGACTTGCTCAAGATTTCCAGCATCTGCAGAATCTCATGTTTAGTATTTTCTTATGGACTTTTCCAAAATGAAACATTATTTTGTGAACCATCTCTTTATTTATTATTAGTGCCAACCATGACTCAGTGGGTGACACCTTTATGTAGCCAGGTTCTTCGTTCAATTTCTGCTCCAGAGGTTTGTGTGTAATATCTAATCAGACGCTGAGAGAGAGCTTCACAGTCTGAGGCTTTAGAGATCTTCGTTGTTGATTTGAGGGTGCCGACTGTACTGTTAGACAAGTGGAGAACATTCTTCCTAATTCTTGATCCACAATTCATAGAGCAATACAGCATGGATATGGGCCATTCGGCCCAACCAATCCATGCTGACCTCAGTGTCCACCCACTTAGTTCCAGTTGGCTGTGTTTGTCCCAATAACCTCAACAGAGAAAATTTATAAACACAAGAGATTCTGCGGATGCTGGAAATCTCGAGCAACACACACAAAATGTTGGAGGAACTCAACAAGTCAGGCTGCATCTGTGAAGGGGAGTAAACAGTCCATGCTTTGGGCTGAGACCCTATGAAATTTATATTCTGCTTATTGTGATATCAGTATTTGTGGTGAGTAATTTATGAAGCTGCAAACAACAATGACATATTGAAGGTACACCACCGACTGTAAAACACTTCAGAATGTCCTGAGGTTACATACCACAATTCTTTTTCTTTTTGAACTTAAAGTTATTAAGAATATATGTAATTGGGTATAACTCAATAATTTCTTTTTCTAACTTATATATGAACTGGAGAAATAGTTTGTGAATAAGAATTGTTTGAATCTTGGTCTCCTGGTTAAACTTAATAGTAAAAAAAAAGTGAGCTAGGCAATCGATGTCAGAGGTTCAACTGATCGTGGTCGTGGTTATTGTTGGGTGGAGATTATGGCAAAATCATTATCAGTCACTGAAATGTGGCTCCCAGCAAAAGAAGCGATAGTGGTGACACAGTTGAGTGAATAGCAAGTGGACAGAAGAGATAATGTCAGTGGACACTGACTAGTGGGAAAACTCAGGAGTAATGTTCAAAGCGCTTGGTGGTGAAAAGCATAAAGTGTTCAGTTATTCCCCTCTAGTGGCTGAGTCAGCTCATAGCTCTGGTTTTCTGAATAGACCAAAAGCACACTTACAGAACCGACTTTATCAGAATCAGAATCAGGTTTATTACCAATGACATATGTCGTGAAATTTGTTGTTTTGTGGCAGCAGTAAAGTGCAATACGTAAAATATATTATAAATTACAATAAGAAAACTGATGTTTGGTCTGAACAACAACTTATCCTCTTGACAATGCTTTATGTTCTGACATGCTTTTATGTAATGAGTTGTTTCACATTATTGGCAAAATCAATTTCTGTATTAACAGACAGGTGTTAAAGGTATGCCAAATAAGTGGCCACTGAGTGTGTGTATATATATATAGTGCTAAAACAGAGCAAATATAATGAGATAGTTGTCATGAGTTCATTGTCCATTCAGATATCTGATGGCCAAGGGGAAGGTGCTGTTCCTAAAATTTGATTGTGTGCCTTCTAGCTCCTGTACCTCCTCCCTGATGGTAGTGATGAGAAGAGGACATGTTCCTGGATGATGGATGCCACATTTTTTTAGGCATTCCCTTTTGTAGATATTCCCAGGAGAATGCCACAGCGACCGGTTACTAGCACTGAGCATGAGTATGTGGTGCAGAAGGGGAAGAGGGGAGCAGTAGTGATAGGGGACTCAATAGTCAGAGGAACAAGCAAGAGATACTGTGGATGTGGACAAGTCACAGGTGCCAGGGTCAGGGGCATCGAGGATCACATGCAAAGCATTTTGGAGGGGGAAGGAGAGCAGCTAGATATCTTGGCACATATTGGTACCAATGACATAGGAAGGGAAAGCAAAGAGGTCTGAAGAGAGAATTTAGAGAGCTAGGTAGAAAGCTGAGAACCAAGACCTCCCGGGTAGTAATTTTTGGACTGTTGCCTATGCCACGTTCCGGTGAGGGCAGAAACAAGATGATTTGGCAGATAAATGCATGGCTGAGAAGCTGGTGCAGGGGGCAGGGCTTCAGGTTCTTGGATCACTGGGATCTCTTCTGGAGGAGGTATGACCTGTTCAAAAGCGTTGGGTTGCACCTGAACCCAAGGGGGGACCAGTATTCTTGTGGGCAGGTTTGTTAGAGCTTTTGGGGAGGGTTTAAACTAATTTGGCTGGTGGGGGGGGGCGGGTGAGAACCAGAGTGAAGGAGCTCAGGATAGAACGTATGTTAAAAAAGCAAAGATATTGTGCAGTCAGACTGTCAGGAAGGGCAAGCAGATGAAAGGACATAATTGCAGCCAGCAGGATGAGTATCAGTGCATTAGGAATGCAGAATCAAAAAGAGTAGCAAATAATCAAAGTGTTATATCTCAATGCACAGGTTATAAGAAATAATCTTGTTGCACTTTTACAGATTATCAGGTATGATGTAGTGGCTGGAGGACGGTTGTAGTTGGGAGCTGAATGTCCAAGGTTGCATGTTGTATTAGAGGGATAGGAAGGTAGGCAGAGGGGGTGGTGTGGCTCTGCTGGTAAAGAATGGCATCAAATCAGTAGAAAGATGTGACACAGGATCAGAAGGTGTTGAATTGTTGTGGGTTCAGTGAAGAAAGTGCAAATGAAAAAAGGATGTTGATGGCAGCTATATACAGACCTCCCAACAGTAGCTGGGATGTGGACCACAGATTATAATGGGAAATAGAAAAGGTGGTCAAAAGGGCAATGTTATGATAGTCATGGAAGATTTTAACATACAGGTCGATTGGGAAAATCAGGTTTGTGATGAGTCTCAAGAGAGTGAGTTTGTTGAATGCTTACGAGATGCTTTATAGAGCAATTTGTCATTGAGCCTAGTAGGGGATCAGCTATACTGGATTGGGTGAAATGCAATGAACCAGATGTCAGACATCCCATCCTGCAAAAACTAATTTCAGGGAGGTAGCACCACCACCCCCCGTTGTGGTCCCTGAAAGAAATAAAAGCATAAGGCATAAGGTGTATCCTTATTTTAATGTCACATTTTCTGCATAAGACAATATAATATGTACTTATATTATATTATCATGGAGTCACTTTTTTATTCTATTACAACTTTAAACAAGTCTACAGGGAGTCTGGCCTCATCACATAGGACATCAATAGAGTGGCTACTTAGCAGCTAGCCAGCTAGTTTAAATAATGTTAGCTATGCTAATGAATGAATGATTCCTGTTAAACTCACCTCAACATGTCTTTTACAGTAACTTAACCCACCATGGACAATAGAAAAGTCACTGTTGCAAACAGTGCAGTGAGCAATACTGTCATTATTTTTCACCCCTATTAGTCAGGGGTACACTTTAGTGTAGTCTTGGGTGAAGTATGTTTTATATTTTCTTTTTTTGGAACACTCTGCCATGGCACTGCAGGACACTAAACTGAACTGATGGACAATGAAAGAGAGAGAGAGGTCGACTGTAAAGCCCGCCCACAGAGAAAACTGATAGGTCTACTTAGCACAAAGAGAGACCAATCAGGATTTTCTTTCTCTCTCCCTCTCTCTCTCTCTCTCTCTCTCTCTCTCTATCTCTATCTCTATCTCTATCTCTATCTCTATCTCTATCTCTCTCTCTCTCTCTCTCTCTCTCTCTCTTCCTCCCCCCCCCCACCTCACTCGCTTAATCTAAAAAAAAATTGATTTCCGGGATATTGTATATAATTTGCGGGCATCAGGGAGCGGCTATCAATATGCAGGAGACTTCCTGAACCTCCGGGAGAGATGGAATGTCTGAGATGTGATTAGGGAGCTTAAGGTAAAATATCCCTTAGGAGGCAGTGATCACAATATGATTGAGTTCAACTTGAAATTTGATAGGGAGAAAGTGAAGTCTGACATAGCAGTATTTCAGTGGAGCAAAGGAAATTACATTGGTATGAGAGAGGATTTGACCAAAGTAAATTGGAAGGAGATGTTGGCAGGGATGACAGCAGAGCAGCAATGGCATGAGTTTGTGGGAAAAATGAGGAAGGTGCAAGATAGTTGTATTCCAAAAACAAAGAAATACTCAAATGGCAAATTGGTACAACGGTAGTTGACAAGGGAATTCAAATCTAATGTGAAAGCAAAGGAGGGGGCATACAACAAAGCAAATATTAATGGGAAGATAGAGGGCTGAGAAGCTTTTAAAAACCTAATGAGAGCAACTAAAAGAATTGTTAGGAGGGAAGAGATGAAATATGAAAGCAAGCTAGCAAGAAATATCAAAGTGGATAGTAAAAGATTTATTAAGTATGTAAAAAATAAAAGAGAGATGAGAGTGGATATGGGTCTACTAGAAAATGAGGCCGCAGAAATAATAATGGGGACAAGGAAATGGCAGATGAACTAAATGAGCATTTTGCATCAGTCTTCACTATGGAAGACACTAGCAGTGTGCCAGATGTTGAAGGATGTGAGGGAAGAGAATTGAGTGCAGTTACTATTACAAGGGAGAAGGTGCTCAAAAAGCTGAAAGACCTAAGGGTACATAAGTCACCCAGGCCACATGGACTGCACCCTAGGTTTCTGAAAGAGGTAGCGGTAGAGATTGTGGAGGCTTTCGTAATGATCTTTCAAAAATCACCAGAGCATGACGCCAGAGGACTGAAAAAACTGCAAATATTATTCCACTCTTTAAGTGACTAGGAAGGCAGCAGAAAGGAAATTATAGACCAGTTAGCCTGACCTCAGTGGATGGGAAGATGTTAGAGACAATTGTTAAGGGTGAGGTGATGGAGTACTTGGTGACACAGGACAAGATAGGTCAAAGTCAGCATGGTTTCCTTAAGGGAAAATCTTGCCTAACAGAACTGTTGGAATTTTTTGAGGAAATTACAAGTAGGATGGATAAAGGGGATGTAGTGGATGTTGTATATTTGGACTTTCAGAAGGCCTTTGACAAGTGCCACACATGAGACTGCTTACCAAATTAAGATGGTATTACAGGACAGTTACTGGCATGGTTGGAGCATTAGCTGATAGGTAGGAGGCAGCGAGTGAGAATAAAAGAATCCTTTTCAGGCTGCCTGAGACTAGTAGTGTTACGCAGGGGTTGGTGTTGGGACCACTTCTTTTTATGCTGTATATCAATGATTTAGATGATAGAATAGATGCCTTTTTTGTAAAGTTTGCAGATAATACAAAGATTGTTGGAGGGGCAAGTACTGTTGAGAAAACAGGTAGGCTGCAGAAGGAATTATACAGATTAGGAGAATGGGTAAGAAAGGGGCAAATGAAATACCATTTTGGAAAATGCATGGTCATGCAGTTTGGTAGTGGAAATAAAAGTGTAGATTATTTTCTAAATGGTGAGAAAATCCAAAAACCTGAGATGCAGAGGGTTTGCGAGTCCTTGTGCAGAACACCCTGAAGGTTAACTTGCAGGTTGAGTTGTTAGTGAGGAAGGCAAATGCAATGTTAGCATTCATTTCAAGAGGTCTAGGATACAAGAGCAAGGATGTGATGCTGAGGCTTTATAAGGCACTGGTGAGGCCTCACCTTGAATATTATGAACAGTTTTCTCCTCATCTTAGAAAAGATGTGATAGCATCAAAGAAGATTCAGAGGAGGTTCACAAGGATGATTCCAGGAATGAAAAGGTTATCATACAAGGAACATTTGATGGCTCTGGGTCTGTACTTGCTGGAATTTTGAAGGATGTTGGGGAATCTCATTGAAACCTTCCAAATGTTATTTTTTATTGTAACTTTATTTTATGTATTGAACTGTACTGCTGCCACAAAACAACAAATTTGACAACAAATGTCAGTGATAATAAACTTGGTTGCAATTTTTGAACTGTCCTATAAAACCCTAACCATTACATTGGACTATTAATTTTCCACTCTCTCAACTTGCACTTGTGTTTCTATTGTCACGTAGGTCATGTATAATTTGTTACTTGCAGTATGTTAGCTTATGTTTAACATATCTGTAGTGAACTGTGCTGCTGCTGCAAAAAGATAATTTCACAGCCTTTATACCCTGTGTTTCAGTACCTCACAGCAACAAACTTGAAGTTTTGTTCAATGAGAGTGAAAGATGTCCACTCGTTGGGGAGCTCCCATGAACCAATAAATTTCTAAGCAATATATTCTTTCCTCCTGTCTCTGTACCCAACTCAGAACTATCCATCTCAGGACTACCCAACTCGGAACTACCCAACTCGGAACTACCCACCTCATAACTACCCACCTCATAACTACCCACCTCAGGACTACCCAACTCAGGACTACCCAACTCAGGACTACGCATCTCAGAACTACGCATCTCAGAACTACGCATCTCCGAACTACCCAACTCCGAACTACCCAACTCAGAACTATCCACCCCACCTCTTGGTGCCTCACTCTGCCTGTAGGCTGCTCCATCCAGAGCATGGTGTGTGATCCTTTCCCAGTCATCTGTTGGTTTCTAAAGGACACACTATCTTCTTTGTAATCATCCCAAAGTTTGTGCAGTGCCTGTCCCTTGAGATTCAGAGTACCATTTCTTGGGAAACCATACATGGAGTGGAATTCATTCAATTTGAGTAAGCCACCCTGTACTTTTCTTCCTAATCAAAATTCCCATGAACGAATGCCATTTATTGAAGTATGTCATACCAAAGGCGCTCTAGTATGATTGAATACTTAAGCAGCGATTTAGATTAATCTATTTATCACATGCACATCAGAACGTACAGTGAAATGTGTTACTTGCTTTTACTATCAATGCAGCCTAAGGATGTGCTGGGGCCATCCCCCAGGAACCGCCAGCATCAACTTCGCATGCCAACAGTATTCAGCAGAACAACACCAGCAACAATACAAATACATGTGGACTCACTGAACAGGAGACAGTGGGGAAACCATGGAGGATAGAGGGAAGGGAGTACACCATATACTTGTCAATTTGTCTTGCTATTCTTACACAAAAACATTTTTATCAACTTTGATATCTGAGACCTGAGTTTGCTTTTTTTTTGCTATATTCTGTGTATCTCGCTCATATTTCTCAGCTATTGAAGACTCTGTCACTGTTGTAACAAATAAAGGAACATGTCAGTTATACTTATTATTGAAAGCACATTCTTTGTATGTATCACTTTACAAAATTAGATTAAAAATGTCCAACTGTGCATACTATTTCAATTATTCATGGCTAGTAACTTCTTAAGACCAATTTAAAGCGGAACTGCCCAGCCCAACCCAGGACATTCACCTAGATTAGTCTTAATCTTGTTTGCACAGTTTGAATATATCTAACTCCCTCCCAAAAGTAAAGACCAGTGGACATAGGAGCAGAATTTAGCCATTTGGCCCATCAAGTCTATTCTGTCATTCTTCCAAGGCTAATATTTTATCCTCTCACCCCATTCTCCTGTCTTCTCCCTGAAACCTTTGACAACTCTACAAATCAAGAACCTATCAAGTCTGCATCTTGTATGAAGTGCCTGCAGCATTATAACGTCTGTTTTTAACTTGTATCATTAATGCACCTAAATGTCAATCTTCTGAAATATATTTTATTATTCGTTAATATTACCTTATCTGGTGTATGTGGGTTGTATGTACTGTGTTGTGCACCTTGGTCTGCATGTTTTTCAACAGTAAACTTGGTAGCCTTTACAAACGTCTGTGAAAATGAACTCCTCAGGTTCACCAGCCTCTGGCTAAAGATATTGCTCCTCATCTCTGCTCTAGTGGGATGTTCTTGTATTCTGAGGCTGGCCCCTCTGGTCCAAGACTCCTACACTATAGGAAACATCTGCTCCACATCCACTCTATTAAGGTCTTTCAACATTTGATAGGTTTCAATGAGATCCCCTGTCATTCTTCTGAACTCCAGTGAGTACAGGGCCAGAGTCATCAAATGCTCCTCATACGTTAACCTTTCATTCCTGGGATCATTCTCATGAACCTCCCCTGAACCCTCTCCAATGCTAGCACATTCTCTCTTAGAAAGGGGGCCCAGAGCTGCTCACAATACTCCTAGTGCAGCTCGGCCAATGTCTGAGTATTACATCTTTGCTTTTACAGTATGGTCTTGTCCTCTCAAATGAATGCTAACAATGTATTTGCCTTTTGCCATGGACTCAAACATGACATGAATGATTGCAAACCACACAAAATGCTGGAGAAATTCAGCAGGTCAGGTAACTTCCGTGGAAATGAATGAACAGTCGACGTTTCAGGCCGAGACCCTTCTTCAGGACTGAAAGGAAGGGGGAGGACACCAGAATAAAAAGGTGGGGGGAGGTTTGGGAGGAGAATTGCCGGAAGGTGATAGGGGAAGCCATTTGAATGGAAAAGGTAAAGGGCTGGAGAGGAAGGAATCTGATAGGAGAGGAGAGTGGACCATGGGAGAAAGGGAAGGAGGAGAGGCACGAGCAGGAGGTGATAGGCAGCTGAGAAGAGGTAATTGGCCAGAGTGGGGAATAGAAGAAGAGGGGAGGAGGAAGGAAAACTTGTTGTTGCCAGAATCAAGTTGGAGTTGGCCTCCACCATGAGGGTGGCTTCTTCATGGCACACGAGGAGACCATAGACCGACATGTTGGAATGGGAATAGGATTCGTAATTAAAATGTGCGGCTACCAAGAAGTACCAGTTTTGGCGGATGGAGCGGAGGTGCTCAATGAAGCGGTCTCCCAAATTACGACGGGTCTCACCACTGGGAAGCTGCATTGGGAGCACGATACATAGACAACCCAGCAGATTTGCAGGTGAGTGTTGCATCACCTGAAGGACTGTTTGTGGCCCTGAATGGTGGTGTGAGGGAGGAGGTGAGTGGGCGGGTGTAGTACTTTGGACAAGGGAGAAATCACTCTGGAAAGCGGAGAGTGGGGGGTGAGGGGGATAGAATGGAATTGAGGCATAGGACACGAGTTCAGTGGGGCAGGAGAAGGCAGAGGCAATAGGCCTACCCAGACAGTCTGTTATGTGGATCTTGAGTCGGAGACAGAAGCAAGCGGTGCAGGGTAAAGGACCTGTGAGCTTGGTGACAGTAGATGGGAGTTCTCCAGAATTGATGAGGTCAGTGATGGTGTTGGAGACAGTCTTCTGATGGTCCAAAATTGAGTCCTCTTCAAGGGGTGGGCATGAGGAGGTGTCTGAGAGTTGCTGCCTGGTCTCAGCGAAGTAGAGATCAATACTCCACACTACAACAGCACCCCAAAGCCCTTTCTCTGTGGGTTTGATAGTAAGTTTGGGATTGGTGCAGAGAGAATGGAGGACAGTTATGCAATTATGAATGATTATATAATCTGACATTAAGTGTACTAGAGATTATTGGGAACACAGTAGTAGTAGTCAGGAGCATACTGGGTCAGACTTTAGAACAGAGATGAGGAGGAATTTCTGAAGCCAGAGATGGTGAATCTGTGGAATTCATTGCTACAGACAGCTGTAGAGGCTATGTCATTGTGTATATTTAAAGTGGAGGTTGATAGATCTTGGAGCGGGAAGCGCAGAATCAAATATCGCTGTGATGATTGTACGTTCTAGTATCAATTGTTTGGCGACAATAAAGTATAAAGATTAGTAAGGTTGTCAAAGGTTACAGGGAGGAGTTTGAGAGGGATATTAAATCAGCCATGATTAAATAGCGGTGCAGACTCAATAGGCCTAATTCTTATGGCCTTACATATGACTTCCCAAAGTGTAACACATCACACTTGCTTGGACAGAACAGCATCTGCTATTTTCTGCCCATATCTCCAATTGATCCAGATCCTGGTCCTTTGACAAACCTGTTTGCAACTCCAGCAATCTTTGTATCATCTGCAAAATCACTAATTAACCCTTTTAGAATTTCATGTAAATCATTTACACTCAGAGGCCACGAGGTCACCAATAAAATGGCCACTGAGTTCATGGTCTTCTGCTGCTGTAGCCCATCCATTTCAAGGTTCAATGTGTTCTGTGTTCAGAGATGCTCTTCTGTACACCACTATTGTAACATCTGAGTTACTGTCACCATCCTGTCACCTTGAACCAGCTTGGCTATTCTCCTCTGTCCTCTCCCATTAACAAGGTGTTTTTGCCCATAGAACTGCTGCTCTCTCGATGTTGTTAGTTTTATGCAACATTCTCTGTAAACTCTAAACACTGCTGTGCATGAATATCCCATTTTCTGAGATACTCAGATCACCCCATCTGGCACCAACAATCACTCCACGGTCAAAGTTACTTAGATCACATTTCTTCCCCATTCTGATGTTTGGTCTGAACAGCAACTGAACCTCTTGACCATGGCTGCATGCTCTTATGCATTGAGTTGCTGCCACATGTTTGGCTGATTAGATATTTGCATTATTGAGCAGGTGTACAGGTGTATCTAATAAAGTATCACTGACTGTACATCTCCAATAACAGAAGACCCTGCACGGGTCCCCATGAAACACCACTGGTCTCAGACTTCCAGTCAGAACAGTATCCCTTCACTGTCTTCTATGTACAAGCCAGTTTTGATGGGACTGTGGAAATGAGAGCAAGAGGTGCCATGGTAAAGCGTAATGCTATTACAGTGCCAGGAATCAGCGACTGGGGTTCAATTCCCTCTGCTGTCTGTAAGGAGTTTGTACGTTCTCCCCGTGACTGCACGGGTTTCTCCCAGCTGCTCCAGTTTCCTCTCACATTCCAAAAACATACGGGTTAGGGTAGTGAGTTGTGGGCATGCTATGTTGGCGCCAGAAGCATGGTGATTCTTGCAGGCTGCCCCCAGCACAATCCTCAGATTGTGTTGGTCATTGACGCAAACGATGCGTTTCACTGTATGGTTCGATGTACATGTCACAGATAATGCCAATCTTTAAAATATTTAAGTCAAGGAAGATGTAAAATTGGGAACCAGAAACAAGGTAAATTTAGGTCTGGAGGTGAGTGGTTGAGAGTAGAGAGAAGAAATGGGGACAGGGCGAGGCAAGATGAGGGGAGATGATGTTTGAAAACTTTGTCTTTGTGCTTTGAAATCTTAGTTTTTCACAGCACAGTTGGTTTGGGCTGAGTTTACATTAGTTACCACATACCGAGTGTGCTGGAATCAGTATAAACAGCTCCCTTGGTCCAATTAATCAAGGGATGACAGTCTCTATTTAAATGTATTGTGTTTACTCAGCCTCACAGTTTGTTTTCCAAGCCACAGTTCAGTCCCCTCAGCTGAACTCATCTTTCATTGAGAGCTGTTATCAAGGGTACAGTTGAATAATGTGATGGCTGCTCTATGGTTAGATTGTTCAGGGTTTATCTACTCCATAACTCAAATGATTTTGCTTTCAAAAGAGGGTAAATATTTACTTCAGAGGACTGACTGTTTGGCAGATCCCAGCAAGGCTTCTCTCCCGTCCTGTTCACCCACTGATAGATTACTTTCCAAGTATTAAGGTTGTTAACAACAATTTAAAGTGAACGTTATCTTTAGGATCTCATGCATTATTCTTGTGGCCCACCCACTTCACCTCCTCCCTTACCAGCCCTCAACTGCAACGGAGATCCCTCCCTGCCATCCTCGTCTGGGATCATAGTTACGATTCCTGAATGCTACAGTGTGACTCCGGGACCGAGTACTGTGAATAAACCCTAAAAGCAATATAATTTCCAAGCCCAGCTTCTGAAGTCGCAAGCGGTGCTTCTTTAGCTGGAGATTCTGAAGTTGATACTGCTCAGGTGGGCCTTACCCAGATCGCTTTGCGGAGTCAGGTAGGAATTGTGAAGTGAGGGGGCGCAGTGGGTGCTTTGAATGCCCTGCTCTGGGTGGTGGTGGATGCATGCACAACAGAGGTGTTCAAGAGGCTCTTAGGAAGGCAGATGAACGTGCAGGAAAGGAAATGATATGGACATTGTGGAGGCAGAGGGGATTCATTTAGTTGGCCAACTGGTTACGAATTTAGTTGGTTTGTGGGCCGACGAGTCTGTTTTAGTGTTGTACTGTTCTATGTTCTATGCCACCTACAAAATGCTCTGCCTTAACCTCCACCTCCACCCCTGGAACACCCCTCCAAGTTCACCCTTACCTCTCCCTTTCAGTTCCATTCCCGGTTCTGCTTGCGCGGCCCAGTACAGGGTCCCGGATCCCGGGGCTCTGAGTGAGAAGAGCTTTCCTCAGATCCCTTCATTCTTAAGGGAGAAGGTTGAACAAATTCGGGGTGTTTTCTCTAGGGTGGTGGAGGCTGAGGGGAGACTTGATAAAGGTGTTTATAAGATTATAAGAGGCATAGACGTGGAAGACAGCTTCTACCTTTTTCCCAGGGTTGAAATGTCTCATACCAGCGGACATACGTTTAAGGTGAGAGGGTAAGTCCAAAGGAGAGGTGCAGAGCCAGTTTTATTTTTACAGCGAGAGTGATGGACGCCTGGAATTTGCTGCCTGATGTGGTGGAGGGTGGGGAGAGGACAGGTACAATAGGGGCATTCATTAGATAGGCATTAGAATGTGCAGGAAATAGAAGGGACTGGACATTGTGTAGACAGAAGGGATTAGTTGTTCATTTAATTATAATTTAATTAGTTTGGCACAACATCATGGGCTGAAGGGCCTGTTCATGTGCTGTTCTGTTCTGTGAAAGTAGAATAAATCATTCTTTTAGATAACTCCGGCTACCCTGATACACATCGACCAACCCTTTGCCGTTGCGAGGATATTGGTGGGTCAGCAGCCCTTCCACGTGTTGATCAGGTTCTCCATGCGCGACTGGACACCAATTTCTAGGTTCCTAGGATCCTCAGCCAATAAAGGAACCGTGTGGAAGATTAGCTTTCTTTGTCACATGTAAATCACAACATCAGAACATACGGTGAATGTGTTGTTTGTGTGAATGACCAACACAGTACTCTGGTTTCCTCCCACAATGGAAGGAGGTATGGGTTAGGGTTAGTGAGTTCTGGGCACTCTACGTTGATGCTGGAAGCATGGCGACACTTGCGGGCTGCCCCCAGCACATCCATGGACTGTGCTGGTTGTTGATGCAAGTGATGCATTTCACCATATGTTTCGATGTACCGTACGTGACAAATAAAGGTAATCTCTTTCTTTGTCTTTTGAAACATTCTCACAGTTGTCTGCACCATCGCACCAACATTACACAGATGCAGGAATCATAGGTTAGGCCACACTTGAAGTTTTATATGCGGCTCTTTTTGCCACATCACAGGAAGGATGAGGTTAAGTAGACAGGGTGCAGTAAAGCTCCACAAGAATGCTGCCAGTACTGGAGGGCTTGAGTAACAAGGAGAGATTGGATAGGCTGGGACTGTTTTCCTTGCATAAAGGAAGCTGAGGGGTGACCTTATAGAGGTTTATAAACTCATGAGGGTCAGAGATAGGGGAGGTAATCACAGTCTTTTTTCTTGGATAGGTAATATTAAAATTAGAGGGCATAGTTTGAAGGGAAAGATTTAAAGGGGATCTGAGAGCATAGTAGATACCTGGAGTGAGCTGCCGGAGGTTGCGATAGAGGCTGATATAGACACAACATTTAAAAGATGGTTATACGGATAGGAAAGGTTCACCAAACACAAGCAGCTGAATTAGCATAGATTGTCGTCTCCTTTTGCATGAAGATGTTATGAGAGCCTGCTTCTGCGCTGTGTAATTCTGCATCAAAAGTAATTTAGTAAATGAACTTTCTAATTAAGCCAGATGAAAGGTCCTGACCTGAAATGTTGACTGCCCATTTCACTGCACAGATTTCTAAATGGTACACAAACCCATTAACACTATCTCATGAAGGAAAAGAGGCTTTCCAGCCATAATAAGCAAATAATTTCTCCTGTTTTATGTTCTGAAATGTACATACACAACACGCAATTTCAGGCAATAAAAGTTGCATATCTCCCTCCATTTAATATCACAGCATGTTAAGCAAAATCGATTGCTCAATCTATCCACACAATTTTTCATCAATTATCCATGACATTATAAAGGGGACAAGATATAGAATCTTCAGATTATTCTGTCTTCTAACCTTTGTTCCTTGATATAATTCTTTATTTGGGCACTATTAATTTATTTTGTAATTTATCATAATTTTACTGATTTTGCATTGTACTGCTGTTGCAAACAACAAGTTTCATGTAATAGATAGTGGGGCTGGGGTGGGAGGTGCTAACTAGAATGACAGGGCAGTTAATCTGATCAAAAGTTCTAGATAGCAATCCCCCACCCCACCCCCCGCCATCTATCTGCTACCTCAGTCACTTCACTCTACTGTAAATACTTTAAACCACTTTTTATAATGCTGTTTACTGTATATTCTGGTATTTATATACTTATGCACATTTTATTCCGTATTCATACTTTTAACCTCTGACATATTTTATGTACACTCAGTGGCCACTTTATTAGGTACACCAGTACATCTTGTAAGTGCTAATCTCTAATCAGCAAACATGTTGCAGCAACTCAATACATTAAAGCATGCAGACATGGTCGAGAGGTTCAGTTGTTGTTCAGACCAAACATCAGAATGGGGAAGAAATGTGATCTAAGTGACCTTAGCTGTGGAATGGTGGTTGGTGCCAGACGAGGTGGTTTGAGTCTCTCGGAAACTGCTGATCCCCCAGGATTTTCACACACAACAGTCTCTAGAGTTTACAAAGAATGGTGTGAAAAACAAAAAAAAATCTAGTAAGTGGTACAAACATGAGAAAATCTGTAGACGCTGGAAATCCAAAGCAATCCACACAAAATACAGGAGGAAATCTCTTGTCCAGGAAACATCTACAGAAAAGATTAAACAGTCGATGTTTAGTGTCCAAAATGTTGACTGTTTGCTCTTTTCCATAAATACTGCCCAGCCTGCTGAGTTCCTCTAGCATCTTGTGTGTGTTAATCTAGTGAGCAGCTATTCTCTGGGCAAAAACGAGGTCAGAAAAAAATGGCCAGACTGGTCCAAGCTGGCAGAAGGGCGACAGTAACTCAAGTAACCACATGTTACAACAGCGGAGTGCAGAAGAACGTCTCTAAACGCACAACACATTGAACCTAGAAGTGGATGGGCTACAGTAGCAGAAGACAATGAGCATACACTCAGTGGCCACTTCATTAGGTACAGGAGGTGCAATTATTTATTCTTTAAATTTGTTGAATGTTGTTGTTTTTTACTGCAACCTGAACAATACACTACAGCAAATTCCTAATATATGTCAATATATTTGGTGAATAAAGTTGATCTTTTGCATAAGACGGCGATATTAACTTGATTCTGATTCTGATTTTATGACGAAGATACCAAAGCCATTGCAGAGCAGGGGATAGAGACGTGGATCGCTGAACATGGACAGCAGAGGGCCTTACGTACAACCCAACATGGACAGCAGAGGGCAGAGTCTGGTTGCTGCCAGAGCCACAGAGAAGAAGGTGTCGGTGCCCACTAAAGCGAGAGCCAATGACAAAACTGCACCAGAGGTAAGGCGTGGGACAGCAACCACATGCTAACATAACGTGGTGAAAGTTTTTTTAGTTTTGGCTTCACATTCATCCCTCTCCCCCCACCTGTCCCTATCTATTACCTCAGAATCTGAACTACACAGTAAACACTTTAAACTGCTTTTATAATGCTGTTTACTTTGCAAATATATGCTGGTATTCAGGCATTTATGCACAGTTTATTCCATATCTGAACTTCTGGCATTATTTTTATATAAACGAGCCATCCAAGTACAAAAAGACATCTACCTATGTTTCATTGACTATACAAAAGCTTTTGACACTGTCAGACAGCAAGATCTTCTGGAAATGCTTCAAGATCTTGACATAGATGGGAAAGATATACATTTCCTAAGAAAGTTATTCTGGGACGAGACAGCATCCATCAGAATAGAAGCAGAAGTGAGTGAGTATGTGAATATCATGAGAGGAGTCAGGCAAGGTTGTGTCTTTTCACCAGACTTATTCAACCTGTATAGTGAAAATATATTGAGAAGTATCAAAGACATCAAAGGATTCACAATCGGAGGCCATAATATAAATAACATAAGATATGCTGATGACATCGTACTAATAGCTGACTCAGAAACAAAATTCAAGAACTACTCACTATAGTGGCAGCAGAAAGTAATCGCAGAGGCCTCTCAATCAACACCAAGAAGACAGAAAGCGTGGTCATCTCCAGAAAGACAAACATCCCACAATGTGTGATCAAGATCGGAAATACAAACATCAAACAAGTCAACAAATTCCGATATCTTGGTAGCCTAGTAACAAGTAATGGCAGGTGCGACACAGATATCAAATACAGAACAGCAATGGCGAAAGAAGCTTTCCAAAAAATGAAGACCATATTAACAGACAGAAAGATGAGCACGTACACTAAAAACAGAATACTGCAGTGCTACATTTATTCTATCCTGACTTATGGAAGTGAATGCTGGACCATTTCTCCAGCAATGGAAAAGAGACTAGAAGCAGCTGAATTATGGCTCTACAGGAGAATGTTAAAAACATCATGGACCACACACACATCAAATGAAGAAGTTCTCAGAAGAGCCCAAGCAGTTCGATCACTCATACCAACAATAAGAGAAAGACAACTCAGATTCCTAGGACACATCATGTGGAAAGATGAACTAGAAACACTCATACTCTCTGGAAAGATCGAGGGGAGCAAACCTAGAGGAAGACCTCGGCTTATGTACATCAAAAGCATAGCCAGGTGGCTACACATCGAGGAAATGGAAGTCATCCAAAAAACAAAGGATAGATCCATATGGAAAACCATGGTCACCAAAGTCCACATTGGATATGGTACCTAGACAGACTCAGACGTTCTTTACAATTCTTGAATGTTGTTATTTTTTGTTGCACATCCGTCAAGTTCCTAATGCATGCAAACGTATATGATGAATAAAATTGATCCATGATCATTGTTTGCTGTCAGACGTACCAAGATCGAGAGAAAAACCACTCCATCCAGGACTTTCAGTATTCGGTAGGTGTGCAGCCATAAACTTACTCAGTACGTCCATGGCCTCATCCTGTGCATCATCAGTCCAATTTTTTTGTCCTCCAAGCGTCCCAAAATATAACCAAAACCTTTCTGTTTCTGGACTACTGAACTATTTCGTGATCATATGCCAGAACCAGCTGATATCTTACAGCATATCCTTTGGAAACAGAGAGTAGTGGACTCAGGCAGTTCAGTGACAAGTACCACTCTCCATCAAGGATGTATACAAGAAGCAATATCTCAGAAAGGCAATGTCCAACATCTGGGCCGTGCCTTCTTCTTGATATTGCCAACATGAGCCTGAAGACCCCCACCTCAAAGTTCAACAACAGCTTCTTCCCCACAGCCATTGGGGTTTGTACCCAGCTGAAAGCTCTGACTTTACCTTAAACTGCACTTCTTTTCTTTTCCCTCAACTCACACTGGCGTCATTTATTTTGATGTTTATCTTTTCATGATTTAAGTTTACGTTAACTTTTGTTTGCCATGGTTGTAGTGTGCTATGTTGCTGCTGCTAAAAATTAACTCTCATAGCACCTACACCATGTGTCTTCCTTGCCATTGACAATAAGCTTGAACCTGAACCCCCATTTCGAACAGGGTCCAGTGGGAAGCATTCTCTTGACCAGGGTGATATAAACACTGCCTGTTTAATCTCCTCTATTTGTTTGCAGCCTCGAGCGATGAAAGGGAAAGGTTCAATGGGAAACATTGCAAATGGGGCACCAACTCTCTCCTTTACTATCAGTGGACTTCTCATTGCCCGGAGACTGACGAAGAATCTGAAGGTGACTAAGAATGTTGTTCCAGTAGAAAAGAATTTGAGATTTAAGAGGAGGAAATAGATAACCAAATTCTGTTTTTATCTTGGAAGGAGAGAACGGCATTGAAGATAGCTGCCAAGAAGCCAGTTGTCACCAAGATTGTAAATGAAAAGGTCAGGTTTTTAAAGGCCAGAGAGCCTCTTCCTACTTCTAATTCTTCTAGAAATAGGCCCCTCAGCGCACACATCCACAGTGACAGTTACACCCATCCACTATGTCCTTAGCCTTCAATGCTTTCACAGTTTGGGTGACGTCTAGATGTTGGCAGCTAGGAGCTTAACGTCCAAGGATAAACATCGTATCAAAGTGATAGGCGGGTAGGCAGACAGGGCGGTGTGGCTCTGCTGGTAAAAAAAATTGAAATCAAATCATCAGAACGAGGTGACATAGGGTTGGAAAGTGTTGGATTGTGATGGGTAGAGCTAAGGAACTGCAAGGATGAAAAGACCCTGATGGGAAGTACATACAGATCCCCAAACCGTAGTAAGGATGTGGTCTACAGACTACAATGGGAGATAGAAAATACCTGTCAAAAGGGCAATGTTACAAAAGTCATGGAGGATTTCAATATGGAGATGGATTGGGAAAATTAGGTTGGTACTGGATCCAAAGAGGGAGAATTTCTAGTATGACTCCAAGATGACTTTTTTGAGCAGATCATGGTTGAGCCCACTAGGGGATCAGCTATTCTGGATCAGCTATTCTGGATCAGAATAGAGAGCTTAAGGTAAAGGAAACCTTAGGGGAGGTGATCATAATAAAGTAGAATTCACCTGCAATTTGAGAAGAAGCTAAAGTCAGATGTATCAGTATTTTAGTAAAGTAAAGGGAATTACAGAGGCATGAGAGAGGAGCCGGCCAAAATTGATTGGAGAAGAATACTGGCATCAGCAGAGAAGCAATGGCTGGAATTTCTGGAAGAAATTTGGAAGGCATAGGATATCTATGTCCCAAAGAGAAAGAAGTATTCTGAAGGCAAGATGACACAACTGTTGCTACCAAGAGAAGTCAAAGCCGGCATAAAAGCCACAGAGGGGGCATATAATAGAACAAAAATTATTGGGAAGTTAGAAGATTGGGAAGCTTTTAAAAATCAAAAGAAAGCAACTAAAAAGTTATAAAGAAGGAAAAGATGGAATATGAAGGTAAACTAGTCAATAATATTAAAGAGGAACCAAAATTTTCTTCAGATACATGAAGTATCTGAAGAGGTGAGAGTTGATATCGGACATCTGGAAAATGATACTGGAGAAGCAGTAATGGGGTCAAGAAAATGGCAAGTGAACTGGATTTTGCATCATTCTTCACCCTAGAAGACACCAGCACTATGCCAGAAGTTTGAGAGTGTCAGGGGGAAGAAGTATGTGGAGTTGCCATGACTTGAGAGAAGACTCTTGGGAAACTGAAAGGTCTGAAGGTAGATAAGTCACCTAGACCAGATGGTATATACCCCAGTGGTAGCTGAAGAGATTGTAGAGGAAATAGTAATGAACTTTGAATGGTCGATTGATTCTGGCATGGTTCCAGAGGAATGAAAAATTGCATATGTCACTCCACTCTTTAAGAAGGGAGAAAGGCGGAAGAAAGGAATGGAATAAAGGGAATAACAGAGGCATGAGAGAGCAGCTTGCCCAGGTGGATCAGAAGAGGATACTGGCAGGGATGATGGCAGAGCAGAGGTGGCTGAAGTTTCTGAGAATAGTTCACAAGGCACAGGATAGATTAGTCCCACAGAAGAAGTTGTTCTCAAATGGCAGGAGTAGGCAACCAGGCCTGAGAAAGGAAGTTAAGGACTGCATAAAAGCCGAGGAAAGGGCATGTAAGGTAGCAAGAGCGAGTGGGAAATTGTATAATTGGGAAGCTTTTAAAATCTAGCAAAAGGCAACTAAAAAAGCTGTAAGAAAGGAAAAGATGAAATATGAGAGCAAACTAGCTAGTAATATAAAGCAGGAAGTTTTTTTTCAGTTATATAAAGAATAAGAGGGAGCTGAGAGTTGATATTGAACCACTGGAAAATGGTGCTGGTGAGGTAGTAATGGGGGACAAAGAAATGGAAGATGAACTTAATGGATACTTTGCAACAGTCTTCACTGTGGAAGACACTAGCAGTGTACCAGAGGTCCATTGAGTGTCAGGGAGCAGGAGTGAGTGCCATTGCTATTAATAAGGAAAAAGTGCTAGGCAAACTAAAAGGTTTAAAGGTGGATAAGTCACCTGAACCAGATGGACTACATCCCAGAGTACCGAGAGAGGTTGCTGAAGAGATAACGGATGTATTGTTCATGAACTTTCAAGAATCACTTGATTCTGGCATGGTCTCGGAGGACTGGAAGATTGCAAATGTCACTCCACTCTTTAAGAAGGGAGGAAGGCAAAAGAAAGGAAACTATTGGCTAGTTAGCTTAACCTCAGTGGTTGGGAAAGTGTTGGAGTCTATTATTGAGGATGAGGTTTCGGGATACTTGGAGACTATTGACAAAATAAGTCAAAGTCAGCATGGTTTCTGTGAAGGGGAATCTTGCCTGGCAAATCTGTTAGAGTTCTTCGAGGAAGTAACAAGCAGGGTGGACAAAAGAGAGGTAGTGGATGCCATTTACTTGGATTTTCAGAACGCATTTGATAAGGCGCCACACATGAGGCTACCTAACAAGATAAAATCCTATGGCGTTACAGGAAAGATATTGGTATGGATAGAGGAATAGCTGACAGGCAGGAGACAGCAAGTGGGAATGAAAGGGGCCTTTTCTGCTTGACTGCCAGTGATTATTGTGTTCCTCATGGGGTCAGTATTGGGACTGCAACTTTTTACACTGTTTGTCATTTATTTAGATAACAGAATTGATGGCTTTGTGGCAAAGTTTGTGGATATTACGAAGATAGGTGGAGGGGTAGGTGATGCTGAGGAAGCAATGGGATTGCAGCAGGATTTAGACAAATTGGAAGAATGGGCAAAAAAGTGGAAGACAGAATACAGTGTTGTGAAATATATGATAATGCATTTTGGTAAAAGGGACAATAGTGCTGGCTATTATCTAAATTGGGAGAAGTTTCAAACATCAGAGGTGCAGAGGAACTTAGGAGTCCTCATGCAAGACTGTTGGGAGGTTAGTTTACAGGTTGAGTCTGTGGTAAAGAAGGCAAATGCAATATTGGTATTTATTTCAAGGGGAATAGAAAATAAAAGCAAAGAGATAATGCTGAGGCTTTGTAAGACACTAGTCGGGCCACACTTGGAGTATTGTTAACAGTTTTGGGCTCCATATCCCAGAAGGGATGTGTTATAATTGAAGAGAGTCCAGGAGAGTTTCACAAGGATGATCCCAGGAATGAAGGGGTTAACATATGAGGAGCATTTGGCAGCTTTGGGTCTGTAGTCACTAGAATTTAGAAGCACGTCGAGGGATCTCGTTGAAACCATTGAAAGGACTAGGCAGGGTGGATGTGGAAAGGATGTTTCATGTGGTCAGGGTATCCAGAACTAGAGGGCACAGCCTCAAAATTGAGGGGCAACCTTTTAGAATGGAGGTAAGGAGAAATTTTTTAGCCAGAGAGTGGTGAATCTGTGGAATACTCGGCGGCAGATTGCGGTGGAGGCCAAGTCTATGCGTATATTTAAGCCAGAAGTTGATATTTTCCTAATTAGTTGGGGTATCAAAGGATATAGTGAGAAGGCAGGTGTATGGTGTTGAGTGGGATCCAGGATTGCCATGATGGAATGGCAGAGCAGGCTTGATGGGCTGAATGGCCTAATTCTGCTCCTATATCTTATGAACTTAAGGAGTTCGGTGGGTAATACCGTTCCAGCTGACCGGAAGTGCACTGAGAGTGGTAAGCGTAAAGGAGTTGGGTGCTTACTGTTCTGGCTAAGAACGGATGGTGCAATCCGGGGTATATCACGATCGAGGAACGTGTTTGCGGACTGGGTATTGAACTTTTTACTGTTGGACTTCGGCCACATTCCACCGTGATACAACACTTGGCGGCACGGGAGGTTGTTCCTGCCTGTGGCCATCGAACGTGCAGCTCCTCCCGTGGAGGGTCAGACACCCTGAGCCAATAGACTGGTCCTGGACTTATTTTCCATCTGGCATAGTTTGCATTTTGGTGTTTGATTGTTGGGGTTTTTAGTATTGCTATATTTACGCTCTATTCTTAGTTGGTGCGGCTGTAACGAAACCAAATTTCCCTCGGGATTAATAAAGTATATCTATCTATCTATCTACCTATCTATGAAATGATAGGCCAGTTAGTCTGACCTCAGTGGTTGGGAAGATGTTGGAGTCATTTGTTAAGGATGTGGTTATGGGATACCTGAACACACATGATAAAATAGGCCACAGCCAGCATGGTTTCCTCAAGGGAAAATCCTGCCTGATAAACCTGTTGGAATTCCTTGAAGAAATAACAAGCAGAATAGACAAAGGTGGATGTTGTGTTAGATTTTCAGAAGGTCTTTGACAAGGTGCCACACATGAGGCTGCTTAACAAGTTAAGAGACCATGGTATTCCAGGAAAGATTCTAGTATGGATAAAGCAGTGGCTGATTGGCAGGAGGCAAAGAATAAAAGGAGCCTTTTCTGGTTGGCTGCTGAGGACTAGTGGTGTTCCACAGCGGTCTTTGTTGTGAACCCTTCTTTTAAAATTATATGTCAATGATTTGGATGTCAGAATTGGTGGCTTTGTAGCAAAGTTTGTGGACAATATGAAGATAGGGGGAGGGGTGGGTAGCTTTGAGGAAGTAGGGAGGCTGTGGAAGGGTTTATGCAGATTAGGAGAATGGGTAAAGAAGTGGCAGATAGAATACAGTGCTGGGAAGTGTATGGTCATGCACTTTGATAGAAGTGACTATTTTCTACCAAATCTGAGGTGCAAAGGGATTTGGGAGTCCTTGTGCAGGATTTCTTACAGGCTGGGTCTGCAGGTTGAGTCTGTGGTGAGGAAGGTAAATACCATGTTAGCGTTCATTTCGAGAGGACCAGAATATAAAAGCAAGGATGTAATGTTGAGGCTTTATAAAGCACTGGCAAGGCCTCACTTGGAGTATTGTGAGCAGTTTTGGGCCCCTTATCTAAGACAAGATGTGTTGACATTTGAGAGGGTTCAAAGGAGGTTCACAAAAATAATTTTGGGATTGAAAGGCTTGTCATAGAAAGAGTGTTTGATGGCTCTTGGCCAGTACTCACTGAAATTCAGAAGAATGAGAGGTGACCTCATTGAAACTTATCAGATGTTGAAAGGCCTCGATAGAGTGGATGTGGAGAGGATGTTTCTCATGGTCTTAAGGACAGGCAGGAAGGCATAGGCGGTGGTGTGGCTGGATTGGTAAGAGATGGAATTACATCTTTAGAAAGAGGTGACATAGGGTCAAAGAATGTCAAATCTTTGTAGGTGGAGTTAAGAAACTGCAAGGGTGGAAAAAAAAACTATTAATGGAATCATGTATAAGCCTCCAAATAGTAGTCAAGATGTGGGATTGAGATTGAAGAGGGAGCTGGAAAAGCATGTTTTAAGGGTAATGTCACAATTGTAATGGGGGACTTCAATATGCAAGGAGATTGGGTAAATCAGGTTGGTGTCGGATCGCAAGAGATGGAATTTGTGGAATGCCTATAAGATGGCTTTTTAGAGCAGCTTGAGCTTGAGCCTCGTAGGGGAAAGGCTATCTTATATTGTGTAATAACCTAGATCTTATTAGTCAGCTTAACATAAAGGAACCCTTAGGAGTCAGTGATCATAATATGATTGAATTCATACTGCAATTTGAAAGAGAGAAGCATAAGTCACATGTATCAGTATCACAATGGAATAAAGGGAATTACAGAGGCACGAGAGAGGAGCTTGCCCAGGTGGAATGGAGAGGGATACTGGCGGGGATAACAGCAGAACAGAGGTAGCTGAAGTTTCTGGGAATAGTTCACAAAGCACAGGATAGATTTGTCCCACGGAAGAAGTTGTTCTCAAATATCAGGGCTTGGCAACTGTGGCTGACAAGGGAAGTTAAGGACTGCATAAAAGCCAAGGAAAAGGCATATAAGGTAGCAAAAGTGAGTGGGAATTTGGATGATTGGGAAGCTTTCAAAAACTAAAAAAAGCTATAAGAAGGGAAAAGATGACACATGAGGACAAACTAGCCGACAATATAAAGCAGGATACTGCAAGTTTTTTTCAGTTATATAAAGAATAAAAGGGAGGTGAGAGTTGATATTGGACTACTGGAAAATGATGTTGGTGAGGTAGTAATAGGGAACATAGAAATGGCAGATGAACTTAGTTAGTACTTTGCTTCAGTCTTTACTGTGGAAGACACTAGCTGTATGTCAGAGGTTCGTAAGCGTCAGGGAGCAGGAGTGAGTACCATTTCTATTACAAAGGAAAAAGTGCTAGGCAAACTCAAAGGCCTTAAGGTGGATAAGTCACCTGGACCAAATGGACTACATCCCAGAATCCTGAAAGAGGTTGCTGAAGAGATAACGGGTGCATTGGTCACGATCTTTCCACTTGATTCTGACACGGTCCCAGAGGACTGGAAAATTGTAAACGTCACTCCTCTCTTTAAGAAGGGAGGAAGGCAAAAGAAAGGAATTTGTCGGGGAAGCAGTATGAAGTAAGAAGCTGGGAGGTAGAAAAAGTATTCCTCCCCCAGACAGTTAACTTGATTGACTATTCTAGTTAGTTCCCCCCACCCCCCTCTATCTATTACCCCTGTCACTGCACTGCAAAAACTTTAAACTAGTTCTCTGGTGCTGTAAAGTGATATGTTGACATGCCATCTGTATAATTACAAAATTGCCAGGGCACAGTAAAGACTTAGCCCCTGAAAACTGTTTCTTCCAATTCTAGGTACCGCCTTTTTCCTCAAAACCCCCTCAGAAATTCTCCACCTTCCCTGTCCAGAAGTTCCTGGAAGAATACCTGCCCAGTAAGCTCAACGTCATCTCCTATGATCCTGACATTGCCAGCAGGCTGACAGTAGAAATGAGCAACAAAATCAAGGAGTTTGCCAAGGGCAGACTGCCGCCCAGGTACAAGTTGGTGTGCATTGTGACGGTGGGCGAGAGGTGCCAGGTGGATGCCCTTTTGACTAGCCGCGCCCTCTGGGACACCAACGCTGACACATTTGTCTCCCACAGTTATGAGAACAGGACCATGTTCTGTGTTGCCAGCATCTTTGCCTTGTACTGTGAGTGAGGGGTTCTCCGGCTGGTTATACTGGATGGCAGAGTGCATTTTTCAGAGGTGTTTTCCTTGTTGGTAGCTGATCTAACTGTGCTTAAGTGTAAATAGAGAGAAACTAATTCACCTGGGAAAATTATCCGGAGTAAGCAAACGCAAGAGGACATGCGCTCTTCTCATGACTACCATCAATGTGGAAATCCATGGACAGGAGGAGATTAAGAGGACTGTGGATCAAATGTGGGCAGGTGGGACCACTCAACATTTTAGGAACATTTGAGTTGCCTGAGTTATAGGGAAAGATAAAATAGGCAAAACAACAAATGTCACAACATATGTCAGTGATAATAATTCTGATTCTGATAATTAAATTTTTAAAAAATTAAAAAATTAAAACCCGGTGGATGAGCGTGGGGAGGGGTAATAGGCTGGTGAACAGAGGGGAGGGAGAGAGTGGTAATCGTGACAGGAGCTGGGAGGTGATGGGTGGAGGTGGCAAAGGGATAAAGGTGATGGAATCTGATGGGAATGGAAGGTGGAGGATGGAATCAAGTGAGGGAGATGGATCAGTTAGAGGAGGGGAAAATAATGTGGGGGTGATGTAGGAAGAACTGGGTAGATTAGGGGAGAGAAAGTGAAGAGAGGAAGAGCAGTTTATCAAAAGATAATTTTGATTCTTATAACCAGAGCTGTGATGTTCAGGGTTGACAACTAAATGCCTCACCACACAAAGGTTCATGGAGCCATAGTCTTACATCCATGCCAACTGTGTTGCCCAGCAAGCTACTCCCATCTGCCCATGTTTGGCCCTAAATCTCCTCCAATCCATGAACTTTTCCAGATAGCTTTTAAATGATGCCAGTCTCAACCACTATTCGTACTATCTCATTCAAAATACATACCAGCCTTTGCATGAAAAAGCTGCCCCTGATATCCCTTTTAAATCTCTCATCTCTGATCTTAAACCTGTGCTCTTTTGTTAGTATTGCCCCCTCACTGGAAAGTATGTGAGACTATCCTACCAATGCCCTTCATGACCTTATATACCTCCATCACCATCAGGTCACCCCTGAGCCTCCTACGTTCCGGACAATAGAGCCCTGGTTTACACAATCTTTCCTTGGGTGGTGGGGACTTGATGGACCAAAGGGCCTGTCACTGTGCTGTATAAAGTAAATAAATAAGTGAATAAATAAAGTAACTGAGACCCTCAAGTCCAGGCAACATCCAGATAAGTCATCTAGAACAGTGGTTCCTGAACCTTTTTGAGTTAATGCTCCCTTCACTCCCAGACTGCATCCCCAGAGCCCCTCCCTGCCCCACCCCACCCCACCTTTCTGGCCATTACATAACTCTATAAAGAATTTTGATTTATAATGCACTGTGAAAGAAAATAGGACCTGCAAATTCAAAGCAGTGACAAATAATTGCAAATTATTCAAATCCATTTAAAGCTACAAATAAAATTATTTAATTATTTAATTACAGCAAAAACAATTTTAATCAAAAATTTTAGCGCATACATTAGTAGTCCAACTATTCACTACTTCATTGCTTTTTCACCTTTCAATGAAATGGATGGTGCAGTGATATCAGCTTCTCAACATCAGACTGAATGCCACTCAGAAAGAAGACCCACGTTTGAAGATTGATTTAATTAAATTTTGTGAATAATTCTGACAAGTAGGCAATGTCATGCCTAATACTCTTGGGTTCATTACTGAATGAAGCATTTGAAGCTTTAAAGGATTTTATCACAGTTTCAAACGACACATAAAAGCAACTCAGGCAGCTTCCTTTTGAGAGACGCCTGACTTCAATCTGCAACAACAAGCATTCAAACTGTTCATTATTCTCAATACAAAGCGTTCAAAGTAGTCGAGAATTGAGAGCTTGAGACTTTATTTTTGTTTACCGCTATGAAAACAGTATTTAATAATTTGTGCAGCCCACCACTCAGATATTAACTGTGAATTACACAGTGAATGGTAAATGTGTTAGGTACAGCTTTTTTCAAAACGGTAATAACCTATGGTGGCACCCTGTCGTTGATGGTGCCCCATTTGTTTCACAAGCAAGGATGTTGGTGAGTGGAATGTCCTTCTCTTTGAAAAATTGCTCAACAACCCAAAATATTGGCTCTTCCTTCGTATCTCTTTCTAGTACCCTTGCAAGTAACAACCCTTCAACCATGTTTTCATCTTTTATGAAACAAATATGTTGCTGGAAAAGTTGACTTATTCAACTGCAGAGCAAATTCTATTGTCCTAAGTATCTCACACAATGTGTCTTCCACATTTTGAGACATTTCATTAATTCATCTTTGAACAGAATCGTTGTTGAGCAGAATTGCTTTATTTGGTCTAGTGACTTATGTAAAACTGTACTCAGAACCTCCTTTACTGCTGGCAGAATCAGTTCTTCTCCAATTGTATGGGGCTTTCCAGATTTAGCATTGAACAATGAAATGTTGTATGAAACACACAAACTATCACTGTTTTGTTGTTAAGTGTTGGTAAACATGTTTTGAAGTGTTTTCTGCTTCTGAAAATAAACAAGTTCTTGTTCACTTTATCAGAGTGTATTCTCTTCAAATGTTCAAGGAACCTGGATGGTTTCATTGCCTCATTTGAAAAAACTTTTTCACACAACAAACTGCTTGGTGCTGGTATAAATCTATATTCAGATACTCCACACTATACTGTCTACACTTTCTTTTTGTTTGGTGTGCTTCTGCCATTTTTGTTATGCATTGCTGTTAAACCTACTGTTTAAGTCTAGCCTTAAGTGCCATGGTCAATAAAGGGGAGAGTTATAACATCATCATAACTCAGGCAAAACCTGACTCTGAAGGTACGTAAAGTGGGGTAGTGATATCTTGGTTGGTTCATGGGCTAGAGAAATGCAGTCAAGACCATTGAAAAAGGCAAATTCTGAACCTCACCCAACTGAACTCCATACCCTAATTCACTGGAATTTTGTCACTGTGTGATTTACCAGCTAACACTGTACTACTGTAGTGAATGACAATAATGCACTTGTCAGACCCAGAAATAACACAATTTCCTCAGTCCAGATTTCTCACGATATGCCAAATACAGAAGTGACACATTACTTTTCAGCAACTATAAGGCACTTTGAGCAAAGTCTATGAGAACCGTGGGTTAGCAAGAGTCGAGGCTGTGATCATTGTAATCAATTATGAGACAATGTGGATAAAATGTTTATAATAAATGTGGTAAAACATACATATGTTGTAACTGGGTTAACTGTCTGGACACGCCCCACTGCTGACTGCCCCTGTGGCTCCTCCCACAGACCCCTGAATAAAGGTGACTTCGCCTTGCCCCTCCCCCTCAGTCCGGGGGCAGACACTCAACATGAAGGTCGTATTGTACAGCGAATAAAAGCTTTTCAGTATTTTACCCAACTTCAGTCTTTTGGAGTTATTGAGCTGGTCAGGTGATTGGCAAAAGGGAAATGAGAGGATCATGGGACAGGAGGCCTAGGGAGAAAGAAGGGGGGGGGAACCCAGAGGATGGGCAAGGGGTATAGTCAGAGGGACAGAGGGAGAAAAAGGAGAGTGAGAGAAAGAATGTGTGTATAAAAATAAATAACGGATTGGGTACGAGGGGGAGGTGGGGCATTAGCGGAAGTTTGAGAAGTCAATGTTCATGCCATCAGGTTGGAGGCTACCCAGACGGAATATAAGGTGTTGTTCCTCCAACCTGAGTGTGGCTTCATCTTTACAGTAGAGGAGGCCATGGATAGACATGCCAGAATGGGAATGGGATGTGGAATTAAAATGTGTGGCCACTGGGAGATCCTGCTTTCTCTGGCGGACAGAGCGTAGGTGTTCAGCAAAACGATCTCCCAGTCTGCGTTGGGTCTCGCCAATATATAGAAGGCCACATCGGGAGCACCGGACGCAGTATATCACCCCAGCCGACTCACAGGTGAAGTGTTGCCTCACCTGGAAGGACTGTCTGGGGCCCTGAATGGTGGTAAGGGGGGAGGAAGTGTAAGGGCATGTGTAGCACTTGTTCCGCTTACACGGATAAGTGCCAGGAAGGAGATCAGTGGGGAGGGATGGGGGGGACGAATGGACAAGGGAGCCGCGTAGGGAGCGATCCCTGCGGAAAGCAGAGAGATGGGGGGGGAGGGAAAGATGTGCTTAGTGGTGGGATCCCGCTGGAGGTGGCGGAAGTTACGGAGAATAATATGTTGGACCCGGAGGCTGGTGGGGTGGTAGGTGAGGACAAGGGGAATCCTATTCCTAGTGGGGTGGCGGGAGGATGGAGTGAGAGCAGATGTGCGTGAAATGGGGGAGATGCGTTTAAGAGCAGAGTTGATGGTGGAGGAAGGGAAGCCCCTTTCTTTAAAAAAGGAGGACATCTCCCTCGTCCTAGAATGAAAAGCCTCATCCTGAGAGCAGATGCGGCGGAGACGGAGGAATTGCGAGAAGGGGATGGCATTTTTGCAAGAGACAGGGTGAGAAGAGGAAGAGTCCAGATAGCTGTGAGAATCAGTAGGCTTATAGTAGACATCAGTGGATAAGCTGTCTCCAGAGATAGAGACAGAAAGATCTAGAATGGGGAGGGAGGTGTCAGAAATGGACCAGGTAAACTTGAGGGCAGGGTGAAAGTTGGAGGCAAAGTTAATGAAGTCAACGAGCTCAGCATGCATGCAGGAAGCAGCGCCAATGCAGTCGTCGATGTAGCGAAGGGAAAGTGGGGGACAGATACCAGTATAGGTTTGGAACATAGATTGTTCCACAAAGCCAACAAAAAGGCAGGCATATTGAATATTCAATATTGAAGGTTGTAAAGAGAACGTGAAAACTCAAAAAGCCAATTATAAGACTAAGTGTATAGTTGAAGGAATATATTATTAATTCACATATAGTTCACTGATCCTTTTTTTTAAAAAAAAGAATGTAGAGTGTAATAAATCTTTACGCACTGAACATGTTTTTCTTCGGTGTCTATGGGAGGGATAGCTCCTTTGGTGAAGGGCTTGTCATATTCATTCTGCACCACTCACTCACCTTTGGTCTCCACTGAACACTCAGGCCTCTCATGTGGCACCAAGTAGCTGTTTGCATGTGACAGTGGGAACACCCCGGTACACCACTTCAACGGGTGGGTGACAGTAGCTGATGTACCTCATACCAGAGCAGGGATAGGGACATGCCTGCCCTGGCATGCAAAGTTCGATCCAGCAAAATGGGCAGATAAGATAACAGTGAGATACAATGGTCAGGAAGACAGTTCTGTGACACTTCGTGGAGAATGAAGGGCATGTCAAGGCACAGAAACCAAGGACCCAAGGGAGACCCCAGTTATGACAACTAATCGTACCACTGAACCCAGACTTCTGAGGTCAAGAGAGTGGAACTACTCCAGTGTAACGGCTTTTCCACTTTACGAACTGCACAGATTTCTTGAGTGATTGGTGATCAGTCATCATCAGATATAACAGACAATCAATCATATATATGTTTATTATATAGTCCTATTGGATAACAGAGTCATGTAATATACCTGCTTCTGCGGAAATATAAATTTCATTAAGACTCAGTTTGCAGAAATTTGCAAATAGTAAGTGTATAATTTTGATGTTAAACATTGACTGTTAGGATAAATATACACCCAGTGGCCACTTTAATGGGTATCTCAGGTAGCTAACAAAATTGCCTCAGAGTGTATGTTCATGATCTTCTGCTGCTGTAGCCCATCCACTTCACAGTTCAACATGCTTTGCATTCAAAGACACTCTTCTGCACACCACTGTTGTAATGCATAGTTATTTGAGTTACTGTCGCCTGTTTGTAAACTTGAACCTGTCCAGCCATTCTTCTTTGATCTCTCTCATCAACAAAGTATTTTTGTCCACAGAATTGAATGTTCTTTTCTTAGTTTCTCACACCATTCTCTGTAAACTCTAGAGACTGTTGTGCGTGAAGATCCCAGGAGATTAAGAATAAGGGGTAGGCAATTTAGAACAGAGTTAAGGAAAAGCTTTTTCACACAGAGGGTTGTGGTTCTGTGGAATGCTCTGCCTCAGAAGGCAGTGGAGGCCAATTCTCTGAATTCTTTCAAGAAAGAGTTAGGTAGAGATCTTAAAGATAGAGGAGTGAAGGGATATGGGGAGAAGGCAGGAAAAGGGTACTGATTGTGGATGATCAGCTACGATCACAGTGAATGGTGGTGCTGACTCAAAGGGCTGAATGGCCTACTCCTGCACCTATTGTCTATTGTCTATTGCTCACCCTACCCTTCTGCGGCTCAGGGCCGACCACAGTGCCATTGGTCTGGCTGCTGCTGCCTTGCCCAGATAGGTCATCCCCCACAGCGGTGTCCAGGGGTATAAATGTTGCTGAGGGGAATGGACACAGGGGGACCCTATACTGACTTCCTTCTCGCTTTACCTCACCCGTCTACTCCCCGAATTCTGCACTCTGGGTGTAACCACCTGCTCAGAAGTCTGATCTATCAATTGCTCTGCCTCCCGGATGATCCTAAATTCATCTGCCTCCAGCTCCAGCTCCTTAATGTGGTCTTTCATGAGCTGGAGTTGGCTGCTCTTCCCATAGGTGTAGTCATCAGGGTGACTTCCCACATCCTACAGCCTACATCCTACAGGAGGAGCACAATAGCCTACTGTTGTCTATTGTCTATTGAGATCAGCTTTTTTCTGAGATACTCAAACCACCCTATCTGACACCAACAATTATTCCACAGTCAAAGTCACTTAGATCACGTTTCATCCCAATTCTGATGGTTGGTCTGAACAACAACTGAAGCTCTTGACCATGTCTTCATATTTTTATGTACTGAGATGCTGCCATATGATTGGCTGATCAGATATTTGCATTAACGAGCAGGTGTACAGGTGTACCTCATAAAGTGGTCACTGAGTGTGTATGTGAAGGTATGCCCCATTTATTCTGTGATACCAGTACCACGACGTTTCTAAACCCTTACCACTGTGATAGTGATCACCATTAACCCATGGTGATCCACATGTGTGCATGCGAATTCATTCCATGTGTGCTGTTGGCCTCCTACCCAACACTCTGTGTTCTGGCAAAAATAAGCCAAAGGCTCCAATCAAGACATCTCTTTTAAAAGATTGTAGAAAGAGTCGGATTAAAACGCAATTTCGTTTTTTCCGCACCTTTTACCTTGATACTTCGCTAAACGTGAGGAGTGTAGGTCTGCTTGGGAAATCATCTATCAATTCTTGTGCAAAAGACTTGCAGCATAAACACTGATTTCTCTAACTTATGATAACCCACTGCTCTCTGTTCCTCCCCCACCCCTCACTGCTTATTTCTCCATCCTGGTGGCCCTCTCCCCTTTTCTCCTTCCCACACTCTCATGAACTGCCATCACCTCCCTCAGGTTCTGCATCTCCTCTGATTGCATTGTTGCCTCCTGTCAGATTCCTTCCTTTTCACCCCTTTACCTCTTCTGCCTTACCTCTCCCAGCTTCTCACGTTATTCCCCCTCACCTTGTATTTCTCCCCCTCCCTCCACCTTCTTATTCTGGATTCTGCCCCCTTCCTTCTCAGTCCTGATGAAGGGTCTCAGCCTGAAACATCAACTATTTATTCCCCTCCATAGATGCTGCTTGGCCTGCTGAGTTTCTCCAGCGTTTTGTGTGTATGTTGCTCCAGATTCCCAGCATCTGCAGATCTTCTGCAGTTTGAAATTATTGCTGTGGATGAGCTGTACTGCAGAGGGCGCCCCCAAGGCAATTAGACCATTCATTTTATTGAATGCACCAAAACCTGAGATTGCTGTGAAAGCTGAACTAAGAGTGAAACAAGATCTGTAGGAGTGAATAGCACATGAGTGAGCAAAACCACAAAATAATATTTCTAATTATAATGGAAAGGATCTAACCTACATCAGCCACAAAAACCATTAAACACCTTCCACAGCAACTCTCTCCTATTGATCCTGTCTGATTAAGGTGTAAAGTGTTTTCCTGTGGGTGCCTGCAAGAAAGTGAAAATGATATACATACATTGACAATAAATGTACTTTGAACTATGAACTTTTGAACTTTCAATTTTTTTTGTAGCTTAACTCTCCTCTGCTTGCTTGTATTTTTATACAGTATAATTGCCTAAGTAACTGTTCAGTGAACTTTCCAGTAATTACAGTATAGCTATTTCCATGTTTTTCTACAAGTTTCTTAGTTTCCCTGTAGACGGTGTCACACTACTTGAGTTTGGCTATTTTATAAGGGAATTGTTATCACTGGAATGCTGTTACCTTTCCAGTCGGAGATAGTTTTCGTATGAGATGACCACAGTTCTTTTGCTCTCTGCTTTGTTTGTTCTTTGCTCTTGTAACACTCAATAAATGACTGCAAGCCACAGGTTTTATGCCTCATCCTTGACTTCTGCATGTGTGGGTCACAAAAGCACCAACATCCAGCAATCCCCTAAATATCTTTAAAAACGCAAACACGAGGAAATCTGCGGAAGCTGGAATTTCAAGCAACACACATAAAAGTTGCTGATGAACGCAGCAGGCCAGGCAGCATCTCTAGGAAGAGGTACAGTCGACTTTTCGGGCTGAGACCCTTCGTCAGGAATAACTGAAGGAAGAGTTAGTAAGAGATTTGAAAGTGGGAGGGGGAGGGGGAGATCCGAAATGATAGGAGAAGACAGGAGGAGGAGGGATGGAGCCAAGAGCTGGACAGGTGATTGACAAAAGGGATATGAGAGGATCATGGGACAGGAGGCCCAGGGAGAAGGAAAAGGGGGAGGGGGGAAGCCCAGAGGATGGGCAAGGGTTATAGTCAGAGGGACAGAGGGAGAAAAAGGAGAAAGAGAGAAAGAATGTGTGTATATAAATAAATAGCAGATGGGGTATGAGGGGGAGGTGGGGCATTAGCGGAAGTTAGAGAAGTCAATGTTCATGCCATCAGGTTGGAGGCTACCCAGACGGAATATAAGGTGTTGTTCCTCCAACCTGAGTGTGGCTTCATCTTTACGGTAGAGGAGGCCGTGGATAGACATATCAGAATGGGAATGGGATGTGGAATTAAAATGTGTGGCCACTGGGAGATCCTGCTTTCTCTGGCAGACAGAGCTTAGGTGTTCAGCGAAATAGTCTCCCAGTCTGCGTCGGGTTTCACCAAAATATAGAAGGCAGGACGCAGTATATCACCCTAGCCAACTCACAGGTGAGCAGTAGAGGAGGCCATGGATAGACATATCAGAATGGGAATGGGAGGTGGAATTAAAATGTGTAGCCACTTTTTCTCTCTCTCCTTTTTCTCCCTCTGTCCCTCTCACTATACCCCTTGCCCATCCTCTGGGCTTTTCCCCCCCTCCCCCTTTTCTTTCTCCCTAGGCCTCCTGTCCCATGATCCTCTCATATCCCTTTTGGCTCCATCCCTCCCCTTCCTGTCTTCTCCTATCACTTCGGATCTCCCCCTCCCCCTCCCACTTTCAAATCTCTGATGAGATCTTCTTTCAGTTAGTCTTGACGGAGGGTCTCGGCCCGAAACGTCGACTGGACCTCTTCCTATAGATGCTGCCTGGCCTGTTGCGTTCACCAGCAACTTTGATGTGTGTTGCCCTAAGTATCTTTTGCAGGTGAATGATTAAAGGTCGGAGGAAGCACCGGAAGGAAAGTAAGGAACTGGTAGCAGTGTCACTGTGTCACAATTCCTAATGGCAACACAGACAGTAATTAGTGAGGCTATCACCAGAAAGAGGAGCAATCATGTTTGAGCCTTCACCACTACTCAGTGAGAATGTGCCTGTTCTTATCCCCTTCATCTACCTGGCTTACTTCTGTTGCCCCAGTCACCAAATGCAACTTACCTCTGCTGTGATAGCTCCAACTGTTCCCTTTCATGGTCCACTGTCCTCTCTTGTGAGGCTTCTTCAGCCCCTTACCTCTTCCACCTATCCCCTCCCAGCTTCTCACTTCATCCCCCATCCTCCACATACCCACCTTCCTTCCTCCTCACTTGGTCTCATCTATCACCTGCCAGCTTGTATTCCTTCCCCTCTGACCAACTTCTCATTTTGGTTTCTGCTCCAATCCTGATGAAGGGTTTCTGCCCCAAACACCGACTCTTCATTACTTTCTATAGATGCTGCCTGATCAGCGGAGTTTCTCCAGCATTCTGTGTGTGTTGTTCTCATAAGTTCCACATTTCCTTTTCCCTCCGCCTCCTGACTTCCTTCCTCTCTGACCAAGATCTAATTCCACGTCCCTTGGGATTAATTCTCCCATGTCCCAAACTTTCAGATCCACCTACCATTTTATAACTCCTCAGCTGGATTATCGTTCACTCTCCATTTCTTCAGGGAGTGCCAATAAGCAATGGAATCTGTCCTCGGAACAACTCTCTAAGGCCAGATGTCATGCTGTGGTATCTGCTTGGAAATTGGAATATGTGCAATTTATCTTCTTAGCCTGTGCTATTACCTTAGCGTAGGAAGACCACATCGTTCAACACTTCCCTTGCAAAAGGTAGGGGTCTGTGTTTCATGATAAACTCCTTGTGATGCTTGGAAACAGTGGTCCTGTTGCACTGTTGTTCCCCCGACTTAATCTAATGATTAAGTGCCAACCATTCAACTTACCAATGGAGTTCTCCTCCGTGATCCTGACTGCAGTTCACATATCGCCAAAAGCTGATGTTAATCATGCCCTCGAGATATTGAACGTTGACATCACCGAACAAGAAACAGCCCACCGTAATGCCTTTTAAATCATAGTCAGGGACTTCAATCAGGCTTGTTTGAGGAAGCATCTGCCCAATTATTATCAACATGTAACCTACCACACCAGTGGTCCCAACACACTCAACCACTGCTATACAATGATTAGGAATGCCTACCGTACCATGCTGGACTGCATTTCAGAACATCAGATCTCTTTGTTGTTCCTCTCCGATTTGTATTCTGGCAGAGGCTACAGAGCAAGGCTTCTGAGAGAAGGACAACAAAGGGGCGTTCAGGAGAGGCAGAGGGGCAGCTATGTGATTGCTACAAATCAGTGGAATGGGATGTGTTGAAGGGCTCTGCTCAGAATGGCACCAGTGAACGAAGCTACCTCAGATGACATCTTCTAGGTAACCCACAAAACTGTTGCTTTTTATTTTAAGCGTGTTTCTGGTACTGTTGGAGCCAGTTTGAAGGTGTGTTTTCGGGCCGATTGAACGCCCTGGTGCTTTGTAGTCTCGAAGAAGATTCCAGAAGGCAAGCAATCTCAAGGCCAAGAAGCTTAAAAACCATGATCAACTCCATTTTTCACCAAACTCACCAATTAAAACATCAAGGAAGATTGAAACTTCGAGGCGAGTGCGGAAGGAGAGCAAGTGTTCAACACTATCTATTAGCCTCTCGCTCACTGTTGCCAAAGAAAGGTGTATGTATGTGACGGTTTCTCTCTCGCTGTTCATGAGGGAAGGCCTCTGCATTTGAATGGTCTCTCTCTCCCTCGATGCTGTCAAGGGATGGTACAGAAATTCTGGGTCTGAGGTTTATGGATTGGACTGTAGTTCATTTGGACTCTTTCAATCTTATGTTTTTATGTTCCGTGTCCGCCCATTCTTTCTGGTTGCCATTTGTGTGATTTGTTTGTTTTTTGTGCATGGAGGGTTGATGCTCTTGTTGCCATTTGCACAATTTGTTTTTTGGTCATGGATATTTAATGTTTCTTTTCAAATAGGTTCAATTTGTACATTTAATGTCAGAGAAACATATACAATATACATCCTGGAATTCTTTTTCTTCACAGACATCCACAAAAACAGAGGAGTGCCTCAAAGGATGAATGACAGTTAAACATTAGAACCCCAAAGCCCCCCACCAGCTCCCTCTCCCACGCACAAGCAGCAGCAAGGCAATGACCCTCCCACCAGCAAGAAAGCATCAGCGCCCTCCACCGAGCACTCAAGCATGCAGCAAGCATCAATAAAGACACAGACTTACAGTACCCCAGAGACTACCCGTTCTCCCGGTAATTCGACATACCACAGGCTCTCTCTCTCTCCCCCAATAAAGGAAAAAGAGGTGTCCCCGTTCCACAGGGAGAGGGGAGACATAACAAAGAACTCGCTGATTTATAATGTTTAAAGCTTGTTGCGTCGCTTTTCCCGAGCTCTGCGCCCAGCGAGTCAGCACCAGAAAGGCACAGCTCTCCGGAAACACAACCCCTGGCAGCTAACCCACTGCTCCCGATGTTCTGTGTTCTCTCACGATGCTTCAGTCAGGGGCACTGGCCTAGAATCAGCCCGTCTCCAGAGCCACAAAAATCCAGAACCCTGAAGGTGCACTCTCCTTCCAGGCCACGTCCTTGGGATATCAAAAAGCAGCCAGTCGTGAGGCCCTGAGAGCGGGTCACATTCCTGCAAAGGACCAAAGTCCACGTGTAGCTCCAGGTCAGGGTCTTCAAAAGAAGCTTGAAAAGGGAAAAAAGAGATATCAAAGATAGAAATAGAGCTGTTTCCGAAGATGCGAGCAAAGGAGTTGCCGTTTAGCACCATCTTGACTTCACTCCAAGGCTTCCATAGTTTTATTTGTTTCGTGGCTGTCTGAAGAAGACAAATCTCAGAGTTGTATACTGTATAAATACAGTACTTTGATATTAAAAGTACTTTGAACCTTGACTCATCAGAGGATCTGAATGAATATACCACAGTTGTCACTTTCTTTATAAAACCAGTCATTGATGATTATCTTTCCACAAAATCATACAGATTCTTCCTCAGCCAGAAGCCCCAGATAAATGATGAGATCTTCAGTCTGCTGAGGGCCAGGTCAGTGGCATTTAGGCCTGGCGACCGAGTAAAATACAAGAAAGATATCCAGGGACAGTCTCCGGAAAGCCATCTCATGTGCAAAGTGGCAATTCTGAACCAAACTTGAATCACTGAGGGATGCTTGATAGCTGTGCGCTTGATCGCCTTGCGACATAGGTGACAGCAAGGCTTCACTCCCAGATGAGCTCAATGCCTTCTGCGCTCACTTTGACCATCAAAACATGGAGGAACCATCACAAACTCTCACAGCCCCTGATGATACCATGATTTCAGTCTCTGAGGCCGATGTAATTGCACCCTTCAGGAATGTGAATACATGGAGAGCATCCGGCCCAGATAAGGTACTTAGTTGAATACTAAAGACCTGTGCTGATCAACTGGCTGGAGTGTTCAACAATATCTTAACCTCTCGCTTAAGCAGTCTGAGGTACCCATCTGCTTCAAGCAGGCTTCAGTTATACTTAATGGTGCCTAAGAAGAACATGGTAACCCATCTCAATGATTACCGTCCAGTAGCACTTACATCCACTGTGGTGAAGTGCTTTGAGAGGTTTGTGATGAAACATATCAACTCCTGCCTGAGAAGTGACTTGGATCTGCTCCAGTTTACCTACTGGCACAACACGTCCACAGCAGACGCTGTGGTGAGAGGGGATTCATTAGTTAGGGGAACGGACAGGAGGTTCTGTGGGCAAGAACGAGATTCCCGGATGGTATGTCACCTCCCGAGACAGCTCAGATTGAATACTCTGCATTCTTAAGTGGGAGGGTGAACAGCCAGAAGTCCTGGTCCATGCAGGTATAATGACATGGGTAGGACGAGTGACGAGGTTCTGCATAGGGAGTTCAGGGAGTTAGGTGCTAAGTTAAAGGCAGGACCTCCAAGGTTGTGATCTCAGGATTGCTACCTGTGCCATGTGCTAGTGAGGTTAGAACTGGGGAGATTATAGAGAACACATGATAAGGAGTTGGTGAAGGAGGGAAGGCAGAAGAGTTTTGGATCATTGGGCTCTCTTCCAGGGAAGACGGGACCCGTACAGAAGGGATGGTTTGCACCTGAACTGAGGGGGGGAAATAGCCTAGTGCGTAGGTTTGTTAATGTTACACGGTGGGGTTTAAACTAGAGTTGCAGGGAGAAGGGCACCAGAGAGCCAGAGCAGTTATTGGAGAGATTGTGGAGGCAGAAGTTGGTAGAACCTCAGACAATGTTAGGAATCAAAAGATCGAGCATGGTGTCACAAAACTGAAAAGGATAAATACAGGACTGAAGGTGTTGTATCTGAATGTGCTCAGTATACGGAAGGAATAAGGTAGATGAACTTGCAGCACAGATGCAGATTGGCAGGTATGATGTCATCAGCATCACTGAATCATGCCTGAAAGAAGATTATAGCTGGGAGCTTAATGTCCAAGGATAGACATTATATCGAAAAGATAGGCAGGAAGGCAGAGGGGGAAGCATTGCTCTTTTGGTAAAAAATGAAATCAAGTCAGTAGAAAGAGGTGACATAGGGTCGGGTGGTGTTGACTCATTTTGGATAGAGCTAAGGAACTGCAAGAGTAAAAAGACACTGATGGGAGTTGTATACAGACCCTCAAACAGAAGTAAGAATGTTGCCTACAAATTACGATGAAAGATAGAAATTACTCTCCTTCTACATGCAGAAACTGGAGCGGGTTCAAAGAAGGTTCATGAAAATGACTCCAGGATCTCCGGAGACCCAATCAGCGTCGGGAGCAGAGCTCTTCGAGGAGGTTACTCGCAGGTCAGCAAAGCTTGTATGAAAGGAGAGCTTCGTGGGCGTTTAGACCTTCTGGAGGCCCAGTCAGCAGCAGGGACAGAGCACTGTGAAGTAAATAAAAATACAGAAGGGACAAGTGGGGTGGCCATTGTTGGAAGTAGGCCGGCAGTGAGAGTAGGAGCATCAGACTTTGACTGAAGAGGCTTCGATGAAATGAGGCTCAGGCCAAAGAAACAGGTTAGAAGATATCTTGGTTACCCATTGTACGGTGCAGGGAGGATGGCAGATATGGCAGTGGTGTGCTCCTCCTGTAGGATGTAGGCTGTAGGATGCGGGAAGTCACCCTGATGACTACACCTATGGGAAGAGCAGCCAACTCCAACTCATGAAAGACCACATTAAGGAGCTGGAGCTGGAGGCAGATGCATTTAGGATCATCCGGGAGGCAGAGCAATTGATAGATCAGACTTCTGAGCAGGTGGTTACACCCAGAGTGCAGAATTCGGGGAGTAGACGGGTGAGGTAAAGCGAGAAGGAAGTCAGTATAGAGTCCCCCTGTGTCCATTCCCCTCAGCAACAGTTATACCCCTGGACACCGCTGTGGGGGATGACCTACCTGGGCAAGGCAGCAGCAGCCAGACCAATGGCACTGTGGTCGGCTCTGAGCTGCAGAAGGGTAGGGTGAGCAATAGACAATAGACAATAGGTGCAGGAGTAGGCCATTTAGCCCTTTGAGTCAGCACCACCATTCACTGTGATCGTAGTTGATCATCCACAATCAGTACCCTTTTCCTGCCTTCTCCCCATATCCCTTCACTCCTCTATCTTTAAGATCTCTACCTAACTCTTTCTTGAAAGAATCCAGAGAATTGGCCTCCACTGCCTTCTGAGGCAGAGCATTCCACAGAACCACAACCCTCTGTGTGAAAAAGTTTTTCCTCAACTCCGTTCTAAATTGTCTACCCCTTATTCTTAAACCGTGGCCTCTGGTTCTGGACTCCCCAATATCGGGAACATGTTTCCTGCCTCTAGCATGTCCAATCCCTTAATAATCTTATACGTTTCAATCAGATCCCCTCTCATCCTTCTAAATTCCAGTGTATAGAAACCCAGTCGCTCCAATCTTTCAACATATGACAGTCCCGCCATCCCAGGAATTAACTTCGTGAACCTGCGCTGCACTCCCTCAATAGCTAGAATGTCCTTCCTCAAATTTGGAGATCAAAACTGCACACAATACTCCAGGTGTGGTCTCACCAGGGCCCTGCACAACTGCAGAAGGACCTCTTTGCTCCTATACTCAACTCCCCTTGTTATGAAGGCCAACATGCCATTAGCTTTCTTCACTGCCTGCTGTACCTGCATGCTTACTTTCAGTGACTGATGAACAAGGACATCTAGATCTCGTTGTACTTCCCCTTTTCCTAACTTGACACTATTCAGATAGTAATCTGCCTTCCTGTTCTCGCCACCAAAGTGGATAACCTCACATTTATCCACATTAAACTGCATCTGCCATGCATCTGCCCACTCACCATAGACATAGACATAGGGGACTCAATAGTTAGGGAGACAGATAGGAGATACTGCGGCAGCAAAAGAAATGCCAGGATAGTGTGTTGCCTCCTGGGTGCTAGAGTCCAGAAAATCTCTGAGTGGTTGCAAAATATTCTTGAACGGGAGGGTGAGCAGCCAGAAGTTGTGGTACATGTTGGTACCAATGACATAGGCAGGAGAGGGGTAGAGGTCCTGTGCAGTAAGTTTAGGGAGTTAGGAAGGAGGCTGAAGGGCTGGACCTCCAAGGTGGTCATCTCCGGATTACTCCCCGTGCCACGAGCTAGAAAAGGTCAGAACAGGAAGATAGCGCAGATGAATGAGTGGCTGAGAAGATGGTGCAGGAGGCAGGGTTTCAAGTTCTCGGATCATTGGAACCTTTTCTAGGGAAGGGGTGACCTGTACAAGTGGGACGGGTTGCACCTGAACTGGAGGGGACCCAATATCCTGGGAGGGAGATTTACAAATGCTGTTAGGGAGGGTTTAAGCTAGATTTGCGGTGGGGGTGGGGGGGTGGGATCTGAAGTGAAGAGCCAGAGGATGGGGCAGTTGGCGCACAAGTAGAGACAGCTTGTAGGGAGTTTGTGTGGAAGGATAAGCAGATGATAGAGCAAAGATGCACTCAGCCAGATGGTTTGAATCATTGTCTAATGGATCATTATGGGTGGAAGTCAGAAACAGGAAGGGGACAATAACTCTATTGGGTGTTTTTATAGACCCTCCCCCAATAGTAACAGAGATATTGAGGAGCAGATAGGGAGGCAGATTCTGGAATAGTGCAACAATAATAGGGTTGTCGTGATGGGTCATTTTAACTTTCCTAACATTGACTGGCATTTCCTTAGAGCAAGGGGTTTAGATGGGGTGGAGTTTGTTAAGTGTGTTCAGGAAGGTTTTCTGACATAATATGTATATAAGCCAACTAGAGGAGAGGCTGTACTTGATCTGATGTTGGGAAATGAACCTGGTCAGGTGTCAGATCTCTTGGTGGGAGAGCATTTTGAAGGTAGTGATCACAACTCTATCTTCTTTACCATAGCATTGGAGAGGGATAGGAGCAAACAATTTGGGAAAATATTTAACTGGGGTAAGGGGAAATATGACACTATTAGGCAGGAACTTGGGAACATAAATTGGGAGCAGGTGTTCTCAGGGAAATGCACAACAGAAATGTGGCAAATATTAAGGGAACATTTGCATGGCATTCTGCATAGGTATGTTCCATCGAGGCAGGGAAAGGATGGTAGGGTAAAAGAACCATGGTGTACAAAGGATGTAGAAAATCTAGTTAAGAGGAAAAGAAAAGCTTACGAAAGGTTTAAGAAACTAGGTACTGACAGAGATCTAGAAAATTACAAGGGTGCCAGGAAGGAGCTCAAGAATGAAGTTAGGAGAGCTAGAAGAGGCCATGACAAGGCCTTGGCGAGCAGGATTAAGGAAAACCCCAAGGCATTCTACAAGTATGTGAAGAGCAAGAGGATGAGCCGTGTGTGAATAGGACCAATCAGGAGCGATATGGATATGTGTGCATGGAGTCGGAGGAGGAAGTGGAGGTACTTAATGAACACTTTGCTTCAGTATTCACTGGTGAAAAGGACTTTGGCAATTGTGGGATGATTTATAGTGGACTGAAATGCTTGAGCATATAGGCATTAAGAAAGAGGACATGCTGGAGCTGTTGAGAGGTATTAATTTAGATAAATCAATGGGACCGGACGAGATATACCCCAGGCTACTGTGGGAAGTGAGGGAGGAGATTGCTGAGCCTCTGGCGATGATCCTTGCATCATCATTAGGGTTGGGAGAATTACCAGAAGATTGGAAGGTTGCAAACATTGTTCCCCTTGTTCAAGAAAGGGAGTAGAGATAACCCATGAAATTATAGACCAGTGAGTCTTACTTCAGTGGTGGGCAAGTTTTTGGAGAAGATCCTGAGAGGCATGATTTATGAGCATTGATTGGGATAGTCAGCATGGCTTTGTCAAGCGCAGGTCATACCCTATGAACCTGATTGAATTCTGTGAGGATGTAACAAAATACATTAATGAAGGTAGAGCAGTGAATGTAGTGTATATGGATTTCAGTAAGGCAGTTGATAAGGTTCCCCATGCAAGGCTCATTCAGAAAGTAATGAGGCATGAGATCTAAGGAGACTGTGCTTTGTGGATCCAGAATTGGCTTGCCCACAGAAGGCAAAGGGTGGTTGTAGATGGTTCATATTCTGCATGGAGGACGGTGACCAGTGGTGTTCCACAGGGATCTGTTCTGGGACCCCTCCTCTTTGTGATTTTTATAAATTACCTGGATGAGGAAGTAGAAGGGTGGGTAAATAAGTTTACTGATGACACAAAAGTTGGGGGTGTTGTGGATAGTCTGGAAGGTTGTCAAAGGTTACAGTGGGATATCGATAGGATGCAGAACAGGGCTGAGGAATGGCAAATGGAGTTCAACCCAGATAAGTGTCAAGTGGTTCATTTCAGTAGGTCAAATTTGAAGACAGAATATATTATTAATGGTAAGGCTCTTGGCAGTGTGGAGGATCAGCAAGATCACCATAGGACACTCAAAGCTGCTGCACAGGTTGACAGTGTTGTTAAGAAGGCGTATACTGTGTTGGCCTTCATCAACCGTGGGATTGAGTTCAAGAGCCGAAAGGTAATGTTACAGATATATAAGACCTTAGTCAGACCCCACTTGGAGTATTGTGTTCAGTTCTGGTCACCTCACTACAGGAAGGATGTGGATACTATAGAGAGAATGCAGAGGAGATTTACAAAGATGTTGCCTGGACTGGAGAGCATGCCATATGAGAATAGGTTGAGTGAACTTGGCCTTTTCTCCTTGGAGCGATGGGAGATGAGAGGAGACCTGATAGGGGCGTATAAGATGATAAGAGGCATTGATCGTGTGGATAGCCAGAGGCTTTTTCCCAGGGCTGAAATGGCTAACATGACGGGGCACAGTTTTAAGGTGCTGGGAAGTAGGTACAAGGAGGATGTCAGAGGTAAGTTTCTCACACAGAGAGCTGTGGGTGTGTGGAATGCACTGCCTGCGACGGTGATAGAGGATACAATAGCAACACTCACAACACGCTGGAGGAACTCAGCAGGTCGGGCAGCATCCATGGAACCGATCAGTCAATGTTTCGGGCTGGAACCCTTCGTCAGGATCTGCAGAGTATTTTGTGTTTAGGATACAATAGGGTGTTTTAAGAGAGTCTTAGATAGGTACATGGAGCTTAGAAAAATAGAGGGCTATGTGGTAGGGAAGTTATAGGTGTTTCTAAAGTAGGTTACATGGTTGGCACAACATTGTGGGCTGAAGGGCCTGTACTGTGCTGTAAATTTCTTTGTTCTATGTTCTGTGAATGGCTTGTCATATGAAGAATGTTTGATGGCTCTGGGCCTAAATTCACAGGAATTCAGAAGAAACCTCATTGAAGCTATTGAATGGTGAAAGGCCTTGATAGTGTGGATGTGGAGAGGATGTTTCCAATGGTGGGAGAATCTAAGACCAGAGGACACAGCCTCAGAAGAGAAGGGTGCCTTTTTAGAACAGAGATAAGGAGGTATTTCTTTAGGCAGAGAGTGGTGAATCTGTGGAATTCTTTTATATATTTAATGAAGAGGTTGATAGATTCTTGAATAGTCAAGGCACGAAGGGATACAGGGAGAAGCCAGGAGATTGGGGCTGAGAGGAAAATTGTGTCAGCCATGCTGAAATGGTGGAGCAGACTGATGGTCCTAATAGCCTAATCCTGCATAGGTAAAATGGAAGGTTATGGGCCAAAAGTAGGCAGCTAGAACTAGCAGGGAGGATGTTATGGTAGACATGACCAGTGGGCCATAGGGCTTGTTTCGGTGTTGTAGTATTGTATGACAGGGGTGTATGGGGTGTCAGGGAGGGGTAGCACCTCTGGTGGGGGAACATGTCGATGATGGACGAACAACAACAATTGTATGACAGGTCAGTGAGCAGCTGTGGAGAGAGGAGTGGTGACCTCCAAGTGGATTCCAAAGTAACTTCCAAACTGAGTATGTGAAGGACACACAGGGATACGGGGGAGAAACTAAAGTAACTATCTGGATGACTACCAACCAGTTGCACTCACATCTACTTGATGAAGCGTTTTGAGGGGCTGGTCATGGCGAGAATCAATTACTGCCGAAGCAAGGACCTGGAACCACAACAATTTGTTGATTGCCACAGTAGGTTTACAGCAGATGCAAACTCACAGGTTCTCCACAGGCTTGGATCACCAGCCAATAGCAATAGTTATGTCAGGTTGCTGCTTACTGATTACAGTTCAGCATTCAACACCATCATACCCTCAATCAACAAGCTCCAAAACTTGACCCTCTGTACCTCCCTCTGCAACTGGAGCCTTGAAGTCCCCATCAGGAGACTGGTCAGTGCAGATGAGAAATAACATTCTTCCTTACTGACAATCAACACTGGTGCACCTCAAGGATGCCTGCTTCTCTACTCTCTTTATGAGGAGGCGTACCAGAGTGAGATAAATCAGCTTGGTGAGTGGTGAGAACACAACAACATTAAATTCAATGTCAGTAGGACCAAGGAAAGGGAAGTTGAGGGAACGCACAGCAATCCCCTTCGAAGGCTCAGCAGATTCAAGTTCTTGGGTGTCAAAATCTCTGAAGAGCTATCCTGGCTTCAGCATATTGATGCAATTACAAAGAAGGCATGACTACAGGGATATTTCATTGGAGTTTGAAGAGACTTGGTGTGTCACTGAAGACATTAGCAAATTTCTATAGTGTACTATTCTAACTGGTTGCATCGCCATCTGGTATGGCGGGGCCACCGCAGAGAACTGGAAAAAACTGCGGAAATTTGTAAACTCACCCAGCTCTATCATGGGCACTCGCCTCCCCAGCTTTGAGGACATCTTCAAGGAGCTGTGCCTCAAAAAGGCGGCACCTGCCATTAAGGACAACCATCACCCATCATCCTCTTCTCACTGCTACCATCAAGGAGGAGGTACAGGAGCCTGAAGACACACACTCAGTGTTTTAGGAAGAACACCATGAGATTTCTGAATGGACAATGAGCCAATGAACACCACCCCACTAATTTTCTCTCTTTTTTGCTACACTTATTTGTTTTTTCTATGTATATTTCTTATTGTAATTTGTAGGTTTTGTAATATATTGCATTGTACTGCAGCCGCAAAACAACATATTTCACGACATATGCCAGTAATATTCTGAGCCAAATTTGACGAGTTTTTTTTTGTTTCCAGTGCAATTAGATTTATTACCCTCGTGGTCTGAAAGCGGGCATTGAGCTTTCAAGTAATTCATGACCAAGTAGGCACATTGTTTCTTTGAGAGTGACCAGGTTAATCATTCAACGAGAGTGCAGAGGCACACAATAAACAGGCGGCTGACTGTGAATCAGCCGGGACGTGGCCGGCTGCCCGTTGTTCAGCGAATGCGGAGGTGACGGGGATCCGGGAGAGAGTTCCTCTAGATGGAGCTGTCTGTGAGCGCACAGAAACACCTGAGCCCATTAGAAAGAAAATGACGAGCGAAGGCGCAGCCCACTCTCCGCTGTGAGTCAGCGCAGTACCTGCGCCCGAAGCCGGGGGCAAGCGGGAGGGAGGGAGGCTGGCCGCTGGATGAAAGCGCTCTGACTGTTATGGTCTAACAGGCGTGTGGGGAAGAGCAGCTTCAAGCAAAACCCGCGGCGGAGTGGGACACTCGCTTCTAGTGCTCTGTTTTCACCGACGCTGCGGATGGCCCCTTTCTCCTCCTGCTATGGTAGACGTGGGTGAAATGAGGAAGACTTTCCTCGTCCCGGAGATCAAACCTTTGGATCATTACGATTTCTACAGGGCGAAAATCGCCGGGAGCCTGTCGTGGCTGATAGCGCGATCCTACGGATCAGGTACAGAGTGAAGCCCCTATTGTCTGCTAATGTTGCAAAGGCTCTCTCTCTCTCTCTCCCCCCCTCATTTTTTGTGTGTATGAAAGGGAATGCGCAACCGGAAGATGTCTCATTAAAACTAGCCAACGGCATTGAACCTGTTTTGCAATGTGAATCTCCTGGAACAGATTGAAAGCGTAGGCGCGTTGTACCCCGAACCTCAATTCTTCGTCAATGCCGTTTGCCTGTGTCGAGCCGTCGATGTATCAGTGACCCGGTTCCTGTTAATTCAATGAATTTATCGTTGCTGTGAGGCATTGTGTTACAATGGACCCAAGACCTGGGTTTCTTAAGAAAACCCACTCACTGCAAGATGTTTTTCTTTAACCGAACGGCAAACGTGTTTTGCTTAGCGACGTGTTAAAGGCCCCAGTGCGTTTCTGTTAATTCATTAAGAGCGATTAAGGAATCCTAGGCCGGATCCGCATTTTTAATCCGGCTGGGGTTATTTTTTTCTGAAGTGAAATGCCCTTTCACGCCAGGGGAAAATGGTTTGCTTCAGACACGAGACCCTGGTGATCAGAGGAAGATAATCGGGATTCAACGGGACGGGGATGGGAGCCTTGACAATGTCAGTGAAACTGACAGGTCGCACTCGCTGGGCGAGCGCTATTGTGGCTTCCATGCGGTTTACTTGGTGAAGGTGGTGTACATTAACTATTTTAATCCTGGTTTGGTGAAGGTGGTGTACATTAACTATTTTAATCCTGGTTTGGAGACATTTTCTATCGACACGCCCCCTCCCATCCCCGTGACATCACCATATTGTTAACCCATCACGTGTAAATTATTGTTTGACCGTGACTCAAGGGGGGTGAGGACAATTAACGCTTTCTACTCCTGGCGAGAGACAAACTAACCAGTCGCTTTGTTAAATTTTAAGATTAGTTCCAAATACTTATCCTTCAAAAATACTCTACAGGCCATATCGTAGTGTTTAGATAACCTGAGCCATGAGAGGGTTTCGAACAGAAAGGCGTTGGATGCAGTTGTATGTTGGTCACAGGGCCAGTAAATTTGATTATGCATTTTATCGCTCCCGGCTTGAGTTAAAACCCATGGCGTTTAAGTTGGGGACAGTAAGCAAGTCAGCTGATTGAGCAACACACATCAAAGTTGCTGGTGAACGCAGCAGGCCAGGCAGCATCTATAGGAAGCTTGTCAGCTGATTGAGTATGGTTGTATCTCCAACACCGGGAAGGGTGAGGATATTTTATTCAAATTAAGTTTATTATCATGTCACCATCTACTTCTACCTTGAGATTAGTTTTCTTACAGACATTTACAGAGAGAGAAACACAATTGGAATTTATGAAAGACTGCACATAAAGACTGACAAACAACCCATGTGTAAAAGACAATTGTGCAAATAAGGATAAGAGTAGGTATTGATTTGCAATATTTCTGTACATTAGTTTGGCAGAAGTTGGTGATTTCATGGTGATCCTGCTATAAACAGGAGGCCAAATGCCGTCTCTCCTGTAGTTATCATACAAGTCTCTGTGTTCTATTTAACGGTCATATTTAACACATTACAAACCATGTGATAAAATCAATATTTTATTGTATATTTATAGAGAATAGTTGAATATCAGCTCTCCAATGAGTCATGGGATCTGGGAATTGTAGGAACAATGGAAGGAGGACATTTGGCCCATTAATTTTGTACCTAGCCCTAAAAGAACAGGGCACCCATCTGTACTGCGTTTGCAGCCCCTCAAGTCTCAGCTCTTGTTTAAATGTGGTGGGAGTTTCTGTCTCTCTGTCTACTTTTAAAGATCAAGGATTAACTTTTTATACACTGAATGCAACAAAAGCAACAACGTTCAACAATTATACAGAATAAAAAATAAAATATTTAGTACAGGTATGGAAAAAGTGCACAATTGCATAAATATCAGCATGCATTTACAATTTAAACAGTATTGTAAAAGTAGTTTAAAATGCTTACAGTGCACTGCACAGGGGTAACAGAGAGGGGTGAAGGTGAGCTAACTAGAATTGTTGATCAGGTTAACTGCCTGGGGTGGGAGACACACTTTTAAATGGCATGAAGCATTTGTTTTACTAGCTCACTGTGTTTACAGTGAAGTGACTGAGGTAATAGAGGAAGGCAACGTTTCTGATTCTCCCCAATAATTTGGGTGAAAATACAGTATATTTCCCCATCTCTTCTCTCACCCTTTTTATAAATAACTTCAAATACATGCCTTCTGTTTCTTGACTTGCCCCAATAAGAGAATTGTGTCCTTTTGATTTGACTCTGTCCAGGCCCCTGGTAATTCCATCTACTTGCTCAATGTGGATTACTGTAAGGTAATCAGTTGTTCTAGTTGAATGATGGGGCAATATTACATGTTTTAGTCATCATTCTGACAGAGTCCCTCAATGCACATTTGCCAGACCTTTTTGTGATAATTAATCTGTAATTAAGATGCTTGTTAATACCCAGCACCCTGAGCTTTCACGCTTGTGCATTACCTGTACAATTCCTAGCAGTTACTTGCCTAGAGACATGTAAATATGCCTTTGGCCATGCTGACCTTGTCTTCTGTCTAGTCTCTTCTATCTGCAGCCTAGGTCACTTCGACAGTACCTCCACCACCTACATGACAAGGACAGGGCCATGGGTATCCTAACCTGCAGATTCCCCCCTCAGTGACATTCTGTCCTTATTTGGAAATGTATCAGTGTAGTTTCATTGTGATTGAGTCTGTATCCTTGAGCTCATTAATCAGAATCAGGTTTATTATATTGGCAGATGTCGTGAAATTTGTTGTTTTGTGGCAGCAGTAGAGTGCAGGCAAATAAATTACAATGTTACAGTAGAATAAATACAGTAACTTGTGCAAAAGAGGAATAGTGAGGTCGTGTTTGTGGACGGTTCAAAAAATCTGATGGCAGAAATGAGTTTTGTGCTGGAGTGTGTGGCAACACTTGTGGGCTGCCCCCAGCACATTCTTGGACTGTGTTGTTCTTAATGCAAAAGACACATTTCAATGCAGGTGATAAATAAATGAGTCAATATTCCTAAATCATTGAGTGTGGGTCTTCAGCTCTCGTACTTCCTCGCTGGTAATGAGAAGAGGGTTCAGGGATGCATGAGGCTCCACCTTCTGAAAATGTCTCTGATGGCTGGGATTACAGTGGCTCGAGAAACTGGATAAATGCCTATTTGAGTTATTAAGGATAGGCACAAAATGTCAGCTTGCCTGGAAGTTGCGGAATTTATACCTACCGAAGAGGTGGCATTTTTGACAAGGAAAAGTGGACAAATAGACCAGTGCGTTCTTTTCAATATTCATTACAAGTTGCGGCTTTAACCAATGATTGAACTGGGAATAAGGATGGTTATAATTATCTGAATAGATCTGAGTGCCTACAGAGTAGGATTGTATGTACAAATGGTTAAGCACCAGCCGTTGATGGCAGTCAGTACTACTCGAGTACTTGCGCTGAGGAATAATTTTTGAGCTTCACCAACTTGGTGGTTACAGAGCCGAATGCATGTGAGATGGAACTAATGAGTTGCAACTGGTTACGAGGAACTGTGATCAAGGAAGGGAACTGGATTAATGTCAGATGATGCTCAAGGCTGTGAACAGGAAATGGTTGGGCTGATGTTCAGGAAGTTTGTATTCTAATAGACCGAAGAATTTGGATGAAGAGGGATATGCACTCTTTTCATTACTACCATTGGGTGGGAGGTGCAGGAGCCTGAAGACCCCCCAACTTTCCTCTTCACCTGGTTTCACCTATCACATGCCAGCTTGTACTCCTTCCTCTCCCACCCTCATCTTATTCTGGCTTCTGCCCTCTTTCCTTTTCAGTCCTGATGAGGGATCTCGGCCTGAACCAGAGTGCCTAACTTCACTCAGCCCAACATTGATGTCCCATCTGATTCCACAAACTATGGACTCTACAACTCCTGTTCTCAATATTACTTATTATCTATTATTATTGTGTTACTTTTTGTATTGATACACTTTGTTGTCTTTTGCACATTGGTTGTTTGTCTGTCTTTTTGTGTATTTCTTTCATTGATTCTATTCTGTTTCTTTGTATTTGTTGCGAATGCCTGCACAAAGATGAATCTCAGCTGGGTATATGGTGCCATATATGTACTTCGAAAATAAATTTACTTTGAACGTTGAAAGTCTCTGGATTTCCAGAATGTGCAGAATCTCTTGTGTTTATGTTTTAGGAACAGCTTCTTCTCCTGTGCCATGAGATTTCTGAATGGTCCATGAACACAAGCTAATTTTTCCTCTTTTGAACTATTTATTGTTTGTAATTTGTAGGTTTTAAATCTTGCACTGCACTGCTGTTGCAGAACAGTTTCCCCCGGGATCAATAAAGTATGACTATGACTATGAACACATTTCACACTGTACAATAGTGATAAACTGATTGCTTTGTGATTAAGTTTTAATACAAGAACATGACCTGTTCTGTTTTTTTTAATCAAAGTATGTCATTGTTTTGAACACAAGAGGTTGTGCAGGTGCTGGAAATCCAGAGTAACACAGGCAAAATGCTGGAAGAACTCAGCAGGTCAGTCAGCAGCTATGGAGAGGTTTGGGTGTGTCACCTCTTTGAATTTTACCTCTTTGCAATAACTGAATAAAGATTGCGATCATGTACAAACCTAGTTATTAAAACTAGCTGAAGTTGAGGGCTGGAGTTGAGGAAATTTGGGTAGAAAAGAACAGCAAATGGAATTTTGACAGGCGATCTTGCGTTTGGAGAACCAGGATGAACCATATCCGATCGATTGACAAACGAGAAAATCTGCAGATACTGGAAATCCAAGCAACACACGCAAAATGCTGGAGGAACTCAGCAGGCCAGGCAGCATCTATGGAAAGGAATACAGTTGACGTTTTGGGCCGAGACCCTTCATTGTGCCTCCCATGTGTGGAGGACTCTCCCTCTCTCTCTTTTGGCGCGAGCTTTCATGTGTACTTGTGTATATCTTGGCGGACCTGATTCTTCGCTCCCACTCTGTAAAATGTCTAACGTGTACCATTATTAACGTTTTAAAAAAAACAGAAAAAGCATTTAATCATTATACTCCATTGTTGTTTCTGCTCTGTGCGTACATAACTTTTGATGACGAGGATGGGGTTTGAACCCACGTATGCAAGGTACACACAGGCAAGGGAACTCAATCTTTCCTCATTGGTACAATGAATGGGAAGAGCTTGAAGAGATTTAAGCACAAAAGGACCTTGGACTACATATGTCCAGATCCTGGGAAAGTAGTAGGACAGGCCAATAAACTATTTAATGAGACGGATGGAATGTTTAGTTTTACTGGCTAAGTCTGTCACCCTCTTCCCTTCGGTATTTTGAGGCTGTGCCCTCCAGTCCTAGGTTCTTCCACTATTGGAAATATCCTCTGCATGTCCACTCTAGTGGCCTTTCAATACTTGGTAGTTTTCAATAAGATCCCTCCTTATTCTAAACTCCAGTGAGTACAGGCCCAGAGTTATTAAACATTCCCCTTGTGTTAACCATGTCTTTTCTGAGGTCACTCTCATAAACATCTTCTGGGCCTTCTCCAATGACAGCACATACTTTCTTCAATTATCGGATCCAAAACTGCTGATGGTATTCCAGTTGAGGTCTGACCAATGCTTTATAAAACCTCAGCATTAGATCCTTGCTTTTATATTTTAGTACTCTTGAAATGATTGTTAATGTTGTATCTGCCTTTCTTCTTACTCAACCTGCAAATTAACCTTTGTTAACCCAAGTCCCTTTCTACTACCAATTTCTGGATTTGCTCCTTGTTTACAAAATAGTCAATTCCTTTATTCCTTCTACCATTTCTTTGAGTAATATTGTAAATGTATTGTTTGATTAAGTATCCTTATTCATTTAAATAATTATGGGTTATGTATAAAAATACATGAAATGCATACATTAAGACTCTACATAAGTGTGCACCTCACTAAAAGTAAAAATGAACTGAGAAATATTCTCCTGGGTTCCTGTCTTTTTCTTGAAATGAGTTTTGTGGTTTGGAGATACAAAATGTAACTGGCATTAAGGAAGTTTTAAATCAATCTGAGATGCCGAGGCGCAGCGAGTCGTTCCAGTTTTGAAAAAAGCACGGCTAGACATTTGAATTTAAAACAGAGCTTGGAGAGAGAGAGAAAATGTTTTTTTAAAAGGAAGAAAATGGAAGAAATCATGGGTTTGTAAATAGTTAACATTACGTTATAATAACACTAAACAACAATTTTTTTCCCAAAACTTTTGCTTACTCTGAATTTTTTTCATTAGCGATAGATCGCCTGAAGCTGAACACAAATATAATTTCAGAGCACTCAAATGATGTAGGTGTTTGGAGAAACAAGGAATTAACTTTTATTGAATATAATGTGCTTAATTGCATAATAGTGCTGATGCTTTGCAATAGTTCAACTAAGCTAAAAGTGTTTTGTTGATGGTTTTCATTTTGTACTTAGTGTCTGAGGCTTCTCGCTTAAGTGTCCAACAATAATCAGCCAGGAATGATGGATTCCAGTTGCTCTGACACCGTTTCTCCATGACCGCAATGTCCTAGTGAAACCTTTCGCCGTAGTCATCGCTGGCCGTGCCAAGATTTGCAGCAAAGTCTAAATGGGAATGCAGAAAATGAATCTTTTAGTGACATGCTTTTATGCTTAAAGCATATTGTCAATCAACTGCATGTAGTTTGGTGCTCTGTAGCTGCCAAGAAAATTTTCGACAACATCCTTTTCCATGCGATGATATTTTTTTCCTCTCTGGTCTCACTGGAAGTTCTTCAAATTGCCAGTCATTGATGACCTGTTTGATTTGTGGACCAACAAAAATGTCTTCGTTTATCTTGCATCTGTTATTCTGACTTGAACTATGAAATGAAATAACAAATATTGGTGATTTGGTTTTTAAAATTTTTTGAAAATGGTGCATGCTAGGGAAATTTCATGGTGATTTTCATGATTGGCAGCCCAAAATCCATAAGTATTCGGGAATCAAAATCCTTGTTGTCTAGTGTAATTGTAAATAAAAAGAGAGAGCAGAAATGGCTGGCTACATTGGAAAGGTAGACATGTTCAATTGCATGAGATAACTGGCTGCTGTATACAGAACAAATTGAGCAGTATTCTTAAAGCAAATGGAATAGGTGATGAGAAGCAAGTGCCGCTTTTGCTGAATGCACTGGATTGAAAGGCAAACAGTTTACTTAGAAGTTTAACTGCTCCAACCAAACCAGACAAAATGAGCTTTGCTGATATCATGAGAGTAATGCAGGAATATTTAGAACTGAAGCTGTTGATGATTGCAGAACGCTTTAGGTTTCATAAGTGGAATCAAAAGGAAGGGGAGTCCACTTCAGCTTATAGTTGCAAGAAAAAGTTTGTGAACCCTTTGCTATTACCTGGTTTTCTGCATTAATAAGTCATAAAATGTGGTTTAATCTTCATCTAAGTCACAATAATAGACAAACACAATCTGCTGTAATTAATAACACAAAAACATTTTTACTTTTCATGTATTTATTGGACACGTTATTTAATCATTCACAGACTAGGCTAGAAAAAGTATGTGAACCTTTGTATTTAATAACTGGTAAAACCTCTTTTAGCAGCAATCATCTCCACCAAATGTTTCCTGTAGCTGCTGATCAGACTTGCACAATGGCGAGGAAGAATTGTAAACCATTCCTCCATACAAAACTGTTTCAGTTCTTCAATATTTCTGTGATACCTTGTATGAACAGCCCCCTTCAGATCATGCCACAGCATCTCAATTAGGTTGAGGTCTGGACTCTGACTTAACCATTTTCAAAACAGAAATTTTCTTAATTTTAAACCTTTCTGTTGTTGTTTTACTCTCGTTTCAGGTCATTGTCTTGTTGCATCATCCAACTTCTATTAAGCTTCAGGTGACAGATCACTCCCCTGACATTCTCCTGTAAAATGTCTTGATGCAATTTTGAATTAATTGTTCTTCAACGATTGCAAGCTGTCCGGGCTCTCAGGCAGCAAAGCAGCTCCAAACCATGATTCTCCTTCTATCATGCTTCAGAGTTGGGAACAGGTTTCGGTGTTGGTGTACAGTGTCCTTTTTCTCCAAACATAGCGGTGAACATTTTTGCCAAAAAATTAAATTTTAGTCTCACCTGTCCACAGAATATCATCCCAGAGGCATTGTGGAATATCCAGATGTTCTTTTGTAAACTTGATGCGCAGCAATTTTTTTCTGGAGAGCAGTAGTTTCCTCTGTGGTGTCCTTCTATGAAAACCATCATTCTTGTGTTTTTCTTATAGTAGAAACACGAACAGAGACTTTAGCGATTTCTAGAAATTTCTGCAGGTCTGTTAGGAAACGAATTAGGGCAAGTGACGGAAATCTGTGTAGGGGAGCACTTTGGTTCCAGTGATCGTAACGCCATTAGTTTCAATTTGATCATGGACAAGGATAGATCTGGTCCTAGGGTTGAGGTTCTGAACTGGAAGAAGGCCAAAGTTGAAGAAATGAGAAAGGATCTAAAAAGCATGGATTGGGACAGGTTGTTCTCTGGCAAAGATGTGATTGGTAGGTGGGAAGCCTTCAAAGGGGAAATTCTGAGAGTGCAGAGTTTGTATGTTCCTGTCAGGATTAAAGGCAAATTGAATAGGAATAAGGAACCTTGGTTCTCAAGGGATATTGCAACTCTGATAAAGAAGAAGAGGGAGTTGTATGAAATGTATAGGAAACAGGGGGTAAATCAGGTGCTTGAGGAGTATAAGAAGTACAAGAAAATACTTAAGAAAGAAATCAGGAGGGCAAAAAGAAGACATGAGGTTGCCTTGGCAGTCAAAGTGAAGGATAATCCAAAGAGCTTTTACAAGTATATTAAGAGCAAAAGGATTGTAAGGGATAAAATTGGTCCTCTTGAAGATCAGAGTGGTGGGCTTTGTGCGGAACCAAAGGAAATGGGGGAGATCTTAAATAGGTTTTTTGCATCTGTATTTGCTAAGGAAGCTGGCATGAAATCTATGGAATTGAGGGAATCAAGTAGTGAGACCATGGCAACTGTACAGATTGAAAAGGAGGAAGTGCTTGCTGTCTTGAGGAAAATTAAAGTGGATAAATCCCCGAGACCTGACAGGGTGTTCTCTCGGACCTTGAAGGAGACTAGTGTTGAAATTGCGGGGGCCCTGGCAGAAATATTTAAAATGTCGCTGTCTATGGGTGAAGTGCCAGAGGATTGGAGAGTGGCTCATGTTGTTCTGTTGTTTAAAAAAGGATCGAAAAGTAACCCGGGAAATTATAGGCCGGTGAGTTTAACGTCAGTAGTAGGTAAGTTATTGGAGGGAGTACTAAGAGACAGAATCTACAAGCATTTGGATAGACAGGGGCTTATTAGGGAGAGTCAACATGGCTTTGTGCGTGGTAGGTCATGTTTGACCAATCTGTTGGAGTTTTTCGAGGAGGTTACCAGGAAAGTGGATGAAGGGAAGGCAGTGGATATTGTCTACATGGACTTCAGTAAGGCCTTTGACAAGGTCCCACATGGGAGGTTAGTTAGGAAAATTCAGTCGCTAGGTATACATGGAGAGGTGGTAAATTGGATTAGACATTGGCTCGATGGAAGAAGCCAGAGAGTGGTGGTAGAAAATTGCTTCTCTGAGTGGAGGCCTGTGACTAGTGGTGTGCCACAGGGATCAGTGCTGGGTCCATTGTTATTTGTCATCTATATCAATGATCTGGATGATAATGTGGTAAATTGGATCAGCAAGTTTGCTGATGATACAAAGATTGGAGGTGTAGTAGACAGTGAGGAAGGTTTTCAGAGCCTGCAGAGGGACGTGGACCAGCTGGAAAAATGGGCTGAAAAATGGCAGATGGAGTTTAATACTGACAAGTGTGAGGTATTGCACGTTGGAAGGACAAACCAAGGTAGAACATACAGGGTTAATGGTAAGGCACTGAGGAGTGCAGTGGAACAGAGAGATCTAGGAATACAGATACAAAATTCCCTAAAAGTGTCGTCACAGGTAGATAGGGTCGTAAAGAGAGCTTTTGGTACATTGGCCTTTATTAATCGTAGTATTGAGTATAAGAGCTGGAATGTTATGATGAGGTTGTATAAAGCATTGGTGAGGCCGAATCTGGAGTATTGTGTTCAGTTTTGGTCACCAAATTACAGGAAGGATATAAATAAGGTTGAAAGAGTGCAGAGAAGGTTTACAAGGATGTTGCTGGGACTTGAGAAACTCAGTTACAGAGAAAGGTTGAATAGGTTAGGACTTTATTCCCTAGAGCGTAGAAGAATGAGGGGAGATTTGATAGAGGTATATAAAATTATGATGGGTATAGATAGAGTGAATGCAAGCAGGCTTTTTCCACTGAGGCAAGGGGAGAAAAAAACCAGAGGACATGGGTTAAGGGTGAGGGGGGAAAAGTTTAAAGGGAACATTGGGGGGGGCTTCTTCACACAGAGAGTGGTGGGAGTATGGAATGAGCTGCCAGACGAGGTGGTAAATGCGGGTTCTTTTTTAACATTTAAGAATAAAATGGACAGATACATGGATGGGACGTGTATGGAGGGATATGGTCCGTGTGCAGGTCAGTGGGACTAGGCAGAAAATGGTTCGGCACAGCCAAGAAGGGCCAAAGGGCCTGTTTCTGTGCTGTAGTTTCTATGGTTCTATGTTGCTGCTACCCTTGGGTTCTTTACACCTCCTTCAGCATTGCACCTGTTGCTGTTGGTGTGATCTTTGCAGGATGCCCACCCCTAGGGAGAGTAGCAACAGTACTGATTTTCCAACATTGGTAAACAATTTCTCTGACTGAACTGATGAACACTCTGGTCTTTGGAAATACTTTTGTGGCCTTTTCCAGCTCTAAATTTCGTAAGGTCCTCTGAAAGTTGTTTTGATCAAGGCATGGTGCACATGGATGGATCTTTCTTGAGAAAAGCAGGCTCTGTCAGTAACCTGACCGTGTGTCTTTTATAACTTCTGTAACCCACACCTACAATCTAATCACACCTCCAAATGCCTTTTGTAGAAGGCGTTACCCCAGAGGTTCACATACTTTTTTGAACTTAGACTGTGATTGTTTAAATGGTCTGCTCAGTATTGATGAGAAGTAGTACAATTGTTTGTGTGTTACTAGTTTAGGCAAATCGTGTTTATTATTGTGACTTGGATGAAGATCAGACCACATTTTATGAGGAATTAATGCAGTAAACCGGGTAATTGTAAAAATTTCACAACTTTTTCTTGCAACTGTAAATGGCTGAATTGAAGAGATTGAGCATTGTGAGTTCAGTAATGGGCTTAATGATGTACTGAGAAATAGTTTAGTTTGTGGGATCTTATAACAAAGCATTTTAAAACAGCTCCTAATGGATGCACAAATCACATTTAAAAGAGCAGTTGAAATTGCTGTATCAAGGGAAATAGCCGACAGTGATGCAACTGAGTTGCTGTCAGGAATGGAAATAAGTGTGAACAAAGTTGCAACATCTAAACAGAAAACTGCCTGGCTGAACAAATTGTGTTACCGTTGTGGCAGGGGCAGACCAATGTAGTGTTAAAGGAAAAACTTATGGAAAATGCCACAAAAGTAGGACACATTAAAAAAAGCATGCAGGGCAGACAAAAATAAATGAACTGCACACAGAAGAGAAAACACTAAAAAAATCAAAATGCAGTTTCAAGAAGAACACTAATCTGCTTGCTGTTGATGGAAAAATCTGATAATGGTGAGAGTGACACAGGACAGGGTAGTCTTGAGATCGACAAAGTGAAAGCCAAATAGATACAAGCAATATGGTTTATATCAGAAGTGAATGACAACTAACTAAAATGGAATTGGAGAATCGCTCAGCTGTTTGTCATTCTACAAAATGAGTGAGTGGCATTTCAAAGATATTGAACTGAAGTCTGCTGATATCCAAGTAAGAACTCCAGTGGGAATGACATTCATAACAGTGAAATACAACAACCAACAGGACACAATGAGCTTCTATGTGATTTAAAAACAGGAGGGGCAGCATTGTGGGGCCACGATTGGCTGAGATGACTACAACTTGATTGGAGACCCATCCACTATTTTTATGCCACATCCCCTGCAATAGAGTCAACTGAAAACAAATTATGAAAGCTGGTAGATGATGCCACAGCAGTGTTCAAGGATGGCATTGGAAAACTCAATGTATCAAGAGTAAAATGTAGTGTGGGGGGGGGGGTATCATTGCTCTAAAAGAAATAGATTCACACATTACACTTCCTTCCCCTTTAGATTAATGCAACATAAAACTCTATCTGTACGAAACATTCTATTTCCCTTTCTTAAGCACATATTCCAAATAAACAAGCTTTCAGAATAACAGACCATAACTAACTTCACAGTTTCAGAGGTTCATTCTTTTGGGTGGCACTCTGTTTCTTTCAGGATAGCACCCCCGGACCTGTGGAGTGGCAACAGGTTTGGTAGGTGTCTTGTCTAAGGCAACGTTCTCAGCTTCCAATGTCACGTTGATATCAGTCACATGATCATCACTGAGCGTTAAGTCCAGTGGCTGTACTGTTTCCGTCTTGTTGGATTCAGTTGGCTCATGTTGAGTATTCAGTATCTGGTCCACATGGTGTCACTGTATCTGATCTCCAAAATCCACTGTGTACATCAGTGGTCCAGTTCTTGTAGCTGTCCTACAGGTGTCCACTTGTCTTCTCAGTAATCACACATCAGGACGTTCTGTCCAATCTTGAAGCTCCTTGCTGCTCCACTTGGCAACTGGTTGAACTGTTTATTCTGCACTTCCCTCCATAGATCTGGTTTCAGGAGGTCTATGTGCGATCGCAGATTCCTGTTCATGAACAGCGTTGCAGGTGTTTGATTTGTCGTCGCAGGAACAGAGTTCCGACACACAAAAAGGAAGTTGTCCACCTTGTGCTGTAGAGAGATGTCCTCCTTGTCCATCACTTTAATGGACTCCTTGAAGATCTGGATAAACCTTTCAGCTAACCCATTCATTGCTGGGTGGTGAGGAGCTGACTTGAAATGCCTGATGCCATATGTCTTCATGAACAGTCGGAATTCTTCTGACATGTATTGTGGTCCATTGTCACTCACAGTTTATTCTCGTAAATAGTTTCTGGTGAAGACAGAATGAGTGAAGACAGTCTTTGCTGAGGTGGTTGACTTCATTGGAATAACCTTTGGTTACTTTGTTTCAAATGTTTTTATTGTGAAGCAATGTCAGCTTAACCACAGCTGACAATGTCCTAAAGTACAGTGCTTTATTTTTCTTTCTTATAACAACATAATGAAAATTGAATGTATGTATAGTAAACAAGCAAAAAGCAAAGGAAACCCTACTACCCCATCTCCTTTGCCCTTCCCAGCCCAACCCTCCCCTCACCCTCCCGTATGTGCTGTTCAGGTCCTACTGCCCCCCCCCCCCCACCTCCAGCTACTTTAAACAAGCATCCACAGCAATCAGGAACCTGGAATCCAGCAAAGTCAATTTGTACTCTTTGCCATGGTGATGATGGCCACTCCCACGGGTGTAGCAGTGCCTGTGGGAGTGCATTTTGAACTTTTTGGCGTCTCAAACTGCTTGTGGCTAGGTCTTCAATCTGTTTATCTATTTCTGGCCACCACATGTAGCTCCAGGTGAGACTCTTCATCTTGACTGTATCCAGGTGTCCTTCATCCAGATTTTCAAACACCCTGGTGTGCAGTTTAGAGGGAACCACAACACGAGATCCACACGACAGTTAGTGTCGTTTCGCTGAGAACTCTGGAAGTATGGGATTACCATGAGCTGGCCATGCTTCCTTGCATGGTGGTTTGACAGATGTTTGACAATGTCAGGTTATTCCTTGTTTCCCTCTGTATTTCGGAATTTGTTACCGGCAGCTGGTCCACCAGTGCCATGTGGAACACTCTGCTGCGTCACAATATGAAGACTTCTTCAGTTGCCAATAGCGGAAGACATGACAAGCCATCAGCATTGCTGTGTTGTTTGATACCCTTGAACCCTTATGTCATAAGAGTGGGCTCCTAGGAATAGTGCCCAACGTTGCAACTGGGCAGCAGTCATCACTGGAATTCCCTTCCTGGGATTGAAAATGGGCACAAGTGGCTGGTGGTCTGTCACTGGTGTAAACTTTTGTCTGTGGAGGTAGTGGTGGAACTTCTTTGTTCTGCATTCTGGACTAAGGGCCTCTCGTTCGATCTGTGCGTAGTTGCGTTCTGCGCTCATCAGTAATTTTGAAGCAAACACAATCGGACGTTTGGATCCATCTTTCATAGTGTGTGACAAAATGGCTCCAATGTCATAAGGTGATGTGTCGCATGCCAGTCTGATGGGCAGGGATGGGTCATAATGGGTGAGCAGTTCATTGGATGTTATTAGTCTCTGTTTCTTTGAATGCTTTCTCACATCTTTCTGACAATTCCCACTTTGCTCCTGTCTGTAACAGTGTGTTCAATGGACGCAGCACAGTAGTGACATTGGGGAGAAACTGCTGATAGTAGTTTATAAGGCCCAAGTATGACTTTGTGACACATTTTCCAGTTTGGGTGCCTGTAACACTGCTTCAGTCTTCCCTTGTGACTTGTATAAGCCATACTTGTCAATGACATGTCCACAATATGAGATTTCATTCTTGAAAGACTCACAATTCTCTCCCTTTGTGTGCTTACTCAGCCTGGTAAGCGCTTTACTAAGGTTCTTCATTTTTGCCAGTTACGATGATGTCATCAGGTAACATTGTATCCCTGGGATGTTTTGGAGCTCTTGGTTCATGGCTCTTTGTCAAATTGCTGGAGCTGATGTGATGCCAAAGACACGATGAGTAAAATTGGATAGGTATATGGACAGGAAAGGAATGGAGGGTTATGGGCTGAGTGCAGGTTGGTGGGACTAGGTGGGAGTAAGCATTCGGCACGGACTAGAAGGGCCGAGATGGCCTGTTTCCATGCTGTAATTGTTATATGGTTATACTGGAATGGTCCCTTGTGAGTGTTGATTGTGAGGAACTCCCTGCTTGACTCCTCAATCGCTATTTGTAGATAGGCTTGTCACAAGCCTATCTTTGACAACCTCTCCCCACAAAAATGTCTTCTATTCATGGCAGAGGATACTGCAAAGTAAGCAGCACCAGGTTGATGCTCACCTTGAAATACCCACATCTGCAAATGGCTCCAGCCTTCCCTTCTCCATACCGGGACAATGGACATGGCCCAGTTGCTGAACTCAACATTGCAGAGAATTCCAGATGCTTCCAAGCCCTGCAGTTCAGCATCCACTTTAGGACGTAGTGCGTAAGCCACTAGATGCACTTTATGTAATCTTGGTATTACTGTTTCATCCAGTTTAATTATGGTCTTCGTGCCTTTGAGTTTACCAATTCCCTTCTCAAACACCTTCTCATTGGCATTAAGCAGCTGTGACAGTTAGTGCTACCATTTGGGCTGCAGTTGCCTGTTGATGCCGCACTGAGAGCTTTGAGTGCCAGTCTAGTTGGATTTTTCTCAACTATTCACGTCCAAAAAATGCTGGCCCTTCAGTTTTTAATACATAAAGCTCTAACAGATGTTTCGCCTCCATACGACATGTTTACTTTCAGTTTGCCTTTGGGAGACTTTTTTGCTTGTGTAAATATTCTGCATCGCTAAAGACTTCTCTAGTGGCAAACTCAAAACACGTCAAGAGTAAAATAGTTAAGTGAAAATGCCACACCCAAGTCTTACAAAGCCTGTCCTGTCCCTTTGGCTACTGTAGCACAGATAATACGTGAGCTAGGTCGTATGGAGGCTGAAGGAATTCTTCCCAAGGTTGGGGGGAGCCGTGGGCAATGTCAGTGGTTCCAGTAGCCAAGAAGAATAGGTCTGTCATGATCTGTGGTGATTTTAAGGTCACCTTCAATCCAGCATTGAAAGTAGGTCAACACCCTCTGCCCAGGATAGAGGATATCTTTGCAAACCTCCCTGGAGGAAAAACACTTCAGCAAAGTGGGCTTAGCTGAGCCCTACCTAAAATGGAGATGGAAGAAGCGTCTAAAATGTTTCTCACCATAAACACTCACAAAGGGCTTTATCACTATAATAAGCTTATTTTTGGAGTAGCATCTTCACCTGAACTCTGGCAGAAACCTATGGACCAGATGCTGCAAGGCTGCCCAGGTAGTCCGTGTTACCAGGATGGCATCATTGGTACCACTAAGGATGACAAGAAACATCTCCAAAACCTCAAGTCAGTGTTAAAATGATTGTGGGCTCAGAGCACGATGCAACAAGTGTGAATTCTTTAAACCAAGCATCACTGACTGTGATCACATCACGGACGCACAAGCTTTACATTAGTGTGTTGAGAAAATTCAAGCAGTGGTGGATGCCCCAAGGCCAAAGGATTTGTCAATTATTATAACAGGTTCTGCCAAACCTGGCTAATGTGCTCTACCCATTGAACTCATTTCTACAGATCAGGAAGAAATGGCAGAAGAATATGAGGTGGCTTTCAGATAGGTAAAGGAAATGGTGAAATCAGACACTGTACTCACACATTATCATCCACAGTGAAGCTTGCCTGTGATACCTCGCCTTGTGGTATAGATGCAGTCATGTCACATGTTGTGAGTGATGGAAGTGAATACCTTATCACCTCTGTAACATGTTCCCTTACAGCTGCAGAGAAAAATTACACACAGATTGACAGATTGAGTCTGGTTTGGGATGTAAAACATTTCAACCAGTATCTGCATGGTAGAGAGTTTAGCCTCATTACCGATCATCAACCATTAATATCCATTTTCATACCACAGAAGGCTGTTCCGCAAACAGCAGCGGCACAAATGTAGAGATATGCTCTGTTTCTTTGAGTACACATTTACAAGATTGAATACGAGAGGACAACTAATCATGGAAATTCCGATAGAGTATCTTGGAGAGAGGAGAAGAAGGGTGTCCAGATCAGTTAAACCATTTCCTACAGTCCCAAAGTCAACTCGTACAACCATATTGTGTGCAGTTTTGGTCCCCTAATCTGAGGAATGACATTCTTGCCATAGAGGGAGTACAAAGAAAGTTCACCAGATTGATTCCTGGGATGGCAGGACTTTCATATGATGAAAGACTGGATCGACCAGGCTTATACTTGTTGGAATTTAGAAGATTGAGGGGGGATCTTATTGAAACGTATAAAATCCTAAAGGGATTGGACAGGCTAGATGCAGGAAGATTGTTCCCGATGTTGGGGAAGTCCAAAACGAGGGGTCACAGTTTAAGGATAAAGGGGAAGCCTTTTAGGACCGAGATGAGGAAAAACTACTTCACACAGAGAGTGGTGAATCTGTGGAATTCTCTGCCACAGGAAACAGTGGAGGCCAGTTCATTGGCTATATTTAAGAGGGAGTTAGATATGGCCCTTGTGGCTAAAGGGATCAGGGGTATGGAGAGAAGGCAGGTACAGGGTTCTGAGTTGGGTGATCAGCCATGATGATACTGAATGGCGGTGCAGGCTCGAAGGGCTGAATGGCCTCCTGCACCTATTGTCTATGTTTCTATCACAGAGGAGGCTTCAGAACCTGCGATTTGCTTTGCAGGCTCATGTGCCAAGTAGAGTGACTCCCCCTTGTCAGGAAAGAAGTTATCCCACAAGAATAAGAAATCTCCCCAGTGAGTAAATCTTTAGGGATGAATGGGACAATTTAAAATTTACTACGCTGTGGATGTCTGTGTAGTATTTGTATTATGTAATGTACTGGGTATGTGAATCTGCCGGGAGCAAAGGATGTTGGGATTGGTGAGGGTGGGGCACCACAAGAGGCGTGTGGGACAGGTGGCAGAGGAGGAGTGCCGGGATGGTGGTGATGTAGATGCAGACATATCCAAATCTGGGACACTGAGGAAAGTCATTTGATTCCAAACAATTTGCTTATTGACCATTGCACAATGTCTGCCTGGTTCTTCCTGCTCCCTCACCTCTCCCTTCCTCTTTTCCCAACCACGATTTCCCACTCTCAGTCCACAGAGACCCCTGTCAGAATCGGGTTTATCATCACTCACATAGGCCATGAATTTTGTTTTTACTTTGCGGCAGCAATACAGTTCGATACATAAAATTACTACAGTACTCTGCAAAAGTCTTGGGTGGCCTAGCTATATATTTTTGAGTAAATAATGCAGAAAACCAAATAATTGCAAAGGGTTCACAAACATTTTTGTGTGTGTGTTTGTTATAAAAATAGGAGTTGAGATGCATTCTATATTAGAGTTGGAGTTTATAGCTGAGCAAGACGTGTTGTGTATTTAATATTTCAGCAATATTTGAGTAACATTATAAAAATATAATTTAATTGTTTCAAGTTACTATGAGTCATATGTAAATATACATAAATTGCATATGCCATATACCAAATGTCATACGCCTGCACCTTGCTTAAAGTAAAATGAACTAAGGCACATTCTCTTAGGCTCCCATCTTTTTCTTGCAATTTGTTTCGTATTCTTGAGCTACAAGACATAACATCTTTCTGTAAACTTCCTGTAACTATTTTAAAACTTGATATGTGATTTATTGAAGTAATCTTGTACTGGCAGTTCTGGACACCGTAATCTTGTTTTATCGGCGTGGATTCCCGGAAGCACTGAGTTGTTGCTTATACATAATTGCACATAAAAAATAATTGCAACAAAATGGAATTAAATTGATATTCTCTGTGGAGGTCGGTCATGGCTGGGCCTTGTTCTAAAGTCTGTGACTTGACTCTAAATGTCCGACATCTTAATTTAATCCTCACCTCTGTTCCAGCTGTCACTTGAAAAGAGCTGATTCTTTCTTTTGTAGGGTAGTACATTGTCATGGTGTCTTGCCCATCCTTCCCATCCTTGGTTTGGTTGAGGGGTGTGAGGTGTCAGGCAGGATGGATAGAGGTCAATCCATATACCTCTACTGACACGAGTCACTTAAAGGAAAGTCATTTTGATTTATTTGTTCACCGATAATGTTGATGTTTATTATCCCTACCCAACTGGCCCAGGAAAGGAGCTGAAAGTCAAGATGAGGTGTGTCGGGAGTTACAAATCCATGTTGGGCAAAATTCAAAGGCTTCCATCCTTCCATGAGGTACACTAGATGGGCCTTGCCTGCAATTTGGTGATTAATGGTTATTTAGACCAAGGCTAGCTTTATTTGAATTCTTATTGAACTAAATTTAAATTTCCCCAGCTATCCTGGTAAGATTTGAACTTTTGTATCTTGATCCAGCGGGCCAGAACTGTGGTTTGTTCACCGGATCCCATGGCCTGGGGAGCTGGTTACTTGACCGGATCCTGTGGCCGGGGGAGCTGGTTACTTTACTGGACGCAGTCAATATGTGATTGTGTAGCAGACTGGATGGTTCTGAATTTGAGGCCCTGCATCTGTGAATAACTGGAAATGTACCAGTAGATTACAGACAGTGTAAATAATTTGCCATTAACATGGAACTGAAGGGAGCTTGATATTGCGGCCCAGTGTGACGCATTTTCCATCTGTCTGTCTTTAACAAAACAATTGGATAAATGAAAGTGGGAAAAAATGTGGCCTTTCTATTCTAACTTTTCTGTCCTTTTTGGCAGTCTTGGCATGGTATCAGGCCCTTCTGGCTCAACAAGCCCGCACTGCCCAGTTACACCCATGTGACTGATTAACCCACTAACCTGTGCACCTTTAGAATAAAGGAGGAAGCTGGAGCACCTGAAGGGAACACACGAGGCCACGGAGAAACCTATAAACGGCGGCAGAGTTGAACCCGGTTTGCTGGCATTGTAACAGCGTTATGCTAACTGCCACACCATTGTGCCACCTCACGGTTGTGCTGGAATCGCTGAAGTGCAGTCACAGTTGTAATGAGGGGAAATGGAAGCATGTAATGTTCAGTAAACTCTAAAGCACAGTAAGCCCCCTCAAAGTAATGTGACAATTAGATTAGCTGTTTTTTTAAAAAAAATATTGGCCAAGATGCTGTGGAAAGCTTCACTGTCCTCTCCTGTAGTGTTGTTGAGTCCAGGGAAGGCAGAGAGAGCCTCACTTGGCACCACACCCAGAAGATGCTGTTAATCTCAAGCGTATCAGCTCCTGTCTTTGGGACTTGGGACCCAGGGCCTTGTGATTTGCTATCCACTGACTAATGGGAACTAAGTTGACCGAAGGTCCTACTTCCATGCTGTATGACTGGGAGGAACTGTATGCATATAGGTCAGATTAAACCCTCAAAAGGGCAGCTGGCTGTCATGTTTTGGGGTCTGGCCTATTAAAGGGTCAGACCATTCCCATTATACTCTGCACGTGAACCTCAGTGCATTATCAGGGGAAATGAATGGACTGTTAGATCTTTCAGATGGTATTAAGAATAGAATTAGTAGATGTCGCATAAACACGGGCATCATATGAGAGGAAGAAGGATATTAACAAACTGCTTGTGTAGTTCCAACAGCACAATAAGGCCTATGGTTATATTTCCACACAGTATGTGCATATATCGAACCTCTTGCTAGTTCCAATCATAATCAGTGTATCATTGTATTTAGTGAGGTAATGGAGTATTCCTAACTCTTACCAGCTGTTTAACAATCTCTAGGTTGGTAATTCACTCGTTCCTATTTAAAGGGTGATTTTAAAAAGTGCCACAAAGGGACAGTTTAAAACGGCCACAAAGTCTGACAAATCTTGATAGCTATGGCTTCTTCATACGAATTCAGCATGTGCCAGAATGGTTTCTGTTGGAGCAGAGGAGGTTACAGATCAAGTAAATTTAAAAGCAAAAAGAACAAAATTTAATTAGTGGGTGATACCACACGGAACAGGCCCAATGAGCCGCGCCATCTAGCAACCCACCTATTTAACCCTAGCCTGACTACAGGACAGTTTACAGTGAACAACTAACCCACTAACCAGTACACCTTTGGACCATGGGAGGAGACCAGAGCAGCCAGTGGAAACCCACGCAGTTACAGGGTGAATGTACAAACTTCGAGCAGGCGGTGTCGAAATGGAACTCCAACCTCCGCCTCAGGCTGTAATAGTGTCAGCTTGAGGGACAGCTTCTTCCACCAGGCCATCAGACTGATTAACTTACGCGGACACAAATGTATTTCTAAGCTATATTGACTGTTCTGTTGTATATCTTACTGTACCTAATATTTATTACAAATTACTATAATTTGCACATTCAGACGGAGACGTAACGTAAAGATGTTTACTCTTCATGTGAAGATGTAAGAAGTAAAGTCAATTCAATAGTGTTGTGCTAACTGTAATGCTACTGTTGTGCCCTGTGGTAAAATTAATGATGAGGATGGATGAATGAGGAAGAGTTATTTCTATAGAACATAACAGCACAGTACGGGGCCTTCAGCCCATCCATGATGTTTTAACCTATTCTCAAATCAATCTAACCCTTCTCTTCAACGTAGCCATCCATTTTTCTATCATTCATGTGCCCATCTAAGAGTTTCTTAAATATCCCTAATATATCTTCCTCTACCATCCGTGTGCCTCTGCCACCCTATGTGCCCACCAGTCTATGTTTTTAAAAAAATGGCCTCTGACATATCCCCTTTTACTTCCCTCCAGTCACCTTAAAATTATGCCTCTTTGGGGGGGGGGGGGGTTTCCAGCGAAGGGCGGTTAATAACCAAAAGATGGTTAACAAAAGATTTAGGAGTTTTACTGGCATGCCGTTATAATGAGTTCATAAGTACATCTGGGGTTTACTGCCTCATTACGTGGTGGAATTGAAGTGGAGTTGTCACTCGTAAAAGGGTATTGAATAGGAAAATGTTTAAATAAAACCCTCCTGTGCTGCAGGACTGATTGAAGCAAAGGCGATGATTTATTCCAAATGCTCTGAGTAACTCTCTATTTGAGACGGATAATGTTGTTTGCAGTTAAAGTTCGAAGTAAATTTACTATCAAAGTACATATTTGTCATCGTGTACTACCCTGACATATGTTTCCTTGTGGGCATTCACATTACATAGAAAAGAATTCAATAGAATCAACGAAGAACTACATGCAAAGACAGACAAACAACCAGTGTGGGGAAAGAAACAACAATCTGTGCTAGTCCAAAAAGAAAAACAAGATCACAATACTGAGAATGAATTGTAGCGTCATAGGTTCAATGTTGGGTGAATTAAGTTTTAGATGACATGCCGAATTGGTGCAAACCTCTGAAAGTGGAGGCACTGTAATGCCTTCATTGAAATGGCACTTAGGTGCTGTCCCAGGACCGATCATCTGATAGGATAATGCCGAGGAATCTGGGAGTTCGGATTCTGATATCCATGGATGAATATCAATGCTCAAGTTTTTGGATGGTGTAAGGCGACTATTTCAGCCTTGTACATGGAACAAAATTGTGGGTTATCCTGCTAGGACACTGTTCAAAGTCTGCTTAATAGTTTCAACAGCCACTTGCATCTTAGATGTAACAATGACCCAGCATGTGATTTAAATCAATGAATTTTGACTAGACCAAGCTCAGCTCTCGTTTTGTTGGAACCAGTTTCATGAAACAGAATAATTTGGCTTGCATGAACTGAATACAATGTCTGTGCTCTTGGGCATTTTCTTGTGGTTTGCGTGCACAGATTGAGGTTCTTTTCTGTTCTCATTAACACATGTGGTGCACAACCAGGATTTGAGAATTGATATTTGATTGTCTTTAGTAGAGTCACTGAATCTGTGCGATTCCCTTCCTTTTGTGCTTAGTTTTATGTTCACTTGGAGCTTTTAACCATGGGTGTCTTAAATTGTTTCTTGTTTGTAAAAGGTGTTTACAGCTTTCTTTTGAAGGTTTTTATTACTTCAATGTTATATTAATTGTCTCTATAACAAAATATTCTCTAATTCATCCTACATTAGATCTTCAAAAAAGCCTTCTATGGATGGCACAGTAGTGTAGTGGTTAGCAGTGCCAACGATCATCGATCAGAGTCTGATTCCTGTCACACTCTGGAAGGGGTTTGTACAAATGGTGCAAATTAAAAAATATACTGAGAACATGAGTTGTAGAGGCTTTGAAAATGAATCTGTAGGTTGTGGAATCAGTTCAGTTGAGGTGAGTGAAGTTATCCATGCTGTGTCAGGAGCCTTGTGGTTGTAGGGTAAAAGCTGTTCCTGAACCTGGTGCTGTGCGACCTCAATCTCCTGTACCTCCTGCCCGATGACAGTACCAGCCTGGATGGTGGGGGTCCTTGATGATGGATGCTGATTTCTTATGGTGGAGCTCCTTGTAACTGTGCTCTGTGATGAGGAGAGCTTTTCCCGTGATGGACTGAGCTGTATCCACCACTTTCTGTAGCCTTTTCTTCTCCTGGGCATTGGTGTTTCCATACCAAACTCTGATGCAACTAGTTGCGACACTCTCCTTGTGCAGCTATAGAAGCTTGCCAGTAGTTGTATGAGGTTCAGGGAGTGATGCATGATATATGAACACTGCGCGTCTATTGGCTATGTACTGTATCGCCAACTTTCTTGCTAATGTGTGGCAACTTGAAAACTGAAGGGATAAGGGCTTCTGGCTTGTAATGAATAATGACTGAATCTCTTCATTACCTCATGGATCTCAATTCCTGTTTAAGTCAGGACGTCAATGACTAGACACAACCTTTCTATGGACATCTGCTCTTGGACTGGTCAAAGTCAATGTAAATGTATTATCAAAGTATATCACACAAAATGCTTGAGGAGCTCAACATGCCAGGCAGCATGTGTGTGTTGCTTGGATTTCCAGCATCCGCAGATTTTCTTGTTTTCATATCAAAGTATGTAAAAGTCACCATACATATACACACTTTGATATGAATACTTCTTGTAAGCATTTTCAGAAAATAAAGAAATACTGTAGAATTTATGAGAACTATACATAGTCAAAGACCAACAACCAACTTGAGTTGTCAAGTTGTTGAAGATGTCTGTAGGTTGTGGAGTCTGTTCAGAATTGAGGTGAGTGAAGTTATCCACCCCTTTTCAGGAACCTGGTGTATACGTGTACGGGTTTTTGCACCATAAACACACGCCTACATTTTCTGTGGGTGGGGATTCATCTCACACCTGTACAGGAGCGCAATTCAAGGATCTAATAAATAATGATAAACCGGAATTTCTTCTTTGTTCTGCTGGAGAGGTTGGAACAACTTGTCAAAGTTGCTGATACAACACACTTGTGTTGTGAGCTTTACCGTCTCTAGTTGTGGCCAACCCTTTGGTCCACTGCTGATCTGAAGATGAACAGTTGCAAGAAAAAGGTGTGTGTGAACCCTTTGTTTTTCCGCATTAATCACTTATAAAATGGGGTCTGACCTTCATTTAAGTCACAATAATATACAAACACAATCTGACTAAACTAATAACACACAAACAATTGTACTTTTCATGTCTTTATTGAACACATTGTTTAATCATTCACAATCCAGGCTGGAAAAATTGTGTGATCCTCGTACTTAGTAACTGGTAGAACCTCCTTTAGCAGCAATAATCTCCACCAAATGTTTCCTGTTGCCGCTGATCAGACTTGCACAATGGTGAAGAAGAATTTTAGACCATTCCTCCATACAAAACTGTTTCAGTTCATCAATATTTCTGGGTATCTTGCCTGAACAGCCTCTTCAGCTCATGTCACATCATCGCAATTGGGTTAAGGTCTGGAATTCGACTTGGCCATTCCAAAACGCAAATTTTCTTCCTTTTTAAACCACTCTATTGTTGATTTACTCTTGTGTTTTGGATTATTGTCTTGTTGCATCATCCAACTTCTATCAAGCTTCAGGTGGTGGACCGCTACCCCGGCATTCTCCTATAAAATGTCTTGGTACAAATTTGAATTCGTTGTTCCCTCAATGATTGTAAGCTGTCCGGGCCCTGAGGCAGCAAAACAGCCCCAAACCATGATGCTCCTTCCACCATGCTTCGCAGTTGGGATGAGGTTTTGGTGTTGGTGTGCAGTGCCCTTTCTCCTCCAAACATAGCAATGTGCATTTCTGCCAAAAAGGTTCAACTTCTGTCTCATCAGTCCATAGAACATTGTCCCAGAAGTGTAGTGGAACATCCAAGTGGTCTTTTGCAAACTTGAATGCTCGGCAACTGTTTATTTATTTATTGGAGAGCAGTGGTTTCCCCTGTGGTGTCCTTCCATGAACACTATTCTTCTTCAGTGTTTTTCTTATAGTGGACACTTGAACAGAGACGTTAGCAAGTTCTAGAGATTTCTGCAGGTCTTTTACTGTTACACTTGTTTCTTTTTCACCTCCTTCAGCAATTGCACATTGTACTGTTGGTGTGATCTTTGCAGGATGCCCACTCCTAGGGAGTTGTTTTGATCGATGTATGGTGCACCTAAGCAGATCTTTCTTGAGAAGAGCAGGCTCTGTCTGTAGCCTGACTTTGTGTGTCCTTTTTATAGGGCAGGACACCTCTCCAGCCCACACACCCAATCTCATCTCAGTGATTGGAATACCTGACTCCAAATAGCTTTTGTAGAAGGCGTTACACCAGAAGTTCACAAACCTTTTTGAACATAGATTGGGATTGTTTAAATGGTGTACTCTGTATTGATGAAGAAGTACAATTGTTTGTGTGTTATTAGTTTAGGCAGATTGTGTTTGTCTGTTATTGTGACTTAGATGAAGATCAGAGCACGTTTTATGAGTAAATAATGCAGAAAACCAGGTAACTGCAAAGGTTTCACAAACTTTTTCTTGCAACAAGCAGCTTGTTCCCATCCTGACTGCAATGCCTCTATTGCTGAGAGCCTGTAATTTTAAAACAAAACTCTGGTCTTTACCAACAGTGTTCTGGCTTTCCCATAGTTCACTAGCTAAAGTGAAACGTGACTTCACCTTCACATAATCTATAAGCCAACATCTCCAGTATCTGGTAAACTGCTCCCCCCGTATTCATTTTCTCTCCCCAGGTATATCTAGCTCCTCCTGCATTAACCCTATGTGTTTCTTCCCTTCCTCCTCCAACCACTCTATCTGCCCTCTCTACCTCCTTCACTCGAGACATACTCCACCTTCCTTTCCCTATCAGATTTCATCATCTTCACCTCTTTCCCCTACCACAACCCCCCGCACCCTGGCCAATCTGGCTATCACCTCTTCTCACTCAGATCCACCTATCATCTGCCAGCTCTTGTTCCACCCTTTCTCTCCTCCTGTTTATACTGGCTCTCTCCCTTCTATCCTTCTAGTCCAGATGAGTCTCAACGTTAACTGTCCATTTTCCTGCATAGATGCTGCCCGACCCAATGAGTTCACCCAATATCCTGTGATTTGTTGCACATCCTGCTGCTTTAAGTCCAAAGACCTTTCATACTTAAAATAGAAGAATACAACTAAATCATGTGCATTTGTAGTTCAGTAGTTCACAGACTAATTGCTCCTTGTGTTATGAAATATGTTGGGTGGCTGTTCTTGCTCAACACTTGCAAAATCCAGGAGGAACTGGGCAGGTCAGGCAGCATCTATGGACATGAACAAACAGTGGACATTTCAGGCCGAGACCCTCGTCAGGACTGGAAAGGAAGGGGGGAAATGCCAAAATATGAAGGTGGGGGAAGGAGGAGGAGGAGGAGAACAGGCTTGCAGGTGATGGGTGAAATCAGGTGGGTGCGGGAGGGAGGATGAAGTAAGAAGCTGGGAAGTGATTGGTGGGAAAGGTAAAGGTCTGGAGAAGAGAGAATCTGATAGGAGAGGAGAGTGGGTCATAGGGGAAATGGAAGAAGGAGTGGCATGAGGGGGAGGTGATAGGCAGGTGAAAAGAAAAGAGGCCAGAGTGAGGAAATGAAGCGTGAAGGAAGAGGGGAAAAATGCTGGAAGTTGGAGAAATCAATATTCATGCCAGCAGGTTGGAGGCTACTAGACAGAATGAGCTGTTCCTCCTCCAACCTGATCGTGGCAGAAGAGGAGGCCAAGGACTGCCATGTCAGAATGGGGATAGGAATTAAAATGGTTGGCCTCCAGGAAATGTTACTTTTTTTGGATGGAGCAGAGGTGCTCAACAAAGTGGTCCCCCTAATCTACGTGGTGTCTCACCAATGTGCAGGATGCTGTATCGGGAGCACCAGATACAACAGATGACCCCAGCAGATTTGCAGGTGGAGTGTTGCCTCACCTGGAAGGACTGTTTGGGGCCCTGAATGGAGCTGAGGGAGGAGGTGATTGGGCAGGTGTAGCACTTAGGCTGCTTGCAGGGTTGAGTGCCAGGAGGGAGATTAGTGCGGAGGGACAATTGGTCAAGGGAATCATGGAGGGAACGATTCCTGCAGAGAGCAGAGAGTGGGGGGGGGGTGTGGGGGAGGTAAAGATGTGTTTAGTGGTAGGGTCCTGATGAAGATGACAGAAGTTGTGGAGAATGATATGTTGGATGTAGAGGCTCATGGGATGGTAGGTGAGGACAAGAGGAATTATCACCGTTAAGGTGATGAGAAGATGGGTGAGTACAGATGTCTGGGAAATGGAGGAGATGTGGATGAGAGCAGTGGAGGTTGACTGTTCCTACTGCATTCATAGAGTCATAGAACACGACAGCATGGGAACAAAGTAATTTGGCCCATCTGGACTAGATGGCCAAACTATTGTTCTACCTTGTCTCATCCATCTGCATTCAGACCATAGCTGTCCATATCCTTCCCATCCAAACTTCTCTTAAATGTTGAAATCGAATCCGCATCCACCATCCTCTGACTGAAGAAGTTCCCCCTCATGCTCCCCTTCAAGATTTCACCCTTCACCCTTAACCCACGACCTCTAGTTCTAGTCTCACTCAACCTCAGTGGGAATAGCCTACTTCCATGAGCACTATCTATACCCCTCATAATTTTTCTGCTTCAAATCTCCCCTCACCCACTCCAGGGAATAAAGTCCTAATTTGCTGTACCTTTCCTGATAACTCAGGTCCTCAAGACCTAGCTTTCTGATGTTCCAGCAAAAATTTATCTTCACTTTCCACTGCTCCATATACCCAGCTCCCTCCTTTTTGATTGTATCATCGTTTATTCTGTTATACCAATGAACTGAAAATATAGTGGACTAGTTTGTTGTTTTTGAGGAAATTGCAATTCTGCTGGTGGTTTGACTACTGTCACATAGAAATAATTTAATAAAATTCATTGGATTCTCAGTGTTCTGAAAAGCTGATGATGAGTTTCACTTCATCAGTGCTCCAAGTTTTAATATTTCCAAAGTCAAAGTCAGTCAATTGTAACCTGTCTGTTGTTGTCATACAAGGTACAGTGAAAAACCTGTCTAGCATACTGTTCATATGCTCAGGTGCAATGAAAAACTTGTAGCAACAAGACAGGCACATACTGCAGCATTATAGATGCAACGTTCACAAGAAAGACATGAACATAAATTTTACACATTTTCTTTTAATGGAATGAGAACAAAACACACCAAGCCCGTTGTAATGCAAAGTGGTCATAGTATTGCGGAACTGCAGTTATAAGGATTGTGCCAGTTGGTTAGTGAACCAAATGGATAAAGCCAAGTAGCTGTTCTTGAAACACACAGCAAAGTTGCTGGTGAATGCAGCAGGCCAAGCAGCATCTCTCGGAAGAGGTACAGTCGACGTTTCGGGCCGAGACCCTTCGTCAGGACTCAGCCCGAAACGTCGACTGTACCTCTTCCTAGAGGTGCTGCCTGGCCTGCTGCATTCACCAGCAACTTTTATGTGTGTTGCTTGAAATTCCAGCATCTGCAGATTTCCTCGTGTAGCTGTTCTTGAACTTGGTGGCGTGGGAATTCATGTTTCTGTACTCCCTGCCTGATGGTAGCTGCAAGAGATAGCATGCCCTGGATGGTAGGATGGATCAACACACCTAAGATGCCTGAGAAACTCAGCAAGTCAGGCAGCATCTATGGAGGTGAATAAATAATCAACGTTTCTGTCCAAAACTCTTCATCGTGACTGGAAAGGAAGAATACAGAAGCTAGAGTAAGGAGGGGAGGAGTACAAGCTGAATAGTCCCGAAATGTGTCGACTGCTTATTCACCAGCTTGTACTCCTTCTCAACCCGCCCCCCCCCATTCCTTAAATCTGGCTTCCTCCTCCTTCCTTCTCAGTCTCGATGAAGGGTCTTAGTTTGAAGCAGCAGTCGTGTATTCCCTTCCATAGTTGCTGTCTGACCGTTTGAGTTCCTCCAGCATTTTGTGTGCCTGTTGCTCAAGGTGCCCAGCATCTGCAAAATCTCTCTTGTTTTTGATGATAGCTGTTGCCTTCATGAAGCAGCTGGAGATATTACTGATGCTGGTGGGGCTGGGGAGGGATGTGCCCTTCATGAGTTGTGCTGGGGCCACGAGACTCGGCAGTTTCTTACATTCCTGCATATTGGAGTTGCCGTTCCAGGCCATGCTGCAGCCAGGCACGATGAAGCTGTGCCTAGTGAAGGAAGGCAACTTCTCTACCTTTAGGTGCACAACCTGCTTTCAAAGTTTAGTGAGAGTCCCCTCAGTTTCTCGTGGCATCTTGTGACAATGAATTATAGTCAGATTTTGTGCAGAGGTCATAATCTGACTTGACCCCTTTAACGCATAACTAAATGTATTAAATGTTCCTCTGGGACCACACTTCACATGGATTTCACACCCCAGGGACTCGAACAGCAAAATGAACTATGAATTTGGGAAATGTATTCAAGACTGTATCGCTAAAACTTCCTGTTAGCCACATATGACCATGTGACCACCAATAACAACAAGTGAACTGCAAATATGTTTGAAAACGTCTTCATCCACCCATAAAGAAAGAATTGGCCTTTGCATCAGACATTTCAACAACCTCTTTTAACATGTTTTATTGACTGTGAGTTACTGGTATAATGTAGGGAGACAAGGGTGCCTTTCTGTAATGTAGTATGCTTCAAACAGCCAGAATCAGAATTAGGTTTAATATCACTCGATTATGTCGTGAAATTTATTGCAATACATAATAATAGAAAATAATGTAGTCAGTTAGTGTTCATGGGTTCAATGTCCATTCAGAAATCGGATGGCAGAAGGGATGAAACTGTTTCTGAATCATTGAGTGTATGCCTTTAGGTTTCCGTACCCCCTTTCTGAGGGGAGCAAGGAGAACAAGGCGTGCCCTGGGTGATGGGGGTCCCTGATGATGGGTACCACCCTTTTGAGGCGTTGCTCCTTGAAGCCATGCCATAATCAGATGATTGATCTTAGTAACATTTTTGAGTAGCTAAATATTGGTGGAGGAATTTGTTCTGAACTTCAAAATAGAAACTATAGGGATGTGAATAAGAGTAGCAAACACAAAATACTGGAGGAACTCAATGGGTCAGGCAGCATCTATAGAGTGGAATAAATAGTTGATGTTCTGGGCCATATTTTACATCAGGATTGGAAAGGAAGAGGACAGAAGTCAGAATAATAAGGTTAGGGGGTTAGAGTACAAGGTGACAGGTGAGGGGGACGGTGGGTGAGTGGGGGAGGAGGATTGAAGTAAGAAGCTAGGAGGGGATAGATGGAAGAGATAAAGGGTTGTTGAAGAAGAAGAAATCTAATATGAGATCATGGTAGTTTGGCACAGATGAGTTGGGCTGAAGGGTTGTTTCTGTGTTGTGTAATTCTGACTCTTGGAAGGTAACTCAGTCCCATTTTGAGAGGGAAGATGGAGTCTCAGTTTAACAGTGGGATCTTTGATAAGGCAATACTTTCCTAATTTCCATCCAAAGTTGCTGGATCTCTGGATTTGAGGACACAGTGTTTCATAGGACAAGACATCCCTTTGGATTCATAGTACCCAAGTTTGAGGAATATGTATTCTTCCCAGAGTTGCTGCAGCAATGATTCTGAAATAGATCACTGTATTAAGGAACTTCCTTTTGCCCAAATTGGATCTTGCGGTTTCTTCCCCTCCCCTCGCCTCTGTAAGTACACATCAGAATTTTGCCTGTAAGATGCTTGGAGACTCTGGGGGTGGTAGACATTGTACATCTCCTTTCAGTATAAAGGGAACTGATCAATGTGTAATCGAGTAATGACTTGTGCTGGATGTTAGTGGGTGAAATCACTGTTCTGTGGAGTTTCAATGTTGGGTGTGAACAATGCGGTCCATAGATTAAGTCACTGAACAACATGGTCTTGCACAATGCAACTGTACAGAACATTATATTCCATAGGTGCAGATTCCTGGATCAAATATCGAGTCCCATTTAAGGCTGCCCTTCAGAACCTAAACTGTATTTGCCCATGTATGGAATTAGGTTTGAGCAGACGATGCTTTCTGAGCTTGAATGGAAAATAAAAGCTGCTGGTTTAAAACAAAATTACTGCTCGCTTGCAATGAATTGTTCCTCCCTATCTTTCTGGCAAATGCCTTCCCAGAACTCAGTGTTCCTAGAGCTCTGGTATGTTATACATCTCCTGTGTTCTTGTCAAAGGACCAAGTTGACTGAAACTGTCCTCCTATTGATGAGGTCCTTTGATCACTATCTGCAACCATACTTTTGCAGCCAAGCTTCACACCTCCACTGCCTTCCTGTTTTGGTGCTCAAACACTATCTATATACTCTCTGATGACAACCCTGTTGTTGACAGAGTCTCAGGTGGTGACAAGGGGAGTAAAGGAGTGAGAAAGATTGACTGTTTGAGTGGGGTTAGAACAACATCTTGCACTAAACATCAGGAAGGCCAAGGAATTGATGGTGGGCTGTTGAACGGGGTCACTAAGGAGTCAGCAGTGCAAGGGGTGAGCACCTTCAAGTTCCTGGGTGTCAGCATCTCAGAGATTTGGGCCCAACACAAGGATGCAATCATGAAGAGAACACATCGGCAGCTATACTTGAAGCTTGAGGAGATTTGGTATGTCACCAAAGACTCTAGCAAATTTCTATTGATCTGTAGTGGAGAGTATTCTGACTGGTTACATCTCAGCTTGGTGCAGAGCCCTCCCTGATGTATAGGATTGAAAGAAGCTGCAGATGGTTGAAGACTCAACTAGCTCCATCGTGAGTAACCAAGCCCTCCACACCATCATGGACATCTTCAAAAGGCAACACATCAACAAGGCAGCATCCATTACCGAGGATCCCCACTACCCTGGACATGCCCCCTTCTCATTACTACCTCAGGGAGCGGGTACAGGAGCCTGAAGACACGCGCTCAATGTTTTAGAAACAGCTTCTTCCACTCCGCCATCAGATATCCGAACAGTCCGTAAATCCTGTTCACTATTCCTTTTTCACAACATTTATTTTTTTTGTTTGTAACTCATAGTAAATCTTATGTCTTGCACTGAGCTGCTGCCCCAAAACAACAAATTTCACAACATGTCAGTGATAAGAAAACCTAATTTTGATTCTGTGTCCTTTTTATTAGTTTTCCCTACTCCAGAGGCAATTAGTAGGATATTTCTATTTTTCCAATTTAGAATTGTTATTTTTTGATTTGTCCTTGAAGTGATTCATTACCTACCACCCCCTCAATATAAAGAGAAATGGATTTAAATTCCGGTGTGTGAGGAAGGAGGACGGAGTCACTGATTGGATTGCAAGGTGAGGTACTTGTGCAATAGACTGTGATTTCCTTGTGGCCACCCGTTTTACTACTTCCGATTCTCATTCCAAATCCGATCCATGGCCTCCTGTCCTGCCATGATAAGGAAGTGTAATACCTCGTATTTACTCCAAGCCGATGGCATGAACGTTGATTCTCTAATTTCTGGTTATTTCTCTGGAGGAGCCACATACCAGGTTGGCAAAAGCTGCAGAAAGTTGCAAACTCTGCCAGTTCCATGATGGGCACTCGCCTCTTTAGTATCGAGGACATCTTGAAAAAGTGATGACCCAAAAAGGCAGCATCTATCACCCAGGACACACCCTCTTCTCATTGCTACTGTCAAGGAGCAGGTACAGGAGTCTGAAGACACACTCATGCTTCAGGAACAGTTTCTTCCCCTCTGATTCTATTTCTGAATGAGCAATAGACCCATGTACAATTCCTCACTTGTTTTCTTTGCTCTCTTTTTAAACTAGTTACTTAATTTTTTTTTCTTATTGTAACCCATAATTTTTAAAATTATGTATTGCAATGTGCACAAAACAACATATTTCATGACATGTGCCGGTGACATTAAACCTGATTCGGATCCCTCTTCCTGATTTCCCATTCTGGTTACTCACTTACCCTTCACTTCTCTTCAGCTGCCCATCTCCTCCCTCTGGTGCCCCACTTCCTTCCCTTTCTCCCATGGTCCACTCTCCTGTCCTATAAATTCCTTCTTCAGCCCTTTACCTCTTCTGCTTATCACCTCCCAGTTCCCACTTCATTCCCCTCCCCAGCGCACTCACCTTCCCCTGACCTGGCTTCACCTATTACCATCCAGCTTGTACTCCTTCACCACTGCCCCCATCCCACCTTCTTATTCTGGCTTCCTCCCTCTTCCTTTCCAGTTCTGATGTAGAGTCTTGACCCGAAACGTCAACTGTTCATTCCCCTCCATAGGTGCTGCCTGAGCTGCTGAGTTCTTCCAGCATTCTGTGCGTGTGGACTGTCTCTTGTGTTAGGACATCCCATCATTTTATTTGGAGAGTTTTTTGTGTGCAGATAGCAGTGACTGCCAAAGCTTTCTACGGAAGTGAATGATTAACCAGAGAGAGGTGCAAGTGACGTGGAGGTTTAGACCTGTCAAGGTTGTTTCTGTGGCCCAAAGGGAAAAGGAGCCCGATATTTGAACGTGTAGAATAGGTAATGTCTTTGACCTTTGGGATCCTGATCCAGAGCCGAGCTTGAGTGCAAACTTTAACTTTCCACTGCCTTTTAGAGCTTGCATATTGAGAGTGAGGAAGTGGTAGAATATTAAGATAGGAGAAGAAAGTGTACATTTTCATTTAATGCATTTTATGGGGCAAATGTAATAGTGAAGGTTTGGAAGTGGATCAAAGGTCAGGGGTTTTGTGTAACTCCTTGCTGGTTTAGGGAAAACTGCAGAGAACTGACAGGACAGTAGAAAAGGTCATTGGCTACATTTAGTGCTGTCAGGCTAGTGTAGGATTTTTGCATGTATCTAGGACAAAGGAGCGGGTAGGAAAAATCATTGATTCAAGCTTGCTTAATGTTATTTCCCAGTATACAAGTGTAAAGGAGAATAAAATAACTATTACTGCAGATCCAATGCAGCACAAACACAATGCGATAAAGAACACAATAATAAGCACGATAAATGTAAAATAGCTCATACATATTAAGTTAAGCTTGTATGCTGACACTATGTATCAGCAAGAAGGCCCAAAAGATCTCCTACTGGAAAAGACTGAGGTATTAAAACAAACTTCACGCCATCTTAAAAGTTTCGTCTCCAGTCAGTTAATCTGATTAATCATTCTGGTTAGCTCCCCCACCTTCCACCCCTCCTGTATGACCCCAGTCACTGCTCTGAACTGTAAACACTTTAAACCACTTTTATAATGTTGCTTACGTTGTAAAAAATACATGCAACATTGTAAATATTTGTGTATTTATGCATATTTTATTCTATCTGTACTTCTCACTTCATAATTCTTTATTCCATTTAATTGTTGAATGTTTCTTGTTGCATGTCGCACTCTGACTAACACGCCATAACAAATTCCTAATACATGTAAATTAAATGTATATGGTGAATGAAGTTAATCCTTCAGCTAAGCATCTGCCTACTTAGCTTTGTTTTATGAGTCTGGTGAATAGAGATTAAAGGATTCATTTTCTCACTCTGTAACACCTATGGGTGAAAGGTTGCTGTGTTTGAAGCCTTCAGGATTTTTAAATGCTTTCCCTGAACTACACTTGCTGGGAATGAGGGCATAGTTCAGGTATCAATAAGTGTAGCAGACAGTGTCACACTTTACGGTGTCAGTGATCAGAAAATCGGTGTTTAATTCTCAGTGCTGTCTATAGGGAGTTTGTATGTTCTCCCTGTGATTGTGTGGGTTTCCTCCAGGGGAGGAGGGGTGGCATTACTGGTCAGGGATACTATTACAGCTACAGAAAGGGTTGGTAATGTAGCAGGATCCTCTTTTGAGTCAATATGAGTGGAAGTCAGGAACAGGAAGGGAGCAGTTACTCTATTGCGGGTATTCTATAGGCCCCCTGGTAGCAGCAGAAATGCAGAGGAGCAGACTGGGAGGCAGATTTTGGAAAGGTGCAAAAATAACAGGGTTGTTATCATGGGTGACTTTAACTTCCCTAATATTGATTGGCACCTGATTAGTTCCAAGGGTTTAGATGGGGCAGAGTTTGTTAAGTGTGTCCAGTACGGATTACTGTCACAGTATGTGGACAGGCCGACCAGGGGGAATGCCGTACTAGATCTAGTACTAGGTAATGAACTGGGTCAGGTCACAGATCTCTCAGTGGGTGAGCATCTGGGGGACAGTGACCACCGCTCCCTGGCCTTTAGCATTATCATGGAAAAGGATAGAATCAGAGAGCACAGGAAAATTTTTAATTGGGGAAAGGCAAATTATGAGGCTATAAGGCTAGAACTTGCGGGTGTGAATTGGGATGATGTTTTTGCAGGGAAATGTACTATGGACATGTGGTCGATGTTTAGGGATCTCTTGTGGGATGTTAGGGATAAATTTGTCCCGGTGAGGAAGATAGAAAGAATGGTAGGGTGAAGGAACCATGGGTGACAAGTGAGGTGGAAAATCTAGTCAGGTGGAAGAAGGCAGCATACATGAGGTTTAGGAAGCAAGGATCAGATGGGTCTATTGAGGAATATAGGGAAGCAAGAAAGGAGCTTAAGAAGGGGCTGAGAAGAGCAAGAAGGGGGCATGAGAAGGCCTTGGCAAGTAGGGTAAAGGAAAACCCCAAGGCATTCTTCAATTATGTGAAGAAAAAAAGGATGACAGGAGTGAAGGTAGGACCGATTAGAGATAAAGGTGGGAAGATGTGCCTGGAGGCTGTGGAAGTGAGCGAGGTCCTCAATGAATACTTCTCTTCAGTATTCACCAATGAGAGGGAACTTGATGAGGGTGAGGACAATATGAGTGAGGTTGATGTTCTGGAGCATGTTGATATTAAGGGAGAGGATGTGTTGGAGTTGTTAAAATACATCAGGACAGATATTCCCCAGGATGCTCCATGAGGCGAGGGTAGAGATTGCTGAGCCTTTGGCTAGGATCTTAATGTCCTCGTTGTCCATGGGAATGGTACCAGAAGATTGGAGGGAGGCGAATGTTGTCCCCTTGTTCAAAAAAGGTAGTGGGGATAGTCCAGGTAATTATAGACCAGTGAGTCTTACGTCTGTGGTGGGAAAGCTGTTGGAAAAGATTCTTAGAGATAGGACCTATAGGCATTTAGAGAATCATGGTCTGATTAGGGACAGTCAACTTGGCTTTGTGAAGGGCAGATCGTGTCTAACAACCCTGATAGAGTTCTTTGTGGAGGTGACCAGGCATATAGATGAGGGTAGTGCAGTGGATGTGATCTATATGGATTTTAGTAAGGCATTTGACAAGGTTCCACATGGTACGCTTATTCAGAAAGTTAGAAGGCATGGGATCCAGGGAAGTTTGGCCAGGTGGATTCAGAATTGGCTTGCCTGCAGAAGGCAGAGGGTGGTGGTGGAGGGAGTACATTCAGATTGGAGGATTGTGACTAGTGGTGTCCCACAAGGATCTGTTCTGGGACCTCTACTTTTCGTGATTTTTATTAACGACCTGGATGTGGGGGTAGAAGGGTGGGTTGGCAAGTTTGCAGACGACACAAAGATTGGTGGTGTTGTAGATAGTGTAGAGGATTGTCAAAGATTGCAGAGAGACATTGATAGGATGCAGAAGTGGGCTGAGAAGTGGCAGATGGAGTTCAACCCAGAGAAGTGTGAGGTGGTACACCTTGGAAGGACAAACTCCAAGGCAGAGTACAAAGTAAATGGCAGGATACTTGATAGTGTGGAGGAACAGAGGGATCTCGGGGTACATGTCCACAGATCCCTGAAAGTTGCCTCACAGGTGGATAGGGTAGTTAAGAAAGCTTATGGGGTGTTAGCTTTCATAAGTCGGGGGACAGAGTTTAAGAGTCGCGATGTAATGATGTGGCTCTATAAAACTCTGGTTAGGCCACACTTGGAGTACTGTGTCCAGTTCTGGTCATCTCACTATAGGAAGGATGTGGAAGCATTGGAAAGGGTACAGAGGAGATTTACCAGGATGCTGCCTGGTTTAGAAAGTATGCATTATGATCAGAGATTAAGGGAGCTAGGGCTTTACTCTTTGGAGAGAAGGAGGATGAGAGGAGACATGACAGAGGTGTACAAGATATTAAGAGGAATAGATAGAGTGGATAGCCAGCGCCTCTTCCTCAGGGCACCACTGCTCAATACAAGAGGACATGGCTTTAAGGTAAGGGGTGGGAAGTTCAAGGGGGATATTAGAGGAAGATTTTTTACTCAGAGAGTGGTTGGTGCGTGGAATGCACTGCCTGAGTCAGTGGCAGAGGCAGATCCTCTAGTGAAGTTTCAGAGACTACTAGACAGGTATATGGAGGAATTGAAGGTGGGGGCTTATATGGGAGGCAGGGTTTGAGGGTCGGCACAACATTGTGGGCCGAAGGGCCTGTACTGTGCTGTACTGTTCTATGTTCTATGTACTCCAGTTATCCAAAGACATGTGGATTGGGATTAGTAAGTTGTGGGCATGATTAGTTTGTGCTGGAAGAATGGTGACACTTGCGGGCTGGTCCCCAGCACTTCCCATACACTTTCAATGTATGCGTGGCGTATAAAGCTAACCTTTAACTCCAGCATTTGTATTGCATAACACTTTTTAACACAGTGAAATATCTCAAAATTCTGTACTAGTGTGATCCAGGACAATACCCAATGCTAGGTTTTGAAGTGAAGGGTGATAGTGAGATTTTTGTTTTGACGTACAGGTGTCAGATATGATGGCCATGTTCTGTGGAGTATTCCAGAGAGGTGGATGTAAGCTTGTTGAGATAAATACGGAAGATACTTTAAACTCTCTGCAGGTCAGTTAGCATCTGTAGAGAGAATAATTGTTAGCATTTAAGGTTCTGATTTAAATATGAATTCTCCTTGTATTTCTATACATGCACTGCCTGACTGCTAAGGATTTTAGCAATTACTTTTAAAATTCCCACTATTGGAAACATCTTCTCCACATCCACGCTGTCCAGGCCATTCAATATTCAGTAGGGTTCAATGAGACACCCCCCCCTTCATTCTTTCAAACTTCAGCTAGTACAGGCCCAGAGTCATCAAACCCTCCTCACACATTAACCCTTTCATTTCTGTGATGGTTCTCATGAATGTTCTGGACCCACCCCAATGCCAGCTCATCCTTCCTTAGATATAGTGGCCCAAGCTGTTCACAATACTCCAAATGTAGTGTGGATAATGCTTTATAAAGCCTCAACTTCACACCCTGCTTTTATATTCTAGTCTTCCTCGAAACATGGATTTAAACACTTCGCCAGAATTTAAAGGTGACCCTGTTCCAACTACTTTGCTTGTAATCCACTTTGGGACACCCTGTGGTCGTGGAAGGAACTGTGTAATTGCAAGTTTGCTTAGTATGTTGTGTTTATGATTTATACTTTGGAATCCTGCTACCAGTAACATTATGAAAACACTTCAAGGTCAACTTGTATGAATGTTCTCCGACTTTTTTTTTCTGGCTTGACTAGCATATTCACTTTAGCGCTACTTTGGATACTTTGAATTCTGCAACAGTGACTCCTTCATGAAGCTCTTGCAGATGGAAATCCCCCCTTACCCCTTCTCTTCTCACCTCCCTCTGATTGCTCTCCTCCTTCTCTTTCTCCCATAGTCTGCTGTCCTCTCCGATCACATTCCTTCCTTTCCAGCCCTTTATCTCTTCCATCTCTCAGCTTCTACATTTCAGATTTTAAAAAATTGTTATCACTTTTATGACCCTGAGATTCATTTTCTTGTAGTCATTCACAGTGGAACGATGAAATACAAAAAAATCAGTGAAAACCTATATACAAACAAAAACTAACAGCAACCAATATGCAAAAGCATCCTCCTTCATCTGCCCAACTACCTTCTCCCTCACCAGGTTTCACTTGTCACCTGTCAGCTTTTGCCCCTTCCCCTCCCCCTCCCCCTACCTGATTCTGTCTCCTTTTCCCCCTTCTTTTCCAGTTCTGAAGAAGGGTATTGGTCTGAAACATCAACTCTTTGTTCACCTGACCTGAGTTCTTCCAACATTTTGTGTTTGTTACTCTGGAAATCTTTGGTTAGTAGGATACTTGCCTTTTGGTTTGGAGGTTCTTGGGGTCGAGTCCCACTATGGCAGAACATGACCACAATAATGTACTCTGACACCTGGATGTTCAAAGAATATGGCATTGTCCAAGGTGTTGCCCGTTGGTTACCTGACTTAAAGTGGTTGCTCCTGAGGCTTGGGGACCCCTGGCTGTAGGCTCTTGTTATTGGGCAGATGGCCAGCTGCAGGTTCTGAGGTGTTCATTAACTGCAATTGAAAACAGCTGCCTTGGTTTGATTAGTTGCTGCTACCTCAAGATAAGGTGCATTGCATAATTCTCTTTCAAAACAATGCTACAGCACGCTTGGGCTTCTGTTTGAGGTTGGACTACCACAAATGATGGCTGCATTATTTGATATTTCAAGTCGATGTAAAATTATTATTGAAGTATATTTAGGTTTGTAATGGACGGATGACTCTTTAGAATGGAGGTGAGAAGGAATTTCTTTAGACAGGGTGTGGTAAATCTGTGGAATTTATTGCCGCTGATACTGTGGAGGCTAGGTCATTGGGTATATTTAAAGCAGAGGTTGATAGTTCTTGATTAATACAGGTGTCAAGGGTTATGAGGAGAATGGGGTTGAGAGGGAGAATAAACCAGCCATGATGGAATGGTGGAACAGACTCCATACCCAAACAGCCTAATTCTGTTCCTATGTCTTGTGGTCTTCTGTCATCATATACTACCTTGAGATTCATTTTCTTGCAAGCATTTACAGGAAAATAAAGAGCTAAAATAGAATCAATGAAAAAAAACTATACATTAAGACTGTCAAACAAGCAATGTGCAAAAGGTGTTGCCCAAGCCTGAAATCTCACACCAGCAGGTTCAGGAACAGCTGCTGTAATGTTCTAGCCTAGATGAGCACATGGATGATGGAAAAATGGAGGGCTATATCTAAGGGAAGGCTAGATTGATCTTGGAGTAGGTTAAAAGGTTGGCACAACATCATGGGCCAAAGGGCCTGTACTGTGCTGTGCTGTTATGCTCTGTGTTCACCACTCAGTTCCAAAACAAAATCACTACCCCAGTATACTAACCCTATAAGCACTTTGCACTACATTGGACTTTTTTTTTGTCTACTTTGTGTTCTTTCTTGTAAATATTGTGTATCATTTGTTTTAACTTTTCTTTTGAGTATAGACCCACTTTCAAGGGCTTTTCATCTTTTCATCTTGAGATTTATTTTTTATTTATTATAGTATTTGTACAGTTTGTCTTTTGTACGCTGGTTGAATGCCCCAGCTGATGTGGTCTTTCACTGATTTTTATCATGGCTATTGTATGGATTTATTGAGTATGCCTTCAAGAAAATGAATCTCAGGGTTGTAAATGGTGACATATAGGTATTTTGATAAATTGACTTTGAACATTGGACTTTGAAATTTATCTGATGCTATGTGTCTGTGATACTTCTGCAAGGAAGTTTTTCATCGCACATGTACTTGCGTATATGACAAGCAGCACAATTGAACCTTTGGGCATGGGGCACAGGCAGGTGTGAGCTGTTATCTACACCTACGCATCCTGTTTCTGGAACCGTTTCACAATTTCCTTCTTGTTGCTGGAACTCCTTCCCTGTGGGAGCCCCTTCACAGGGTTTCAGAGATAAAACCCCGTAGGGCTGTTCGGGATGGGTGATTAAATTCTGGCTTTGCCTAAGGCTCTTCTAAAGCTTGAATGGGGAAAATGACTTGGTATTTCCACGATATCAAAAAATTCCCCCAAGGTGTTTACAGATGTAACGTGTTCCAAAACGGATTTTGCTATCCTGGTTACGCGAAAATCTGTAGCTGCTGGAAATCCAAAGCAACACACGCAAAATGCTGGAGGAATGCTGCAGTTGAGGCAGCGTCTGTGAAAACGAGTAAACAGTCAATGTTTCAGGCCAAGATCCATCTTCAGAAGATGACAGGACACTGACAGTCTTCTGGTCCTGATGAAGGGTCTCAGCCCGAAATGTCAACTGTTTATTCTTTTCCATAATACTGCCTGAGTCACTGAGTTCCTCCTGCATTATGTGTGTGTTGCTTTGCTCTTACAGGTAATGACTACTTTAAAATAAAAATTATGGAACACACAAACTTAAAACAAATGAGTTAATTGCAACACATACAAAATACTGGAGGAACTCAGTAGACAGGCAGTCTATGGAAAGAAATACACAGTCAACATTTCGGGCTTTCTTCCCGGACCTCCTGTCCCATGATCCTCTCGTATCCCCTTTTGCCAATCACCTGTCCAGCTCTCGGCTCTATCCCTCCCCCTCCTGTCTTCTCCTATCATTTTGCATCTCCCCCTCCCCCTCCCACTTTCAAATCCCTTACTCATTCTTCCTTCAGTTAGTCCTGACGAAGGGTCTCGGCCTGAAACGTCGACTGCGCCTCTTCCTATAGATGCTGCTTGGCCTGCTGCGTTCACCAGCAACTTTGATGTATGTTGCTTGAATTTCCAGCATCTGCAGAATTCCTGTTGTTAACATTTCGGGCTGATATGTTTCATTGGGATCGCATATCATCAGGTCCTGATGAAGGGTCTCAGCCTAAAGTGTTAACTGGTTATTCCCCTCCATAGATGCTGCCTGACCCGCTGAGTCCTTCCAGCATTTTGTATAGGCTACTTTGAATTTCCATTATCTGCAGTATCTCCTGTATGTATATGTTAATTGTAACTCTAACATCTAGAAGTTTATGATGGGTGATATTACATTCTTCTGATCACATGCAAAACAGTGGTCGTGGAACAAAAAATTGGATGTGAGAGCAAAGGATTGTCAGAGGAGTGGGTTTTGTGGAGATTGTTGAAGGGCGGAAATGAGTGAGGGGTTCAGAGAGTGGGGCGATTAAAGGACCTATTGTGCTAAAAGTTGGTGTCACGGCAGTGTAACGCTACCTCAGCACTGGCCATCCTGGTCCAATTTGTGGGTTGGGGGTTAGTAAGTTGTGTGTGTGCTGTGTTAGTACTGGAAGCATGACAACACTTACAGGCTGCCCCCAGCACATCCTTGGACTGTGTTGGTCAATGACGCAACATGATCATTTCACTGTACATGAGACAAATAAAGTCGACCTTTACAAGTTACCTGGCTTTTAAAGATTAATGGGGTATTCATGCTCTGTGCTCTGCAGAGTTTGGATTAGTGGGGACTGGGTTAAAAAAAATCAGGATGGAGAGGACATTTTAACCTGCTGCCCAGTGGTGGGTAGGTGGGAGTTTCATTTTCAGCCTCGCAGCCCGTCTCTCCACCACACATCTGTAGAAGCTTGTCAAAAGTTTCTGATGTCATGCCGAGTTCTCGCAAACTTCTAACGAAGTAGAGGCACTGCTGTGCTTTCTTTGCAATGATGCTTATATGCTGGACCCACGACAGATCCTCTGAAATGGTAACGTGAAGGAATTTAATGTTGCTGACCCTGTCCACATCTCACCCCCCAGTGAGAACCAGCTGATGGACTTCTGGTTTCCTCCTTCTGAAGTCAATGGTCAGTTCCTTGGTCTTGCTGAATTGAATAAGAAGCTGTTGCTATAGTACCACTCAGCCAGATTTTCGGCTTCCCTCCTATATGCTGATTTGTCGCTCCCTTTGATCCGGCCATTGACAGTGGTGTGGTCTGCATTGGAGCTGCTGCTTAGCCTCCCAGTCATAAGTGTAAAGCTAGCAGAGCAATGGGCTAAGCACACAGCCCTGGGGTGCACCTGTGCTGATGGAGATTGTGGAGTAGTGGCGATGGACAAACCCCACATTTCCATGCTTCATTGCACCTTAAAAGAATGCAATAAACCTCATCATGTGCAGTTAAATAACCTTTGAAAGATTAAGCATTTACTTTATTTGTCACACGTGCATCGAGATATCAAAACAAATAGTGAAATGTGTCAATTGCTTCAATCACCAACAAGGTGTGAGGGGCGGCTCACAGGTCCCGCCATAGTTCTGGCATCGAATAGCATGTCCACAACTCACTAACGCTAACCTGGGTGTCTTTCGCACGTGGGAGGAAACCAGAGCACCCAGGAGAAACCCAAGCAGTCACAGAGAGAAAGTATAAACCCCTTGCAGACATTGGTGGGAATTGAACCCCAGTCTTCCGATCTGAGCAACACACACAAAATGCTGACAGAGTTCAGCAAGTCGGGCAGCATCTATGGAGAGGAACAGTTGGCTTTTCAGGTCGAGACCCTTCATCAACAATGGAAAGGAAGGGGAGTAGAAGCCAGAATGAGAAGGTGGGAGAGAGGAGGAGGAGTATAGGTTGGCAGTGTTAGTCTCTTCTGCCACCCCCCTCCCCCCGCACCCTCATAACATGTCCCTTACTCCTTCCCTTTCTTCCATGGTCTACTATATTCTCCTATTAGATTCAACACTTAGTTCTTCCACCTATCCCTCCATAGCTTTTCACATCAAACACCCTCCTCTCATCTACCACCTGCCAGGTGTGAACTCCTTACCCTCCCCCCACCTTATCCTTGTCTCTTCCCCCTTCCCTTCCAGTCCTGAAGGGACTCAGCTAGAAACATCAACTGTTTATCCTCTCCATAAATACTCCCTGACTTGCTGTACTCCTCCAGCATTTTGTGTTTTCCGTTCAAGATTTCCAACAACTGCAGAATCTCCTGTATTGAGCACTTGGGTCATCAGCTGGAACTGAAGATTGGTGGGAGGTGAAGTACGGGGTGTCACGGTGGCGTAGCAGTTAAAGCGACACTATTACAACTTGGGGTGTCAGAGCTCTGGGTTCAATTCCCACGTCCTCTGTAAGCAGGTTCGTATGGCATGTCTCTTGCCGTGTGTGTGTGTGTGTGTGTGTGTGTGGGTGGGTATCCTCCCAGTGCTCTGGCTTCGTCCCAGTCCAACAACGTTAGTAGGTTAATTAGTCATTGTAAGTTGTCTGTGATTAGGCTAGGATTAAATCGGTGGGTTACTGAACAGTGGCTCAAAGAGCTAGAAGAGGCTATTCCGTGCTGTATTGCTAAATTTAAAAACAAAAATCATTGGTTTCTACTGGAGTGAGGCAGGCCAAATATTAAGTCAATGCTTGGACATGTTCACACCTACCAAAAGCTGGTTTAATTTACTACAGTTTATATAATCCCTAAAGAGCTCGTTCATCCACTAGGACCAGAAGCAATATCTAGTGATGAGAGGGCGATGGGACTAATCACCAATCTTTTGGTATTAGGGCACAGTGGTCACTAGGTAGATGCCCAGGAACACAAACGTCTACAGAAAGTGGTAGTCCATCACAGGTAAAGCCCTCCCCACCACTGAGCACACTTACATGGAACACTGCACGAGCAAGCTTCATCCATCATCAAGGAGCCCACGATCTAGTCTGTGCTCTTTTCTCACTACAACCGTCAAGCAGGAGGTACAGGAGCCTTATGTCCCACCCCACCGGGGTGAAGAACAGTTACAACCCTACAACCTTCAGACAGGATCCTGATAACTTCACTCACCTCAACACTGACCTGATTCCACAAACTACAGATACGAGGTCTCTACAACTCAGTATTTTAAAAATCTTTTTTATTATTTGCTTGATTTGCCTTCTTTTGTACATTAATTGTAAGTCTTTGTTTATATATAGCTTATTATAAATTCTGTAGTTTAAAAAAAATTTCTGTAAATGCCTGCAAGAAAATTAACCTCAAGGTAGTATATGGTGACACATATATACTTTGATAATACATTTATTGACTTTGAAAATCCGAGCCCAGTTCAGGACAAGATAAACTGGTTCTTCCTCTCTCCTGTCACCCTCACACCATTCTGTCTTGTGTTTATACTTCACTCTCCCACAGCTCAAGTGCTTCAGCAGGTTGGTGGAATGCCAACCCCCATCAGAAATGATAATGATGTCATCCCAGGGAATGGTGGCAACAACTCCAAAAGGTACCAGACCACAGACGAGATTCCACATACTGCGGCAAACCAGCAGGTCAGGCAGCATCTATGGAGAGGAATAAACAGTCGACATTTCGGGCCAAGACCCTTCATCAATGGATGTAATTGGGCAGCCCATCATCTTCCTCTGGTGCTTATTGAATGCCCACAAGAAAATGAATCACTGGGTTGTATATAGTGACATATATGTACTTTGATTTCTGAAGGAAGTAGTCTGAAGGAAGTAGCCGTAGAGATTGCAGAGGCATTAGCGATGATCTTTCAAAAGTCGATCGATTTTGACATGGTTCCAGAGGACTGGAAGATTGCAAATCTCACTCCACTAATTAAGAAGGGGACAAGGAAGCAAAAAGGAAATTACAGACCTGTTAGCTTGTCATCGGTGGTTGGGAAGTTGTTGGAGTGGATTGTCAAGGATGAGGTTACGGAGTACCTGGAGGCATATGACAGGATAGGCAGAACTCAGCATGGTTTCCTTAAAGGAAAATCCTGCCTGACAACCCTATTACAATCTTTTGAGAAGTAGGCTAGACAAGGGAGATACAGTGGATGTTGTATATTTGGATTTTCAGAAGGCCTTTGACAAGATGCCACACATGAGGCTACTTAACAAGATAAGAGCCCATGGAATTACGGGAAAGTTACATACGTGGATAGAGCGTTGGCTGATTGGCTGGAAACAGAGAGTGGGAATAAAGGGTTCCTATTCTGGTTAGCTGCCAGTTACCAGTGGTGTTCCACAGGGGTCTGTGTTGGGGCCACTTCTTTTTATGTTGTACATCAACGATTTGGATTATGGAATAGATGGCTTTGTGGCTAAGTTTGCTGATGATACGAAGATAGGTGGAGGGGCCGGTGGTGCTGAGGAAACAGAGAGTCTGCAGAGAGACTTGGATAGATTGGAAGAATGGGCAAAGAAGTGGCAAAGTGAAATACAATGTTGGAAAGTGTATGGTTATGCACTTCGGCAGAAGAAATAAACGGGCAGACTATTATTTAAATGGGGAGAGAATTCAAAGTTCTGAGATGCAACAGGAATTGGGAGTCCTCATGCAGGATACCCTTAAGGTTAACCTCCAGATTGAGTCGGTGGTGAAGAAGGCGAATGCAATGTTGGCATTCATTTTTGGAAGAATAGAGTATAGGAGCAGGGATGTGATGTTGAGGCTCTATAAGGCGCTGGTGAGACCTCCCTTGGAGTACTGTGGGCAGTTTTGGGCTCCTTATTTAAGAAAGGATGTGCTGATGTTGGAGAGGGTACAGAGAAGATTCACTAGAATGATTCTGGGGATGAGAGGGTTAACATATGAGGAACGTTTGTCCACTCTTGGGCTGTATTGCTTGGAGTTTAGAAGAATGAGGGGGGACCTCATAGAAACATTTCGAATGTTGAAAGGCATGGACAGAGTGGATGTGGCAAAGTTGTTTCCCATGATGGGGGAGTCTAGTACGAGAGGGCATGACTTAAGGATTGAAGAGCGCCGATTCAGAACAGAGATGCAAAGAAATATTTTTAGCCAGAGGGTGGTGAATCTGTGGAACTTGTTGCCATGGGTGGCAGTGGAGGCCAAGTCATTGGGTGTATTTAAGGCAGAGATTGATAGGTATCTGAGTAGCCAGGGCATCAAAGGTTATGGTGAGAAGGTGGGGGAGTGGGACTAAATGGGAGAATGGATCAGCTCATGAAAAAATGGCAGAGCAGACTCGATGGGCCGAATGGCCGACTTCTGCTCCTTTGTCTTATGGTCTTATTTACCTTGAAAGTTTGTTGTTCAGACGAATCATCAAAAAGAGGAAGAAAAGTGATTTTGACCAGGGAACAATTATTGGTGCCAGAAGAGATGATCTGAGAAACTGCTGATTTCATGGAATTTCACACACAACAGTCTCTAGAGTTTACAGAGAATGGTGCAAAAACAAAAAAAAACACCCAGTGCTGTGTAGATGGGCATCTCTGAACGCAGAACATGGTGAACCTTGAAATGGATGGACTCAAGCAGGAGAACACGAACAGACACTCATTGTAAAGGAAGTAGGCAGAGGCCGGAAGAAGCAGGTGTGGCCATTGGAGAAAGCAAAACTTATTCTGGGTTCTGTCTCCTTCCTTTCCTGTCCTGATGAAGGGTCTTGGTCCGATGTATTGACTGCTTATTTCCCTCCATAGGTGCTGTCTGACTGGCTGAGTACTTCTAACCTTTTGTGAGGCATTGGATCACATCCTGCCTTTCCCTATCTAGACAGACAAGCTCTCCACATTCCAGCTGGTTTTTAAATCTTGAGCAATAGGAATAAGATACTGAGCTGATTAATTTCAATACTATAGTTGGAATGATCTGAACAGTGCATAAACTGAGAATACCACCTCATTATATAAAACAAAAAAAAAGTTTAAGACTGAAAATAAATCTGATTTTGTTTCTGAAAATTTTTGAGAAGAAAATCTCCTTCATATCCTTAATACTATTTAGCCATAAAGAGAGAGTTTTAACATTTAATATATAAAAAGAATACTGTCGGTGCCTCAGGATATTTTTCCCCAGTTAAAATGTGCTTGTTAAATACAATTCTTTCTTAGCAAATCATTAATTATAACTAGTAGTTAAAGTCTTCATCACCAAATGTTTAATGGATTATCCATTTGTTTGGCCATGACTTGATAGGTCATCATGACAGTCAGAATTCTGTAAAATGGGCCCACACTATAAGCACAAGACACAACAGACCTTTAGAAAGCACTGACTTGGCCATAACTGGGGCGGGGGGAATGGTCAGTTCTAGTTAAGGGAAAAAGTGAAAAACTTGGAGATAAAGCCTCCTTTAGTACAGAGATGAGGAGGAATTTCTTTAGCCAGAGGGTGGTGAATCTGTGGAGGCCAGGTCATTGGGTTTATTTAAAATGAAGGTTGATAGGTTCTTGGTTTAGTAAGGGTGTTAAAGGTTACAGGGAGAAGGCAGGAGAATGGGGTTGAGAGGGATAATAGATTGGACTTGGTGGAACAACAGAGCAGTCTTGATGGGCCGAATGTCATAATTCTACTCCTATGTCTTACAGTCTTCTCAGTGATTCCAGTTCTGTGGAACGTAAAACAGCGCAAGCTCTTCAAGCCACAGTGTTAGCCTCCCAATAACCATCCCTATCTGCATCAAGACCACTACCACGTCACCCAACTGATTCCATTCTCCCATTACTGAACCCCTTTCTTCCTGACAGCTGTTACACCCAAACAGGCTAACACACTCCAGTACATGAGTTCCTGCAGACACTGGAAATCCAGCGTAACCCCCACACAAGAATGCTGGAGGAACTCAGCAAGTCAGGCAGCATCTATAGAAGGGAAATAAACAGTCAAGGTTTTGGTCCGATTGAAGGATCTCATCCCAAAACATTGACTGTTTATTCCCCTCTAGATGCTGCCTGACTTGCCAAGTTCCTCCAGGCAAGGGCCCATCTCTCCATCTAAAATGCACACCGGGTTGGGTTTTCTTACTGTGCTATAATAAGCAAATTGACGGTTGCATGTTCTTTTTTTTTTATTTCTTTTAATTTTATTTTCTAAGATTTTAAATTTTTCTTTCTCTTTAAATCTTTTTATTGAGTAAGTATACAAAAAAGGTAAGCCATATAAACATTAATACAATGTTAAAGTATAATAAAATTCCAAAAGATAACAATACCAAAAAGAAAATACTACAAACAATGTAATTTAAGCATAAGAAACCAAGATAACATAATAGTATACTAGATTTTATATATATCAATGGAAAAAAAGAAAAAAAAACCCCCCAAAAAAACCCACCGTGCAACTAACTAAAAGCAAAGCAAAGCAATGGGCTAACTTGAAACCAAACAGAGTTAAACTTAAAATCACGTCCTCAATCCCGACCTCCATTAAAACAGTGAAAAAAAAACAAGAAGGGTAAATATTACATTAAATGAAAATATCGAATAAAAGGTCCCCAAATCTGTTCAAATTTAAATGAAGAATCATAAAGGTTACTTCTAATTTTCTCCAGATTCAAACATAAAATCGTCTGAGAAAACCAAAAAAAGGTAGTTGGAGCATTAAGCTCTTTCCAATGTTGTAAAATACATCTTTTCGCCATTAAAGTAAGAAATGCAATCATTCTACGGGCTGAAGGGGAAAGATTACTAGAAATTTTAGGTAGTCCAAAGATAGCAGTAATAGGGTGAGGAGAGATATCTATATTTAATACCTTAGAAATAATATTGAAAATATCTCTCCAAAAAGTTTCCAAAGTAGGGCAAGACCAAAACATATGAGTTAAAGAGGCTATCTGCCCCGAACATCTATCACAGAAAGGATTAATATACGAGTAAAAACGCGCTAACTTATCTTTGGACATATGTGCTTTATGCACCACTTTAAATTGAATTAGGGAATGTTTAGCACAAATAGAGGAAGTATTAACTAATTGTAAAATCTGCCCCCAATCATCCACAGAAATGGTAAGCCCCAATTCCTGTTCCCAATCTACCCTAATCTTATCAAATGGAGCTTTCCTGAGTTTCATAATAATATTATAAATCATAGCCGATGCACCTTTCTGACATGGATTAAGGTTAATTATCGAATCTAAAATATATATAGGAGGAAGCATTGGAAAGGAAGGAAGTATAGTATTTAGAAAATTTCTAACTTGTAAATATCTAAAAAAATGTATTCTTGATAGGTTATATTTATTAGATAATTGTTCAAAAGACATAAGGGAACCATCTAAAAATAAATCCAAAAACCGTAAAATACCCTTAGTCTTCCAAGTTTGAAAAGCGCGATCCGTAAAAGAGGGAGGAAAAAATATGTTACCTAAAATAGGAATCGCTAACCCGAATTGATTAAGATCAAAAAATTTTCTGAATTGAAACCAAATACGCAAAGCATATTTAACGATCGGGTTAGAGACCTGCTTAAGACGTTTCGAATCAAAAGGAAGAGATGAACCTAAAATAGAACCAAGTGTATAACCCTGAACAGATTGTAATTCCAATGCTACCCATTTAGGAATAGATAGTATATCCCGGTCAAGTAACCAAAATTTCATATGTCGAATATTAATAGCCCAATAATAAAATCTAAAGTTAGGTAATGCTAAACCTCCATCTCTCTTAGCTTTCTGTAAATGTATTTTACCCAGTCTCGGATTCTTATTCTGCCAAATAAATGAAGAAATTTTAGAGTCGACTTTATCAAAAAAAGATTTAGGAACGAAAATTGGTAATGCCTGAAACACAAGGTTGCATGTTCTAAGGTATTCATCCGTTGCTGATTTTAAAAACTACTGATTGGTTGTCATTACCTTTGAGAAGCTGCTGAAACTGCATCACTGAACTGTTCCCACAGCCTATGGACTCACTTTCAAGGACTACTCGTCTCATGTTCTTAATATTTATTGCTTGTTTGTTTGTTATTATTATTTCTTTCCTTTTGTATTTGCACAGTTTGCTCTATACTAGTTATCTGTCCATCCTGTAGGGTGTGGTCTTCATTGATTCTGTTGTGTTTCTTGTATTTACTGAATGTCCACAAGAAAATTAATTTCAGGGTTGTATATGGTTAGAATCACTTTATATGTTCAACCGTGATTTGTAAAATAGATCTGTGTAGCAATTGGATTCAAAGATTTCTGTTGTTCAAAAATTGGAGAGCCATGTGTTGGTGTAAGAATGAAAGATGTTCTTTTTACCTTGAAATCAGTGTTCCATCATTTAAAAAAAAGATAATTTTGTCATGTTTACGTAGAACATTCCGTCAAATGTGTCATTTGTGTCAAATCAAATCAGTGAGGATTGTGGTGCCCATAAGTGTCGCTATGCTTCTGGCACCAGCACAGCGTGCCTACAAGATAACCCTAACCATACGTCTTTGGAATGTGGGAGGAAATCCAGAGCACGGGGAGAACTGACACGCTCTCTGTCCCTTCCTCTGTTGTTGTATCTCCCTTTGACCCAAATTTGATAGGTAATTGGCAATTATTCTTGAATTAAAATTGAATTAACAGTCTAGGTACGCAGCTGACTTGCATCCAACTGGGAACTGCTATTCTCCCTGCCCACTTTTCTCCTTTTACAACCGCATCTGTTGCCATGGCAGCTTGTGGTACGAGGGAAGGTGTGATACTCCCTCTCTCCCAACCCTTCTCCATTTGTCTCTGTGTTTTGTGTGTGTGTCTCAAGTATAACCTGCAGGAGCATGGAGAGGAACAAAAAGATTTTAAACACATTTTGAAGTGTGTGAGAAGACACGTTCAGGTCACCGTACATCGACTGCTTCAGAAATTCAGCTGAATTTAAAACGTAGAACATAAACAGTACAGGCCCCATGACCCACGATACTTGAACTTTAACCTGCTCTAAGATTACTCTAACCCTTCTCTCCATTTTTCTATTGTTCATGTGCCTAATTGAGTCTGTTAAGTGTCCCTGATGTATTTGCTTCTAACGCCACCCCAGTAATGTGTACTCTGTGTTTAAAATAAAACCTATCTCTGGCATCTCTTCCCCTCCCCCCCGCCCCCCAAACCAATGACCTTAATGTTAGATCCCCCTGGTATTAGTCATTTCTGCCTTGTCTGGCAATTTGCTCAATCTGTGCCTCTTATCATCTTGCTCACAATACGTGAGCTGATTTCAGCAGCAGCCTAACATGAGAGTTAGGGTGGGGGTGATGGGGGACAGTTCTCTCCCTTAACCGTTCTCATGGTATTAGTTTACTCCTGGGCCTTGCCCCTAACTGAGGCTACCTGGTGTGGCACTTGGCTATTTAATGCATGGCTGGCTATTACCAGCTGCCCCACACAGCAGTGTAGTTGCCATGGAGATTTGCCAGAGGGGACGGGTATGGGGCAATGATTGTCTGGCATTATCCCTGCGGAAAATCCAAATTAACGCTCTGAGTGCTGTGTGGTTTGTACTGATAGTGTAAGGTGTGGGTCTGCAGTTGATGAATGTAGACAGTACACAGTCTATCCGTCATGTCTACTGTCCTAACGCATAAATAAGACAATTATCTTTATTTTTCAGCCATTGACTACAGCTTCACCTGCTGTACAGTATGTGTGAAGCAGCTTGCCAAGGTTACAGGGAGCTTGCAGTGATGTGGCACTCCTTTATGTATTTTTTTTCCAAAAAATGAAAAACATCCCCAGGCTTTTTTGTATTGGACTGTTGCACCTGACCACACAGCCCAACCAGTGTTAATAACCTCAACTTTGAACTGATTCCACAAACTATGGACTCACTTTCAAAGACTCTACAATTTGCATTCTGTTTTATTTATTTATTTTTGTATTTGTACAGCTTGTCTTTTGCATATTTTTATTGACAGTGCAACGCACGTAAAATGCTGGAGAAATTCAGCAGGTCAGGCAGTATCTATCGATGGAAGTAAACAGTTGATGTTTTAGGCCATGACCCTTTATCAGGACTGGAGGGAGATAGATGAAGCCATGTGAGGGGGAAGGTGGGTGGGGGAGGGGTGGTGAGAAGCTAGGAGGTGATGGGTGGGAAAGGTAAAGAGCTGAAGAAGAAGGAATTTGATAGGAGAGGAGAGTGGACCACAGCAGAAAAGGGAGGAGGACAGGGCACCAGTGAGAGGCGATAGACAGCTGAGATTGCTTGTTAGTTCTTGTGTTCATTGGTTCTTTTGTAACTTTGTTCTACTGTGAATGCCTGCAAGGAAATGAATCTCTTGGTAAAATGATGACACTTGCATACTTTGCTCATAAATTTACTGTGAACTTTAAACTCTTGCCCTGAGTCTTGTGAGGTAATGGGGCAAGTTATCATAGGTCTTGTCACAGTAACATCTTGCAGAGGGATATCAAAAGGTGGGGAGGTTTGCGATTTCACACTTTTTTTTGATCTAACCCAGAAGATTAAGGCACAGGGGACTCAGAGATTTGTATTCACAGTTGGCTTTGCCACAGAAATCAAAGAAGTGATGATTTTGGTTTCAAAAAATATAATTATTTATAAATAATGCTTTTAGTTGCATGTCACATCCTGACCATCACACCACAGCAAATTAGAAACTTGTATATTTTTATTTAGTGATACAGCATGGAGTTGACCATTCAAGCCGCTTCACCTCAGCAAATCATAACCCTGTTTTCACCCTGACCTAATCACGGGAAATTTACAATGACCAATCAACCCATCTGGTACACCTTTGGACCATGAGAGGAAACCAGAGCACCAGAGGGCAACCCACACATTCCACGGAGAGGATGTATGGAGGTTCCTTACAAAATGGCACCAGAATTGAACGTGGATTCCCGAATGCCCAAAGCTGTAATATAGTCAGGCTAACAGCTACGCTACTCTGGTAGCCATTCAAGTTTATTTGTCACATGTATATTGAAACCCGCAGCAAACCTGAAGTGTGTTATTTACATTAACAATGATCACAAACCAAGGATGTCCTGCATGTGTCACCATATATTCCGGCGCTGACATTGCATACCATAATACTTGGTAGAACACAGCAACAAAAAAGAAAACGAGCCCTGTTCCTTCCTCCCTCTGTGTACTTACACTGCCCTTTAACCTCTAATGCATAGAAAAGTATCTAGTGAATAAAATTAATCCTTGAATTGGTTTATTATTGTCACATGCCATGTACTGAGATACAATGGAAATACTTGCTTTGCATATAGTCAGGACGTATCAATTCCTGACAGTGGACTGGGGTAATGCAACGTAAACCAACAAGACAATGCAGAACAAAGTTCAGCAGTACAGAGAGTACAATGCGTGCAGACAGTAAGGTGCAAAGTCACAAAGAGATAGACTGAGGTCTAGAGTCCATGTGGTGGTGATGGAGTGTTATTTTGACTGGAGGTATGTGACCAATGACATTCCATTAGGATCAGTGATGGGCCTCTGTTATTTGTGATATATTCAAATGACTTTGAGAAATTTAGCAGGTTAAAAAATAATTGTCTCCTGGGGTTGAATGTTAATGTGTGTCCTGTAATCATTGAGTCATTAACCTGAAATTTCTACTGACTGGGCACAGAGAGAGGAATTTGGCCCTGCCAGCACCTGTCTTCCATTGTTTTGGAACAACAAGGGGTAGGATGTAAGCCTATGTTTTGGCTTAAATAAAACCAGAAAATTGGTCCTTACGTTAATCTTTCAGACTCATGGGACAGATGACAGTTTGCTCCCAGTTTGGAGCAAGTGACATTACAAGGTTTTAATGTCTCCTGAGAGGTCTAACTTTGTAAATAGCTGGGTTAGTGTAGGAGTTGGTGTCTGTTGGTGGAGGATCCCCATCTGTTGAGCTGATTGACTGGGTTGGATGAACATACGGAGAATTCCCTTTCCTCTGGAGACCATTCCCATTGTTGTGTAAACACACAAACAACTGGAATGCTTGGGATTTGCCCTGATGAGGGTCACAGCCCGAAACATCGACTGTTTGTTCCTTTTCGTGGATGCTACCTGACCTGCTGAGTTCCTCCAGCATTTTATGTGTTACTCGGGATTTGTGGAGTCAATTTCTCACCCATTTGGCCCATCACATCTGCTTTGCAAACGTTGCTATTACATCTGCCCTTACCACCCTCTGCACTCCAAGAAACTTCTGTTTACTTCTGCATCCTCCTATTTACTGTCTCCTTTTCTCTTGCATTGGACCTCCTGACGTTCAGCACCTCACATTGGTCCAGGTTAAATTCCATCCACCGTTTTTCTCTGCCCACATTTCAGACTGATTTGATATCCTTTAACAACTTTCCTCACCATCCATAACTCTGTCAATATCTGTATCATCTTCAGAGCTGCTCATTAGCCCACGTACATCTCCATCTTACAAACACACTCAACATTTCAGGAACAGTTTCTTCTCCTCTGCCATCAGATTTCCGAGTGTACAATGGACCCATGAACAATATCTCAATATGTTTGCTCTCTTTTGCACTATTTATATATTTTTAATATATCTATTTCTAATTGTAATTTATAGTGATATTATGTATTGCGATGTATTACTGCTGCAAAACAACAAATTTCATGATGCATGTTGGTGATAATAAACCTTTTGATTCTCTTTCTTTTTAAATCTTTTTATTGAATTAGTACACACAAGGTAAAACATATAGCAACCAATACATCGTTATGATATAGATATACAAGAAATATTAATACAAAAAAAAACAATGAAAACAATATGGGTTAGTTATAAAATAACAAGGTAATATAGTTGTTTACTAGTTTTCCATATATATAACAGTAAGGAGAGAAAAAAAACCCCGAAGAAAAAACCCCCAAAAAACTACCGTGCCCCTAAGCTACAAAGCAAAGCGATGGGCTAGCTAGGTAAATAGTAGACTTAAATAGATTAAACAATCACATCGTCAAACCCGACCTCCACTAATAGCAGATAAAATCCACGAAGGGAGTATGTATATGATCAGAGAGAAAACAAATAGTTACATTAAATGAAAATACTGAATAAAAGATCTCCAGGTCTGTTCAAATTTAACTGAAGTATCATAAAGATTACTTATGATTTTTTCCAAATTTAGACACAGAATCGTTTCAGAGAACCAGAAAAATGTCGTTGAGGTGTTAATCTCCTTCCAATGTTGTAAAATACACCTTTTCGCCATTAAAGTAAGAAATGCAATCATTCTATGCGCTGAGGGGGATAAATTACTGGAAGTTTTAGGTAATCTAAAGGTAACAGTAATAGGATGGGGAAAACCTTCTGCTTCTGAGAGGTCCCAGCACTGGTCGCTGTGGAACACTACTGGTCTTGGATCTCCAGTCCGAATAACCCCTCGCCACCACTTCCCTATTTTATGAGCAAGAAATTCTGAATCTACAATACCAAGGGACTATGGATCCCATGCATCTTAGTCTTTTGGATACCTACCATAGGGATCTGGTCAAATGCCATACAAAAAGTTTTTATTAAAGATTAGCTTTATTTATCACATGTCTATTGAAACATACGGTTAAGTGGATCATTTGCATCAAATCAATTCAGCGAGGACTGTGCTGAGCAGCCTGCTGGTGTTGTCACACTTCCAGTGCCACCTCACCATGCCCACAACTCACTCATCTCCTAACCCATACAATACATCCTAGGAATGTGGGAGGAAACCGAGCACCGGAGGAATCTCATGCAGTCATGGGAGAACAAACTCCTTACAGATAGTGGCAGGAATTGAACCCATAAGTAAAGTATTTGCCAAGGTGCCCTTATGGTAGGCTGATCTAAAACAAGGGTTACCAACCTTTTTCATGCCATGTACCCCTACCATTAACTGAGGGGTCTGTGGACCTCGGGCTGGGAACCCCTGATCTAGACGATTAAGGTTGCCAAAGGATATCAACGGCATTGTAAAGTGTCGCACTAGCCATGACATTATCCACACCCTACCCTCATCAATCACCTCCTCAAAAAAAATGTTAAATTTGTAAGACACAACTTCCCCCTCAGAAAGCTCTGCAGACAATTCTTAATAACTCCATGCTTTCCAACTGTCCCTAAGAATCTTCTCCAACAATTTCCTTCCGCTGATAGAAGGCTCGCCAGCCAATAATTCTGTTGTTGCACAATGGAGGCTGGTGACTGAGTGGAGAGTGAGTATGGGAAATTTCTCTCCTTTCTCTCCCTTGTTCACCCAGCCCCTCCCTTTCCCTCTTCAAGTTTAACAATACACAGATGGTGATCTCCGCAAAAAAAAACCAAATCCCCTGACTGCTGGCGAATTTTTGTGATGTGTTTATGTTAAAATAACCTTGTACATCTGTCTCATTATGATGTTGATTATTGGAGATGATTAATAAATTATGTTGAGACTAGCCTGAAGTCTTTAATGAGGGAAGCTGTATAAATAAAATAATACTGGCTTGGTGTAGTAATTGTACGATTCAGCCTCTGATTCAATACCGGGACTTGTGGAGCAGAGATGGACTAATCCCCAAACCCTGGGAGTCTGTGCCTCTCTCTGCATCTGGACCCTTGACATCCTGACCAACATCTATCTGTAAGGATAGGCAGCAACACCCTACTCGCTGTATAGTCACGACTGCATGGTCAGATTCTGTTCTAACTCTATCCACAAGTTTGCAGATCATAACACCAGCGTGGACCGTATCTCAAATAATGAGTCTGAATACAGGAAGGACATAGACAGCTTCGTAACATAGTGTCATAACAATAATCTGTGCCTTAATGGCAGTCAGCAAAACAAAAACATTAGGATGGGTGTTGGCTGTGGTGTGGTGTGCACATGCTCTGTCTACATCAATGGTGTTGAGGTTAAGAACTTCAAGTTCCTAGGTGCGAATATCAGAAATCGCCTGTCCTGGTCCAACTACAGAGCTAAGAAAGCTCACCAACACCTCTACTTCCTCTGGAGCCTCAAGAAGTTACTCTTACTAATTTTTATTGACACTTCATAGAAAACATTCCATCCAGATGCATAATGGTAATTGCCCTGTCCATGACTGCAAGGAACTGCAGAGAGTTGCAGATACAACTCAACACATCATGAAAACCAGTCTCCTCTCTGTAGACTGTCTGTATTTCCTATTGCCTCAGTAAAGAGGCCAGCACGATGAAAGACTTCTCCCCCTCTCCCAATGGGCAGAGGATTGTTGTTCCTTTCCACTCTTTGTGGTACGTTGGGCAGCAACCTTACTGTTTCTTTAGAATTTTTGTCTGTTTTTTACGACGCTAAGTTGCGAGCTCGATGCTCGAACCAGCACGGATGGAAAGCGTGTGAGGAGCCAGCTGGATTCGAACCCGGGACCACTTGCTTTGGTGCAGATGCCATTACACCACCAGCAGAGGATACAAAGACCTGAAAGTGTGTAGCACCAGGCTGAAAGACAGGCTATCCCACTGTTATCGGATTCTTGTATGGATCTCTTGTATGATAAGATGAACTCCTGACTTTGCAATCTACCTGGCTACCTGGCGATCTTGCATCTTATTGTCTACCTGCTCTGCAGTTTCTCTGTAGTTTTTACACTTTCCTGCAGTGTTGTTGCCAAAATTCAATGCACTGTGTAATGTGGGTGGAGGGGTAGAGATAACGTCTCTACTAAAGGAGGTGTAAGGCGCTCCTTCCCTCTGCTAGCCTTAGGCAAGTGGTAGCAACTGCTTGGCCCCATCAGGGTCACATGGAGCCATGGATGGATGGTTGTATGAGCGGCTGATGCATATCACAAATCCTGGTTATCCAACCACTGACACCCGGTGGACAATCTCTGAAGAGTATTGATAATGGCTGGATCCGTCTTGTAAGAACATTGCCCAGAAGAAGGCAATGGCAAACCACTTCTGTAAACAAAAATTGCCAAGACGTGAGCGATGGTCATAATGTATGACTAAACTGTATAATGATCTGATCTGTATGAACAGTATGCAAGACAAGTCTTTTGCTGTGTGTTGGCATATCAGACAATAATAAACCAATTCCAATCCCGAATCCCTTGTATGAGTGGATAGAAGTGAGTGTGATCCTGAATGATAGGCATGGTGTGATATGTCTGCATGAATAGCTCACTATCTTGGTGCACATGAAGTGTGTTATCTCAGACTGGAACTCTGGGGTGTGGTAATCAGACAGGGTGTTATGGTAGGGAACATTATTGAAGGGTATTCTGTGTACAGGCATGGCTGAGCAGTATGGTCACTTTAAAACCCAACAAGAACTGAAATCCACGGAGAGGTAATGTGGGTGTGTCGATGTTTTAAAACTTTTCTCTTGTCTTTACTCCCACCTCTCTTGGTTTGTGACAATAATGACAAAGGCTACAATTGAGTCTCTGGTAGAAGATCCACTCAGTTGGTATGTGCAGTAACCATGGAAACTAACTTTCCAGATCTCACTTGCTTTTGGTTTCAAATTCCAGTGTTTCAATGCCAAGACCTCCTTTAATCCATATCTTCTTCCAATATAACCAATAACATGTTTGCCCGTGAGTCCACCTTTTAGGGTCACTCCCTTGACCCCCCTGTATTGACATCAGACACTGAAGCTCAAATCTCTTAACTAGGGGTTGAGTCCAAATCGCCAAATCGTTTTAGCTTTTGTCTGTATGTTGAAAATTGTAGGAAACAAGTAAAGCCATTGGGTGGGGAAAGACAGATCTTTGAAAAAGGGGTGTGATAGAAAATCGACAGCACTTTTAATGATGCCTCAAGTGAGTGGAGGACTGGAGGTAACCCCCTGCCGGCTATTGGGACTGCGATTTATTGTGTTGTTTCCCTCAGTGCAAAGATCTGGGGATAACTGCCAGCACATGGTGAATGGGATGACTTGGTTCAGACAGTGGGATCTCATTGATTAGGCATTTACAGCACAAGATTATTCAGACCCTTGCTTGCATGTTAACCAAATAGGGCTTTTTGAGGGCGGTGAATCTCTGGAATTCTCTGCTCACAAGGGAGGTAGAACAGTACAGTACAGCACCAGTATGCCCACGATGTTGTGCTGACCTATATAAACCTACTTCACAATCAATCTAACCCAGGGGTTCCCAACTAGGGGCCGCCGAACCCCTCGGTTAATGATAGGGGCCCATGGCATAAAAATGGTTGGGAACCCTGATCAAACCCTTCTCTCCTACTCAGCTTCTAACCTTTTTTTTATTCCTCACATCCATGTGGCTATCGAAGTGTCTTTTAAATGTTTCTTTTGTGTCAGCCTCTACCACTATCTGTGACAGGGTGTTTCAGGTACCCACACTGTGTGTAATACGAAATACTGCCACTGGCATCTTCCCTAAACTTCCCCCCACTCATAGATGTTGTCTGGCATTGGCCATTGCCGCCCAGGGGAAAGAAAAGGCGCTGGGTGTCCACTCCATCAGTGCCTCTTCTCATCTTGTTCACCTCAATCCATCCCATCACCTCTCATCCTCCTTCACTCCAAGGAGAAAGACCCTCGCCGGCATCATGAGATAGATAAATATTTTTGTAAGATTAAGGGGCAGAACTCGCACAGAAGAGTTGAGGGCAGCATAGATCAGCCATGATCACATTGAATGGCGGGCCTGAGGGATCAAGTGGCTAACTCCTATTTTTCTGTGTTCTTGTGTTAGTCCCATCTCCTAGATAATGGTTTGTAGCCTTGTAGTTCACAGCTCTTGGTGTGGAGGGGGTTTGTTTTGGACCCCACCAGGTGTGGCATGGAATTTTTTTTAATCCTTCAATCAATTCAATTGAATCTACGTAATCTACTGTAGGGGTGGGGGAAGGGAAGAGCTCCTTATTTGTTTTCTACTTGGTCTTATTCAACACACCTCAGTTACTGTATCTCCACAGTCTCCTTTCTTTCAAAGATAACAACCCAATCTATCCAGTGCTGATGACAACATCATTTAAACCCTATACCTTCTCCAGACCAGTCTCTCCTTGACCTGCCAACGATCCATTGGAGACTTCCTGGAGTTCATCTTGAATATCAATAAATTGGCACAGAGCAGAAGCGCCTTTTGAGAAATGCCTGAATCACAAGCTCCAGTCTATTTCACATGATGTAGAGAAGTCTATTCTTGACTGGCAGTCAGTGTTGGTGTTGTGCTGTTAGTTTACTGATGTGGGGTGCATAATTAACGTGCTTCAAAGCGCAAATTTATTATCAAAATATGTATACATCGTCAAATGCTACCCTGAAATTAATTTTCTTGTGGACATTCATAGTAGAACAGAAAATAGAACCAATGAAAAATCTACACACGACTGTCACTCAAGTGCAAAAATACTAATATTAATAAATAAAATAATACTGAGAACCCGAGCTGGGGAGCCCTTGAAAGTGATTGCAGAGGTTGTAGAATCAGTTCAGAGTTGCAGTGAGTGAAGTGGTCCTCGCCAGTTCAGGAGCCTGATGGCCATGGGGTAATAACTCTCAGACTGGTGACTGAGTGACCGAGTGTGGGGAAGTCCTGTTCACTTTAACTGTGCTCTCTTTGCTCAGCGTAGCCCTCCCAGCTTCTGTTTTTTCATGACATGGCTTTAGCTTCCTGCCCTTCGTTCTCTGGATTGTGTGGGCTGATGGTTTGCTTTGGCATTGATCTCTACATGTTTGACTGCCAAGCAACTTCTACTCTGACTGGGCTGTGTTATCCATGAAAGGGAGCTGTCTGCCCAGAAAGACATGTCAATATTTAGACACTGCCACTGGGAACAGACAGGATTCCTAGTGAACTTCCTTCAGGGAATCTCTCTGTTTATATCTTGCTCAAAAAGGGGCATTGTTGAAAAGTGGTGCCGTTTACTAAATTAGCTATCTTGGGTGGCAAATATTTTGTAAGCTTTGACAAACAAGATAGCGTTGACTATACTCACTGTGGGGGGAGCACAGTTAGAACCAGTCAGTGGGTTGGCAGGCTATGGGGGAGGGAGATGGAGATGGAATTACCTCAAGAACACATGGATTGGTGGTATCTCTCTTGTACTAACAGGAAGAGGGGGGAGCAACCCTGCTCATGGGGAAGGTCCCTGGCTGACCAGGGGGTGAGGGAGGGTGAAGAAGTGTCTTGGGCCGACAGGGGTACATGTTTCTGGCTCAGGCATTCAACTCTATCCCGGGTGGAGGTGTAAGATCTCATGGCTTTGGGCCAGAAAAGAGCAGGAGAGTTCTCCTTGTCCTGGCCGATTGTTAACTTGGCAGTCGGTGTTACGCCACCAGATTGCAGGGGTAGGGTTTAGCCATCATATTGTTCTTTTTTGATTTATTCACCATATACATTCATATGTATTAGGAACTTGTGTGGTGATGTGCAACAAGAGCATTCAACAATGATTAAGAATTATATAAACAATGAAGTTAGAGGTTAAAGTACGGATATGGAATAAAATGTGCATAAATATGTTTGTAAGTACCAGCATGTAGTTACAATGAAAGCAGCATTTTAACAAGTGGTTTGAAATGTTTACAGTGTAGTGACAGGGGCAATAGATAAAAGGGAGTGGGGGGGGGTAACTAGAATGCTTGATCAGATTAATTGCCAGGGAAAAATAAACTTTTAAGATGCCGTGGAGTATTGTGGGAAAATTCCTTGCTGTGTCGAACTTCCTGGAAGTGATAACACGTCAAGAGAATTAATTGGTTGTTGAGTTCGACGTTGTCAATGACTCCGTTATAAAGGTCAAAGTAAATTTATTGTCAAAGTGTGTATACGTCACCATACAATGCCCTGAGATTCATTTTCTTGCAGGTACTCTGCGTAGAATGAAGAATTACAATAGAGTCAATGGAAAAGCTACTCACACAGACTGACAGGCAACCACTGTGCAAATATTATATAAAAAAGCAAGTAATGGTAGTACTAATAATAAATAAATGGCTCTACAAAAATGAGTTGTAGAGTCCTTGAAAGTAAGTCCTTAGGTTGTGGAATCATTTCAGGCTGTAGGGAGTGAAATGATTCACACCGTTTCAGGAGCCTGATGGTTAAAGGGTAATAACTGGTCCTTAACCTGGTGATGTGGGACCTAAGGCTCCTGTACCTCTTTTTCGATTGCAGCAGTGAGAAGAGAGTGTGGCCTGGGTGCTGGGTGTCCTTAATGATGGATGCTGCTTTCTAGTGGCAGTGCTCTTTGTAGATATGCTCAATGGCGGGTCACCTGGATAACAAGACCCTGAGGTTTTCCCCTGCTGGGAAGGGGGTAGGGCGAAGGCAGTGTGAGTGGAAGGCTGTTCTTTGACAAGGTGCCAGTAAGGAAAGCAAATATGGGACTTGAATTCTTGGCAGCCTCTTGATTAGGAACTGTAGAAGATAGAGATAGATGACGTTTGGACTGGCTGTGTGAAAAGGTGAACCTGTGGTCATTGAGTTAATACTTTGACAGCATCTGGACACAATGACCATCACTGCAGGGAAAGTCAAGGGCAGGAGGTACATGGAGCCATGTCATTTTCCTTCCCAATAACCTTCATTGTGATTGTTCCACATCACTGGTTGTTGATGACAAAATGAAGCGAATCTAATCAATTCCTTATCATCAGTCTGAATCGTAAAGCTGCTACCCACCAGCACCATGGAAACATCTTCACCACACAATTCAGGGGCTGCATCTACTGCCAACGTAGACTTAGAGTCATAGAGTACCATAGTACAGAATCAAGCCCTTTGGCCCATTTAGTCCATGCTGAACTGTTATTCTGCCTAGTCTCATCAGACTAGCACCTGGACGATAGCCTCCATGTCCCTCTTGTCCAAATCTCTCAAATATTGACATCAAACTCTCATTCACCACTCCTGGTAACTGTTCCACACTCACACCACACTCTGAGTGAAGAAGTTTCCCCTCTGACTTCCCCTTAAATACTTTACCTTTCACCCTTAACCTACAACATCTAGTCTCACTCAACATTAATGGAAAAAGCTTGCTTGTTTCCACCCTGTATAGACCCCTCATAATTTTGTATACCTCTATCAAATCTCTCCTTGTTCTCCTGTGCTCCAGGGAATTAAGTGCTAACCTATTCAACCTCTCTGTATAACCCAGGCCCTCAGGTCCTGGCAATACCCTTGTAAGTTTTGTCAGCCCAAATCATTGATTCTTTGTTTCTTTCCGTAGATGCTGCCTCCCCTGCTAGGTTCCCCCAGAATTTTGCGTGTGTTTCTCTGTAAATCTATAAATAGCTTTTCGGGGTGGGTATCCGCAGCACACGTCCCAAACCCACTAAGGAATTTTGCAGTTGCATATTTTTGTGAAGGCAGACTTTTTGTACTAATAAGAATGCGCATGTTTGCTATGGAAGACTGTTTGCAGCGGTGAGGCAAAACAACTTCTGAGATGATTGTAGTCATTATGTCCCACCTTATTGGCAAGTGTGTTGTCGGGAGGGATTCTTAAAGGTCCAAGTAGAAAGGAACCCCCCCAAAACAAAAATCGGGCAAGGTTTGATCTGTGACCATCTTGAAAGTAAAAATAGAATGATGTTATAATACTTTCCATGTTCAGTAGTATTGAGCTGTTGCAGTGCAACATTACACAAATACTGGTGCTGGCCAAGGGTATTTTTCTACTAGATTTTTAGCTAATATGTTCCAGGGATCTGATCTTCCATATTCCCACAGCATATTTCAAACATGTTAATGTTTCTATTGTGGATTTTCAATCCAGTCCAGATCGTGCCTCACTGCCAGAAACTCTTCTCACGTTCCTAGCCAATTATCCTGAATCCATGTATGGTTCCCGGCCTATCCGTTACATTCATCATTATCCTTCAAAACAATATCTCTGTCTTCAATTCCCTCCTGTTTTTTCATCAATTCTCCCTACAATCTTCTCCAGCTCTCTAATATTGAGGTATGTGTACTGCTCTTAATCTGGCCTTTTGACCCACCTCAAGACAAAGCCTTCTGGTCTGGAATTCTCTCTTTAAACCCTATGAAATTTGGAAACTCTTTAAAGCCCAACTTGAAGTGTCTGTTTGGTGGTATAGCAGTGGCTTGATAGTGTAGTGTTCAGTGCCAGTGATCATAGTTCAGTTCCCGCCATTGCCTGTAAGCAGTTTGTACATTCCCCCATGACCACATGGCTTTCCTCTGGGTGCCCTAGTTTTCTGCCACATTCCAAGGACATACGGATTAGATTAGTGAATTGTGGGCCTGCTAGTCTGTGCCAGAAGCGCGGTGACACATGTGGGTTGTCCTGTACAATCCTCACTGATGCATTACAGTGATGAAGGGTGTCGGCCCGAAACATCAACTGTTTACTCACTTCCATAGATACTACCTGACCTGCTGAGTTCCTCCAGCATTCTGTTGTGTTGCTCATTTCCAGCATCTGCAGAATCTCTTGCTTATGACACATTTCAGTGTATGTTTCAATGTACAGGTGACACGTAAAGCTGAACTTTTATAAGCACAGGGGCAGTGAAAAGCTGACTTGTAGCAGCATCACTGGATATATCATTAGCAAGGCAACATTCACAAGAAAATGATTAAATTAAATATAAATTATACAAGAAAGAACATAATTAGAATGAAAAAAAAGTCAATTGTAGAGCAAAATGGTCATTATAAAGAGGCAGTAATTAGAGTTGTGCTGGTTGTTTCAAGAATCGAATAGTTGACAGAAAGGAGCTGTCCTTCAACCTGATGGTGTGGGACTTCAGGTTTCTGTACCTCCTGCCTGATTGTATCTGCGAGAAGATGGCATGGTCTGTATAGTGTGGACCTTTGACAGATGTGGCCTCCTTGAAGCAGAGCCTGGTGTAGGTATTTTCCATGGTGGAGATGTGCTGTGACGTAGTTCCTATGAAGTATGCTGGGATATTTTCCTTTAGTAAAGGTGTTAAACACATGCAAAGCCATAGCATATTGTGATTTAAAGTTCAAAGAACATTTATTATCTAATTACATACATGTCACCATAAACAACTCTGAGATTCAGTTGCTTGTGAGTCTACTCAGTTAATCCAAAAACCATAATAGAATATATGGGAGACCGCATCTCACGGGGCAGACAGCCGGTGTGCAAAAGGCGACAAACTATGCAAATACAAGAAGAAAGAGAAGGAAGAAAAATGATAAATAAATAAGTATCAAGAACATGAGATAAATAGTCATTGAAAATGAGTCCATAGGTTGTGGGAACAGTTCAGTGATGGGGCAAGTGAAGTTAGCCTTTTGGCTCAAGAACCCGATGGTTTGAGGGTTAATAACTGTTCCAGTTCTGAGGCTCCTGACGGCAGCAGTGAGAAGAGACCATGACCTGGGTGGTGGGGGGTCCCTGATGATGGATGCGACTCTGCTCTGTATAGATGTGCTCAATGGTGGGGAGGGCTCTACCTGAGCTGGACCCACTCCTTTTTGTAGGATTTTCAGTTCAAGGGCATTGGTGTTTCCATACCAAGCTGTGATGCAGCCAGTCACTATACTCCCACCACATATATAGGGAAGTTTGTCTAAATTTTAGATATTGTGCTGAATCTTTGCAAACTTCTCAGGAGATAGAGGCATTGCCGTGCTGTCTTCATAATCGCAGTTGTGTGCTGGACCCAGGACAGATCCTCTGAAATGATAACACTGGGGAATTTAAGGTTGCTGACCCTATCCGCCCCTGATAACCCCAGTGAGTCTGGCTCACAGACATTTGGTTCTCTCCTCCTGAAGTTGATAATCGGCTCAGTGGTTTTTCTGACAATGAGTAAGGGGTGGTTGTTGTGGCGCCACTCAGTAATTTTCAATCTCCCTCCTTCATCGCCAGCTTTGATTCATCCAGTGATAGTGGCGTCATCAGCAAACTTAAACTCTCCTTAACCTGACCAATTCCAACTACTGTCAGTCTCATTATAATACCATAAGACGTGGGATCAGAAGTAGGCCATTCAGCCCGTCAAGTCTGCTCTGCCAGTCCACCATGGCGGATTTATTTTCCTTCTCAAACCCATTCTCCAGTCCTCTGTCCATAACCTTTGATGCCCTGACTAGTCAAGAACCTATCAACCCGTGCTCTGAATACACTCTATGACTTGACCTGCACAGCCATCTATGGTAATGAATTCCACAGATTTCCTACCCTCTGGCTAAAGAAATTCCTCCTCATCGTTTGTCTAATGGGACATTCTTTGTATTCTGAAGTGTGGTCCCTGAGTTGAGAGTGACGCTGATTCCATCCCCAAATTGAGATTATAAAACCTAAATGGGTCACAGATTTACAATTTGCTGGAGGAACTGTGGGTTGAGGTAGGAGGGTGTGCATGTGTGTGTGCGATTTCTGTCTGTGGACCGAGATGGTATTGTTGACATTTGGGTTGAAACCCTGCATATGGATGTATTTTTCCCTTTCTCTGTTCCCACCCCTACAACAAATCGTCCAGCAGATTGTGCGTGTTCTGTATTCCTGTGTTCTGGTGTCTCTGAGTTGTAAAATTGTAGTTTAAAGTGGGCCAAAGGGCCTGTATTGTGCTGTAGGTTTTCTGTGTTTCTAAATATTCCAGTCTGCATTTTCATGCCCTTCCTGCCTGGCCCTGCCGCCTTGAAGGGGTTGGATGCACACACCCTGTTTAAAATTCCACCACTGAGTTTGTATTGACATCACTTTGTGTTTGCAGTTTTATGTACAATGCTGATGTTCTACCCTAGTGACACTGACCTAGCTGGAACAGGCAGGTGGGGAGAACTTAGAACATACAACAGAGAACGCTGACCTTTATAATACTCGAAGATCAATCTGATCTTTTCCTCCAACATAGCCCTCTAGTTTTCTGTCATTTATGTGTCTATCTAAGAGTCTCTTACATGTTCCTAATGTATCTTAGTCATAATCATATTGATCCCGGGGGAAATTGGTTTTCGTTACAGTTGCACCATAAATAATAAATAGTAATAGAACCATAAATAGTTAAATAGTAATACGTAAATTATGCCAGTAAATTATGAAATAAGTCCAGGACCAGCCTATTGGCTCAGGGTGTCTGACCCTCCAAGGGAGGAGTTGTAAAGTTTGATGGCCACAGGCAGGAATGGATTCCTATGACGCTCTGTGCTGCATCTCGGTGGAATGAGTCTCTGGCTGAATGTACTCCTGTGCCCACCCAGTACATTATGTAGTGGATGGGAGACATTGTCCAAGATGGCATGCAACTTAGACAGCATCCTCTTTTCAGACACCACCGTCAGAGAGTCCAGTTCCATCCCACAATATCACTGGCCTTATGAATGAGTTTGTTGATTCTGTTGGTGTCTGCCACCCTCAGCCTGCTGCCCCAGCACACAACAGTAAACATGATAGCACTGGCCACCACAGACTCGTAGAACATCCTCAGCATCGTCCGGCAGATGTTAAAGGATCTCAGTCTCCTCAGGAAATAGAGACGGCTCTGGCCCTTCTTGTAGACAGCCTCAGTGTTCTTTGACCAGTCCAATTTATTGTCAATTTGTATCCCCAGGTATCTGTAATCCTCCACCATGTCCACGCTGACCCCCTGGATGGAAACAGGGGTCACCGGTACCTTAGCTCTCCTCAGGTCTACCACCAGCTCCTTAGTCTTTTTCACATTAAGCTGCAGATAATTCTGCTCACACCATGTGACAAAGTTTCCTACCGTAGCCCTGTACTCAGCCTCATCTCCCTTGCTGATGCATCCAACTATGGCAGAGTCATCCGAAAACTTCTGAAGATGACAAGACTCTGTGCAGTAGTTGAAGTCCGAGGTATAAATGGTGAAGAGAAAGGGAGACAAGACAGGTCCCCTGTGGAGCCCCATTGCTGCTGATCACTCTGTCGGACACACAGTGTTGCAAGCACATGTACTGTGGTCTGCCAGTCAGGTAATCAAGGCTACATGATACCAGGGAAGCATCTGCCTCTACCATCACCCCTGCCAGGGTGTTCTACGCACCCGCTATTCTCTGTGGTGGTTCACTCACTTTCCTTTGACATCCCCTCTATACTTTTCATCTTAAAATTCTGCCCTTGGTATTAGCCATTTCCGCCTGGGAACAAGTCTCTGACTCAGTCTATGCCTTTTATCATCTTGTACACCTCTGTCAAGTTGTCCTTCATCCTCATTAACTCCAAAGAGAAAATCCCTAGCTCACTCAACCTATAAAGCATGCTCTCTAATCCAGGCAGCATCTTGGTAAATCTCCTCTGCACTCCTTTCTAAAGCTTCCTATAAGGAGGTGGCCAGAACTGAACACAGTACTACAGAGTTTTATAGAACTGCAACGTTATCTTGTGACTTGAACTTGACCCCCTGACAACACCCCATACACTTCTTAACCACCCTATCAACTTGTGCAGCAACTTTGAGGGATCTGCGGATGTGTATCCCCCAAGATCTCTCTGTTCCTCCACACTGCTAAGAATCGTGCCATAAACCCTGTGCTCTTGCCTTCAAATTCAACCTTCCAAAATGAATCCGTTCTTGCTTCGAAAGTGCTTGCAGGGCCCAGAAAGGGCAAAGCTGCCATTCTATCTCCAACACTTGGAACTCGTACTCTCTGTTCCTCGGCTCTGTGAGCAGAAGTTGTCCTTGCTGTTCGATGAATTGAAGAAGAACGGTATTTGTGAGATTACTTTCCATCCACTGCAAGCTTGGTTAATTTATTTCTTTGAAGAACACCAGCCAGTCCCCTTGGGGTTCCAGAAATGTATAAATTATGTTAATTCCTTTTGACGTCCAAGTGCTTGGCAGCTGCAGCCTCCTCTCCATTGCTTGGGGAACTGGGTAACTTCCTTGTAAAGCTCTCGTAATGAATGAACAATAGCTGCTGCAGCCTCCCGTAGATTATGAGAAGAAAGTGTGTATGGTTGAATATCTTTCATGATTATTCATGGCACAAGTTGTTCCAGCAAAATGTAAACGATTTTAATAGTTTATTTTTAAAGTTATTGGCTGTGATGATTTTTTGATGGTTTTCCATCCTCTGGTCTTTGTAGAGAAAGATTAGCTTTATCTTTCACATGTGCATTGTGACATGCAGTGACATGCATCATTTGTGTCAAATCACTCAGCGGGGATTGTGTTGAGGGCGGTCCACAAGTCTCGCTGTGGTTCCAGCGCTGACGTATCATGCCCACAACTTACTAACCCTAACCCGTATGTCCTTGGAATGTGGCCGGAAACCAGAGCACCTGTAGGAAACCCACGTGGTCATAGGGAGAACATGCAGACTCCTTACAGACGCAAGAGGGAATCGAACCCTGATCTTACCGCTGGTGTTGTAAAGTGTTGCATTAACCACCACGCTAGCAAGCTGCCTATTTGTACACACAGTAGTGTACATGTGGACTTACACAGCATTAATGTATGTCTAATGTTCATTTATGCATTCATTGCTGGTGACGCCGGCGGTTATAGAACATAAAACAGTACATGACAGAAACAAGCCATTCCCCACAACGTCTGTGCCCAACACAGGGCCACATCTAACAAAATTCCTTCTGCCTGTACATAATCCTGATCTCTCCTTCCCTACGTAACTATTCCTGTCTAATACCCACTATTCTGTCTGCTTCCACCATTACCTCAGTTGTCTATTCCAGGCATCCATCTGTGTACATGTTTAAAATATACTTGCCCACTGTACGTAGGTGACCAGAACCGCACACAAGTCTCCAAATTCAGCCTCACCAACGTCTTGTACAATTTCAACATAACATCTCCTTCAAACTTTCCATCCCTTTCTTCTTAAATGCATGCCCTTCAGTACTTCACACTTCTACCCTGGGTAAAAGATTCTGACCGTCCCACTATTTCTGCCTCTCATTACTTTGTAGGCTTCTGTCTGGTATTGAAGATGGCGGTGAGCCATTTCCTTGAACAGGTGCCATCACTGTGGGAGCAGACATTTAATTTTGCAGAGGGTGTGTTATGAAAGGGATTTTTCATCTTTCCACTCCTGTATTACCCCACCCTGCCCCACCCCACCCAACCAATTCAGGAGCCTGATAGTTGTAGGGTATTAACTGTTCCAGGTCAGGCAGCGTCAATGGAGAGGAATAAACAATCAACGTTTCGGGCTGAGACCCTTCATCAGGTTTGGAAAGGAAGGGGGAAGAAAATTGCAGACAAGCAACCAATGTGCAAGAGAAAACAAACTTTGCAAAAATAAATAACTAGATAGATGAATAAATACTAACATAAGTAAATGACTGAGAACATGAGGTGTTGGGTCCTTGAAAGTGTGTTTGTTGGTTGTGGAATCAGTTGAGATTTGAGGTGAGTGAAGTTATCCATGCTGCTTCAGGAGCCTGATAGTTGAAGGGTGTTGGTTGTTCCTGAACCTGGTGGTGTAGGACCCAAAGACTCCTGTACCTCTGGCAAGAAGAAAGCATGGTCTAGACGATGTGGGTCCTTAATGAAGGCTGCTTTCTTGTATCAGTGCACATGTGCTCAGTGGTGGGGAGAGATTTGCCTGATGATCAGAAGTGGAGAGAGTGAGCAATTTCAAGTTTCTGGGTGTCAATAGTTCTGAGGATCTAACCTGATCCCAACATATCAAAGCAAGATAGCAGCTATATTTCATTAGGAGCTTGAAGAGATTTGGTTTGTCACTTAAAAAACTTCTACAGATGTACTGTGTGCATCACCATCTGGTATGGGGGTGCTGCTGTACAGGATCAAAAGAAACTACAGAAAGTTGTAAATTAGTCAGCTCCATCATGGGTACTATCCAAGACCTCTTCAAGGAGCAGTGCCTCAGAAAATTAATGCCCATTATTAAGGACCCCCATCACCCAGAATGTGCCCTTTTCTCATTGTTATCACCAGGAATGAGGTAAGGCACATACTCAGGATTCAGGAGCAGTTTGTTCCTCTTTGCCATCCAATTTTCAGATGGACAATGAACCCATGACACTACCTCACTTTTTAAAAAATTATTTCTGTTTTCGCACTACTATTTTTAATTTGACTATTTAATATACAGGTATATACTCACTATAATTCAGTTTTTTTAAATATTTATCATGTATTGCATTGCACTGGTGCTGTTAAGTTAACAAATTTCACGACATAAGCCAGGGATATTAATTTTGATTCTGATAGACCAAACCAATTGTGAATGTGGTCCAATCACTCACAGCCACAATAAATTAATTACAGTTATTAGGCTGCTAATCTAGAGAAACCCAATTTCGAATCCCACTGAGGCTGAGAATTTGAACTCAAATCATAGAGTCATAAAGCACTTGTCTTGAACCCAGTGTTTTAAGTGAGAAGGGGGTATTGACTAATTCACATGGTCTCAAAAACAAGCCAATCTTTGAACTCTGTATTCAAATATCCGAGGTTAAAGCGGTTATCTGCTAGACAAGTAGCTAGCAGAAGGCAATGGCCGTTTCTCCTGAATCTGTTTTAAGGTTACAACAGCAGCTTTGATATTGGAAACAAACAGGTCCTGTGGAAATTTGGCACTTGTCACCTGCTGAAATTTGACTGGTTCATGTTTTGTAATCTGATTTTTGTTGCCTGAACTTTACACAGTGCTTCTCAGATAAACTTAATACGCTCAAATAAACTCATTAATCAAATAAACTCCCTGAAGAATGAATATACAGAGTTAAGTATATTTAGCAGTTCAGAGAGTGAAATGGTAAATTCTCCAGGTCAGTGACTTGTTACAACATCATGTAGGTACACAGATTTTTTTTAAAACACGAAGTTCATAATGAGTTGCTGTGCCCTGCTGATTTTTTTCTAGTAATTGTGCAGTGTGGTTTTGCTAGGCGTTGACTCTGGAGGGATTCGGAGGTCACCAAATCTTTGCTTGCTCTGGACTTGGAGTACCTGTGCTCTGTGAAACACATGACATATCCCTCAGTGGGGATGGTTTCTGCTGTTTGGTATCAATTTTTTTTTCCTATTGCATGTGAATCATCCTTATTGTGAGTGGATTTCCCGTGGTCAGTGGATGCAGTTGGGCAAATAAGGACCAAGGATTCTCGGAGCCTAGCAGTATTTCTGATGCAACGTGCCGTTTGGGATGGTGATGGAGGCCAATATGATAGGGAGAATCATATAGGCACATGAACATAGATCTGCACAGTATAGGGCCTTCGGTCCATTATGTTGTACCAAGATATGGAAATCTACTTTACCATCAAACTAATCCTTCCTTCCAACTCAGCCCTCCATTGTTCTTAGACACATGTGCCTATCTGAGGCCCTATTGTACCAGCCTCTACCACCACCCCTGGCAGTGTATTCTAGGCACCTACCGCTTTAAAACCTTCCTCTGATGTCTCCGCTAAACTTTCCTCCACTCTCCTTAAATGTATATCCTGTGGTATTAGCCATTGCTGCCCAGAGAAAAAAGTGCTGGCTGTCCACTCTGTCTGTGCCTCAGTTTTATACAACTATCAAGTCACCCCTCATTCTCCTTTGCCCCAAAGAGAAAAGCCTGAGCTCACTCAACCTATCCTCATTAGACGCATCATCTAGTCCAGTCATCGTCGTCCTTTTAAACCTCCTCTGCACCCTCCCCAAAGGCAACCAGAGCTGAAACGAATGTCGAGCAGTTGGAGGGATATGGACACTGTGTAGGCAGAGGGATTAGTTTCATTGGGCATTTAGTTACTAATTGAACCAAAGGGCTGGTTACTGTGCTGTACTGTTCTATGTTCCATCTATTTCGTAGGTGAGGATTACGTTAGGTCTTGGACCTTATGGGGTGTCCTTGAGAATCCTTCAGCATTTTGGTGGGATCTCCAGGATGCACTGGTTGTTTGCAGGGGTTAGAATTGAATCGTACAACTCAGAAACGCATCCCTATTGTCAACAGAAACTGCATTCATTTGCTCTCATTACACCGTATTCCCACCATCCCACAAATCTAATCACTCACCTCTGCTTGGGGCAAATTTCATGTGTCAGTTAACTCATCAGTTTGCATATCTTTGGGATGCAGGAGGAAACCGGAACACCTGGAGGAAGTTCACATGTCGCAGGGAGAATCTGGGTGGAGTTTGCACAGAGTCTGTGAGGTCAGGATTGAACCTGTGTCTCTGGAGCAGTGGGGCAGCAGCTGCGCCACTAAGTTTGTGTTAGCACCTATCCAGTGAGGGTCATGGGAGGTCCCAAGGAATAAACACTCAGTGGCCACTTTATTAGGTACACCTGTTTGCCTCGTTAATGCAAATATCTATTCAGCTAATCAAGTAGCAGCAACTCAATGCAAAACAAAAAAAAATTGCAGATATGTCCAAAAGTTTCAGTTGTTGTTCAGACAGATATCAGAATGGGGAGGAAATGTGATCTAAGTGTCTTTGATTGTGGAAGGAATGATTATTGGTGCCAGATGGGGTGGTTTGAGTATTTCAGAACCTGTTGATATCCTGGGATTTTCATTCTCTGGAGTTTACAGAGAATGGTGTGAAAAAACAAACAACATCCAGTGAGTGGCAGTTCTATGGGTGAATATGCCTTGTTAATGAGAGGTCACAGGAGATTGGCCAGGCTGCTTCAAGCTGACAGGAAGGTGACAATAACTCAGATAACCACGCCAATCAACAGTGGTGTGTGGAAGAGCATCTAAACGCTCAGCATGTCGAACCTTGAAGTGGACGGGCCATCAGCAGGAGTCAGTGGCCACTTTATTAGCTACTGGTGGTAACTCACAATGTGGCTGCTGAATCTATGTGTTGAGGTAGAGGTGGGATGGAAATCTGCAGAGAATGTGATTCTGTTACTTCTAACCGCTCCCAAAAAAGTGGATTCAAGCTTCCCAAAGTTTAATCGACCTCCATCTATCATTTATAGAGTCACTGAATAATACAGAATGGAAACAGGCCATTTGGCCCATCTGATCTATGTCCAACCATAGCATACCCTCTGCTAGTCCCAGTTGCCTGTGTTCAGCCCATAACCTTCCATGTACGTATCCAAATACCTTTTAACTGTTACAGTTGTACCTGTTCACTTCCTCTGGCAGCTCATTCCAGGTATTCATTACCCTTTCTGTAAAGAAGCTACAATTGATGCTCTTTGTGTTATAGGTGCCCTTTACTAGAAGTCGGCTGAATTGGAAACCGCAGTTTCAGTGGGAGGGTGGGTCAGAATACAATGCTCTTTTGTTTCACATGAAGAAAGAGATTTATCTGGGTTAAATTTCAGGAAGTAAGCGTAATCCACTGAGCCTGCTGTACGTGGAGTGCAGCTTTACTCATAATGCACTGTTCGGCTATGAGCTCTGTGTTGAAGTGGACAGATTTGCATATGGCTGCAAATTTGGGAAATACTTTGTCAAATAGCCTCTGTGGAGAGGAGCAGAATTCAAATTTCAGGTCAGTGACCTTGTGGCAGAACGAATGCAACTTCAGAATGAGAGAATTAAGTTAGTAAGAGGAAGTGACGAGAAAAAGCTACATCCGTAGTCACCTCTATGGTATCCCATTTCCACTTTGACATGTCAGTCCATGGCTGACTCCACTGCCGCAATGAGACCACTCTGTTTGGTGGATCAATACCTCATCGGGACAGCCTTCAACATAATAGCATGAACACTGATTTTTCAAACTTCTGTTAGTTTCTCCCTGCTCCCCCATCTCTCTTTTTCCATTTCCCATTCTGGCCCTCTTCTTACCCCGTTTCTTCTTACCTGCCCGTCACCTCCCTTTGGTGCCCCTCCTCCTTCCCTTTCTCTCATGGTCTACTCTCCCGCCCTATCAGGTTCCTTCTTCAGCCCCTTACCTTTTCCACCAATCACCTCCCAGCTTTTCACAGCAACCTCCCCCCTCCCTCACACACCCACCTTTCCTCTCATCTATCACCTGCCAACTTGTACTCTTCCCCTCTCCCCACCTTCTTTTCCTAGCTTCTTCCTGCTTCCTTTCCATTCCTGATGTTGGGCCTTGGCCCAAAGCATTGATTGTGTGTTCCCCTCCACAGGAGCTGCCCGGCCTGCTGAGTTCTGCCTGCATTTTGCATGTTGCCTTGGTTTTCCGGCATTGGCAGAAACAGTTGTGCTTATACACTTGGGCTGGATTTTCTTCAGCTTTTAAACTAGTGGTTGCCAGTGGCAATCATTTCAACTCAACCAGCCACATAATTATGGCTATCAGAGTTCAGCTGTCTTCTGAGGTGAGATTTTTCTCCCCCTCCTGTCACCCTAAGGGTTTTTGGTCATTGACTGTACACTGGTTGGGAATTGTGATGGAATGCTCGATACTCACTTGGATGAGTGCAACTCCCGAGAAACAGAGAAAACCTACAACACAATACAGGCCCTTCGGCCCACAATACTTACTTTAGAAATTACCTAGGGTTACTCGTAGCCCTCTGCTATGGAAAAGCTCACTGCCATTTATTTATTTGTTTTTATTGCAGCTCCTAGTAATTTGTTGTGACTGCACTGCTGCTACAAAACAACAAACTTCACCACATGTATCACTGACAATAAGCCTGATTCTAATTCTGACTGCTGCTGTCTGTGTAGAGTTTTCATGTCGTCCCTTTGACTGTGTGGGTGCTCCTGTTTCCTCCCATGTTTTCATCACGGGGGAAATCCTCTCCACCACTGAGTTCTCCATCATGGGACGGTGTCCATCATCCAGGACATGCCTTCTTCTCGTTATCACCATCAGGGAGGAGGTAGAGGAGCCCAGTGGCCCATACTCAATGATTCAGGAACAGCTGCTTGTCCTCTGCCATCAGATTTCTGAATTGTCCACCAAACCATGAACACCACCTCACTAGGCGGGAGGAGAAGATGGCGGCGCGACTCAGCGCATGTAGCCTCTCTGGTGAAATGATATCGTATTTGTTAAGTAGGGTACCGTGCACAATTCTGATTTGATGGAGACAGCCGTGAGAGCACGGAGGAACATCTGGAAAAATTTCTGAAATGCCCGGTTCGCTGCCGCTGCTACTTTGCGATCGAGAATCTTCGAAGGGAAGGCCCCAAAATCTTCAGCTTTGCCTGCTGCTGGTGGCTGGGGCTGGGGTCGAAACGTTCGGCAGAGATGGTGCTCGGTGTCGGAGGACTGGTCGGAGCTCGAAGTTTTCGGATGACTCAGAGTCAGACTATGGTCGGGCATGGCAGGGAGAGTTTTTCTTCCTTTTCCCATGTGCATGAGATGTGGGACTTTCGAGAGACTTTGAACTTTTTTACCGTGCTCATGGCCTGTTCTTCATCAAGTTACAGTATTGCTTGCACTGTTGTAACTATATGTTATTATTATGTGGTTTTTGTCAGTTTTTCAGTCTTGGTCTGTCCTGTGTTTCTGTGATATCACACCAGAGGAATATTGTATCATAATGCATACGTTACTAAATGACAATAAAAGAGGACTACGTGTCCTCATAATCTAATCTAATCTAATCTATTTCTTTTGCTGTGTTCGTATATTTTTGTGATTTGTGATACCTTTGTCTTTGCTGCTGCAAAACAAGTATAACATCATCTGAGGTTCTGTGTTGATTAGGGTCAGCCATGGAAGTTGTGTGTCCCAGCTGACTATGTGACATACAAACCAGGGCAGTATGAAATGGAGAGCAAGCTGTTGCCCATGCAGCAGGCTTCCCCTCTCCATGTAGCTGTCTAATCCAAAGGAACAACAGAGACCAGTTACAGATGGCACCAGCAATGTTGCAGGAATTGCTGGTCAGTGTTGAACTCAACTTAAGACTGCCTTAGGGACTACAGCTCTGGATTTTTCCTCAGGATTTACTCCCAAAGCCTTCCCTCTGAGTGGGTATAGCTACAGGCAGTGGAGGTTTGAGATCAGAGGTTTTCTTCTCCTAGGTAAGCTGCCCACTACCATGACAACATTATGTAGGCCGCTGATAATAAATCTGATTCTGCTCATTTAAAAGGTTTCCCATAGAGTAAATAAATCTGGGGGGGGGGGCAGGTGTGCGGTAGGGGGAGGTAGTTAACAGAAAAATGGCATCAGTGTAAGATCACACATCTTTACCTCCACTCCACTCTCTGCTTTCCACAGACATCACTCCCGCCATGATTCCTCTGTCCACTCACCCCTCCCCACTGATAACCCTCCTGGCTCTAATCCCTGCAGGCAGCCAACGTGCTATACCTGCCCATTCGCCTCCTCCATCTTCTCCATTCGGGGCCCCAAATATTCCTTTCATGTGAGACAACGCTTCACCTGTGGATCTGCTCGGGTTGTCAATTGTATTCAGTGCTGCTCTATACTGGTGAGACGCATCATAAACTGGGGACCCTGCTTTGTCAAATACCTCCGCGCCATCTGCCATAGGGAACTTCCCAGTGGCCCAACGTTTCAATCCAATTCCCATTCTCATTCTGACATGTTGATCCATGGCCTCCTCTTGTGCTACGATGAGCCCACCATCAGAGTGGAGGAGCAACACCTTATATTCTGTCTGGGTAGCCTCCAACTTGATGGCATGAATATCGATTTCTCCTTCCGGTTTAAAAAAAAGTTTCTCCCTTTCTCCTCCCTTCTTCTCTTCCCCATTGTGGCCTCATATCTCATCCCTACCTGGCTATCACCTCCCACAGTGCCCCTCCTTCCTTCCCTTTCTCCTAAGGTCCACTTTCCTCTCCTATCAGATTCCTTTTTCTCCAGCCCTTTACCTTTCCCACCCAGCAGGCTTCACCTTCCAGCTGTCCACCTCCTCCTCCTTCCACCTTTTTATTCTGGCCCCTTCCCCCTTCCTTTCCAGTCCTGATGAAGGATCTTAGCCCAAAATGTCAACTGTTTGTTCATTTCCATAAATACTGCCTCGTGTGTTGAGTTCTTTCAGCTTTTTGTGTATGTTGCTTTGGAATTTCAGCATCTGCAGAATTCCTTGTGTTTATCAGTGTAAATGGGTGTTTAATGATCAGCAGAGACTAAATGGGCTGAAAGGCCTGATTCTCTGCTGTCTGATCTGACTATTTGCATCAGCACATCCTTGAACTGAGTTGGTCATTGACACAAAATGATGCTGACACAAATTGACACAAGACGCTGTATGTTTTGATGTATGTATATGTGATAAATAAAGCTTATCTCTAAATTTAATCTTTCACCATATTGCCCAATGAAATATCTTTGATTTCACAAGCTTTTTATGAATTAACAAAAGTCTTTGAATTTCAGTTTTGGAATTGTAATTTAATTACACACCTACATCTGATAAACCCCTCCCTGCCTTGACATTTTTTTTGAGGAAGCAAGTTCAAGATTTCTACTTGTTGTGTGACTGATCAGCTCAGGGTGACCCGATGCTGATTTCTGAGGTAGTTCCTCTCTGTTTGAGCTCCTTGTGTCACCTTGATGCAGCCAAAGGGTTTAAGCCACGCATTGGTCGTGGATGGAACCAATGAATGGAAACACAAGACCCCAATCACTCACAGCGGATCAGCTGACTAAGTGTTAAAAGTCCTGAATCATTGACAGCTCTTAACCATCCTCCCCAATACCCTCACAGATACTACTCAATCCAGAGTTGTGATTCTAAGACTAGCTTTATGTACATCAAAACATTGAAGCGTACGGTAAAATGCATCGTTTGTATCAACAACTGGCAGAGTCCAAGGATGCGCTGGGGGCAGCCCGGCATTTTGCCAAGCTTCCAGTGCCAAAATAGCATGCCCACGATTTACTAACCCCAAGCTGTATGTCTCTAGAACGTGGGAGGAAACCCATGCAGTCACGGGGAGAACATGCAAACTCTATAGATAGCAGTAGGAATTGAGCTCCAATGGCTGATTGCTGGCACTGTAAAGCACCACACTGTCATTTTACCAAGTATTAAAACTTTGGAAAGTATTTTGTGGTTTCAGAATTTACTGTGTTGGGACTGTTCTTTGTTTTTTATGATTGATGGCTGAAAGACAGGTTTGAAAAGTCGGTAAAACCAGCACTTGTCCCCAGGAATAGAGTATAGAGTCTCATGCACAAAATGCTGAAGGAACTCAAAAGGCAGCATCCATGGAGGGAAATGAACAGTCAGAATTTTGGGCTGAATCCTCCATTAGGACTGGGAAGAAGGGACGGAAGCCAGAGTAAAAGAGTGCAGGGGAGAGGGTGGAGCGGAAGCATAAGGCAGGTGAATCCAGGTGAGGGAGGGAAGATGGGAAAGATGTGAGAATTTGGGAGGTGATAGTTGGAAGAGACAAAGAGCTGAAGAAGGAATTCAGTAGGTTTACTGATTAACCTGCTTTTACTCAACGGAAAAAGGCACCTTGACCTATTGAATTTTGACCTACCTCCTGTTTTCTGTACTGATGAGTTAGTTGTGAAACTGACCTTTTTTTTAAAGTTTGCCTGAATAAAGTTAATTCTGCAACATATTCAGTGAATGTGCTCAGTACTTGTACCTGATTGCAAGTTGCCTTCCGGTGAAAGTGTGAATCAATGGGTTGGATATCGTGACCAAGAAGATCGATTTTAGTAAGTGACCATCCGATGTGCATGAAATACTTGATGCATAGGATCGATTCTGACACAGGAACACAGATCCCTGCAAACTGAAGCTAAAACAAACTGTCAGAAGAATTCTGGGACACATGAGATTTTGCAGGTGCTGGAAATCTGGATCAACATGCACAAAGTGCTGGAGGAACTCAGCAGTTCAGGAAATGATTCCTGATGGAGAGTCTTGGCCCAAAACATTGACTCTTTATTCCTCTCCATAGATGCTGCCTGATTTGCTGAGTTCCTCCAGCACTTTATGTGTGTTGCTCCAGATTTTTGATGTCTACAGTCATGTTGGAGGAACTCTGCGTTGGGTAGTATCTGTTGGGGGCGGTGGGGATGGTAGAAAAGAACTGCTTAGATTCACTGTATCAGGATCGGAGTCTCAACCTGAAATGTCCACCATCCCCCGCTTCCACGGATGCTGCTCGGCCCACCGAGTTTCTCCAGCAGTTTGTTTTTTGTTCTCTGTTACGGCTGTTGATTCACACAAGCTTCTTCCCACCTTCTTCCCTTAACTGAACCTGGCACATCTAGCAATGTAGCACCCCCTCAGGTACTGTTCAGAGTACAAAAGTTCAAAACAAATTTATTATCAAAATACTTATATGTCACCATATACTATCCGGAGATTCATTTTCTTGTCGGCATTCACAGTGGAGCAGAGAGTTACCATAGAATCAATGAAAAACTACGCAGGAACAAAGATTGACAAACAACCAATGTGTAAAGGAAGACAAAGTGCAGAAATAAAATTAAATCAGTAAATAAATAATACTGAGAACATGAGTTTGTAGAGTCCTTGAAAGTGAGTCCATGGGTTGTGAAGGCAGTTCAAAGTTGAGATGGGTGTAGTTATCCACATCTGAAGATTGTAGGGTAATAATTGTTGCTGACCCTGGTGGAGTGGGACCCAAGGCTCCTGCATCTCCTGCCTGATGCATCGGCAAGAAGAAAGCCTGTCCTGGATGTTGGGGGTTCTAGATGGACCCCCAAAATACATGTATGTCACTGTGAGACTTATTTTCGTGCAGGCACTTACAGGAAAAAATACAATAGAAAACTACGCATGAAGAGACAAAGACTGATAAACAATTACCGTGCAAAAGAAGGCAAACTGCACTGGGGAATCAACTATGCATGCCAGTTGTACAGTAGGACTTGAACCACTGAGCTGTTCACTGGATGCGAATGTAGTTGTCTGCCGGGCTCACTTCCATGTCTATTTAACTTCCTTTGGATTCAGAATCAAAAAGCTTACCCACCCCAGACAATCTCTCCTCTCCCCCTCTCCCACTGGGCAGAAGATACAAAAGCCTCAATGCATTAACCACCAATCTCAAGGACAGTTTCTATCACATCCTTGAAAGGGCTCATTATCTACCTTGTTATATCTTGCGTTTATCGTTTTCCTGTACGACACTCCATAGCACCGTAAGACCGTAATCAGAATCAGGCTGAATATCACTGACACATGTACGTCATGAAATTTGTTGTTTTGTGGTAGCAGTACAGTGCAATATATAAAAAAACAAACTGTAAATGACAAGAAATGTATATAAAGATTAAATTAAGTGGTGCAGATAGAGGGCAAAGATAGTGAGTTAGTGTTCATGGTTTGTTTCATTGTTCATTTATAAATCTGGTAGCAGAGCGGAAGAAGCTGTTTCTAAAACACTGTGTGTCTTCGGGCTCCTGTGCATCCTCGTCATGGTAGCAATGAGAAGAGGGCATGTCCTGGGTAATGGGTGCCCATAATGATGGGTGCTGTCTTCTATTGCAGATACAGTACTGTGCAAAAGTCTTGAGTACATATATGTAGCTAAGGTGTCTAAAGTTTTTGCACAGTACTGTTTATTACATATTTCAAGTTACCAAACAATACTACCGACCTAATACAAAGCTAAGTACTCTTAATTCTGCTTCCCAACTATCTTCCTATTTTAACCAATATCCAATACTGTGTAGACCCTAGCTTATGTATGTGCCTTAGACCTTTGCACAGTGCTGTAGCTTCTGTTGAGAGACCATTCTTTCAATAATTTTTATGCTTTATTTGCATTGTTATTGTGCTACCGTATTCTAGCCCAATGCATTATGTAATGATTGAACTGTAAGAACAGCATACAAGACAAGCTTTTCTCTGTATCTTGATACACGACAATAATAATAAACCATTATCAATTGCTGTATTGATTCTTAAGTTGCCCCTAACCTCTCTCTCGGATTCCTACAAGGGGTCCCGTCGTGGGGCAATAGGTCTGAGGTGTATGGGTAGTTGGTTTATTATTGTCACAGGTACTGAGATGCAGTACTGTGGAAAAACTATTTTTTTCCCATGTTGTCTGGACAGATGTAGACTACTTTCTAAATGGAGAGAGAATTCAGAAATCAGAGGTGCAAAGTGGCTTGGGAGTCCCAGTAGAGGTTTCCCTATAGGTTAACTTGGAGGTTGTGAGGAAGGCAAATGCAATGTTAGCATTCATTTCCAGAGGTCTAGAATATAAAAGCAAGTATGTAGTACTGTACTGAGGCTTTATGACGTATTGGTCAGCCTGCACTTGGAGTACTTTGAGCAATTTTGGGCTCTATCTAAGAGAGGATGTGATGGCATGGGGGCTGGGGTCTAGCAGAGGTTTACAAGAATGATCCTGGTGATGAAAGTGTTAACGTATGAGGAGCGTTTGATGGTTCTGGGCCTGTACTCACTGCAGTTTAGAAGAATGGGAGCGGGCTCATTGAAACCTACTGATTATTGAAAGGCCTAAATAGAGGGGACGTGGAGAGGTTGTATTCAATAGTGGGAGAGTCTAGGATCAGGGTCTAGCCTCATAGTAGGTGAATGCCCCAGTCCAGTCAATCTCTGAATGTATCTTGATTATCAATGTAAATGCTTTGTATGTTTGCAGATGGCACAAAGTTTGATGGTGTTGTGGATCATGTAGAAAGTTGCCGTAGGTCATCATGGGACATTGATAAGATGGAGAACTGGGCTGAGAAGTGACAGATGGGGTTCAATTTGGAAAAGAGTGAAGTGATACAATTTGGAAGATTGAACCTGATGGCAGGACACAGTGTTAATGGTGGATTTTTAGCATTATGAAAGAACAGGGGCATCTTGGAGTCCACGCCCATAGACTCCCTCAAAGTTGCTGTGCAAGTTGATAGGGTGGTTACGAAGACGTATAGTGCTTTGGCCTTCATTAGTTAGGGAATTGAGTTCAAGAATCACGAGGTAATATTGCAGCTCTATACTGATTAGATCACACTCACAGTATTGTGTTCATTTCTGGTCACCTGATTACAGGAGGGATATGGAAGCATTGGAGAGGAGATTTACCAGTTCGCTGCCTGGATCAGAGAGCATGTTTTATGATGAAAAGTTGAGCAAACTCGGACTTTTCTCTTTGAAGTGAAGGAGGTTGAGAGCTTTCATGATGTAAGTGTGTAAGATTACAGGAGGCATAGACAGAGTGGACAGCCAGAGCCTTTAACCCACGGTGGCGTTGGTCAATAGGAGAGGACATAATTTTAAGGTGATTTTAAGATGATGTCAGAGGTCGTATTTTTTTAAGGCCGAGTGGCGTGAGCACCCCACTGCTGGGGTGGTAGAGGCAGATACATCAGGGACATTTAAGAGACACTCAGGTAGGCACTTGGATGAAAGAAAAATGGAGGGCTATATGGGACAGATCTCGGTTAAAAGGTTGGCCAATAATATGGACTGACAAGCCTGTACCATGCTGTACTGTTCAATGCCCTATGGTCTATGTTGCCATAAGGCCATTACTCACTGTTCTCGACTCCAGTATGGGCCCAGTGTGCGCCGTCTCTCCTCTTCTGAGAATCCCCACCTTCCCAGGAAATAATCCTTCCAAACACAAAATGGTTCCTGTACTGAACCTGTACAAAATGTTCCAGGTGTGACTTCACCTGGGATATAATGCCACATAATTGCAGTACGATGTCTTTAATCTTGTTTGAAAATCTTCCTGCTGAATAGGCCAGGGTATCATTCACCTGCTGTGCCTACATGTTAAGTTTCTTTGTTTTGTGTTCTAGCATTCCCAAGTCCCTTTTAAACACGAACAGCTCTTAAATCTGTCACAGTTTTAATGTACGTAAGATAAATTGCCTCTGTATGGGCTGCACGGTAGCATACCGGCTAGTGTAATGCTTTACAGTGCCAGCGATAAGATTCAATCCCCGCCATTTTATGTTCTCCCCGTGACCACACGGGTTTCTTCTGGCTGCTCCAGTTTCCTCCCACATTCCAAAGACGTACGGGTTAGGGTTAGTGAGTTGTGGGCATGTTATGTTGGCGCTGCAAGCACAGAAACACTCGCGGGCTGCCGCCAGCACATCCTTAGACAGTGTCGGTCATTGACGCAAAGAACGCATTTCACTGCACGTTTTGATATCTCGATGTAGGTGTGACAAATTAAAGCTAATCTTAAGAAGGTAATCTATTTTTCACCATGGCAGGAAAGAGATGCAATGAGACAGATGTTGGGCAGCAGAAACCAAGACCCTTATTGGTGTAAGAATTAAATTCTAGGACAGAGGAGGTTTGAATTGGAGGTTTGCAGTTGGATTGGAGGAACTTTCAGACATGGAGGGATGAGGTTTTGCAGGAGTTCCTGAAAAATGAGGGTGAGAATTTTAATATCACAGGACTTAACTAAGAACCAGTATGATTCCGCAAGCACAATATGATAGGTAAATGGGACAATTCAGGTTCGAACATGAGCCACTGAATATTGGGTGATCTTGGGTTTGTATGGAACAGAACGATGGGGGATGATAGAGAACCAGTCAGTGCTTGACGCAGGGAGGGTGGGGCCAAAGGATTCAGGATTGAAGATTGTTTATTATCATACTTAAGTATATGGGTGTGAAGGAGAATGAAATCATTGTTACTCAAAATCCAGTGTAGCATAATAAATACACATTAAACGCACTATAAATATAAAAGCAATCCTAGAAAACAATGTACAAGTAATTTTTATCTACATTGGTTGTACTGTATGTGCACAAAGTGACGCTAGGTGATGTGTATGTAGTGGTATTGGGGTGGGTTAATGGTTGGAGGTGTTGATCAGCCTGACGGTTTGGGGGAAGTAACTGCTTCTGGTTCTAGTGGTCTGGGCGTGGATGCTGCGTAGCCTCTTCCCTGATGGGAATGGGGCAAACAGTCCATGAGCAGGGTGGGTGGGATCCTTCACGATATTACTGGCCTTTTTCCAGACCCTTTCTGTACATACAGTGGCATGCAAAAGTTTGGGCACCCCGGTCAAAATTTCTGTTACTGTGAATAGTTGAACTGATCTCCAAAAGTCATAAAGTTAAAGATGAAACATTCTTTTCAACAATTTAAGCAAGATTAGTGTATTCTTTTTGTTTTGTACAATTGTAGAGTGGGAAAAAAAGGAAAGGAGCACCATGCAAAAGTTTGGGCACCCCAAGAGATTTGAGCTCTCAGATAACTTTTACCAAGGTCTCAGACCTTCATTAGCTTGTTAGGGCTATGGCTTGTTCACAGTCATCGTTAGGAAAGGCCAGGTGATGCAAATTTCAAAGCTTTATAAATACCCTGACTCCTCAAACCTTATCCCAACAATCAGCAGCCATGGGTTCCTCTAAGTAGCTGCCTAGCACTCTGAAAATTAAAATAAATGATGCCCACAAAGCAGGAGAAGGCTATAAGAAAATAGCAAAGTGTTTTCAGGTAGCCGTTTCCTCAGTTCATAATGTAATTAAGAAATGGCAGTTAACAGGAATGGTGGAGGTCAAGTTGAGGTCTGGAAGACCAAGAAAACTTTCCGAGAGAACTGCTCGTGGGTTTGCTAGAAAGGCAAATCAAAACCCCCCTTTAACTGCAAAAGACCTTCAGGAAGATTTAGCAGACTCTGGAGTGGTGGTGCACTGTTCTACTGTGCAGCGACAGCTGCACTAATATGACCACAACCCACCCCAATACCACTACATACACGTCACCTGCGTCCTCACCACAAATTTCAGCGTCAGAAGTTTGCAAAGGAACATCTAAACAGGCCTGATGCATTTTGGAAACAAGTCCTGTGGACTGATGAAGTTAAAATAGAACTTTTTGGCCGCAATGAGCAGAGATATGTTTGGAGAAAAAAGGGTACAGAATTTCATGAAAAGAACACCTCTCCAACTATTAAGCACGGGGGGGGGGGGACGGGGTGGATCGATCATGCTTTGGGCTTGTGTTGCAGCCAGTGGCACGGGGAACATTTCACTGGTAGAGGGAAGAATGAATTCAATTAAATACCAGCAAATTCTGGAAGCAAACATCACACTGTCTGTAAAAAAGCTGAAGATGAAAAGAGGATGGCTTCTACAACAGGATAATGAACCTAAACACACCTCAAAATCCACAATGGATTACCTCAAGAGGTGCAAGCTGAAGGTTTTGCCATGGCCCTCACAGTCCCCTGACCTAAACATCATCGAGAATCTGTGGATAGACCTCAAGAGAGCAGTGCGTGCAAGTCAGCCCAAGAATCTCACAGAACTAGAAGCCTTTTGCAAGGAAAAATTGGCGAAAATCCCCCAAACAAGAATTGAAAGACTCTTAGCTGGCTACAAAAAGCATTTACAAGCTGTGATACTTGCCAAAGGGGGTGTTACTAAGTACTGCCATACAGGGTGCCCAAACCTTTGCTTTGGGCTCTTTTCCTTTTCTGTTATCTTGAAACTGTAAAAGATGGAAATAAAAAAGTTTTCTTGCTTAAAATATTAAAGAAATGTGTCATCTTTAACTTTATGCTTTTTGGAAATCAGGTCATCTTTTACTCGTTTAGCTATTCACAGTAACAGAAATTTTGACCAGGGGTGCCCAAACTTTTGCATACCACTGTATGTCTTTGATGGCGGGTAGGTTGGTGCCGGTGATGCATTGGGCTGCTTTTAATTACCGGTTGTAGAGCCCTCCCGTCTGCCACAGTGCAGTTTCCATACCCCACAGTAATGCAGTCCATCAGTCTGAACAGATTCAGAGATGGCCATTACTGATGTGACGATGTAATAATAGATCAAGATTACTGTCGAAGGCATACCTAACCTGGGTATCAAGGCCATAATAATCAGCTTTCGGCAGCAGGAAGCACAGTTCATTACAAACATAAATTAACATAAATTATAAATAGCTTACACAGCAATCGAAATAAAGCTTATTATCACTGACATACTGTATAAGACACAGGAGCAGAATTAGGCCATTCAATCCATTGAGTCTGCTCCACCATTCCATCATGGCTGATCAATTATCCCTCTCAATCCAATTCTCCTGCCTTCTCTCTGTAACCTCTGACTCCCTGATTAATCAAGAATCTAACAACCTTGCCTTAAGTATACCCAATGATTGGCCTGCACAGACGCCCATGGCAATCAGTTCCACGAATTCACCTCCCTCTGGCTAAAGAAATTATTCCTCATCTCTGTTCTAAATGGATGTCCATCAGTTATAAAGCATGCGCTCGGGTCCTAGATACCCCCACTGTGGGAAACATCCTCTTTATCCAGACTGTTCAATATTCGATAGGCTGCAATGAGATCCGCCCTCATTCTTCTAAACTCCAGTGAGTACAGGCCCAGAGCATTCAAATGCTGTTCATATATTAACCCTTTCATTCTCAGAATCATTCTTGTGAACCTCCTCTAGACCCTCTCCAATGCCAGCACATTTTTTCTTTGATAAGGGCCCAAAACTGCTCACTATTCTACAAGTGTAAAGCCTCAGCACTGTATCCTTGTTTTTATATTCTAGTCCTCTTGCAATGAATGGTAAACACTGCATTTGCCTTACTCACTGCTGACTCAACCGTCAAGTTAACTGCCAAGTCCTTTTGCACCTCTTGTTTTGAATTTTCTCCCCATTTAGAAAATAGTTGATGCCTTTACTCCTTCTGCCAAAGTGCATGACTATGTACTTCCCTGCATTATACTCCATCTGCCACTCCTTTGCCCATTCTCCCAATCTAACTCCGGCAGATGCCCTGTTCCCTCAACGCTCCACCTATCTTTGTATCGTCTGCAAACCTGGCCACAACGCCATGAATTCCTTCATCCAAATCGTTGACATATAGCATGGAAAGAAATGGTCCCAGCACTGAATCCTGTGGTACACCATTAGTCACCAGCAGCCGACCGGAAAAGGCCCCCTTTATTCCCACTCTATGTCTCCTGAAAGTCGGCTAATCTTCTATCCATGATACCTTTCCTATAATATCATGGGCTCTTATTAAGTAGGCTCACGTGTGTTTGTCAAAGGCCTTCTGAAAATCCAAATAAATAATATCCACTGACTCTTTGTCAGATTTGTTAGGTGAGATTTCCCATTTAGGAAACCATGTGCTGACTTTGGCTCATTTTATCATGTGCCTCCAAGTACCCTGAAACCTTATCCTTCACAATAGATTCCAATATCTCTCCAATCACTGAAGTCAGGCTAACTGGCATGTAATTCCCTTTCTTTTGCCTCCCTCTCTTCTTGAAGAGTGGAGTGACATTTGCAATTTTCCAGTCCTCAGGAACCATTCCAGAATCTAGTGATTCTTGAAAGATCATTACTAATGCCTGCACAATCTCTTCAACTACCTCTTTCAGAATCTCGGGGTGCAGTCCATCTGGTCCATGTGACTTATCTACCTTCAGACCTTTCAGCTTCCCAAGCACCTTCTCCTTAGTAGAAACTATACTCAGTCCTGCCCCCTGATACTCTTACATTTCTGGGATTCTGCTAGTGTCTTCCACAGTGAAGACTGATGCAAAATTCTTATTAAGTGCCTCTGCCTTTCTTTGTCCCCCATTACTACCTCTCCAGCGCCATTTTCCAGTGGTCCAATATCCACTCTTTATATATCAGGAGACAAGGTCGTATCCTCTTATTGGCTAGTTTTCCTTCATGTTTCATATTTTGCTGGGGGTCGGTCCTTGGCTACAACCCAGACTCTTTTGAGTTGGCGGTGGAGAGGAAGTCACTAAACAAACTGTTATCCATTATGGACAATCTGGCACATCCTCTCCATGACCTACTGAATGAACAGTGGAGTACCCTTTCGAACAGATTCATTCAGCCCTGCTGTCACAAGGATCATTACAGAAAATCTTTCCTACCAAATGCAATAAGCATATACAGACTGGGAGACCGCTTTGTTGAACACCTACGCTCTGTCTGCCAGAGAAAGCAGGATCTCCCAGTGGCCACACATTTTAATCCACATCCCATTCCCATTCTGACATGTCTATCCATGGCCTCCTCTACTGTAAAGATGAAGCCACACTCAGGTTAGAGGAACAACACCTTATATTCCGTCTGGGTAGCCTCCAACCTGATGGCATGAACATCGACTTCCCTAACTTCCGCTAATGCCCCACCTCCCCCTCGTACCCCATCCGTTATTTATTTTTATACACAGATTCTTTCTCTCACTCTCCTTTTTCTCCCTCTGTCCCTCTGACTATACCCCTTGCCCATCCTCTGGATTCCCCCCGCCTTGTCTTTCTTCCTGGGCCTCCTGTCCCATGATCCTTTCATATCCCCTTTGCCAATCACCTGTCCAGCTCTTGGCGCCATCCCTCCCCCTCCTGTCTTCTCCTATCATTTTGGATCTCCCCCTCCCCCTCCCACTTTCAAACCTCTTACTCACTCTTCCTTCAGTTAGTCCTGACGAAGGGTCTCGGCCTGAAACGTCGACTGTACCTCTTCCTAGAGATGCTGCCTGGCCTGCTGCGTTCACCAGCAACTTTGATGTGTGTTGCTTGAAATTCCAGCATCTGCAGAATTCCTGTTGTAAGCATATACAACAGTTCATCTCTGTGCAACAGGAGAATGAGAAAGCACATCAGAGTACAATAGTCTTTGTTTTATTATTTTATATATATTGCACATTGGTTAGTAATTATTGTGTATATTATTATTCTGTACTTTATTATTAGTTAAGTCTGCACACTGCTAAGTGTGTTTTTAAATGTTGCTGCTGTAATGAAAGAATTTCCCACTTGGGATCAATGAAGTATTTATTATTATTATTTTCCCTCTTTATTACTTTCTGATGGTTTTTAAAAGCTACCTTCCCACTAATTCTTGCTATATTATATGCCCTCTCTTTTGCTTTTATGCTGTTTTTGACTTCCCTTGTCAGCCATGCCTCATCCTTTCTATAAAATCTTCATTTTTGGGATGTCTCTTTCATGCACCTGAATTTTCCCAATAAACTGCTGATTTCTGTGCTGGTGACCCCTTCCAGTCATCTTAGGCCAGCTCCTCCCTCGTGCCTCTGTAATTCCTTTTACTCCACTGTAATACTGATACGTTCCATTCTATCTTCTCCTTCTCAACCTGCAGCGTGAATTCTATCACTTCATGATAACTGCCTCCTAAGGATTCCTTTACCTTAACCTTCCTAATCAAATCTGGGTCATTACATAACACCTAATCCAGAATTGCTATTCCCCTAGTGGGCTTGTAGGGTGATGTCATGGGTGACAGATGACACATCTTGTTCATAAAAGAAACTGTTCTACATAATTCACAAACACGCCATTGAGTTGTTGTGTTCACTTTAAGAGATTATGTCTGACATGATGTCAGTATGAGGTGATATAAAGGAAGTTACATAATGGGGTCATCTATGATTCATTACGAGCACCCTTTCAGAGCGATGCTTCCTGTGTGGCACTGACGCTCACCTGAGTGTGCTGTCAGCATCGGCCATCGTTTATAAGGCAGAGAGCAATGGATTCGTGGTGGAGGCCACCAACGACAACAGGATCCGGGCTTGTGGTTCAGCACGCATGATGCTCTGCTTCAGTGGATGAGGCTACACGTGGAACTTTGCCACGGCTAAAATTGCTATACCACTGCCCGGCGCAGCCTTCCTGTGTTAATAGATCTTAAGAGCTGCCAGCTTGTGGATGCAAAGGACTCTGGGTCATTACCTGGTACCCCCTACAAGTTCCCCATGACGACTCTGTCCAGCGCGTGCACCGCCACACGTGAATTCCCTCACCTACTGGGCGAGTTCCCCAAACCTAACCAAGCCATCGTTTTCCACTACAGTCACAAAGCATGGGGTCGAACGCCAGATTTCCACACCTGTGCACGTAGTCTGGACTCAGAAAAGCTGGCCAGCGCGAGGGCTGAATTTTCTAACATAGAAATGCTGGGCATTGTACACAGGTCGAATAGCCCTTGGGCTTCACCCCTCCGTGTAGTCTCTAAGTCTGTAAAAGTAAAGGGTTTTTGTTAAGCACGTAAAATGACTCTCACATGTTTTATTTGCAAATTCCTACAGGCTCAACCACAATCTGATCTAGAAAGCCATCTCGTAGGCATTCTGCAAATTCCCTCTCTTGGAGAAGCCCATCAAAATGTTGTGAAAGGTGTTGTTTTTATGGAAATAGTACCATGCAAGACATATTCCAATAATTAGAAAATCATCAAAAATAAACATAATGACATTAGTATCAATGATGAGAAAGAAGAAGAGTATCTGGTTTGACATAGGCAGACCTGTCTCTTATCTGAGGAGTTAAAATTGGCCTAGATACCGAGGGGGGTGGAGAAGGGACCATCTCCAGTCTCCCTACTATTCCAACTGTTCTGACCACTGGAGGGTGGCCTCATGAGCAGTCCCACCCTAGGGACTATGTATCTCCCCTCCGGTGCCCAAACTCCTCCTCACTCACCCATGGTCTTCTCTCCTCTCCTGTCAGATTCTTTCTTCACCCCTTTAACTCTTCCAGTTATCATCTCCCAGCTTCTCACTTCAATCCCCCCTCCTTTCCCCCCACCTTGTCTCACCTATCAACTGTCAGCTTGTTCTCCTGCCCTGGCCTTCCCTTCCATCTCCTTATTCTGGCTTCTTCCTCCTCCCCGTCCCAGTCATGAAGAAGGATCTTGGCCAAAATGTTGACTGTTTAATTCCCCCCCCCGCCCCCGTAAATGTTGCCCGACCAGCTGAGGTCCTCTGACATTTTGTGTGTGTTGCTCTGCCACAGGGCACTCAGTACTCCTGCGGCTCTGCATTGGAAGTTTAGCTGAGAATGTGTCTCTGGAGTGAGATGTGAACCCACACAGCCTCCCAACAGTGGCTAGAGCTGGTACCAGCAGAGCCACAAAACAGTATATCCACCTCACTGGACTAGAGGAACAAGTCGTAGCCATTAGCTTTGGGCTGAGTGATGTAGAGAGTGCAGCAAAGGTGGGAGACAGCCACACTCACGAGTCCTGATGAAGGGTCCTCGCCAGAAACATCACCTCTTTAGACCATAACACACAGGAGCAGAACTAGACCAATCAGCCTATCGAGTCTGCTCCACCATCCCATCAAGGCTGATTTATTATCCCTCTTAATCCCATTCTTCTGCCCTTTCTCTGTAACTTTTGACACTCTTACTAATCAAGAACCTATCAACCTCCAGTTTAAATATTCCCAGTGACTTGGTCTTCGCAGCCTCCGTGCCAGTGCATTCCACAGATTCATCATCCCTTGGCCGAAGAAGTTCCTCCTCATCTCTGTTCCAAAGGGACATCCTTGTATTCTAAGGCTGTGCCCTCTTTTCGCCTCTTCATGATGCCTGACCTGCTGAGTTCTTCCAGCATTTTGTGTGTGTTGCTGTGGATTTGCAACATTTGCAGAATCTCGTGTGGTTATTAATTCTCTTGTTCCTTTATGTTGTCCTTTACAGGGAATGTACCGGAGGAGCTGAGGGAGCCATTTTACACTGACCAGTATGACCAGGAGCACATCAAGCCTCCGGTCATCCGCCTGCTTCTCTCCTCGGACATCTACTGCCGGGTGTGTGGTCAGACGCTGCCACGGGATGAGCTCGGCCCGCCACAGGATAACACGGCTGTCCTGCAGGCTCTGCTGCGGAGAGGACTCCAGGTGAAGGACCAGGAGGTGGTGGTGACAGAGGCGGATCTCCGAAAGAAGCCCATCAAAATGGTAAGCATTGAATGCACAGACTGGAGGCAGCGGTCCCAATGGAGGATTAGATGTATGTCCCCCGGTACAATCTAATGCATACTGTAGCTACTTTAGACTCGGATTATCTTACGTTGGTTGTCTCCATACTGTCACCCATTGTTTGTCATTCCTGTTCCTTGCTTCCTGCAGTCATTCGGTTAACTTGCGCATAAATAACGCAAGAGGTGTGTTGTTTTCATTGGGGTGAACATATAGGGGTGTCTTTCCCCAATATCTGACTGGAATAAGTTAGGAAGTTGGTTTAGTATTGCCACCTGGGTTATGGGTGTAATTGGGCAGCCAGGCTCGCTGGGCGGGAAGGGCCTGTTATGCTGTATCTCTAAGTAAATAAATTGCTGCCGACGTGAGGACAAGGATCTGACCAATAATGTGCTGCCAGAGACCATGCACGCACATCAAATCAATTGGTAAGTAGTTTGTTGTTGTCACCTGCACTGAAGAACAGTAATAAACTTGTCTTATTATATCATCCATGTCAATCAATTCATTAATGTGCATTGAGATTGTACAAGGGGAAACAATAGCAGAATGCAGAATGAAGTATTACAGTTACAGAGAGAATGTAGTGCAGGTGGGCAATAAACTGTAAGGACAAGGGTTCACTTTAATGTACAAGGGAATGGGGGAATACAACTGGGGGCCAATGTACTTCACTTTAGTGACGAACGATGACCTTGCCTGGATTATTGGAACAGTTAGAAGTAAATGAAGGATGATTCTCTGGGACCCAAGGTTGACCATTTGCAGCGTTTCCCGTCAATTTTATACCTCCTTTGATTTCAGTTGTTCCCTGTCTCTATCTCTCTCTCTCCTGATCTTTTCCTCTTAGCCAAATGATATCTGCTGTTATTTCCCCCGTTAACCCTCTTTCCCTATCCATCCCTATCCTCTTGATTTTGATCATCTCCTTTGTTTTTCTGCTTTTATCAAATTGGCGGCATGGTAGTGTAGCGGTTAGCATAATGCTTTACAGTGATTAGTGACTGAGGTTCACTTTCCGCTACTGTCTCTCTGACCGCGTGGGTTTCCTCTTGATTATTCAGTTTCCTCCCACATTTCAGAGACGTGCGGGTTAGGGTGAGTGAGTTGTGGTCGCGCTGTAGCACCTAAAATGTGGCAATTCTTGTCAGCTGCCCCCAACATGTCCTCAGGATGTGTGGATTGTTGACACAAACGACACACTTTAAGTTTTGCTGTTTCAACGTCTATGTGACAAATAAAGTTACTAAGTACAAGAAAACAGGCATTTCCATAGAATAGATGTAAGAAATCTGGCTGCACATAGAACAGTACAGTCCCTTCGGCTCACAATGTCAGGCTGACCTTTTGACCTACTAAAATGAATTTGCTGTTCCTTTTATCCCACCCTTTCTAGCCCCACTGACTCATCTCTCCTCAGAAGTAACTGTGTCTCTGATAACACTCCTGGTGTGATAGTGTTGTGGTTGTACTTATTTTTTCTAGAAACCACCCAGGGGTGTAACCACTTACTCCTAGCTGGCACACCGGGCTTCTGAGTGTAAATCCCATTTCATACTGCATGGGTTACAGAGCATATCTTGAGCGAGCTAAGGCCTCACTCTTTGAAGCGAAGCAGCATGAGGGGTGTATAAGATGATAAGAGGCATAGATTGAGCCGATAACCAGAGACTTTTTCCAGGACGGGCATGGCCAATATGAGGGGGGCATAAATTTAAGGTGATTGTGCGAAAGAGACATCCTCCCTACTCTTTCCTGCAGAGAGTGGTGAATCCGTGGAAAGCCCTGCCTGGGGTGGTGGCGATGGCAGATATATTAGGGACATTTAAGAAACTCTTAGACAAGTGCATGGGTGATAGAAAAATGGAGGGCTATGTTGGGTTAGATTGATATTAGAGTAAATTAAATGGGCAGCATAACATTGTGGGCTGAAGGGCCTGTACTGTGCTGTAGTCTTCTTTGTTCTGTAAGGAAATTGATTTATTATGTTCACATGTAGTGAGGTGCAGTGAAAATCTTTTGTTTTGAATACTGTCCATGGAAATCATTTCCTCACATGAGGCCACTGAGGTAATACGAGCAATAACAGAATTCAGAATAAGGTATCACAATTAAGCATACAGTTAGTATAATACATTCCGGAGGAGTCAATTGTCAATTCTTCCAATTGCATAGTGTGTTCTGAGCTAATTTAGTCCAGTGACTGTAGGTCCTTTCTCCTTGCCCCAGTTGCCGCCTTTAAATAAAGAATGTAGTCTGTCCTTTAAGCCCCTGAAGGGTTACAGGTTATGTGGCCCAGTGAACAGCAGCTGTGTATTGGGTGGCTGGCAGCAGATGGTGGATGGGATTCTGGCTGATTATTAATTGTCTGGGGTGTTATGGCCTTATGCGAGGGTTGTATGAACTTGTACCAGGCGTATTTTAGAAAATGTTCCATTTAAATTGTGAAGTGATCTATCAATGTTTAGACAGGCTCTTTTATGCTGTTGTCGAGTGCGAATTCGTGTGGCTGTTTTCCCTTTCCAAGCAAGTGTTATTAAGGGATTTGTGGATGAAGTCAAGGGTAGATAATGAAATTGGAGTGGATTCTCAAGTTCTGTTTCTAGCAGCAGTTTTGGTTTGATACTGTATTCGCTTGTCTGTAATACAGCTTCCTGCCCAAGAACCTATCCAAAATAATTGTGCACATGCTGGAAATTCAGAGCAACAGGCACAACATGCTCAGTGAAACGTTACGTTAGCTGCAAAGAAAAGTTTTGGCTAGGTGTCTGTGTCTTGCTGTACTTTTACAAGGGCCACTTGTCACTTTATCAACAGAGTAAACAAAATTAAGGAACATTAGTAATTATTAATAACACACACACACAAATGCTCTTGGAGCTCAGCAGGTCAGGCAGAGTCTATGGAAGGGAATAAACTGTTGATTTTTCGGGCCGAGACCCTCATCAGGACTAGAAAGGAATGGGGCAGAAGCCAGAATAAAAGGAGGAAGAGTACAAGCTGGCAGATGATAGATGAGAGCAGGTGAGGGGGAGGGAGGGTGGGGGGGTGATTGAGGACTGAAGTGAGAAGCTGGGGAGTTATGGGTGGAAGAGGTAAAGGGCTGAAGAAGAAGAAATGAAAATGGAGAAGAGAGTGAAGAAATGGGGTGAGGAGAGGAGAAGGAGTGAGAGGGAAACCAGAATAGGGAATGAAAATATAGAGGTAGGGAGAAATTACCGGAAATTGAAGGAAAGAAATCTATCAGACCTGGCTTCAGAGAATCATTTTATCAGTTCTTGGTTTCAGTTAAAGAGTAGTAGATTGCTGTCTATGAGGACAGGATGTCAGTGGGCTGAATGGCCCTCCTTTTTTTTGTCCGTAATGATTCTCTTCATTTGAGAGATGGAATTAGATTGGTCAGACTCAAGTGAACGGAGGGAGGCAAGGTAGCACAGCAGTGAGCATAGCGCCATTACAGCACCAGGGACCCGGGTTCAATTCCAGCTCTGTCTGTAAGGAGTTTGAATGTTCGCCCCATGGCGGCATGTGTGCTCCAGTTTACTGCCAGATTCCAAAGATGTATGGGTTAGCAGGTTAATTGGTCACTTGTATAATTAGGCAGCATGGGTGTGGTGTGTCATTGGGCCAGAAGGGTCTGAACTGTGCTATATCTCTAAACAAAAAAAAATAACGTAATGGGCTTCTCGGCTCATCTGCACCATAAAGTTGATACTTGATTCGCAAGAGTGTGTGCTGCTGGGGGTATCTCTGAAGTCAGAAGTTTTACTCTGTACCAGCTGAAGTGGTTAATAGATAGTTTGTGTGTCCAATGTGGTGAGTGTAGCATGCCTTCTCCGTTGGTGGAAAGATCAGGACAGAAGAGTAGTGTAGAGGTCAGTGCAATGCTCTCACTGTATCAGCAGTCAGAGTTCAAGTCTACCGCTGTCAGTACGTTCTCTCCATGACCTTGTGTGTGTTTCCACTGGGCCCTCAGGTTTCCTCCCACATACCAAAGACCTACGGGTTAGGGTGAGTGAGTCGTGGGCGCGCTATGTCGGTGCCGGAAGCACGGCGATACTTGTGGGCTGCCCATCGTAGCCCTTGCTGATTTGATTTGACACAAATGACACATGTCACTGCATGCTTTGATGTACATGTCACAAATAAAAACAATATTTAAAAAAAGAATAACGTTGTAAATCTACTGTCTGTGTCCAAAGCGAATGTGTGGACAGGTCCCAGGTTGGATTGAAATGCATGTTTTCTGACCATGTGCATTAGTTGCATTCTCTGGGCTATCTGTTGCCAAGCCCTTGAAGAGCCAATTAACAACCTCTTGGGTGAAGTAATGCTGGGTAGAGCTGTCGTGCAGGATCCCCATCAGTGTCAGTGATGACGGGCTGGACATATACTCTACTGTAGGGAGCTGGCAGAGAAGGAGCTGTGTGTTTGGTGATAGATCACTCAGTGTGACCAGTGCCTAGTAGTGAAGGGTCACTGACCTCATCTCAACCGGGTGGTTGTGACTTTCTGAATGCTTGAGCCAGTTATGTCTGTCTGGTTGACCACATGCTCAATAGGATGTGCCCCAAATGTCTGTGCACCCACAATGGTCAGTGTGAAAGATACTGTGTCTAAGACACCAGTGGGTTGGGGTGGTGCCAGTGGGATTTGCCCCATCTGGGTCTGTGCACCCACATTGGTAAATGGGAATAATACCGTGTTTCCACTTTGCAAAGCAGGGATTTCTCTGATGTCCAAGCCATTTGTCCTGTAACTGGCAGCATTGAGAAGGAGCTTGGCTGTGCGTGCTTTTCCTGCACAAATTAACAAGCATTGACACAAATGACTCATTTCATTGAATGTTTCGATGTAGAAGCGGCAAATAAAGCTAAAATCGGGTAAATAGGCACCATGGTTGGCACGGATAAGTTGGTCCAAAGGGTCTTTTTCCATCACGTGCTGAGTTACCGCAGGAGCCTTTGCGAATGATGCCTCATTGCTTCGATAAGCACATTTAAGTTTGTAGCCTGCATTCCAAGTTTGGAATGCGGTTGTTTCAGATATAAGTTTTATGCTGATCTTGAGTGAAAAAGAGTTTCCTGGAATGATTCCAATTAAAAATGTAATTTTTATACAGTGGAGTAGAATTAGATGTTGCATTTCAATGTGAACCCAAGAACAGTGGATTTGCTTTAAGAACTACTTAACCAGTGGCTTACCGCCTCTGCCAAATTGTAACTTGAAGAGAAACCAAAATAGTTCTGTTTTGGATCTTGAGGGCGGAACTGATTTCGTTCATGAAACCAGTTATTTGAAGGTTGGGAAGTTGAGGCTGACTTGTTTTTTGGCACTGGGATGCGCTCCTGGCTGCAGGAGTGTGGCCAGGAATTCTTTATGTTGGGGTCAGCAATAAAGAAAGCTGTTGGGACCTATGCTGGTGACGTGGCACACTCAAGCTGGAGAAGCCTGACTGATCTTCCCGACTATCCACTTGTTCAATGCTTTGCATAAAGCTGCAGGCGATGCAGGTAATCTCAGAGGAGGAAATCAAATAGTTTACCCATATATTTCTTTATGATTTAATGGAGCCCATTTGGCCCATTGGGTCTATACTAGCTCACTGAGAAATCCTGTTCTTCCCAGATGACTAAAGATTAAATGTTAGCTTTGTCACATGTACATAGAAACAGTGAAATGCAACACAGTCCAAGGATGTTTAGGCCTACAAGTGTCTCTATGTATCCTGTGCCAACGTAGCCTGCCCACAACTTACTAAACTGAACCATTAGTCTTTGGAATGTGGTCACGGGGAGAACGTACAAATTGCTTACAGATAGCAGCAGGAATAAAACATCCTCGTATTCCCATTGGCCTACATGAAGTGTAAATTATAGTGGGCAATGCATCCTGCACACTTTTGGGAGATCAGAGGAGACCCATATGTTTACAAGGAGAACATGCAAACTCCACACAGCATCCAGGGGTCAGCAAGGAACCAGAGCAGTAAAGTAGTAACTCCCATAGTCATCTAGTGTTAAGGGAGTGCACTTTTGTGTTTCTAAATTAAAAATTAGATTAGCTTTAATTTGTCACATGTACATCGAAACACACAATGAAATATGTTATTTGTGACAAATCAGCAAGGATTGTGCTGGGCAGCCTGTAAGTGTGGCCATGCTTCCAGCACCAACATAGCATGCCCACGGCTCACTAACCCTAACCGTAACATCTTTGAAATGTAAGAACACTGGAGCACCCAGAGGAAACCCACGTGAACACTGGAGAACTCCTTCCGGGCAGCAAAAGGAATTGAACCCTGATCAGTGATCGCTGGCAATGTAATAGCATTACACTACCATGTCACCATAGTCCATTTACTGTGTCTTTTCTGAGACAGCCACAGTTTCTGGATCATTGCAAAAAAGAGCCTGTTATTTGACCTTCAGAGAGAGACCTTTGGAAGATCTTTCAAAGGAGCCTTGGCAACTAGTCTCGGGGGTTGCTAAGTCTTGCTTGTAGATAGGGCCCTTCCTCGCTGCAGTTTTAATGATGTGACCTACTTTTAATATAGACTGTTGTTGAGAGTTAGCACACTCCATATGCTCACAGTCTGCGACTCTTCTGCTGAGCAGAAACGTCAGTTCTTGAGCATCTGTGATTCTGACAGTCTTGGTCTCTCCAGTGTGTCGTCATGCCAAGCTTACAGCTACTTGATTTTATTTAGTTACTGACACTGTAGAGTCCTTAGAATGAGGTTTTGACATCCGCCAGTCACATCACCCATGGTGCGGTGTTCCCAACACTTCAGGATTGCCTTGAAATCTCTAGGAAGTAAATATTCTCCGAGATGTTGCTATAAGCAACTCAGAAAAGAGAAATCACAGCACATTTAAAGACAAAGTGCAATATTTCTTGTTTCAGTTGTTACGGATTGAACATCGAGTGTAGGCACTTCACAAAGGATCTTAGTGAGAGCTGACAACCTTTTCCAGGGCATTGGCTTGTTAGATGTGCAGTTACCATGGCTGGAGTACTTGTCAATTGTTAATGCTCTTTTATTCATTCCCCCAACCCTCCTCTTCAGTTACTCAAGTAAAGTTGCCTATCACCTACAGGAGGTGGGGGGGCGGTGTGGAGCTGAGTTGTATAACACCTAAATTTTCAAGGATGTTGCCTGGACTCAAGGGGGGGATCATAGGAGAGGTTGGACAAGCTAAGATGTTATTACTTGGAGCATAGGAGACTGGGAGGTGACCTTACAAAATCATGAGTTGTTTAAGTAGGAAGAATGCACAACTACTAGAGGTAGGTAAGGAACAACACCTCATATTCTGTCTGGGTAGCCTTCAACCTGATGGCATGAACATTGACTTCTCAAACTTCCGCTAATGCCCCACCTCCCCCTCGTACCCCATCTGTTATTTATTTATATACACACATTCTTTTTCTTTTTCTCCTTTTTCTCCCTCTGTCCCTCTCACTATACCCCTTGCCCATCCTCTGGGCTTCCCCCCTCCCCCTTTCTTTCTCCCTGGGCCTCCTGTCCCATGATCCTCTCATATCCCTTTTACCAATCACCTGTCCAACTCTTGGCTCCATCCCCCCCCCTCCTGTCTTCTCCTATCATTTTGGATCTCCCCCGCCCACTCCCACTTTCAAATCTCTTACTAGCTTTCCTTCCAGTCCTGACGAAGGGTCTCGGCCTGAAACTTTGACTGTACCTCTTCCTAGAGATGCTGCCTGGCCTGCTGTGTTCACCAGCAACTTTGATGTATGTAAAAGGACATTTGGACAAGTACATGGATAGGAAGGGTTTAGAGGGATATGGGCAAGTTATGAGCAAATGGGATCAACTTGGGCGTGCACCTTGGTTGGCATGGACAAGTTAGGCCGAATGGCCTGCTCCATGCTGTTTGAAGTGTTTGTGTTCAAGTTTTTTGTTATAGATATAATACTGTATGTTGGGTATAAATGCCAAGAAAATTAGCTACTTGCAACTGTACATTGCAGATGTGACAAACATAAATTTGCATAAATTATACACAGGGAAAATTACACAATAACATTCAGTGGAAATTGAGAGAAAGTAATGAAATGCAGTTCAAAGTAAATTTATTATCAAATTACATATGTCACCATATACCACCCTGAGATTAATTTTCTTGCAGGCATACTCAATAAATCCAATAACCATAATAGGATCAATCAGTGAAAGACTGCACCAACAGGGTAGACAGCCAGTGTTTTAAAGACAACAAACTGTGCAAATAAAAACAATAAAAATGAAATAATATTAAGTGAATAAATAAATAAGCAATAAATATCGAGAGCATGAGATGAAGATTCCTTGAAAGTGAGTCTATAGGTTGTGGGAACAACTCAGTGAAGTTATCCCCTCTGGTTCAAGAGCCTGATGGTTGAGGGGTAAGAACTGTTCCTGAAACTGATGGTGTAAGTCCTGAGGCTTCTGTCCCTTCTGATAGCAGCAGTAAGATGAGCTGGGTGGTGGGGGCCCTTGAAGAGGGGTGCTACTTTCCTGCAACAAAGCTCTGTGTAGATGTTGTGTTAGGGTTTTTAAGGTCACTTCAAGAACCTGATGGCATTGGGGAAGGTGTTACTGAACATCGAGGTTTGGATCTTCAGGTTCCTGTACTTCCTGTTTGATGACAGCATTGAGAGAAGAGCAGGCCTTCACGATGGGTGTTGCTTTCCTGAGAAATGAGCAAGGTTAATGGATCTCAGAAGGTGTTGGATGGCTGTCGCATGGAGAAGGAGTCCACAGTGGTACATGTGCCAAGCTGGGAAGAGAGGGGCTAAATATCGTATAGCAGATTAGAGGTCTGTCTTGGAACCAACATAGATCCCAGAAGTCACAATTCCGATGTCTGCAAGTCCAGGCCAAGGACTGGAGATGGAAGCGTGTGTGTGTGTGTGTGTGTGTATGAGTGGGTGGGTGGGTGGGAGGGAAGGGATTTGTTTTGATGCTGTTGTTTTGTTGTTGTTGTTTGTGTTGTTCTGCTGAACATTGTCGGCCTGCTATGTTGGCACTGGAATGTGTGGCAACGCTTGCGGGTTGCCCCATCACATTCTTGAGTGTGTTAGTTGTTAATGAAAACAATGGGTTTCACTGAATGTTATGACGTGCATATGATATTGTAATGAATCTGAGTCTGAGCACACAAGTGTCTTCACGAAGAAGACACAACAGTGTTTTTACTTTTTTAGAAGTTTGCATAGATTTGGCATGTCACCAACACTTTGAAAAGCTTCTATAGATGCATGGTGCAGGGTATCCTGACTGTATGGAAACGCCAATGCTCAGAAATGGATAAGGTGACAGAAAATGGTGGATACAGTCCTTTCGATCACAGGTAAAGCCGTCTCCACCACTGAACACATTTACAAGGAACACTGCCACCCCAAAGCAGCATTCGTCATCAAGGATCATCACCATGCTGTCTTCTCGCTACTACCATCAGGAGCTGTATGAGGTACAAAGTAAATTTATTGTCAAAATACAGTTGTATATCATATACAACCTTAGGATTCACAACAAAGAAACACAATAGAATTCACAAAAAAAGCTCACACAGCAAAAACTGACAAACATTCAATGTGCGAAAAAAATAACAAGTCCTGCAAACAGTAAAAAAAGAACACACAGAACATGAACCGCAGAGTCCCTGAAGGTGAGTCCACAGCCATCAAGGCAGTTCAGCGCTGCAGAGTCCGTTCAGCGCCGAGGTGAGTGAAAGTGGTCCAGAACCTGTCAGCGTGGACCCAAGCAAGACACCTGCACCGGCCGCTCGATTGTAGCAGTGAGAAGAGAGGGAGGTGAGTTAAATGCAGGCAGAAGGGACGGGCTCGGGCGGGGAATCGTGGCTGACACGGAGAAGTAGGCTGACTACCGATTTGTCCTCCAACCTCGGTCTCAACACCACAATCTTTCAATCTGGCTTGGCGCTTAAATTGACCAAACTTTGGTTCGTGTTTCAATCCGGCCTGAAGTCAGTCTGAGTAATGGCCACCATCGTACCTGCATTCTTCAGAGTCCGATTCACCGAATCCCTTTTAGGCCGCCGCAAAAATCTCAGATCCTTGAGAAGGTTCAAAAGCCCACCTCCTGTGGGAAAATTGCAGGCTACTCATTGCATTGATCATAGTCCAGAAGAAGAATATTTAGTGTAATAGCTGGTGGTTTTATGAGCTGTCTGCAGAATATCACTGTATTTCAGCAGTGCCATCTTGGCCACAACTCCAGGTTCAGGAACAGTTTTTACCTGACAACCATCGAGCTGCTAATCTGGCATAGCTAGCTTCACTCATCTCAACTCTGTAAGCAGGTTCTACAAGCTACAGACTCATTTTCAAGGACTCTACAACTCCTGCTTTCTGTATTTTTTTATTTGCACTATTTGTCTTTTGCACATTAGTTGCTAGTCTTTGTTTATGTATAGTTTTCATAAATTCTATTTCATTATTTCCCTGTATTGCCTGTAAGAAATCGAATCTCAAGGTGACTTATATGTACTTCGATAAAAATTTACTTTGACTTCGAGAAGGTAGTCAATTTGCACTCAGCAAGGTCGCAGAGTAGTAGGAGGATGGGCAGTACACACAGTTTGCTGGAGGAACTCAGCAGGTCAACTGTCGTCAGCAGAAAGGAATGAAGAGTTAACATTTTGGACCTAGAATGAGCAGTGTTGTGACTGACTAAACCTGAGCCAGCCGGAATCTGTAACTGGGAAATATAAATATCTTGATTCAGACTGCGAACCTTCAGAGGAGAGAGCTCACGAGAATCTCACTCTCCTGACAGTGTTTCATACTTCAACACAAAGGTAGCAATAGACGATTAAGTGCTGTTTCAATTTCTATAGTCACCTACTTAACTTTAACATTGGGAGTACAGTCAGGTAAATTTACAGAATTTCATATTCACAACAGCAGCACATCCTGACTAGCAGAACTGGTTTGAATATTCAATACCGGTGCCTATTCCATAACCTCTGAGTACAAACTCCAGACATACAAAATTTACCCCTTTAGTTATAGAGATGAAGGATGGCCCCATGAAAATACAAAATAAGCAGAAGTTTAAGTGACAAAACAGATGGGTGCTGAACTGTGCATCAAGTGGCAGGAATACATCTTTCACAATGTACTCTTGACAGGAATCTATTGTATCTCCCTATGTAAATACAATGGGATGTCCCACACCCAAATGATTGGTTTCACTAGCCACAGAGTATCAGTTGGAATTTTAATTGAAAGGTTAAAGATTAGCTTTATTTATCACATGTACATTGAAGCATACAGTGAAATATGTCATTTGTGTCAACAACCAGCACAGTCTGAGAATGTGCTGGGGGCAGCCCACAAGTGTTGCCATGATTCCAGCACCAATGGAGCCCACAACTCACCAACTCTGACCCATGTGTCTAGAATTTGGGAGGAAGCCAGCGCACCTGGAGAAAACCTACGCAGTCACGGGGAGGACGTATGAACTTCTTACAGACAGCTGTGAAATGTTGCAGTAACCGCTACATTACCATGACACCTATTGTATACAATATTTTAATTCAAAAGTTACAATAAACGTGTATAGGTTTTATTTCCTAAACATTAGTTCTCATTTTAGTTAATTCATAATTCTGCTAACCATAATTTCACAACTCCAGAATGATCCCAAACAGACGGTAGAACTGTCCTGATGAAAGGTCTCAGCCTGTTTAATCTTTTCCATAGATGCTGCCTGGCCTGCTAAGTCTCTTCAGCATTTTGTGTGTATTAGTAGAAATGTAATTGTTGGGTAATTGATGTTGGGGACAATGAGAGTACTTTTCTGTTCTTCAAAACCATGGTAGGTGTGTTCTCAATTTTAATGTCTGACTGGAGAAGACGCAGATACGCTCAACACTACACTGAGATCAAATGCAGGATTGGGAAGCTTAAATGGAACCAGGCTGACCTGACATGACAATGCACAGGCTCATTAGAATAATGTCAAAGTTAATTCGGAAAATAGTTGAACTGTTACTGAGATTTTATTTTGGTTATTTACTGTATGACTGGAACTGAGCCACTTTTCAAACTCTGCAACCATCTCCCTCCCGAATAACAACTTGAATTTCACCTCTGGCCTTTTGCTCAACGTTTTGAACAAAGTGCTGAATACAATGCAATGTTAGCCTTCATTTCAAGAGGATTAGAATATAAAAGCAAGGATGCAATGTTGAGACTTCATAAAGCACTGGTGAGGCCTCACCTGGAGTATTGTGAGCACTTTGGGCCCCTTAGCTTAGAAAGGATGTGCTGAAACTGGAGAAGGTACAAAGGAGGTTGATGAAAATGATTCCAGGATTGAGCGGGTTGTCATATGAAGAGCGTTTGATGGCTCTGGGCCTGGATTCACTAGAATTCAGAAGAATGAGGGGTGACCTCATTGAAACCTATTGAATGGTGAAAGGCCTTGATAGAGTGGATGTGGAGAGGATGGTTGCTATGGTGGGATAGTCTAAGACCAGAGGACACAGCCTCAGAACAGAGGAATTTCTTTAGCCAAAGGGTGATGAATTTGTGGAATTCTTTGCACAGACAGCTGTGCAGGCCAAGTCTTTATGAGTATTTAATGCAGAAGTTGATAGATTCTTGATTGGTCAGGGCATGAAGGGATGCGGGGAGATGACAGGAGACTGGGGCTGAGAGGAAAAGTTGGATCAGCCGTGATGAAATGGTGGAGCAGACTCAATGGGCCAAATGGCATAGTTTGCTCCTATATCTTATGGTCTTACAACTTCTCTTTTTCCAACCTAGGAACAAGAGAGTGGGCTGACACCTAGGGTCCAAGTGCTGACTTTCTATTCAAGTTCAAGTTCAAATTTAATTGTCATTCAACAATACGCATGTATACCGATTAATGAAATGGTGTTTCTCCAGGACCAAGGTGCAACACACATACCGTCACACACAGCACAAAGCATACACAGGCACAGAAGTAATATTAACGCATGCCCCTGAGTGGAATGCCCTGAAGATTAATGGTGCACAGGGTGTTGTCCTGGAACCACATTTCTAAAAGAACAGAATGCACAGGTTTCTCATCTCACGCTGGGTCAGCCACAAATGAAGGCAATCCATCTTGTCTTCCAGGGAGCAAACACTGGCGAGCAGCCCTGACGGGAGAGTTGGCCTGCAGCGGTCAGCCCCCAGTCTATGCCTCTGTCCTCTCCCACACCACCACTGGCGCCTCCTCCCTGGGTGGCTGCAACAGGAGAAGGCACGGCATGAGGACTTGGCCCATGCAACAACTGAGGCCACACTGCTCCCCCATCGCCGTTCTAGCAAATGAACCAGACTTGCAGTATTTTATGTTACCAGAGTCATGTGATCGCAAGAAAAATAGTTAAGACACATGTTTGCAGCTGGAGAGGCTGCTGTGACCAACTACACAGTCATCTTACTGGAAGGAACATATTGTGCCTATATTTGAATCTTGAGTGCCAAACTTCTTCCTCCTCGATTCTCTGTGTCTTGGTTTTATTCTGCATTCCTCTGACAACTCGGGGGGGGGGGGGTGGTCAGAGGAAAGACTGACGCAAGTCGCAAGTGAAATTGTGGAAGTGTAGAGCATGGAGTTTGTTTGACCCATCCTGTCAATGTCGCCCAGATATGGACTTGGGGCTAATCCCACCTCTAGGTTGTTAGCAGGTAATGGCCCTTTGAGTGTTAAGTGTCGAGAGAGCCTCCGCCTTTTATGTGCTTTCAGGCAATGACATCAAAACTCTGCCCCTTCCCCCCCCCCCCCCACGACTTGTCAAGTGAAGTGTAATAAACAGTTGGGTTTTCAGGCTGGGACTCCTCGTCAAACACCTTTGCTCCGTCTGCCACAAAAGGTGGGATTTCCTGGTGGCCACCATTTCAATTCAGCTTCCCATTCCTATTCTGACATGTCTGTCAATGGCCTCCTCTATTGCCACAATGAGGTTACACTCAGGTTGGAGGAGCAACACCTCATGTTCTATCTAGGTAGCCTTCTGCCTGATGGCATGAACATTGATTTTTCTGACATCTGGTATCTTCTCTCTCCTCCCATTTCTATCTTTATCCATTCCCCATTCCAGTGACACTCTTACCCCTTCTCTTCACCTCCCTCTGGTGCCCCTCCTCCTTCCTCTTCTTCCATGGTCCACTCTTCTCTCCTGTCACATTCCTTCTGCTTCAGCCTTTTACCTCTTCAACCTATCACCTCCTCGCTTCTCAATTCATCACCCACCCTCTCACCTGATCTCATCCATCACCTTTTTGTTCTGATTTCTGCCCCCTTCCTTTCTAGTCCTGATGATGGGTCCTGGCCTGAAATATTGACAGATTATTCCCCTCCATAGATGCTGCCTGGCCTGCTGAGTTCCTCCAGTATTTTATGTGTTTGCTCCAGATTTCCAGCAACTGCAGAATCTCTTGTGTTTTCGTGAATTAATGCTTTTCCCAACTTCCCTCCAATCTTTCTATTGATTAATAAGTGTTTGCCCCCTAGTTACAGAACTTAAGTTCTTATTGTCTCTTATAAAATGTTACACAGAAATTGCCCCTCTATTTGCACTGTTTCAGAGTAAATAATCACTGATGTCTCTGCTCACAACCAGCATCTCTTGTATCTCTTCATATGTATAGGTCTCTGTGTCTGGCAATGTGCTGGTAAATCTCTGTAACCTCTGGCCTGTTGTCACACTCATCACTAGGATCTTTTGTTGTCATTGTAGAGCAGGGTATTTGGAGGAGTTGCTGTCCCCAGTGTTCTGCTCTTGCCAATTCAGACACATGCGTGTGTGTGCGTGACTGTGTACTTAAAGAAATGTAATAGAATTTATAAAAAATTATACATAAACAACGACTGACAAACAATGAATATGCAAAAGAAGACAAATTGTGCAAATAAAAATAAATGATACTAAGAACACGAGTTGTGGAGTCCTGGAAAGTGAGCCTGTAGGTTGTGGAATCAGTTCAGTGTTGGAAGTGAGTGAAGTTATCCATGTGCTCAGTGATGGGGAGGGCTTTGCCTGTGATGAACTGGTCAGCATCAACTACTTTCTGTTGGCTTTTCCATTCCTGGGCATTGGTGTTTCCATACCAGGCTGTGAAGCAACCAGTTACGATACTCTCCACTGAACATCTATTGAACTTTGTTAAAGATTTTGGTGATGTAGCGAATCTATACAAGCTTCTAAGAAAGCAGAGTTGCTGACTTGCCTTTGCTGTAATGGCATTTATGTGCTGGTCCCAGGCCAGACTCTCTGATATGATTATGTCAGAGAATTTAAGTTTATTGTCCTTCTCCACCTTCGATCCTATAATGAGATCTGGCTCATGAAACCCTGATTTCTTCCTCCTGATAATCAGCACTTTGGCTTTGCTGACATTCAGTGAGAGGTTGTAGTATCACTATTCAACCAGATTTTCAATTTCCCTCTTTTATGCTGATTTGTCATGATCTTTGATTTGGCAAAGATTAGTGTGGGCACGTGGCCAAGTGGTTAAGGCATTGGACTAGTGACCTGAAGGTCGTGAGTTCGAGCCCCAGCCGAGGCAACGTGTTATGTCCTTGAGCAAGGCACTTAACCACACATTGCTCTGTGACGACACTGGTGCCAAGCTGTATGGGTCCTAATGCCCTTCCCTTGGACAACATCGGTGTCGTGGAGAGGGGAGACTTGCAGCATGGGCAACTGCTGGTCTTCCATACAACCTTGCCCAGGCCTGCGCTCTGGAGAGTGAAGACCTTTCAGGCGCAGATCCATGGTCTCGCAAGACTAACGGATGCCTTTAATGATTTGGCCAACAACAGTATCATTAAACCAGTCATGATTAAAACTTAAATGTGCCATTGGTGCTGTACTTAGCCCCACAGACATAGGTATAAAGTGTGTTAAAGTAGGGAGGTAAGCTCACCGTTTTGTGGTGTACCTGTGCTGATGGTGATTGTTGAGATGTTGTTATCAATCTTGAGTCTTTCCAGCATTTTCTGTTTCCATTACAGAATCAGAATCAGGTTGGTTATCACTGGCATGTGTTATGAAATTTATTAACTTAGCAGCAGCAGTACAGGAAATTATAGACTAGTGAGTCTTACTTCAGTGGTTGAGTTGATGGAAAAGATCCTGAGAGGCAGGATTTATGAACATTTGGAGAGGCATAATATGATTAGGAATAGTCAGCATGGCTTTGTCAAAGGCAGGTCGTGCCTTATGAGCCTGATTGAATTTTTTTGAAGATGTGACTAAACACATTGATGAAGGTAGAGCAGTAGATGTGGTGTATATGAATTTCAGCAGGGCATTCGATAAGGTACCCCATGCAAGGCTTATTGAGAAAGTAAGGAGACATGGGATCCAAGTGGATATTGCTTTATGGATCCAGAATTGGCTTGCCAACAGAAGGCAAAGGGTGGCTGTAGACGGGACATAGTCTGCATGGAGGCTGGTGTCCAGTGGTGTACCTCAGGGATCTGTTCTGGGACCCCTACTCTTCGTGATTTTTATAAATGACCTGGATGAGGAAGTGCAGGGATGGATAAGTAAATTTGTTAATGCACAAAGGTTGGAGGTGTTGTGGATAGTGTGGAGGGCTGTCAGAAGTTACAGCGGGACATCGATAGGATGCAAAACTGGGCTGAGAAGTGGCAGATAGAGTTCAACCCAGATATGTGTGAGGCAGTTCATTTTGATAGGTCAAATATGATTGCAGAATATAGTATTAATGGTAAGACTCTTGGCAGTGTGGAGGATCAGAGGGATCTTGGGGTCCGAGTCCATAGGACACTCAAAGCTGCTGCACAGGTTGACTCTGTGGTTAAGGAGGCATACGGTTCATTGGCCTTCATCAATTGTGGGATTGAGTTTAGGAACCGAGAGGTAATGTTGCAGCTATATAGGACCCTGGTCAGACCCCACTTGGAGTACTGTGCTCAGTTCTGGTCGCCTCGCTACAGGAAGGATGTGGAAACCATAGAAAGGGTGCAGAGGTGATTTACAAGGATGTTGCCTGGATTGGGGAGCATGCCTTATGAGAATAGGTTGAGTGAACTCAGCTTTTTCTTCTTGGAGTGACGGAGGATGAGAGGAGACCCGATAGATGTGTATTAGATGATGAGAGGCATCGATCGTGTGGATGGTCAGAGGCTTGTTCCCAGGGCTGAAGTGGCTAACACGAGAGGGCATAGTTTTAAGGTGCTTGGAAGTAGGTACAGAGGAGATGTCAGGGATAGGTTTTTTATGCAGAGAGTGGTGAGTGCGTGGTATGGGCTGCCAACAATTGTGGTGGAGGCAGATACGATAGGGTCTTTTAAGAGGCTCCTGGACAGGTACATTGAGCTCAGAAAAACAGAAAGCTATGGGTAACCCTAGGTAATTTCTAAGGTAAGGGCATGTTCAGCACAGCTTTGTAGGTCGAAGGGCCTGCATTATGCTGTAGGCTTTCTATGTTTCTAATGCAATATGTGATAATGTACAGCAGTGGGCTAAGCACACCCCCCTGAGGTGCGCCAGTGTAGATCATCAGTGAGGAGGAGATATTATCACCAATCCGTACAGATTGTGGTCTTCCAGTTAGGAAGTCGAGGATCCAATTGCAGAAGGCGGTACAGAGGCCCAGGTTCTGTAGCTTACCAATCAGAACTGTGGGAATGCTGGTGTTCAGTGCTGGGGTATAGTCAACGAACGGCGTCCTGACATTGGTGTTTGCATTGTCCAGGTGACCAAAGGCTGTGTGAAGAGCCATTGAGATTGCATCTGCCGTAGACCTATTGTGGCGATGGACAAATTGCAGTGGGTCCAGATCCTTGCTGAGACAGGAGTTCATTCTAGTCATGACCAAACTCTCAAAACAGTCTATATTCCTTTTTTTTCCTAAATGTCTCAAAGCATTTGAGGTGCTTTGGAACATCTAGAGCTGTGATAGCTTGGAGCCATATCGAAGTGCAGTGATTCTTGCATAGATTCTGAGAGTAAACACAAGAGATTCTGTAGACGCTGGAAATCCAGAGCAAAACGCACACAAATTGCTGGAAGAGTTCAACAGGTCAGGCAGCATCGTGGAGGGGAATAAGCAGTCAACATTTCATGTCGAGACTCCTCATCTGGACACACGTCGTGTCTTGGCCTGGGAGGTCGACTGTTTATTCCTTCCATAGATGCTGCATGATCTGTGCTCAGTTCCTTCAGCATTTTGTGTTTGTTACTGTAAAGTTATACTGCATGGAAAGGGGCTCTTTTGCCCAATTCATCCACATCAACCAGGGTGTCTACCTGAGCTTGGAAAAGAACATATCAGTCTCTGTTGTTCACAGGTTAGCTGCAGTTATCTCCATCTACATTCTATTGTGAAGGAAGGTTGGGGGGAGGTGTGATGTGTATCAGTGACTACTGGATGATGAGATTGGCAATATGTGAGCCATTAGACAAGTGTGCAAAGCTTTCTTGGTTGTGAGGTTTTGATGATGAGGTAGAGGTATGGGTCCTGAATTATAGGAATTAATAGATCGTGTTCGGACTCAAAATCAGGTTTGACTGTCTATGTTCGTGTTTGATGTGTGTGTGTACAAAATATAGTGAGGCAGTGTTCATGGGTTTCATTGTCCAATCAAAAATCGATTGTGGGGGAGGAGAAGAAGCTTTTCTTAAAGTATTGAGTGTGTGTCTTCAGTCTCCTGTCCTCATCTCTGATGGTAGCAATGAGAAGAGAGCACGTCCTGGGTCCTTTGTATCCACTAACCTTGGCTGCGAGTGAGCAGATTTGTTGGAACGGGTTTAATGCTGAAACCTCAAAGGGAAAACCAATGAAATGGTTTATGTTTAAGGTTTGCACCCATCCAGTTGGGTCGTTGTGAAATTGCATCAGGTTGTCTCTGCCATCCGCCTTGCGTGGGTCCTCAACACTGCAGCTCAGAACAGTGGTTTAAAAGTAAAGGCAAAATCAATTACCAGAAAGGCATGACAGTAACTATATTTCATTAGGACTTTGAGGAGACCTGGTATGACACCAAAGACCCTTGAAAATCTCTGCAGATGTATCATCGAGAGCACTCCAAATGGTTGTATAACCATCCATCTGGTATGGAGTTGCAATTGCACAGGGTCAGAAAAGATGAAAGAAATTATTGTGGACTTTAGAAAGGCACAGGTCAACCACTTTCCATTGCAGATCAATGGCTCTCCAGTGAAGAGAGCGAAGAGCACTCAGTTCCTTGGTGCGCCCATAATGGATGATCTAACCTGGACCCATGACTAGTCAAGAAGGCACAGCTTTGTCTACACTTTCTGAGGAGACTGGGGAGTGTAAAGCTCCCTGCCTCCATTCGAACAACTTCCTATAAGAGCACCATCAAGAGTGTCCTGTCTGGCTGCATCATTGTGCTGCAAGGCATCAGACTGCAAGACCCTACAGAGGGCAGAAAAAAAAGCTGAGTGTTGCAGACTGAGTTGAGAATCCTTACCACCCATCCCACAATCTTTTTGACCCACTACCATCAGGAACGAGGTACAGATGCAGCAGGACTGGGGCTGCCTGTCTAGGTAACGGCCTCTTCCCTCCAGCTGTGAGACTAATGAATACCCTGCCACTACTGAGGTCTCATCACTCGGACCGCAAGCTGTTTATGGTACAATTTACTGTTTTCCTGTGCTGTGCTTTACCACATGCATTTTGAATTATATTTTATTGACTTATTTATAGTGTAATATTTTGGTTTATGTACTGTGGGCGATGTATTGTGTGGGTGCACCATGGTCCAGAAGAACTTCGTTTCATTTGTTTAGATAAAAGTGCAGTCAGATGACTTACCAGCGATATTTGATTCTGCACTTCCCTCTCCCTGGATTACAAATATTAAATATTAAAAATATTAAAAATAGTAAATATTAGTAAATATTAAAACATTTAAATTATAAATCATAAATAGAAAATAGAAAAATGGAAAGTAAGGTAGTGCAAAAAAACCGAGAGGCAGGTCCGGATATTTGGAGGGTACGGCCCAGATCCGGGTCAGGATCCTTTCATCAGTCTTATCACAGTTGGAAAGAACCTGTTCCCAAATTTGGTGGTATGAGTCTTCAATCTCCTGAGCCTTCTCCTGGAGGGAAGAGGGATGAAAAATGTGCTGGCTGGGTGGGTCGTGTCCTTGATTATCTTAGCAGCACTGCTCTGACAGCGTGCGGTGTAAAGTGAGTCCAAGGACGGAAGATTGGTTTGTGTGATGTGCTGCGCCGTGTTCACGATCTTCTGCAGCTTCTTTTGGTCTTGGACAGGACAGCTTCCATACCAGGTTGTGATGCACCCTAGAAGAATACTTTCTACAGTGCATCTATAAAAATTAGTGAGGGTTTTAGGGGACAGGCCAAATTTCTTTAGTTTTCTCAGGAAGTAAAGGCGCTGGTGGGCCTTCTTGGCAGTGAACTCTGCTTGGTTGGACAAAGTCAGGTCATTTGTGATATTGACCCCAAGGAACGTAAAGCTTTTGACCTGTTCCACTTGCGCACCACCGATGTAAATTGGGTTGTGCAGTCCGCTACTCCTTCTGAAGTCAACAGCCAATTCCTTCATCTTGCTGACGTTATTGATCCTGAGTGGGAAATTCTTTTGTTACAGCTGCAACAATTTAAAACACAACTTAGCAGTGTGTAAACTTAAGTAATAATAAAGTACAGAATAATAGTATACACAATAATAATGTAAAATAATAAAGCAGAGACTATTGTACTGTGTGTGTTCTCCTGTTGCAAAGAGATAAACTGTTGTATATACTGAACTGTTGCATGTGCACACTGTTATATATAAACTGGAATTTGAAAAAGCTGCAGAAAGTTGAGAACACTCTGCCTGTGACATCATGTGCACTAGCCTTCCCAGCTTCGAGGACATCTTCAAAAGGTGGCGCCTCAGAAAGGTGGCATCCACCATGAAGGACTCCCATGACCCAGGACTTGCCCTCTTCTCATTGCTACCATCAAGGAGGAGGTACAAGAGCCTGAAGGCACACACTCAATGTCTGAGGGGCAGCTTCTTCCCCTCCACCATTAGATTTCTGAAGGAACAATGAACCCATGAACACTACCTCAATATATTTTTTGTTCTCTCTTTTTTGGGCTACTTATTTAATTTTTAAATATATTTCTAGTTATAATTTATAGTTTTTATTACTATGCACTGCAGTGCTGCCACAAAACAACAAATTTCACGACATTTGGCTTTGATATTAAACCTGATTCTGACAAGAAGTTCGTACATCCTTCCTGCGGTTGCGTGGGTTTCCGCCTATATTTCAAAGGTTCGGGCTGGGGATTTTTGGGCATGCTACGTTGGCACGGAGGTGTGCTGGCATTTGCGGGCTGCCCCCAGCGCCTCCTCGAACTGTGTTGGTTGTTGGCCCAAACAAGTCATTTCACTGTACTGTATGTTTCGATGTACATGTGAATAAAGCTAATCGTTAATCTGTTTTTAAATTACAGCAGAGTGCATCTTCTCTCCGCTGTGTGTGGGTATTTGATCCTGGAGCTCATAGGAGTGGTGTTTCACAGCGCCGGAATTGCATAAATATTGGATTATAGTATCATTTTCCATCAGGAAAGCGAATGAAAATAATGGCAGGCTTTCTAGAATGCTGAGGTTTATATTTGTACTGAAAATCACAGAGGTTCTTCCCACACTCCAGAGATGTACAGGTTAGTAGGTCAACTAGTGGCATGGGAGTAATTGGGCTGTGCGACCTCCTTGGGCTGGAAGAGGCTTTTCCCGTGTCGCATCTCCAATTAAAAATAAACTGGGAAACAAAACAACAAAGACACTCAGCAAGTCGGGCCATACTTGTGGAAAGGGAAAACTGTGCTGATGTTTGGAAGCAATGGGCTTTTGTTGGCACTGGGCAGAACGTTGGGGGGGGGGGGGTAAAACAAGTTTTACCAAAACTTTGATGTGAGCTCATATTCATTTGTATATTGAAAGGCTTCGAAAGAGTGGATGTGGAGAGAATATGTGGGCATTTAGTGGGGGAACCAACGACCAGAGGGTATAGCCTTAGAGTAGAAGGACATCCCTTTAGAATTGAGATGAGGAGGAATAGCTAGATGATGGTGAATCTGTGGAATTCATTGCCACAGACGGCTGTCAAGCCATTGGGTATATTTAAAGCAGAGGTTGATAGGTTCACAATTAGTAAGTGTTTCAAAGGTTACTGTGAGAAGGCAGGAAAATGGGATTAAGAGGAAATACAAATGAGCCATGATCAAATGGCAGAGTAGACTCGATGGGCTGGATGGCCCAGTTCTACTCCTATACCAAATGCTTTTATGGTCTTACAGATGGGGACTGACCCACATAGACTAACCCCATTTTTATTGTTCCCCATGTTCCACCCTTTAACCTGAATTGTTAACTGTCTCTTATTCCTGAAACGTCGCCTGATGAGACCCAGCGTCCACTTCCGGTTGAATATTGTGCTCATATATGTAGGATTCTAACCATCTTGAAGATCAGCTTTATTTGTCACAAGTGCATCAAAACGTCAAGTGAAATGTGGCATTTGCGTCAATGATCAATACAGTCCGAGAACGTGCTGGGGACAGCCCGCAAGCGTCGCCATGCTTCTGGTGCCAATGTGGCATGCCCACAACTCACGGGCCCCAACCATAGCGTCTTTAGAATGTGGGAGAAAACCCTCGTGGGTCACAGGGAGAACGTACAAATTACTTACAGACGGCGGCGGGAAGTGAGCCTGGTTTGCTGGCACTGGCACTAACCGCTCAGTACCGTGCCACCCGTGGGTGGCAGATTGACTGATTCTTTCACAGCGTTTAAAGGTGCATGGACATGCAGAGAATGGAGGGATATGGACCACGTACATGTAGAAGGGATTGGGTGTCATTGGCTTAGTTAGTTCTGCACAGCATTGCGGGCCGAAGGGCCTGCTTGGCTCTGTGATGCAGTTCCTGTGCTTTAGTTCTTTGTACGTCATGTTTGCCTGGCAGTGATCGGATGTGCTGCTTGACATTACCTTGTCTTGAGCGTGTTGGAGAGATGAGGGTTAATACATATTCTGTGTTTTATTTTCTGTTTGGCACAAATCCAGTCATCTTTGCTGGTTTTTGATTAAATCCAAAACTGGCAAGTAGGATCAGCGAGGCCTGGGCTGTGGCTAGATTTATGGTGTTGAATTTCCTGTTCCTGGTAAGATTCTGGATGATGTATAGCTGGCATCAGATGTAAAGAATGGAATCTCCTGCCTCCAGTCTCCACACTGCACTACCCCAGCACTACAAGCACAAGTGTTGCATTAGGGCTGCCGCACCGGCTGTGGTTCAAGACGCCCTTTCATTCTGCACTCATTATAACCACTTGAATTTCTTCAGCACCTGCCTTATCCGAGGCGTGCTGCAAGGATCTGTCAAGACGGGAGGCGCTGGGCGATTAAGTAGCTCAATAGGGAGAGGGGTGTGTTGGAGAGACTAGATTAGAGTTGAGCTTTATCTGACACAGGTACATCGAAACGTACGGTGAGAGGCTTTGTTTTGGTCAATGACCAGCACAGTCCTAGGATGTTGTGGGTGGAGCCCGCAAGTGTGGCCCTGATTCCAGTGTCAACAAATTACTGATCCTCACTTGTATGTTTCAAATGTTGGAGGAAAATTGAACACCTGAAGAAACCTATGTGGCCATGAGGAATATGTACAAAGTCCTTATAAGTAGCGGCTGGAATTAAGCCTGGATCAAGGGTGCTGGAAAGCGTTATGCCGTTGCTAAGTTAGGAAGAAGAGAACTGGGGGAGTGTTTCTGGTTTTGAATATAGGTGGCAAAAGATTCAAGTGGAAGCAAACGGAAAAGGCAGGCTCGGGCAGAAGTAGGAGGGCTGTGTGTCTGAGCTCTCTATGTCTCAGCTCTTGCTTATCCTGTCAATGGGGGGACCTGCCATCAGCTGTGTGTCACTCAGGCTCTGTTGCCAGCCATTCAGGCCTCAGGGCAGTTTGTGGCTGCAGCCGGATCAGTCACAGTGGGGAGTAATTGGAGCGCAGCGCAGTCCTGTATCCCTTACTGCCTCCAGGCCACAGAGTGGAACTGTCGGCTAGAATCCACTGTGCTGTTAGAAATTGGACAAATGCTGGCACTAAAACATAATGCAGTGTTGGGAGTGGTGATGGGAAAACGGGAAGAGCAGCTGATCCCTGTTATTGGAGACAGTCTGGTGCTGGAAACACACCAGTCGAGTTTGTCTGGCAGGGTGCAGGTATAATGCTCGGGGCCATTGATAAATATGGATGTTCCACACCAGAATGCACTGCCTGTAAAGATTTAAAGATCAGCTTTATTTATCACATGTACACTGAAATATACAGTGAAATGCATCATTTACAGCAAAATCATATCAGCACGCATTTGCCAGGGGCAGCTCACAAGGGTTGTCACACTGCCAGCATGTGCACAATTCGCTAAGCCTAACTGAGCATCTTTGGAAGGTTGGAGGAAACCCACATGGCCACAGGGAGAACGTACAAATTCCTGACACGCAGCGGCACGAATTGAACCCGGGACCGCTACACTGCCTGGCTGTCCCCTCCCCCCCCCAAACATGACACTAACCCTTCATGCTCCACGACAGCTAATGCTCGTCGTCCTTTGTATGAGGTGTTTAATGTTGGTCACACCCTTTCCGTTTAGAAAGGTTTAACTATTCCAATGCACGGGATTGAGGGGCTGAATTATGGAGAGAGGTGCAACACACTCAAAATGCTGGAGAAACTCAGTGGGTCAGGCAGCCTCTATGGAGGGGAATAAATGACCATTTTCAGGCTAAGGGTGAGTAGGTTGGGACTTTAGTCATTGGTGCATTGGAGAATGAGGGCTGATCTTACAGAGATGCTAAAATTATGAGGGGGTATGCGTTTAGACCTTAGATTTAGCGATACATGATTGCAACAGGCCCTCCTGGCCCAACAAGCCGGTGCTGCCCAATTACACCCATGTGACCAATTAACTCACCTGTAGATCTTTAGAAAGTGGGAGGAGATTGGAGGAGCCAAAGGAAACCTGTGTGGTCATGGGGAGAATGGACAAACGCCTTACAGATAGTGGTGGGAGGGGGTAACATACACAATTTTTGTCCCAAAGTTGGGAACTCAGGAACTAAAAGGTGAAAGATTTAACTGGAGCTAACTGGCAACTGACCTCCCAGATGGTGGTCAATATATGGGAGGAGCTGCCAGAGGAAATGGTTAAGGCAAGTACATTAGCAACATTTAAAAGGTACTTTGCCAGGTATGTGGAGTGCAAAGATTTAGCGGTAAATAGGGCAAACATATGCATCTGGCTCCAGCATGAGAGGTGATGGAATGAAGGACAGATAAGAACTGGGGCCATGTTCTGCATTGTAAAACAGTGTGTTGGAGCATCTGGTAGAGCCACTACCTCTCTGCTTCAGTGAACCAGTTTCAGTCCTGACCTCCAGTGCTGTACAACACAGAGTTTGAACATTTCTTCAAGAAGTGTGTTTTTTATTTTCCCACGCGCCATGCTTCCACCCCCATTCCAAAGACATGCAGTTTGGGAGGTTGATTGGACATTGTAAATTGTCCCCAGTGTGCAGATAAGTGCTAGAATCTTGTGGGGGGTATTTGATAGGTACAAAGAGAGAATAAAATTATGTCAGCATTAATGTCATTGGGTGCTTGATGGTCAGCATGGACTCACAGGGCCGAAGGATGACTCTGTAGTGTTCCAAGAGGAAGAATGTGTGTCTGGGCACTGCCATGGAACCAAACTCCCATGTGTATACATCCTGTTTAGTGAGTGTGTCTCCAGAGTACTGTTACACGCACGTAGGAAAAATTGAATTATTTCTTAATGATATCTGAGAATATGACAATAATATCAAATCCAACCAGTTGGATGTAATTTGGTGTATAGGGAATATGGGAAACTTAAAATATAGTCCATGAAATTCTTTTTCCATAGCGGCACTGTGCAATCTGCTTCTTGTATACTCTGCCCTGCTCACTTCTGCTGGGCTTGCAGTTAATATCATGTGCTGCTCTGCTCATTTTATGGAAAATGATACCAATGACTGTTTCTCTTCAACAACAGATTTGGTTTGATCCTGGTCTCCGTGCGGTTTCAAAAATCCCCCGTCTCCTTGCATTAATCTACCTAACCATTCGCCTGATTATTGTTCTCACAGGCTGGGCAGTTGGACTGCATCAAGACTTTGCTTTCATTTCAAAGCGAGGGCTGAGTCTGCTCAAGTGTGTGAATTTGACTTAATCTGGCTCAAGCACTGCGTGATTTGGCTTAATAATGATCCACAGCTGATGACTGACACTTGTTTGCTTGGTGGTCAAATGCCCTCTTCTGCCTCTTATTTAAGTCCCTTAATTGCTTTGTATAAGTTGTTTTGTTACCAGTCTTCTGTTGAAGAGGTCAAAAACACCCTCTTGATTTACATCCGCCTTGGAGCATTGACTGCTTTAATTTCTTTGTGCTTTGTTGCATTTGTGTACAAGTATAATTTTTGTTCCCTTTCTGTGAGGTTGTGCTGTAATTGCGATCAATCTCAGTGAAGGTTTTGCATTTCGTGAAGTTGAGACTTTGGGTATGCGAATGACGTGGGAATGGTCACTTTGCGATGAGATTGGTTTTATTTATTATCTTTATTTGTCACATCTGCGCATTGAAACATTAAAACATGCAGTGAAATGCGTCGTTCTGCGTCAAGTACGAGGATCATACTGGGGCAGCCTGCAAGTGTCGCCATGCTTCCGTCAACAACACACCTTGCCCACAACTTAATAACCTTAACCATACACCTTTGAGATGAGGGAGGAAATCAGGAAGCCTGGAGGAAATCCACACAGTCACAGGGAGAATGTACAAACTCCTCGCAGACAACGGCTGGCGCTGTGAAGTGATTGTGCTAACCACTATGCTACTGTGCTGTGTGCAAGTATTTTAGGGATCAAGTATTTTAGAGGGCAGTATAAGCATACAGGGAGTTAAAAGTCTACAATATGTGCACTCCAATAATCAACAAGCATTCTGGAGGAAGCAGTCGTTTCCAGGCTTCCTGATGTGATCTTAGTGGTTGCAATATATTGAAATTGAGCCAATTTAAATTAAAGAGCAGCATTGATATTTTTTATATGCAAACTTTCTTTGTTTGGTTGCTTGTGTTGAAGTTGCATTCCTGTTCAACCACTGTTTGACTTCAGGTCATCGCAGTCAGGGAGGTTCTTATTTGAAGCTTTGTAACTGATATTGTATGAAACATTTTTCATTTCACAGTGGGCTCTCTTGGGTATTGGAGATGATGCATTTACCATCTCTTCAGTCTTCCTGATCAACTACATTCCATAGGGCATCCTGGCAGTGTAGCAGCTAGTGTAACGCTTTACACTGCCAGCGATTGGTGTTCGACCCCCACTGCTGTTTGTAAGGAATTAACATATTCTCCCCATGGCCACATGGGTTTCCCCAGGTCCTCTGGTTTCCTCCCCATTCCAAAACATATGGGTTAGTAGGTTAATTGGCTACATGGTTGTAATTGAACAGGATAGGCTTATTGGGCTGAAGGGCCTTTTACTGTCCTGTATCTCTAAATAAATAAGTGGTAGTTAGAGTCCACATGAGCTCTTATCCAGCCTTCTATACACAACCCTGTTGCTCCTTTCTTCTATTCCTTTTTCCTTTTGGTTATCTAGTTTCCTTTGAAGAAACCTGACAATCTCAATTATGTCTTGTGGTGAATTTCGTCATCTGCCCACTCATTTTAGTGGTGGTTACTCAATCCTTCATTGGATTTATTGGTCATTATTCTGTACCGATGAGCCTTGATTATGGTCTTTTCACAATGGAAACATTACTATGTCTATCCTATCAGATTCTTCCAATAGCAAGCATATTTAAAGATTAAAGGGATTAAAGATTAGCTTTATTTGTCACATGAACCTTGAAACATCCAAACACACAGTGAAGTGCATTATTTGCATCAAATCAAATTAGCAAGGATTGTGCTGGGGGCAGCCTACAAAAGTCGCCAAGCATCTGGCACCAACACAGCATGCCCACATCTAACTAACCCTAATCGCAACCATACATCTTTGGAATATGGATGGAAACTGTACACCTTTGAATGTGGTCACAGGGAGAACGTACAAACTCCTTGCTGACAGAGGCAGAAATCAAACCCCGATTGGTGACCACTGGCACAGTAAGGTGATTTTACTCATCACTATACTACCTACCATGCCTTGTGCAAGTACTTTAGAGAGTACTATCAGCGTGAAGAGAGTTAAGAGTCTCGAATATGTACAGTCCAATAATCAGCAGGCATTTTGGAGGAAGCAGTTGTTTGCAGACTTCCTGATGTGTTTTAATCCTGAAACAGGGCCAACTTAAATTAAACAGCAGCATTGATTTTTTTTTTGAGTAGCTGTTCATGTTGAAGCATATTAAAAAGTTGCATTTCAGTTCCACCACTATTTAACTTTAGGTCATCTCTCAGTCAGTGAGGTTCTTATCTGAAGCTTTTTAATTGATGTTGTATGAAATGTTTTCATTTTGCAGTAGGCTCTCTTGGGTCTTGGATCTGATGTACTTACCATCACTTCAGTCTTCCTGATCAATCCAAGTACACAGGGCAGCACAATGGCATAGCAGTAGGAATATAACCCTTTATACTGCCAGCGATCGGGGTTCAATTAACCTACTAACTGGTACATCTTTGGAACGTGGGATGAAGCTGGAGCGTCCGGAGGAAACTCGGGCAGTCACGAGGAGAACGTACAGCCAGCGGTGGGCATCGAGCCCCAAGCAGTGACCACTGGCGCTGATAAGTGATGTACTAACCACTACAGTACCATGGCGAATGTGCCAAATGTGAATAGTTTCAATTCACTTTCTCCAATAGCTCCAGTTTGCTCTCACTGGAAGTTTTCCTGAACAAGTTGGCGAGCTTATTGAATGGGATGCTGAACTTCCAAGGAATTCCCTATTTCACTCCAGCTCCCTCAACCGGTATGGAAAACTCGTCATCTCCAAGCTCAGTATCTTTGCCACTCAAGCATGAGGAGGATCCTGGGAACTCTCTGGGAATGGGTACGTGAGCCAGCTAAACTTGAAGTGTTTACACCATAAAAATGAACTATTGTTTTCACAGACCCACAACGGGGGTGGGGTGGGGGGGGGAGGTGTTGGGCATGGTAGTGTAGTGGTTAATGTAATGCTGTTACAATGTTAGCAACTTGGGTTCCATTCCCATTGCTATCTGTAAGGAGATTGTACATTTTCCTCGTGACCACATGGGTTTCCTCCGGGTGCTCCAGTTTCCTCCCTCATTCCAAAGGCACGCAGTTACGGACTGTTATACCACTGGCGTTTAGGACAGCAGTGAAGACCCCTGATACAGGATTCTTCATTCCTGTTTCTGTAGGAATTTTGTTTTTTGGACCAGTCAGCCCTGAGCTTAACCTCTGAACCTGGAGGATAGGTGAACAACTCTTAGTCTGGCCCCTGTTGAGCACGGGTGACCTTACCAAGAGTGAAAACACAAGGCCCTGTCTCCAGCCAACATAGCTCTCTGGGTTATTGTTGCACACAACCCTCCAAACCCCATGACAAGGTGGTGGTCCTCTTGAAGGAAAGACACACAGGTTAGTAGGTTAATTGGTTACATGGTGTAATTGAATGGCACGGGTTTGTTGGGACAGAAGGGCTTGTTACCTTGCTGTATCTCTAAATAAATATATAAACAAATGGTAGTCAGAGTCCACGTGAGTCTTTATCCCGCCTTTGATACATAACCCTATTGGTTCTTTCATCTATTCCTTTCTCCTTTTCGTTATCTAGTTTCCTCAAAATAACCTTTGAGGAAACCAGACAATCTCAGTTTCATCTTGTGACTTTCGTAATTTGCCCACTCATTTTAGCAGTGGTTACTCCTCAATCCTTTATCAGATCCGTTTGTGAGTATTTTGTACCGATGAGCCTTGATTATGGTCTTTCCACAAGTGGAAGCGTTTCTATATCTAGCCTATCAGATTCTTCCAAAAGCAAGCATATCTAAAGGTTAAAAACATTAAAGTTGAGCTTTATTTGTCACACATACAGCGTACAGTGAAACACATTATTTGCATCGAATCAAGGATTTTGCTGGGCAGCCTGCAAAGTGTCATCACGCTGCCAGTGCCAAGAGCTTAGTAACCCTAACCTGTACATCTTTGGACTGTGGGAGGAAAACGGAGCACCCGGAGGAGATCGACGCAGTCACGGGGAGAATATGCAAACTCCTTACGGACAGTGGTGGGAACTGAACCCCAGCGATGATCGCCAGCACCATATAGCGATGCACAAACAGCTATGCCATCATGCCTGCCTCCTTTATCATCTTACCTTCTTGAGAAAAGAGCCATATTTCTACTATAGAGCCACATGCCATTAGTTTTGTTATTTAGTAATTGGTTCAAAGACCAATATAACTTGAGGTAGAAGTGAGGAAATTTGACACTGGGAAGGTTATGTAACTTCAACTTATCCCAATGAAAAGATGGCCAGGAATAAGGTTGGTCAGCTTGGACTGTCCCAAATACTTCAAATAAGTAAGCAGAGATTAAAGCAAAGGGAAAGATGAAAGATAGATTCCTCTTTCTATATCAGCATCTATAGGAAGAGGCGCAGTCGACGTTTCAGGCCGAGACCCTTCCTGACGAAGGGTCTCGGCCTGAAACGTCGACTGCGCCTCTTCCTATAGATGCTGCTTGGCCTGCTGCGTTCACCAGCAACTTTGATGTGTGTTGCTTGAATTTCCAGCATCTGCAGAATTCCTGTTGTTTCCTCTTTCTATAGTATTTTTTGTAACCTTGGGACATCCCAAAGTGTTTTGTGGCCAATGAAATGTGGTGAATGTAGCAATATTTAAACTACTTTGTGCACCAAACTCACCATTCATTGCATAGAGAAAGGTTTCATTACATTCATTACAGAGGAAGGTTGGGTAGGTTTTAAAGATAAAAATTGGCTTTACTTGTCACACCCACATTGAAACATACAGTGAAATGTGTCGTTGACATCAAATCAATACAGCAAGGGTTGTGCTGGACAGCCTGCAGGTTAGCACTTTATTTCCTGAAGCTTAGAAGAATGAGGAAAGATTTGATCCAAAATTATCCAAAATCCAAAATTATGAGAGTAGGGTGAATGCAAGCAGGCTTCTTCCACTGAAATTGGGTGACACTCGATCCTGAGGTCATGGGTTAAGGGTGAAGAATTATATACTTAGAGAGAACCTGAGGGGGAAGTACATCGATCAGAGGGTGGTCTGAGTGTGGAACGAGTTGCCATGGAAGTGGTGGGTGTGGGTTCAACTGTAACACTTAAGAGAAGTTTTGAATCAGTACATGGACGGGAGGGATTTGGAGGGATATGGTCCAGATTCAGGTGGATGGGACTAGGCAGAATATGGGGTTGGCATGCAGTAGATGGGCTCAAGGGCCTGTTTCTGTGCTTGTAGTACTCTATGACTGTATAACCTATTTGTGTAAGAGTGACAACGATTATGGGGAGAAGACAGGAGGAGAGGTTGAGATGGGGGAAAAAAAATTAGCCATGGTCGAATGGCAGATCAGACTTGATGGACTGAAAGTAGCAGAATTTGGGCCAATGCCTTAGGGTTTAAGTTTCTCTTAAAAAAAAATAATGACTGAGTAGTAAACTTCCTTGCAATTCTTCCTAATAATGCCTAGAGATATTTATGCCCCCTTATGTCCTTGAGAGAGAAGATGGAACTTCCGTCTGATGTTTCCAACAGTGAAGTTGGATCACAGAGGTTTTCCCTCAAGAGCAGACTGAATTCACAACTCCCTGACTGGATATGAGTGGTAACAATTGGGCCAGAGTTCACATCAAAGTCAAGATAAACTTATTAACAAAGTACATTGCACATCACCATATATTACCTTGATAGTAATTTCTTACAGGCATTTACAGGAAAATAAAGGAATATAATAGAATGTACAAAAAACTACACATGTACAAAGACTGACAAACAACCGATGTGTAAAAGAAGACAGATTGTGCAAATACAGAAAGAAGAAAATAAATGCAAGGGACATCACAGTAGTATAGCAGGTAGTGAGATGCAGTTACAGCTGAGGGTATTCTGGAGTCTGGAGTTCAACTCCAGCACTGTCTGTTAGGAGTTTGTACATTCTCCCTGTGAACCCAATGGGTTTCTTCCGGGTGCTCTAGTTTCCTTCCACAGTTCAAAGGCATACTGGTCGGTAGGTTAATTAGTCACTGTGAGTTGTCCTGTGGTTAGACTAGTGTTAAGTAAGTGGCTGGGTGGTGTGGCTCGTTAGGCTGGAAGGGCCTGTGCCACGATGTATTTCTAAATAAATAATACTGGGAACATGAGCTGTAGAGTCTTTGAAAGTGAGTCTATAGGTTGTGGAATCAGTTCTGAGTTGTGGTAAGTGAAGTAATCCACGTTGGTTTAGGAGCCTAATGATTGTAGGGTGATAAATGTTCCTGAACCCGGTGGTGTGGGACATATGATGAAAGACTGGATCGACTAGGCTTATACTCTCTGGAATTTAGAAGATTGAGGGGGGATCTTATTGAAACGTATAAAATTCTAAAGGGATAGGACAGGCTAGATGCAGGAAGATTGTTCCCGATATTGGGGAAGTCCAGAACGAGGGGTCACAGTTTGAGGATAAAGGGGAAGCCTTTTAGGACTGGAATGAGGAAAAACTTCTTCACACAGAGAGAGGTGAATCTGTGGAATTCTGTACCACAGGAAACAGTTGAGGCCAGTTCATTGGCTATATTTAAGAGGGAGTTAGATATGGCCCTTGCGGCTAAAGGGATCAGGGGGTATGGAGAGAAGGCAGGTACAGGGTTCTGAGTTGGATGATCAGCCATGATCGTAATGAATGTTGGTGCAGGTTTGAAGGGCCGAATGGCCTACTCCTGCACCTATTTTCTATGTTTTTATAATGCTCATGGCCTTTCTGCGTGATGGTAGTAATTAGAAGAGGGCGTAGCCTACATGGTGGGGCATTTGATGATGGATGCTGCTTTCTTGTGGCAGTGCTCCGTGAATATGTGCTCAGTGGTGGGGTGGGCCTCAGGCTGAAGCATCGATAGTTTATTCCTTCCCATAGATGCTGCCTGACCTGCTGAGTTCCCCCAGCATTTTACGTCTGTTACAGTAGTGTGGAGGTCTTTTCCTGTGCAGGACTGGGCTTGACCACTTTTTTGCTCCTGGGCATTTGAGCCATTATTCCAGGCTATAATGCAGCTGGTTAGGATACACTCCACTGTGCGTTTAGAGAAGTTTGTCAGGGTTTTAGGTGACATGTGAATCTATGCAAACTTCTCAGAGAGTAGAGGCATGCCTGAGCAATTGAATTGGCAAATACTTGGGCAACAGCTGACCTCCAGCCCACACTGTTAATTTTGTGATAGTGTTCGAGATTTTGGTAATCTCATATTTGCTGAAGAAACTGGGAGCGCTGACTGCCCATAACACGATTTAATCATTGTAATTAGTGAAATTGTGGAGTTATGTAACCGCGTTAATCCTTCAGTCTGAATTCAGATGGAGAGTGAAGCCTATTACTAGCAACGTGATAATGGAGACCGTTCACTACTCTGTAGTTGGCTGAGCAGAGGTTAAGAGTTAGGGAGGCTATTTCATCTTGCATATTTCATGAAGGTAAAAATTGCCAGATAATCTTTAAGCAGTTTCACCTGATTAACCTGATTTTGTAACTGATGTGTTATGAAGCATTGTTCCCATGCCTTCCTTTACAACAGTCTCTGCTCATGGTTCTAATTTCTTTCAGTTTATGGGGCCTGTTAAAAGATTTTAACAGTAGTTTGTTGAAAGTTGGGCTGTAAATTTATGCAATTAAAAAAAAATCATTTTATTTTATTTACTTGTTAATTGAGATACAGCGCGGAATAGGTATTTTGATCTGTGCCACCCAGCAATCCCCTGATTTAATCTGAGCCTAATCACGGGATGATTGCCAATGACCAAATAACCTATCAACTGATATGTCTTTGGACTGTGGGAGGAAACCCACACAGTCATGGGGAGAGCGTACAAACTCCTTACAGGCAGTGGTGGGAAATGAACCTGGGTTGCCTCTACTGTATATAAGTTCACTCTCAAGAACTCCAACTCATATTTTCAGTATTATTTATTACTTTTTTTCTTATTTGGACAACTTACCTTTGTCTGCACATTGGTTGTTTGTCAGTCTTTGTGTATGTAGAGATTTTATGAATTCTATTGTATTTCTTGTAATGCCTGCAGGAAAATGAATCTCAAGGTGGTGTTATATAGACATACTTTGATAAGAAATGTACTTAGACTTTGCCTGAACACCTTTGGTCTTTAGCCTGAGCTCCTTGCTATTGGTGGATCTGTTTTGCTTGAGGTTCTGGTGACGGGGAGAATCTGGGAGTCTTTTCACTCAGCAACATACACAAAATGCTGGAGGAACTCAGCAGGTCAAGGAGCATCTATAGAGGTGAATAAACAGTCGACTTTTTGTGCTGAGACCCTTCATCATGATCATGACAGGAAAGGAAGGGGGAAGAGGCCAGAATAAGGTGGCAGAGGCAGGGCCGGATTAACCGAGTAGCAAAAGTAGCATATGCTACGGGCCCCGCGTTTTCGAGGGCCCCGCCCGCACTAAATGCTTGCAAGCTGCAGTCTGGTAAAATCGGCATCTCACCTTATTCTCACAACTGTTAGAGTGAGTATTGGGGAGATGACTCATTTACACTTAAGTAAATGAGTTCAGCCGTCAGTCTTCTGTTCTTTGACAAAGTACTGTGAATTGAGTTCATAACAATGTATTTCCTAAAAGCTGTGAGCCCGGTTTCATTTGTAACAATGCATCTCTGGTGCCTCTGAGACAAGAATACTAAGTTTACAGGTAGTTGCAAAGACACCATATCTATGCTTTTTCAATATGAATTGTCCTCTATGTTAGCATGTAACATACCAAATAATGTATTATGGATTTTAACTTGCATTCCTAAAGGCCATGAATGCCAGCTTAGGCATACTGGCGGCAGTACAATGAATTTAATCAAAAGATGTGAAAACTTCAAAGAATTGTCTATGCTTGTAACTATGAACTGCCCTCTGTGTTTAGCAAATAAATATTGAGCCTCAATCACAAGGCGGTTAGACCTGTTCTGCCAGGGGTCGCTGCTTGCTGTAACCTTGTTTTGTTGAATAAAGAAACTGCCTTGTACCTACCTGTAACGCAACACTCTGTGATTTCATCCATGCCACAACAACGACAATCTGGCAACGCTGTTGTTTTCATGTCGGGGGAGCTGTATGGTACAGTATGTGTGTTGGCTCCTTGCTGTGTCGTGGTATAAATGCTCATGCAAACCAAGGAAGGGGACATAAATCATACCTATCTAAAGCAACGTGAGGAATTCATCAATCTGATTGGATCCAGCATACTGGATCACATTATCGGTGAAGTGAAGAAATACAATTATTATTCTGTTTCATTGGATTCTACTCCAGATATATCTAATGTGGACCAGCTGACTTTGACTGTGCGCTATGTTTTGCCGTCTGGACCAGTTGAAAGATTTGTGAAGTTTTTGGATATGGAAGGTCATAGTGCTGAACAGCTCGCTCAAAGTTTACTTAACTTTTTAAAGGAAAATGACATTGTTATAAAAAGCTGCCATGGTCAAAGTTATGACAATGCCAGCAACATGAGTGGCAAGTATAGTGGCTTACAAGCACGAATTAAAGAGCTGAATGAGTTTGCGGATTACATTCCATGTTTTGCACATTCACTAAATTTAGTTGGAAAATGTGCTACTGAATGTTGTCAAGCATTAATTTTCTTTCAATTTGTAGAAAGCCTGTACACATTTTTTTCTGCGTCTACTTATCGGTGGGATTTTCTTTCTGCTGCATTATCTGATGGTGGTGCTCATTTGCCCATTGTGAAAAGAATGTCAGATACCAGGTGGCTGACTCATGCAGATGCAACAAAAGCTTTTCTGCAATGAAACAAGTCTTGGATGACATTTCAAATAACAATAATCAGAATGCAGAGTGTCGACAACAGACTCATGGACTACTTTCAACCATGATGAAGTTGGAAACAGGAATAATGGTCATATTTTGGATCAAGTATTACAGCGTTTTCAAATGACCAGTGCTTCTTTGCAATCTTCTGACCAAGACTTGAACACAGCTTGTGCACTCTATGAATCCTTGCATGGATATATTCAAGCTATGTGGTCTATTTTTTCAGACATTGATCAAAAAGCCAAGGATCTGACTAACTGTGAAGATTATCAGCAGCAAACTTGAAGAAAACACAAGCAAAACCGTGCGTATGATGATTTCAGTGGTTCCAGCACTCTTGATCCACTTGTTGAATCTCAAACGCCTTCTCAGAAGTTTAAAAGCCGAACATTTCTTGCCATTATTGACGGCTTGCTTTCTGCCCTGTTTAAAAAGGCAGAAAGCTTATCTAAAGATGAATGGTGTTTTTGGATTCCTTCATCAGTTACAGTCATTTACACCTGAAGAGATCGTAAAGAGGTCATCAAATCTTATTAAATCATATCTGGAAGATCTAGAAGAAAGTCTTAATGAAGAATTTGCGCAGTTTACTGAACTGTTAAAAACTGATCTTGCTTCTCATATTGGTGCCAAACGAGACCTTGTAGAGTTACAGATGTACCGTTTGATAACTGACAGTTCTTTGGAGTCATGTTTTCCAAATGTAGAAAATGCCTTGCGCATCTATTTGTCACTCATGGTTACAACTGCAGTGGAGAACGCTCATTTTCAAAACTGAAAAAGATTAAAAATGAACTAAGGAGCACCATAGGTCAAAACAGATTGAACAATTTCACTCTAATGAGCATTGAACATGAACTTCTGCGTGAAATAGACACTTCCAATATCATCAACAAATTTGCTCATGCTAAATCTAGAAAATCTAACTTTTAAATTGTAGTTTTGTTACTTTTGACATTTGAAATTGATACCTACATGTAAGAAATAATACTGAAGTGTCAGACATTTTTCGTATTAGCAAATGAAAAAATTGAATTACTTTTCTATACAAGTAAATAATTTATGTTTTAATACTTTAATGCATTTTTAAAATTTAGGGCCCCTTTATAACATGCTACGGGCTCCGCACTAGCTTAATCCGGCCCTGGGTAGTGGGGGGAGGTAGGTAGATGGGGTGAGGGGGGATGAAGTGAAAAGCTGCAAGTTGATAGGTGGAAGAAGTGAAAGGCTGAAGAAAATAGGAGAGGAAAGTGGACCAAGGAATAAAGGGAAGGAGGTGGGGAACTAGAGAGAGGTGAGTGGCAGGCCATTAGAGCAGGGGAGGGGAAAAAAAAGGACGAGAGAGATAAGGGAGGGGGTACAGGTCGACCTTCACTAATCTGACTACCTGTAATCCAGTTCCTTCGATAATCTGGCACTGATTATGCTTAATGTGATCCTTCTGTAATTTGGCATTTTCACTAATCCGGCATTCCTCAGGTCCCAGTGGTGCCAGATTAGTGAAGGTCGACCTGTATATGGAAAACAGGGGAGTGTGGTTACTGTAAATTAGTGAAATTGATGTTTTTTTTACTTATCAGTTTTCTTTAGTGAGTTCACACTGGACGGTCTAGAAAGTAATGCCAACTATTTTAATCTTGTTGGATCAGTTAAAGCAGCTCAGCTGGTCAGTTTTTTACTTGTCAGTAGGTCGTGGCTTCAAATCCCATCCTGGGGACTTGAGCTGAAAAATGGAGCTGGCATGCCCGTGAGGCACAAAGGTGTGTCCCATTGTCTGAGGTGCCTTCTCTCAGTTACTTGTTAAATCACTGTCTTCTGGGAACATACCATGGTACTGGATTAAACAAGAAAGCAGGGATGTTTGTCCTAGATGTGAGAGATTCTGCAGAAGTTGGAAATCTACTGTAACATTTACAAAATGCTGGAGGAACTCAGCAGGTCAGGCAGTATCTATGGAGGTGAATAAACAGTCGATATTTCAGGCTGAGGCCCTTAGCCTCCAACCTGATGACATGGACGATGATTTCTTTAACTCCCGGTAATTTCTCACCACTTCCCCTTCTCTCTTTTTCCTCACCTGCCCATCTCCTCCCTCTGGTTCCCCTCCTCCTTCCCTTTCTTCCTTGGTCCAATCTCCTACTGTATCCTGTCATATTCCTCTTTCTTCAGCCCTTCACCTCTTCCAGCTTCCCACTTAATCCCTCCTCCCCCATTCACCCACCCACCCACCTTCCCCTTCACCTGGTCTCACCTGTGACCAGCTTGTATTCCTTCCCCAGTCCCGCTGAACGATCTCTGCTGGAAACGTTGACAGTTTATTCATGTCCATAGATGCTGCCTGACCTGCTGAATTCCTGCAGCATTTTCTGTGTGTGTTACTCTGGTTTTACAGCATCTGCAGGATCCCTTGTGTAAATGGAGATGATCCTTATTGCCTGCATGCTTGATTTAACAGAAGTTGCTTGATTTCACTAGCTGAATCTGGTGTTATTTCTCTGTTTATGGAGATGCATTGTAAGACTAACACTTGGAGCTTCACCACAGTGTGTTCCCTGAATATGCAAAGTACTAACACTGATGGGTCTTGTGTGCTTTGATTTGTTCCAATTGCATTAGTCACAGTTATGAGAGGCATTCCTGAGTTCAGTATGATTACAAAGGACATATTTCATTGAACAGTCAGCTTTTCTATGCTCTGTAAAACTAATGAGGGAACTGGAACAAACACCTAATGGTCTCTTCCAGCTGACAGTTAATGAACCCTCAGATCTGAACTGGTTTGTGCAGTGTGGTGAGCACTGACTTGTAGGGGGGTGACAGAAAAGGCGATGTGAATATTTCCCTCTCTTTTGCTGCTGAAAACCAGATCCATACAGCACAAAAACAGGCCCTTCAGCCCATCGTGTTCCTGCCAACCACTGTACTTAACCATTCATTATATACAAAATGAAAACGTTTCCTATAATGGCATTAACAAGCTCAGATTGGTTTATTATTGTCACAACTAGCAAGGTACAGGTAAAACCTTGACTTGCACCCATCTGATCAATTAGCCTACTAACCCAAACATTTGGGAATGTGGAAGGGAACAGTGCATCCAGACGAAACTCATGAGGAGAACGTACAACCTCCTTACAGGTAGGAACTGAACCTGGGTCCCCGGCACTGTAATGACACTCTAATAACGTTACATGAACTGCTATACTACTGTGCTTCCCGAAGGAGTGATATGCAGCTACAAAGAAAGCCAGTGCGGGCAGGCAGTAAGGTATGAGGGCTGTGATGAGGTAGATTGGGAGGTCAATTGTACAAGAGGTCCATTAAGTAGACTTAGAGCAGTAGGACAGCAGCTGTCCTTGAACCCGGTGGTATGTGCATATGGACTTTTGAATCTTCTATCCAATGTCTGCGGGGTGGGGGATGGAGCCTTTGATTATGCTAACTGCTTTACTGAGGCAGCGAGAAGTGTAGACAGAGGTTTGTTTCCATGATGGTGTTGCAACTCTTTGTAGTTTCTTGCTTTAAGAAGAGAAAAGCCAATCACTTTACCACAGACCAAGATTGCTTTTTGGAACTGTAGTTGTGGGTGTAGTGGAAGCATAACTCATCAGTCAGTGAATACCTGTGGGATTTTCCAAGCCGCTGATAACACCAAATGCTCAATGTTTTAGGAACTGCTTCTTCCCTTTGGCCATCAGACTTCTGAATGGATAATGAAGTCATGAATACTATCTCATTATTTTTGTTCTCTTTTTGCACTACAGATTTATTTCTAATATATATTATTAGTTATAGTATATCTTATGTATTGTACTGTTGCCAGAAAACAACAAATTTCATGACATATAGTATGACACTGATATTAAACCAGGTTCTGATTCCGTATGAGCCATTTTCTGGGAAAAGGTCTCTAAACCTCTTATCATTTTGCACGCCTCAATCAAGCCACCTTGCAACCTGCTCTGCTCCAGGGAGAAAAGCCCCAGCTCACTCAACCTGTACTCAAAGCTGGTCTCTCTGCTAAAGAGTTTCCTCTGCTCCATTACCAGATCAATCAAGGTCTTGCGAGTTTGAGCTCTTCCTACCGGCTAAACATAAAGATCCAGACTAAAGTTGTAGCATTTCAAATGTAAATAGCATGGTAAATTATTGCTTAATTGTTACTGCTGACTGTTGAATCACTAATATTGTGACTCTGAGCACCAGTAATTTGACAACAAAAAATGTATAATTATATGAGATGCCAGGGAGTGCTTTCTCAGGCGTTCAGTCGACAGAGGGGTCTGTCACTACACTCTCCTTGGCCTCCAGAGTGTTTTATTTCAGACTGTTATCCAGCAAGTTCTTGTGTCTTCTTAACTTCCTGTCTCTTGAAGGTGTTTCTTATCATTTTTTGTTTGTTTCCTTGGCAACGCTTCAGAGGCCCAGCTAACTAATTTTCACTTGTGTACCTGCACAACACTGGTTAGCAAATCAGCACAGACAGGATGCTGGAGCAGCTCAGCAGGTCAGGCAGCGTCTATGGAGGGGAACAAACAATCGATGTGTATTCATCCGGACACAATGAAGGGTCTCGGCCTGAGTCAGCAACTGTATATTTCCCTCAATAGATGCTGTCTGACCTGCTGAGTTTCTCCAGTGTCCTGTCTGTTTGGCTCTGGATTTTCAGTATCTGCAAAATCTTCTGTGTCAAGGAACTTTGCAGACTAAAATTGACAGAGGAGGGTCGACCTTAGGAGGGGAATGGTATGGTAGGTCGTACTGATAACTTTCAGCTCCATTGGCCTGGGTTCAATCTTGACCTTTGGTGACACAAGAGAGTACAGGTGTTGGAATCTGCAGCAACAAGTAATCTGCTGGAGAAACTCAGTGGGTCGAGCAGCATCTGAGAGAGGACAGAAGTAGTTAAAGTTTCGTGTTGAAACCCTGCATCAGGATCTCTGGTGCTGTCTGTGTGGAGTTTGCACGTTCTCCCTGTGGCTATGTAGGTTTCCTCTGGGTGCTCCAGTTTCTTCCCACAATCCAAGCATAGGTTACTTGATAGGTTAAATACCAGTTGTAAGTCCTTGCTAGTGTATTCTTTGAGGAGATTACAAGTAGGATAGATAAAGGGGATGCAGTGGATGTTGTATATTTGGACTTTCAGAAGGCTTTTGACAAGGTGCTACACATGAGGCTGCTTACCAAGTTAAGAGCCGGTGATATTACAGGAAAGTTACTGACATGGTTAGAGCATTGGCTGATTGGAAGGAGGCAGTGAGTGGGAATAAAAGGATCCTGGTCTGATTGGCTGTCAGTGACGAGTGGTGTTCTGCAGGGGTCAGTGTTGGGACTACTTCTTTTTATGCTGTATATAAATGATTTAGATGATGGAATAGATGGCTTTGCTGCCAAGTTTGCAGATGATACGAAGATTGGTGGAGGGGCAGGTAGTATTGAGGAAACGGGTAGGATGCAGACAGACTTGGACAGATTAAGATAATGGGCAAGAAAGTGGCAAATGAAATATAATGTTGGAAAATGCATGGTCATGCACTTAGGTAGTAGAAGTAAACGTCTATTTTCTAAACGGGGAGAAAATCCAAAAGTCTGAGATGCAAAGGGGCTAGAGGGTCCTCGTTCAGAACACCCTGAAGGTTAACTTGCAGGTTGAGTCGGTGGTGAGGAAGGCAAATGCAATGTTAGCATTCATTTCAAGAAGTCTAGAATACAAGAGCAAGGATGTGATGCTGAGGCTTTATAAGGCACCGGTGAGGCCTCACCTTAAGTATTGTGATCAGTTTTGGGCTCCTCATCTTAGAAAAGATGTGCTGGCATTGGAGAGGGTCCAGAGGATCTAACTGAAACCTTTTGAATGTTGAAAAGCCTAGACACAGTAGATGTGGAAAAGATGTTTCCCATGGTGGGAGAGTCTAGGACAAGAGGGAACAGCCTCAGGATAGAGGGGCGTCCATTCGGAACAGAGATGCGGAGAAATTTCTTTAGCCAGTGGATGGTGAATTTGTGGAATCTATTGCCACGTGCAGCTGTGGAGGCCAAGTTATTGGGTGCATTTAAGGCAGAGATTGATAGATTCTTGATTGGATATGGCATCAAAGGTTATGGGTAGAAGGCTAGGAACTGGGGTTGAGGAGGAGATAAAAAATGATCTGCCATGATTGAATAGTGGAGCAGAATCGATGGGCCAAATGGCCTAATTCTGCTCCCATGTCTTATGGTCTAAATAGTGATCGGACAATCATCAAGGAAAGTGAGCTATCGATATCACCTGTTCTACGTTGTCTTATTCCGAGAAAGAGGTTGGGGATGTCGAAGGGCATGAGGGAGAATCAGTTCCAGGTAATGGGTGATCTGAGTCTAGCAAAATCATGATGGGTTGAATAGAAGTTCGAGAAGTTTAAAACAGTTATTATGTACATTAGGGTGTTTTGTTACATTAAAACTGCTATAAAATGCAAGTTCTTTGTCATTAAAGAAAAGGAAGAGCACATGAAATGAAATACAATGTTGGAAAGTGTATGGTTATGCACTTTGGTAGAAGAAATAAACGGGCTGACTATTACTTAAATGGGGAAAGAATTCAAAGTTCTGAGATGCAACGGGACTTGGGAGTCCTCGTGCAGGATACCCTTAAGATTAACCTCCAGGTTGAGTCGGTGGTGAAGAAGGCGAATGCAATGTTGGCATTCATTTCTAGAGGAATAGAGTATAGGAGCAGGGATGTGATATTGAGGCTCTATAAAGCACTGGTGAGACCTCACTTGGAGTACTGTGGGCAGTTTTGGGCTCCTTATTTAAGGAAGGATGTGCTGACATTGGAGAGGGTTCAGAGAAGGTTCACTAGAATGATTCCAGGAATGAGAGGGTTGACATATGAGGAACGTTTGTCCGCTCTTGGACTGTACTCCTTGGAGTTTAGTAGAATGAGGGGAGACTTCATAGAAACATTTTGAATGTTGAAAGGCATGGACAGAGTGGATGTGGCAAAGTTGTTTCCCATGATGGGGGAGTCTAGTACGAGAGGGCATGACTTAAGGATTGAAGGGTGCCCATTCAGAAGAGAGATGCGAAGAAATTTTTTTAGCCAGAGGGTGGTGAATCTATGGAATTTGTTGCCACGGGCAGCAGTGGAGGCCAAGTAATTGGGTGTATTTAAGGCAGAGATTGATAGTTATCTGAGTAGCCAGGGCGTCAAAGGTTATGGTGAGAAGGTGGGGGAGTGGGACTAAATAGGAGAATGGATTAGCTCATGATAAAATGGCAGAGCAGACTCGATGGGCCGAATGGCCTACTTCTGCTCCTTTGTCTTATGGTCTTATTTGGCCCGTTGACTCCTTGCCAGCTCTCTGTACAACAATACAATCAGTCCCTCACTCCATTCTATTCCTATAGTCCTGTGGATCAACTCCTTCAATTGTCCATTTGATTTCCAATTGAGATCAAAGCAAGGCATTGAAGGATACTGTCCCAATGAACCAAGTGGGATTAGTGTCAGAAAGCAAAAACATTGGCATGCACATTGTGTGCGAAGGGACTATTTCTGCACTTTAAAAAAAAATGCCCATAACACTGCAACCCTAGCCATACATCTTTGGAATGTGGGAGGAAACTGGAGCACCCGGAAGAAACCCACACGGTCGGGGGAGAACGTTAGGAGTCTGTGAGAATTGAATCCCAGTTGTTGCCTTTTTTAAAGCGTTACATGAATCACTCTGCTCCTGTTAATCGCTCTGCTGCACGACTCTGACTATGTAACTTAAAGCTGTGCTGCAGGAATGCCTAATTCTCAGATCTGGAAATATTTGGAACAACGTTTGAAAGAACTCTTTATGATGCATCAGGCCTGTGGTGCATTAAAAAGGGGTACTAGAGTGTGTCCGTCATGTTGCTGGGTTATTGCATAGCGTTATTCATTCTCGATGTTTCACAGGTGTTATCCCTGTGCTGTTTGAAGTTGAGGTGAGATTCTAATGGAACACAGATTGGAGACTGTGATTAATGAGGTTCAGAGCAATGTGGGGATCTGATGTTGAAGTAGTAAGGCTTCATCAGATCCATCTTATCACAGAGTGAAGAGACTCGAAGAAATCATTGTTTGTCTTGTGTTCCTAGAAAAGCGTGTAATTCCAGCCAAGCGTATGACAGAGGTCAAACTTAATGCATGTTAACAATTTTTAAAACAACTTATCCTGTTTGAATGTCTGAGTGACTGATTTTCTTGTTTTGACTTATCGTCCCTCCTTGTCTCAGTTAAGATCTAAGTCAATGGTTTATTTTAAAGTGAGGCCTTATCTGCCTTATGAAAAGCAAAAAAAACAAACCGCTGATGCTGGAAATTGAAATTAAAAATCTAAATTGGTTGGAAATAACTCAGCTGAGTATCTCCAGAACTTTGCTTTGCGACACTTGTGGATCAAATACACCTTTAACACTGTTTTGAGCTCCTTCAAATTTCAAAAGTTCCAAGTAAATTTTTATTGGGATTCAAGATTCCATTTTATTTATCACATGTACCATTGTATATTTAATATTTCAATAATATTGAGTAAATTTGTATGTATTGTTTAACTACACATTTTTGTTTGTTTAAATAATTAATTATGGGTTATATGTAAAAATATATTAATTGCATACGTCATTATGTTACCACGTGATACGTAAGCAACTCACTATTTAAGTGGACTCGAACTAGACATGTATTCCTGGACTCCTGTGTCTTTTGAATTAGTTTAATGTTTTGAAGTTGCAAAACATAACATTGGTGAAGAGGTTTTTTTCAGATGAACCTGAGATGGCTATCAGCCTGTTAAAAGTGGAGCCAGACTTTGAACTTTAAAAAAATGTTGCAAGGAACAGCCATATTTAAAAGAAACTGTCCAGCAGGTGCAGAAACATTTAAGTTTTTTAAAAAAAGCCTGCGAACGGAAGAATTCACTGGTTCTTAAAGAGCAAGGATGGATTCATCAGAAAGATTGACAAGTTTAATTACACAGTGAGTAATTGGTTCAAGTATACTGAGCTATTGGAACAGCATTGTTGGTAGAATCTCAGGTGGTGACAAGAGGGCATACAGGAGTGAGATATGCCAACTAGTGGAGTGGTGCCACAGCAACAACCTGGCACTCAATGTCAGTAAGACAAAAGAGCTGATTGTGGACTTCAGGAAGGGTAAGACGAAGGAACACATACCAATCCTCATAGAGGGATCAGAAGTGGAGAGAGTGAGCAGCTTCAAGTTCCTGGGCGTCAAGATCTCTGAGGATCTAACCTGATCCCAACATATTGATGTAGCATCGTCATAAAGAAGGCAAGACAGCAGCTATACTTTATTAGGAGTTTGAAGAGATTTGCATGTCAATAAATACACTCAAAAACTTCTATAGTTATACTGTGGAGAGCATTCTGACAGGCTGCATCACTGTCTGGTATGGAGGGGCTACTGCACAGGACCGAAAGAAGCTGCAGAGGGTTGTAAATCTAGTCAGCTCCATCTTGGGCACTAGCCTACAAAGTACCCAGGACAGCTTTAGGGAGCGGTGTCTCAGAAAGGCAGTGTCCCTTATTAAGGACCTCCAGCACCCAAGTACACCCTTTTCTCACTGTTGCCATCAGGTAGGAGATACAGAAGCCTAAAGGCATACACTCAGTGATTCAGGAACAGCTTCTTCCCTTCTGCCCTCTGATTCCTAAATGGACATTGAATCTTTGGACACTACCTCACTTTTTTTTAATATACAGTATTTCTGTTTTTGCACATTTTAAAAATCTATTCAATATACAGAATTGATTTACTTATTATGTTTTATTTTTTATTATTTTTTTTCTCTCTGCTAGATTATGTATTACATTGAACGGTTGCTACTAAGTTAACAAATTTCACGTCACATGCCGTTGATAATAAACCTGATTCTGATTCTGATTTTGAAGCAAATGAAATAGTCAATGAGATGTGAGCATAAATTTACCCAAGTGCATTAGGTTTAAAGGCATACATTTTGCTCCGAAGTTTGACTGCTCCAACTAAACCATTAGAAATGAGCTTTGCTACTATTGTAAAAGTGATGCAGGAACACTTAGAACCGAGGACATTGCTGATTGCAGAACACTTCAGGTTTCACAGGCAGAATCAAAAGGAAGGGGGAGTCCATTTCAGCATACATGGCTAAAATGAAGAGATTGAGCATTGTCAGTTTGGTAACGCAGACACGAGGGAATCTGCAGATGCTGGAATTTCAAGCAACACACACGCAGCAGGCCAGGCAGCATCTCTAGGAGGAGGTACAGTCGATGTTTTGGGCCGAGACCCTTCGTCAGGACTAACTGAAGGAAGAGCTCGTCAGAGATTTGAAAGTGGGAGGGGGAGGGGGAGATCCAAAATGATAGGAGAAGACAGGAGGGGGAGGGATGGAGCCAAGAGCTGGACAGGTGATTGGCAAAAGGGATATGAGAGGATCATGGGACAGGAGGCCCAGGGAGAAAGAAAAGGGGGGGGAGCCCAGAGGATGGGCAAGGAGTATAGTGAGGAGGACAGAGGAAGAAAAAGGAGAGTGAGAAAAAGAATGTGTGTATATAAATAAAGGATGGGGTACGAGGGGGAGGTGGGGCATTAGCGGAAGTTTGAGAAGTCAATGTTCATGCCATCAGGTTGGAGGCTACCCAGACGGAATATAAGGTATTGTTCCTCCAACCTGAGTGTGGCTTCATTTTTACAGTAGAGGAAGCTGTGGATAGACATAACAGAATGGGAATGGGACGTGGAATTAAAATGTGTGGCAAATATTTCCAACACAAAGATTACTTGTTTTTATGTTGGTTTTGTGGGTTTTGAAGTGTCTTGCCAAGAACTTCTGTGGATTTTGCTTGTGGACCAGGTGTGTTTTGCCTTTGAATTTTGTAGAGAGCAAACTACTTCAATCCAGAGTGTGTAACACAGTTTTATCTCAAGATTAAGGAACTGATTGTAGACTTCAGGAAGGCAAAGTCAGGAGAAAACACGTCAGTCCACATAGTTGGGTCAGCAGTGGAAAGGGTGAAAACATACAAACATACAAATTAAAAGTGCAGAAAGCGCAACAAATTAGGAGACAGACAGACAGACAGACACACACACACACACACAGCATGTCGGGCAGGTAAAAATAAATGGACTGAACAGAGAAGAGAAAGAGATAAAAGTTCAAGTTGCAGTTTCAAAAAGAACACTAATCTGCATGCTGTTGATGAAAAATCTGATGATGATAGACTGATACAGGATTGTGTAGCCTTGAGATTTACAGTGTCAAAATTAGCAATAGACAAGCAGTAAGGCTTGTGCCAGAAGTGAATGGCAAATTAATTAAAATGGAATTGGATACTGGTTCAGCTGTTTCAGTCATTTCACAAAATGAGTTTGAGAGGCATTTCAAAGATACTAAACAGAAGCCTACAGATATCCAACTAAGAATTTATACTAGAGAAAATGCAACTCCTGTAGGAATGATGTTTGTAACAGTGAAATACAACAGTTGAGCTTGTATGTGGTAAAAACAGGAGGACAAGCACTATGGGGCATGAGTTGTAAAGAGTGTTTGAAAATGAGTCAGTAATTTATATCCTGGTTAATATTTATCTAACTATGTATAATGCCAAAATGATTTGGTCATTATGAAACTGCTGTGTGTGGAGCTCACTGAGGCAGCCACGCTCTAAAGAAACACTTTGCCTGTGAAACATTTCTGGGCGTTGCAAGTCAATGAAGCTTTGACAGATTCGACATCATAAACGTGCTTCTGCAGTGAGGTTCATGGACAGGGATGATTGGTTGCAGATCTCAGAGGGTCCTGTACCTTGCAAAGTTCTGAATGCCATTCCGTCACTGTGAGAAGGAGACATGGCTGTTGAAGATATATTGAGGCAGCTGTGTGTGTAAGTAAGGGAAATGCTGAGGCGTGGTATTGTTGTGACAGTCAATATTTATGCAGTTTCAGCTGAAACTGACCATGCCAAACAACTTTATTTTTGGTCCCTCCCTTGCTGCCCATCATGCCTTGTAGTGGAGTAGGTCATGAGACTTGCAAATTGCCCTTGACTATCAAGCACCCCTTTACACTAAACCTACAACGATCTTGTTTTTCTCTCCCCACATTCCCATCATCCCCACCCCAGGATTTTACTACTCTCTGCATGCCTCTAGGATATGGGGAACATTCAAAGGAAAGTGCAAGCACTTACAGGGGAATTTGCAAACTCCACAAAGAGAGCACGAGCGGGCAGACTTGAATCCGGGTCACACACTTAAAAAGACAAGACAACTGATTGTGACAGTAGGTTTGGGCCAGCTTCAGAGAAGTTAAACAAACGGTTGTATTTCAGTCCAATGCTGTCTGGTGAAACGGAACACCAAAAATACCCCTGTTTCTCTTTGCCCCTTGTAGGTGGCTGTGAGAAGATGGCAATAGAGAGGGATTTGCTTGTGATGTGTTGGGCAGAATCCACTCCTATCTGCAGCTTCGTACATTCCTGTGCATTCAAATTGCCATACCAGACCATGATACGACCACTCAGGATTCTTTCGACAGTACATCTGTAGTTTAGTGTTCTGTGGCAACCGAGACCTCTTATCCCCCGATGAAAATATGCTGGCATCCATTCCTTAACTCTCTGTCCATGACTATCTACAATTTCTTGCTGACTTGCAAGTGCAGTTCTATGCCGGCCTATGAAGTATCCAGACACGGCCCTCGATTTCTCAGTTTACTATTTGCCCAGAAATTTATGTACTTTTTCTATAAATACCTCCATCGACCTAGCTTCCACTACACTGTGACAGTAAATTCCAGGGTTCCTGGCATGGTGCGTGCTTCAGCGTTTGAAAAACAAATAGGAACAAAAGGTGATGATGACCAAGAGCAGCACCAATGCTTTTGCACCCGAGGTTGTTCCTGTGTGTCAAAGATTACTTGTTTTTATGTTGGTTTTGTGGGTTTTGAAGTGCCTTGCCAAGTACTTCTATGGATTTTGCTTGTGGACCAGGTGTGTTTTGCCTTTGAATTTTGTAGAGAACAAACTACTTCAATCCAGAGTGTGTAACACAGTTTTATCTCAAGATTAGGGAACTGATTGTAGACTTCAGGAAGGCAAAGTTAGGAGAAAGCACGTCAGTCCACATAGTCAGGTCAGCAGTGGAAAGGGTGAGCAGCTTTCAGATTCTGGGTGTCAAGATAAAGCTAGAATTGGGCTATTCAGCATGACAGGTCAGTTTCACTATCCCACTGTGAATGATCTATTATCCCTCTCAACCCCATTCTTCTGCCTTCTTCCCATAACCCTTTACACCCTTACTAATCAAGAACCTATCGACCTTTGCCCTTCGCTTTAAGTATACTCAGTAACTTGACCTCCACAGCCATCTATGGCAAGGAATTCCACAGATTCACTAACTTCTGGCTAAGGAAATTCCTCCTCAGTTCTGTTCTTAATGGATGCTCCTCTATTCTGAGGCTGTGCCCTCTGGTCCTACACTCACCCACTACAGGAAAAATCCCCTCCATATCCGCTCTACTTGGGCCTTTCAGTATCTTGTGGGTTACACTGAGATGCCCCACCTATTCTTCTAAATTCCAACGAGTACAATTCCAAATGCTCCTCATATGTTAACCTTTTCATTCCCTGAATCATTCTCGTGAACTTTATTTGGACACTCTCCAATGCCAGCACACCTTTTCTTAGATAAGAAGCAGAAAATTGCTCACAATATTTCAAGTGCATTCTGACTAATGTCTTTTAAAGCCTCAGCAATGCATCCTTGCTTCTATATTCTAGTGCTCTCAAAATGAATGCTATCATTGCATTTGCCTTCCTTACTCAACGTGCAAGTTACCCTTTAGGGAATCCTGCACAAGGACTCCCAAGTCCCTTTAGTTTGCACGTTGGTTGTTTGTCAGTTTGTGTAGTTTTTTTCATTGATTCTATTGTATTTTTGTTCTACTGTGAATGCCTGCAATAAAATGAATCTCAGTGTAGTATATGGTGGCATTATGTACTTTGAGAATGGTTTAGTGATTTCAGCAGCACTTGGTGAGGCTCGCGTGCAGCTAAGTGAGGTGTGAGAGGCTACTGAGGCCAAAGGCACTGTATGTTAGCAAGGAGCTAAGCATCGTCAGAGAGGCAAAGTAGAAAGGAAGAGCACGTTGTCTTATTGCTGTGAATGATTAACACACTCTTGCCTAATTCCTGGCTGCACAATCTTCTGATTTGAAACTAGCTGCCTGACTAACATTCCCCTGACTGTTTACTTTCAAACAGAAGACACAGAAGATTTCAGAATAAGTGTGAACAATGACTCATTCTCCGTTGATGATTGATGTCAGCCATGAGGAATTCTTTGGTGAACATGGCTGACAATGCTGGGCATTGAACGGGCTGCTTTGCTGAACTTTGCTTTGAACTTCATGGGTCAATGTTGTCATCTCGCTGAATAATTGGGTCTCACTAACCACAGTGATAATGTATCTGCCTTGTTAGACCTACCTCGTGAGTAAAAAGGTCTGTGAGGGAAACCAAGTTGTATACATCTCCAGTGCCTTTAGATTAGTTTAAATTAGTTTATTGTAGTATATCCCAAGGTGCACTGATACTCTTTGTATGCACGAAGCTCATAGAATAAACAGAATTCCTGGTAGAAATATATAAAGCAGAATGGTGCTCTCTGAAGTACTGCAGAAAGAAATGCATGAACTGAGAGTTAAGAGTCTGAGAACATAGCAGCACCTCTGGGAAAGGTGTGCGAGGAAGGAGCCTGGTTCACAGGTCTGTCAGCAGGGGGAGGAAGCTGTTCTTGATTCTGGATGTTCAGATTCGGGGTTGTGATGGGGCAGCCCACTAGTGTTGCCACACATTGTGGTCCCAACATAGCGTGCTCGCCGTGACCATCAGAACAACACGGGCAGCAGCAGTCACGACGACAACAAAAGAAGGCAATAGCAAAACAAGCCCCTTTCCCCACCCTACCACTCACCCACACTCTCTCACATGCATACAGGCTGCCAACTGCAGGCCAGGCCACCTCTGAGCCACAGTCCTTGGCTGCAGACTTGCAGGGATTGGGACTCTGACCTCCAACGAGTCAAACCAGGGCCTTCAACCTTCAGGATTCTTCCTCTTGACTTCAAACTTCGGCTTTACCCCCTCCCCCCCAACCTTTACCATCCCCTGGGGCTTGGCGATTTGATCACAGGTTTGACCTTTGGGCCCTGACCCCAGGACTCGCCGATTATGGTTCCAGGGTCTTGTGTCATCTCCCAGAAGGTAGAAGAGGGGGTCGGGAATGGGCAAGGTGGCAGGCATCCTTGGCGATATCCTAGCCTTCCTAAAATAATGCACCATGAAGATGGACTGAATGGAAGAAAATAACAAACGTTTATTGAAGTTCTTACAGAAACCTTGATTTTGACAATTCCACAAATACTGAGTCAGCTGGCCTTGATTCCTTCCAATAAAAGAGCTGTTAATATTGTTCATGATGATTGTGTTACATTTTGTAATAACTGTTGAAAGATCTCACTTGGGTGTCATCAAGGTACAGTATCTAAACTGAGAATTGCAAAAATATATTGATGCAAAGTAAGTGTTTTCTTTCTTTTGTATCATGTCACATTTCCTGCCCCTCACATTGGATGGATTGGCTGGAGGATACATTCCCGGAGATTCTGGGTAGGTGAACTTGGTTTGTACTTCAGTACAGGTGAGGAAGAGGGTTTCACTGTCAGAATTACTGTTGTCTTTCTGTGCGCCGCAGTTCCCGAGGGGACGTGGAATTGCGTAGAGGGAGAGAGGGTTCAAAATACGCAAGCAAGAGTAGTCAGGGCATTCAGCGCACCACAGTTCCCAAGGAGCCATTGGAAAGTGCATAATTAGGCACTTGGCAAGGGCCAATAAAAAGAAGTTAGGTTTAAGCGAGGCAAACGTGTGTGTGAGCCAGTGTTAGAGTGGAGAGCTTGGACTTTGCCTCATAGAGGCTTCGGTGAGGAGGGGCAAAGACAGTAGGTAGATTTTTAAAAAAATATAGTGGAATGCTCCTCTTGCGGGATGTAAGAAGGTAGGGAGACCTTCAGTGTCCCTGACAACTACAACTGCAAGAAGTGCAGTAGTTTTTGGAGATTCCATAGTTAGAGGAGCAGACAGGAGATTCTGTGGGTGTGAAAGAGACACCAAGACGGTATCTTGTCTCCTGTGAACAGGGATGTCTGGGACCAGGTCCACAGCATTCTAAAGGGGGAGAGTGAGCAGTCAGAAGTTGTGGTTCATATTGCTACCATGACATAGGTAGGGAAAAGGAGGAGGCCCTGGAGAGAGAATATAGGGAGTTAGGCAGAAAGCTAAAAAGCAGGACCGCCAGGGTAGTAATCTCAGGATTGCTGCCTGTACCACACACCTGTGAGGGTAAGAATAGGATGATTTAGCAGACGATGTGTGACTGAAGAATTGGCGCAGGGGGCAGGGTTTCAGATTTCTGAATCCTTGGGATCTCTTCTGGAGAAGGTTTGACCGATACAAAAAGGATGGGTTACATCTGAATCTGAAGGAGACCAATATCCCTATGGGCAGATTTGCTAGTGCACTTTGGGAGGGCTTAAACTAATTTGGCAGAGGGTGGGATGAATTCAAGTGTAACATGGGAGCAAAATTGAAAAGGGTGATGAATACAGGAGTGAGTGTTATATTTGAATTCACGCACTGTAGTATACAGTATAAGGTAGATGATGTGGTAGAGCAGTCAGAGATTGGCAGATATGAATTTGTAGGCATCACTAGTTCATGGTTGAATGAAGATCATAGTTGGGAGCTTAACATCCAAAGATACAGATTGTATTGAAAGGACAGGCAGTTAGATGGGAGGGGGGGTGGGGTGGCTCTGTTGGTAAAAAATGAAATCAAATCCTTAGAAATAAGTGACATAGACTGGAAGATGTGGGATCATTGTAGGTTAGGAAACTACAAGGGTAAAAATATTCTGAGTGGAGTTATATTAAGGCCTCCAAACAGTAGCCAGGATGTGGAATATAAATTACAAGAGGAGATAGAAAAGGCATGTCAAAGAGCAATGTTATCATAGTCATGGGGGATTTCAATATGCAGGTAGATTGGGAAAATCAGGTTGGTGCTCAATCCCAAGAGATGAAATTTGTGGAATGCCTATGAAGAATAGCTTGTAGACCAGCTCGTGGTTGAGTCCACTAGGGGAAAGGCAATTCTGGATTGGGTGTTGGGTAATGACCAGATTTAGTTAGGGTGAAGGAATCCTCAGGTGGCAATGATCATAATATGATATATTTCACTCTGAAGTTTGAGAGGAGAAGATGAAGTCAGATATATCAGTATTATAATGGAGCAAAGGGAATTACAGAGACATGAGAGGTAGGTTGGCCAGAGTTAATTGGGAGGGGACACTAGCAGGAATGACAGCAGAACATACACCCCAATGATGAAAGTGGTATTTTTAAGGGAGGATGACACAATCTTGGCTGACAAGGGATATCAAAGACAACATAAAAGCAAAAGAGAGGGCAGATAATATAGCAAATATTAGTGGGAGAGTAGAGGATTGGGAAGCTTTTAAAAACCAACAGAAGACACCTAAAAAAAGCCGTAAGGAGAGAAAAAATAAAATATGAAGGTAAGCCAGTCGTAATATAAAAGAAGATACCAAAAGAACTTTTCAGATGTAAATAGCGTAAAAGAGAGGTGAGAGTGGATATGACTCTCTAGAAAATAGCACTGGAGAGGTGGTAACGGGGGACAATGAAATGGTGGATGAAATTAATAATTATTTTGCAACTGTCTTCACTTTGGAAGACACTAGTGGTGTGCCAGAAATTCGAGAGTGTCAGGGACAGAGGTGAAGGTAGCTGCTATGATTAAGGAGAGGGTCCTTGGGAAGCTGAAATGTCTAAAGATAGATAGGTCACCCGGTTCTGAAAGAGGTAGCTGAAGAGATTGTGGAGGCATTAGTAATGATCTTTCAAGGATCACTGGATTCTGAAATGGTTCTGGAGGACTGAAAAATTGAAAATGTCACTCCACTCTTTAAGAAGGGAAGAAAGAAAAGAAATTACAGACCAGCTGGCCTGGCCTCAGTAGTTGGGAAGATGTTGGAGTCCATTATTAAGGATTAAGGTTTTTGGCTTATTTTATCATGTGCCTCTAAGAACCAAAGTCAGCATGTTTTCCTTAAGGGGAAAATCTTGCCTGACAAATCTGTTGGAATTCTTTGAGGAAATAACAGGCAGGCTAGACAAAGGAGAGTCAGTGGGTGTTGCTTACTTGGACTTTCAGAAGGCCTTCAATAAGGTGCTGCACACACGACTGCTTAACAAGATAAGAGCCCATGGTATTACAGGAAGGCGTGGATAGATGACTGGCTGACTTGCAGGAGGCAGAGTGGGAATAAAGGGGGCCTGTTTTGGTTGGCTGCAGGTGACTAGTACTGTTCTGCATGGGTTGGTGTCAATGATTTGTATGATAGAATTGATGGTTTGTGCCAAGTTTACAGATGATATGAGGAGGGACTGGTAGTATTGGAGGAAGCAAGAAGTCTCCAGAAGGACTAAATGGACATCCTTTTAGAACAGAAGATGAATTTCTTTAACCAGAGGGTGGTGAATCTGTGGAATTCATTGCTACAGACAGATGTGGAGCCCAAGTCACTGGGCAGCATGGTAGCCTAGTGCACGGGTCACCAACCTTTTTGCACCGCGGTCCAGTTTAATATTAACAATATTCTTGCGGACCGGCTGACCCGGGGGTGGGGGGAGGGTTGATAGTCAACAGTGGGTGTGACAGGGAATGAGGAAAGGTGCAGCTGACTCATATCGTTTCATATCGCCAAATCATATCGTTTCCTCGCGGCCCGGTAGCACACGCTTTGCGACCTGGTGGTTGGGGACCGCGGCGTAGTGGTTAGCACCATGCTTTACAGTCCCAGTGACCTAGGTTCATTTCCCGCCGCTGTCTGTAAGGAGTTTGTGTGTTCTCCTCGTGGGTTTCCTCTGGGTGCCCTGGTTTCGTCCCACAGTACAAAGACGTACTGGTCAGCAGGCTAATTGGTCACTGTGAATTGTCCTGTGATTGGGCTGCAGTAAAATTGGAGATTGCTGAGCAGTGTGACTCAAAGCACCGGAAGAGCCTATTCCACAATCAATCAATGAATCAATAACTAAACTAGCAGCATACTTAAAGATAAAATTTAACTCTTTGCTCATCGATAGCTTCCCTGTGAGAAGAGTCTCTCAGTGCCACTGTTATTCCGGGGTCTCTGTTCATGATGTGCCAACTGAGGTCTTGTGCTACAGTTGGTGTGAATCTCCTGTAACATTGTTCATGGTTGGGCAGAGTGATATGTCTCCAGCCTCCACCCACCCGTGGAGCATGTTGTAAGGGCTTTTGTTATTGGAGGCAGAGTAAGGCCTTTCGGCCCATTGAAAATCTGCTGTGCCATTGGATCATGGCTGACATATGGGGAGAAAGTGGCCGAGAGGGAAAATAACTCAGCCATGATCAAATGGTGGAGCGGACTTGATGGGCCGAGGTCAAATGGCCTCATGTTGCCTCTTTGTCTTATAATCTTACGCTAGTGATTGTGATTTTAAGAACGAATGATTTTTAAGCAGACCTGACCTGTGTCGTTGTTTAATCACAAACAAGAGAAAATCTGTAGGTGCTGGAAATCCAAGAACACACACAAAATGCTGGAAAACTCAGCAGACCAGGCAGCATCTATGGAAAAAGTACTTTGTGTATGTTGCTCTGTAGCTGTCTGCTCTGCCTGAATCATGATACCCTCCAGTAAGGTCAATAAACTGGTCTTCCATGAAATTAGTGGTGAACTTTGCTTCTACTCTACCAGAGATCTTCATTGCTATCTTTCTCCTTCCAAAATTTTTTTTTTCAATTTTGAACTGCCGAGGTGTGAACTATTAACCTGCCAACTCCACAAGATGGGAGTAATAACACAGAATAATGAGTGTGGGAATATTCTTGAAACATGAAGAATTCTGGCTTGCAAGCTGAAAGTTAATGGGTATGGATTGAGGTGAAAGTGCTCAGCTTTTAGCTGCACGCATCATAAGCAAGTCTGGTGATCTTTGTATCTTAACAGTAGCAAGGGCTAGTTATTCAAATTTATATAGAAGTATGACAAAAATAAGGCTTTTAAATTGATAATTCTGCACATAGTGGTACAGAGGCCTAAAATCCCACACCACCAGGTTTAGGAGAAGCTACTTTCCTACAGCCATCAGGTTCTAGAACTGGCTTTCACAAACCCTCACCCCACCTCAGGATTACCTCAGAAGGTTACCTCCTTCTAGGAGGTGACTTTAGAATCTTACTTTATGGAATTTTTTTTAAATTTGGAAAATCGGATTTGAAAACCAAACCTGGGCAAAATAGCAGCGGTGACCAATGACAGCGTTTTGCAGATAGCTCACAAAACTGCTAGATACTCGGTACAGCACGGCAGCATAGAGGTTAGCACAGTGCTTTGCAGTTCCAATGACCAGGGTTCAATTCCTGCAGTTGCCTGTCAGGAGTTGGTATGTTCTCCCTGTGACCGCGTGGGTTTCCTCCCACAGTTCAAAGATGTACCAGTTGGTAGGTTAATTGGTCATTGTAACAGGCCTCGTGATTAGGCGAGGGTTAGGTTGGGGATTACTGGGCGTTGTTGCTGGAAGGGCCGGAAGGGCCTGTTCCATGTTGTATGTCAATATACTTCTGAATGGCGTCCGGTTTCATCAGTTTCCCTCTCTTCTCGCTGTTACCGTTGGGCAAGAGGTGCTGGAGTCTTGGGTCACACGCTGCCAGGGAGCAACTGATGGCCTGCAGCCACAGGCTCCTGGTTGGGCTTCACTCACCCCGTCACCGAACGGGCTCCACAGCTGCGGACTCATTTTCCAGGATTGGAGTTCATGTTCCATGTGTCTTTGTTCACTTTTTTAAAACTACTTGCATGATTTGATAGGACAAACTAGTGTTCCGCTCACTACTCCGTGAGGTTTATGCACCTTAGCGCTGGACGGCACTTTTTATCGTTTGCACAATTTGTTTTTTTTGCATATTGGGTGTTTGATGGTTTGTTGTGTAGGGTTTTTTAAGGGGTTGTATTGTGTTTCTTTGGTTTGTGGCTGTCTGCAAGAAGACGATTCTCAAGGCTGAATACAGAGTACGTACTCTGATAATAAATGTACTTTGAACGTAAGTTGGCTATGTTCGAATGTCAGAGCAGAGTGGGTGGGCCAAATAGTCTGATTCTGCTCTTCACCTGTGGAGGCTTTGGAGATGGTGCAGCAGAGGTTTATTAAGATGCTGTCTGGATTAGAGAGTCATTAGCTATGAGGACAGTTTGGACAAAATTGGGTTGTTTCCTAGGGAGTATTGGAGGCTGAGGGGAGACTGGATGAAGTTTACAAAATTACAAGAAGAATAGATGGGTAGATATTCTAATAAATTTGGAATAAAAGCATGTTTTAGTCGGCCTCCACGTCTCTCCTGTACTGAGGTGATCAGAAATGTTAATTACTCCAGGTACTCTAACTAAAGTTTTATACATCTGCAACATGACTTCCTTACTCGTATGTATATTCAACCATGAAAGTATGGGACTGTTGTTTTAAAAAAAGTCCAATTGTTTTACCTTAATGGCATCAATTCCATAGATGACCAATGTTCAAAGGTGCAGGTTTCAAACTCTAGTCTCAGTGTGGATGTTAGTCCCTTTGACCTTTATTGACACCAATTTTTGATCTTTATTTCCCAGATACCCCTCTCTTAGTTTAATCATTGATTATAGCTTTTATTTTTACTGCATTGTCAAATTAATACGTTATCTTCTTTATCCAGGATACACACTAGCTCCTGCAATGATGAACTAGTTATATAAAGGAAACCAGCCCATTGGCCCAACTGGTCTGTGGTGACCCATATCTAAGCTGGTCTCATTTGTCCATGTTTTACCCATACCTCTTTAAACTTGGCTATCCACACAATGTACTTGTCCAAGCCTTTAAAATGCTGCTATTGTACCTGCCTCTACAACTTCCAGCCCCCCATGTTCCTGTTAAATGCCTCATCTTAAACCTGTAGTTTTTGATTCCCCAATCCCAAGGAGAAGATGACTGTGTGTATCCTTCGTATCTTTGTCTCTCATAATTTTATAATATCACCCCTACTTCTCCTCTGCTTCAGTGAATAAAGTCCTAGCCTGCCTGACCATCCCTATAAACTGTATTGGATTTCTACTGGTGAGTGGGACAGGCCAGAGAGCTCTTACTGTGAGTTTACAGAGCCTCGATGGGCCAGATGGAGACTTGTGCCCTGCAGGATTCCCTCTGATGTCGCTCTGTTCCAGATGGAAGCCCATATCAATTGCTGCCAGCTCTTTGCTACTTGGGCACAGGACTTCAGGGGACCCGTGGCTTTCGGGAAATAGCAAGTCGCTGGGAGAGCTTGGGTGACTTTAACAGAATACCTGAAATGAAAGAACAGTGGAAACGCATCCAGCATGTTCATCAGTTCACTCGAGTGAGGTTAATGTTCCTGAGCAGTAATAGTCCCAACTGAGACTCTCTAAACATTTCCTGTTGGCAGCGTGCCGTGCAGTTGGAACTGTTACTGTTGTTGCATGAGTCATTATTGTGGGAAAGTTTATAAAAATACCTTGATTAAGTTGTATGAATTTGTAAAATATTGGGGCAATGCTTTAATGTGGTTGGATTCTTTCTACTTACTTTTCACCATGGCCTGTTCTCTCTTTCTTCATACTTGCCCTTTCTCTCTCATTCACCTGCAGTGCAGGGAAGCAGTAAGGTGCAAACTGAACCGAGGTAGGTTGTGCGGTCTGCTCAAACACCTTAGTCCGAAACGTCACTGTCCATTTCCCTCCATAGATGCTGCCTGACACAGTGAGTTCCCCCACCTAGGTGTGGTAATGGATTGGGCGTAACAATCAAAAAGTGAGCCAAACGTAGTCACTAATCATTCACTGCTCTGCATTGCTCCTCTCCCCTTCCCTTTCTCCCGCGGCCTGCTCTCCTCCCGAGACCTTTTCCTTCAGCCCTTCACCTCTTCCACCTATCATCTTCCAGTTACCCACTTCATCTCCTTTCCCACCCACCTGGTCTTACCTATCACCTGTTAGCTTGTACTCTTTCCCCTCCTCCACCTTCTTATTCTGGCTCCGCCCCCTTCTGTTCCTGTCCTGGTGAAGGGTCTTGGCCCGAACCGTTGACTGTTTATTCATTTCCATAGATGCTGTCTGACCCACTGCCTCAGCATTTTGTGTGTTTCTCCAGTGTTTTCTATAGCAGCAGTTGTTAAATTGAGATAACCTTCCTTACTCCCCCCCCCCCCCAATCAATCCCTGTAAGATTAATCAAGTTTTAAAAGATCTTCGGCTTTGGCCGGGAAAGGCAGCTGTAGGTTGAAGGAGCTAACCGTCTCCCACTGTGTTGAGTCTTGGCAGGCCTGTCAGCCATTGTGTATTCTGGCCAAGTGCATTCCAGCACAGAGATGCTGTTTCCAGTTCGCCAACAGCTTCATCTCTGGATGTTTTCCTGTGGCCCTCTACCCCTGCACCCACACCACACACTCCTTTGTTCTGGATGCCAAAACCTATTGTAGCTCCCTCATTAATACCCAGTAATGAGATAAACTGCTGAATTTTAATTACCGTCTCCTCTGGCTATGTCAAGAAACATCAAAGGGCTGAATGTCATTGGCTACTAGTCTTGTGAGCTTTACTTTTCTGAATGAGTTTTCTCAGTCGTTCTTGAATTGGCTGCTCTAATTGTACCAGAACCATCAAAGCAGCCCACTGTAATGAACTGTTTGTGTACATGAAACAAAGTTAGTGAAGTGCATCAAATAATTCAGAATCTGAATTATGTTTATTATCACTGGCATATGTTGCGTAAATTGTTGTTTTGTGACAGCAGTTCAGTGCAATATATTAAATTATAATAAAAATATATTGGAAAACATTAAGTAAGTAGTGCAAAAAGAGAACAAAAGTAATGCTGTAGTTTTCAAGGGTTCTTTGTCCATTCAGGAATCTGATGGTAGAGGGAAAGAAACTACACTTAAAATATAGAGTGTACATCCTCAGGTTCCTGTATCTCCTCCCTGACTGTAGTAAAAAGAAGAGGGCATGTCCTGGATGGTGAGGGACCTTATTGACAGATGCCGCCTTCTTGAGGCACTGCCTCTCGAATGTCTCCTCGATGGTGGAGAGGCTCGTGCCTGTGATAGAGATGACTGAATCTACGACACTCTACATCTTTTTCCACTTCCGAACCGTCTGTATCAGCATGTGATGCAATGTGATGTCCGCCGGACATTTGCTGGAGTCTTCGATGGCGTACCAAATCCCCTCCAACTCCTAATGAAGTGTAGCCGCTGGCATGCCTTCTTCAAGATTGTATCAATAATTAAGAAGGCAAATGAAATTGTATCAATAATTAGGAAGGCAAATTCAGAAGGATGGTGGGCGGGGGGATCTCATTGAAACCTTTTGAATTTTGGACAGAGTAGATGTGGAAAGGATGTTTCCCATGGTGGGAGAGTCTAGGACAAGAGGGCACAGCCTCAGGATAGAGGGGCGCCCTTTCAAAACAGAGATGCGGAGAAGTTTCTTTAACCAAAGGGTGGTGAATTTGTGGAACTTGTTGCCACATACAGCTGTGGAGGCCAGATCATTGGGTGTATTTAAGCCAGAGATTAATAGTTCTTGACTGGACACGGCATCAAAGGTTATGGGGAGAAGGTCGGGAACTGGGGTTGAGGAGGAGTGAAAAAAAGAATCAGCCATGATTGAATGATGGAGCAGACTCGATGGGTCAGATGGCCTAATTCTGCTGCTATGCCTTATGGTCTTACCCTTTGTTGCAAAGAGGAAGTTTACAGAAAAGAAAATGGGGGTATCCTTGTAATCAAGACTATACCTGGGCAACATACACAAAATGCTGCAGGAACTCAGCAAGCCGGGCAGCATCTATGGAAAAGTGTAAACGGTCAACGTTTCGACCTGAGACCCTTCATCAGGCCTGCTGAGTTCCTCCAGCATTTTGTGTGTATGTGGGTTGCTTTGGATTTCCAGCATCTGCAGATTTTCGTGTGTTTGTAATTCTACACCTGGGCGACTGTGTAGGCAGCATTATTGAGCAAGGAGGATGTATTTAGTTTGGAAGAAGCTCAAAGGTGTTTTCAAATACTGATTTGTGTGCTGACAGAGGATGGACGAAGAAGTGGCAGATGAATACAGGATACAGAAATGTATAGTCATGCACTTTGGTAGAAGGAATAAAAGTGAAGAGACTGAACACAGCAAATTCAGGAATCAGAGCTGCCAAGGGATTTGGGAGTCCTAATGCAGCATTACTGAACTGAATGGTTGAAGGGAAGTAAATGTTCTTGAACCTGGTGGGGTGGGACTATACTTCCTGCCCGACAGTAGCTGTGAGAAGACAGCATGGCCTAAATAATAATTTCCCACTCAGGATCAATAAAATGCTGCTATTATTATTATTATTATTATTATTATTATTATTATTGAACAGTGGGGATCTTTAGACCCTGCCTTCTGGAGGCAGCACCCCCTGTAGATACTGCTGATGGTGAGGAGGGATGTGCCTGTGATATACTGGGAGGTATCGACACTGGGTCAGAATAGGATCACTGTTATCTGTCTCTCTCCCCATCTGACCTGCTGAGTGTTTCCAATGTTTTGTGTGTTTATTTCAGATTTCCAGCATCTTCAATTTATTTTAGTTTTGTTAGTTTGCGTGCTTCTTTATGTCACAGAACTGGAGTCATTAAATATTTTAATGGTTAAGATCAGTGGGCATATATTTGTGTTACAGTGGAATGGAGGACTGAGAAGAGCGGGCAGGGAAGTGGAGATGAGAACATGGTCGAAGCAATCATTGCGCTGTGTTGTTGCCAGAAGCATGGCGACAGTTGGGGGCGGTTCCTGGCCCACATTCGGGCTCTGTTGGTCGTTATTTCATGTTGTGACATGTTTCACCATGTGTTTCAATGTACATGTGACAAATAAAGCTAATCTTTAATCCGATCTTTAATCTCAATTTTACTGAGATCTTGCACACATGTGGAGCCATCTCCTGTCCCAATTCCTTGTGTTTTAAATAATGGTTACACGCACAAAATGCAGGAAAACCTCAGCAGGTTAGGCCCCATCTAGAGAGGAATAAATAGTTGACGCTATGGGCTAGGAACCTTTATCGGGATGTGGTTGATCTTGTAGGATAAAACGTTGGTACAACATCATGGGCCGAAGGGCCTGTACTGTTCTATGTTCCATGTAAATTCATCAAACAAAGTCCATTTTAGTGCAAAGTAATGCACTAATTTCAGTATGAAGGGTCTCCGCCTGCAACGTCTACTGTTTATTCCTCTCCATAGATGCTGCCTGACCTGCTGAGTTCCCCCAGCATTTTGTGCATGTGTTACTCTGAATTTCCAGCATCTGCAGAATCTTTTACGTGTGCCCTTGTGCTTTTAATTGTTCTGGATGTGTTTGTCCAGACTAGTGAAATATCACTTTTTGTGTGTTTGTGAGAAAGCGAGATATTCCCCAAACAGCTGGTCATCCTTTAACATTTGGTGATGAGTTATGATTGAAAGTGTTAAGTACAATAATAGGACATTTAATATACTAAGTTAAAAGGGGCCTCTGAGAGCTCCAGTGCTAAATGACTGACATTGATCCATGGAATCGATAGAGGGGGTTACTGACCTGCTGAGCCGTGGGAGTCAATCTGCCAGCCCTACTTGGAGCTGCTTGTTTAGCTTTGATATCTAAACCAGTTAAGTGTGTAAATTAATATATTACCTCAGCAGCTCAGCAGGTGTTGGTGCTGACTGCTGTCTGTTCCTGGACTTACAGCAGGAAGATCAGAAATACTGTATGTGGTCACAGGGCTCTCAGCCAAAGGGCAAAGATGTTCAAACAAACAGTAAATCCAGAAGGGAGGTGCTTGTCACTGCCATCGCGCATCACAGAGCAGATGAGCTCAGGATCTTGGGAGCTGCTCGCTGATTGCAGTTTGTACGTTCTCCCCATGACCACATGGGTTTCCTCCAAAAGCCCTGGTTTCCTCCCACATCCCACCGTTGCCAGCAAGGAGTTTGTACGTTCTCCTCGTGACCGCTTGGGTTTCCTCCCACAGTCCAAAGATGTACTGGTTGGTAGGTTAATTGCTCATTGTAAATTGTCCCGTGATATGGCTAGGGTTAAATCGGGGGGGGGGGGGTCGCTGGGCAGCATGACCCGAAGGGCCAGAAGGGCCTACTCCATGTTGCATCTCAATAAATAAGATAAACAAAGATGTGCAGGTTCAAAGTAAATTTATTATCAAAGTACGAATACTTTGCCGTGTACCTTGAGATTTATTTTCTTGCCGGCATTTACAGGAAAATAAAGAAATATAATATAATTTATGAAAAACTATACATAACAAAGACTGGCGAACATCCAATCTACAAAAGAGAACAAAATCTGCAAATAATACATTTTAAAAAAGTAAATAATTATCTCTGAGAAATGAATTGTGAAGTCCTTGAAAGAGCGTCTAAAGGTTGTGGATTCAGCTCAGCATTGAGGTGTGTGAAATTATCCACGCTGGCTCTCTAATCCCCCAATGATGACTAGTTTAGGAACCTCCAGCTGCTTCCTCCTGCAGTCAACAATCAGCTCTTTGGCTTTGCTGACATTGATTGGGATGTTGTTGAGTGGCACCATTTCTCCAGGTTTTCCTGTCTCCTTCCCTCATGCTGATTCGTCACCACCTTTGATTCGAGTTACTTAGTAGGTCAATTGGTCACATAGTTGTTACTGAGCCGTGTGGGCTCGTAGGGTCAGAAGGTCTGTGTCTCTAAAGTAAAAAAATATATTTTAGTCCAGTCAATTCGTTGTTAAGATTCTATAGGTATAAAATGTCTGCACAGTGTTGTGGTGCAGTGCATGGCTGTACCCGTTTTATTTTGTGTTTGGCTCACTGTTTGATTTTTACAACCAATCCATTGCTGTACCTAGCTGGAGGAACTAAGGTGGTCAGGCAGCATCAATGAATGAAAATGGGCAGTTGACATTTTTAAAGATTTAGATCTTTTTAGAAGATTATATATATATATGTGTGTGTGTGTGTGTGTGTGTGTGTATATATATAAGAGAGAGAAAGAGAGAGAGATAAAATAGTTAAATTAAGTACGTCAGGCAAAAGCAGAAATAAAAATGGAGTGAGGGAGTGTTCGTGGGTTCAATGTCCATTCTGAAATCTGATGGCAGAGGGGAAGAAGCTGTCCTGAATCGTTGAGTGTGTGACTTCAGGCTCCTGTACCTCCTCCTTGATGGTAGCATTGAGAACAAAGCATGTTCCTGGGTAATGGGGGTCCTTAATGATAGATGCCGCCTTTTTGAGGCACCGCTCCTTGAAGATGTTCTGATTACTACAGAGGCTAGAATCCAAGATGGAGATGACTCAGTTTACAACTCTCTGCAGCTTACTTTGATCCTGTGCAGTAGCCCCCCGCCCCCACCATACCAGATGGTGACGCAGCCAGATAGAATGCTCTCCACGGTACAGCTGGAGAAATTTATGAATATTTTTGGTGACATACCAAATCTCCTCAAACTCCTCATGAAATATAGCCGCTGTCATGACCTCTGTGCAGCTGCATTGATATGTTGCGTCCAGGTTAGATCCTCAAAGATACTGGCATCCAAGATCTTTTAAACATTGGCTTTCTTTGTCATCTGTACAGAACATTAAAATGTTCAAAGTATATTTATTATCAAAGTATATATACATTATACAACCTTGAGATTCATCTCTTTACAGACAGCCACAAAACAAAAGACACCCAAAAGAACCCATTAGAAAAAAGACCATCAGACACCTAATGTGTGTGCAGAGAGAAAGGAACAAATTGTGCAGACAATAAAAGTAAAACATAGCATTCGGAACAAAAGCGAGCCCACAGACATGAAGCCCGGAGGAACTGGAACAGGCCTCAGACTGGGCCTCATTTCAGTACAGAGCCGAGTAAATGTCGCGGAGTGGCAAGCAGAACCAACCCGACCCTCGCCTCTTGTCCCAACACCATGCCTTTCGATCCATTTGGCCCAGCGGTGTTAAATTGTCTAAACCGTGGGTTGTCCCTCGCACTAGGACCCGGGACCCGGGGCCCGTCACATCGACGTGCTCTGGACTTGGACCCCGCCACCACGTTTTGGCTTGCACGCAACCTTTCCAAATCGGCCTGGCACTTGGATTGATTGGGCTTTGCTCTCGGTTTGGGTGGATGGGCCTCGAATCTGCCTTCTTTCTGTCTGCCCCGACTTTGCCTCAATTCAGTTGTATTTAGCCGTATCTTTTCTTTTGTTTGCTGCCAGTAAGCAGTCGCAGGGTTTCACCAGCGTCATCGTAAACCTGAAATGTAGCCTGATCATGCCTGAAGACACATGCTCGACATTTCAGAAACAGCTTCTTCCTCTCCGCCATAAGATTTCTGAGTGGACAATGAATTCATGACCATTATATATAATGCTAACAACTTACTAACCTTAAACCATATGCTTTTGGAAAGTGGGGGGAAACTGGAGCACTTGGAGGAAACCCATACAGTCACGGGGAGAAACATTGATTGCTCATTTCCCTCCAAAGATGCTGCCTGACCTGCTGAGTTCCTCCAACATTTTGCATGTGTCTCCAACAAAACGATGCACATTGGGTGTTTCAGGGTCTTTTTTTTATGGGTTCTTTTTGGTGTCTTTGTTTTGTGGCTGTCTGTAAAGAGACGAATCTCAAGGTTGTATAATGTATACATACTTTGATAATAAATGTACTTTGAACATTTCAAGTCTCAGGTCTTCACATTAACTGAGCCTGTGAATACATATGAAGTGCTACACTTAGATGCCATTACTACTTTTGCTTAATTCCTTAAATCCCAGCTCGAAAGCCCATTTGTTCTCTCAAAGGCATTGTTTCCCCTTTAGCCTGTTTTGGGTTTGTGTTCAGATTTGGCACTGCTTTCTGAACTCTTGCCCCTTCTAACACAGAACAGCAGGGAATTAGGTTATAAATTCTGGCAAGGATTAGGTTCGTGTTTTTTTTAATTGTTTCTATTGCTGTTTCTGCTGTCTGCCATTGCTCTCCCTCTTCCCACTCAGGAATGAGGAGGAGGAAAGGTTGGGAGGGGTGGCTTTGGAAAAAAGTCTATTTCTCCAGAGTAGGGCAGGCTGAGGGTCAGTTTCTGTAAAATGTGGTAGACGTCTGTTACCAATTTCAAATCACTCTATTTGATTCTTTTGCACTATTTTTATGTATTTTTTATAACGGCCGGATCTGGACCGTACCCTCCAAATATCCAGACCTGCCTCTCGGTTTTTTTGCACTACCTCGCTTTCCATTTTTCTATTTTCTATTTATGATTTATAATTTAAATTTTTAATATTTACTATCGATTTGTAATCCAGGGAGCGGGAAGCGCAGAATCAAAGATCGCTGTGATGATTGTATGTTCTAGTATGAATTGTTTGGCAACAATAAAGTATAAAGTATAATTTTGATGTATTGCATAGTACTGTTGCCATAGAGTCATAGAGCACTACAGCACAGAAACAGGCCTTTTGGCCCATCTAGTCCATGCTGAGCAATTATTCTTCCTAGTTCCATCAACTTGCACCTGGACCATAGGCCTCAATATCCTTCCCATCCACATACCTATCCAAACTTCTTTTAAAAGTTGAAAGTGAACCCGCTTCCACCACTTCTGCTGGCAGCTCATTCCACCCTCTCACCACCCTCTTGAGTGAAGAAGTTCCCTCTCATATCCCCCTAAAATATTTCACCTTTCACCCCTAACCTATGACGTCTAACTCTCATCTCACCCAACCTCGTGAAAAAGCCCCTTATATACCCCTTATATTTTTGTATATGTCTGTCAAATCTCTCCTCATTCTCCTGTGCTCCAGGGAATAAAGTCCCAGCCTGTTGAACCTCTCCCTGTAACTTGGGCAACATCGTGTAAGCTTTCTCTGTACTCTTTCAATCTTTCCTGTAGATGGATGGCCGGAACTGCAGACAATACTCCAAATGAGGCTTCATACCAACATTTCACACAACTGCAACATAACATCCCAACTCTTGTACTCCATACTTTGATATTTGATACTCTGATACGTTGCTGCAAAACAACAAATTTCACGTGTATGTCAGATAATAAATTTAACCTGAAATTGGATAAGGGGGACTTGTACACCAGGGTTTGCACCTGGAAAACATCAGGTTTGGCAGAATTTGACATTATTCAAAAAGAAGCTGCCAGGTATTTTTGGATTGTCATATTTATTTTCATATCACGAGTCTTGGATGAATGAGAATGTAAAACATCAGAATCATGAATGTCTTTGCAGCTGAGTACAGCAATGCAACGCATAAAATATATTATAAATTATATTAAAAAATATATAAAAGATCAATAAGTAGTGCTTCTGGTTAAGATGGCACTACCAAACATGAGCAACTGTTGCTGCTGGTAGTCAAAAAGATAAGAAATCCAACTAAAAATACCTTTTCTACGTTAAATTGTGTTAAATTATTGCCGCGCACGGTGAAGGGGCGAACGAAGGTGAGGTAAGTTCAGGGGATGAGCCAAGTTCGTGTTGCAGAATCTTTGCAGATGGAGTAACGTTGCCTATACAGTTTGCCCAGGAGCAAGGCTGGTTTTCTGTGGGCATCGAAATGAGAAGTCGGGGCCTGGGCTGAGACGTCCTGATGCTCGTTTCAACTGGCCCGGGTGCAAGGTTGGATTCCACTGGGTGCCGAGCTGATCTGAAGAGCTTGAGAGCGGCTTTGGGCCGGGCGAAAGATTCTGAGCCTGGAGCGGGTTGCTGGGCAGCGAAATCTGGGCACGGAGAGAGTTGCTGGGCAGCGAAATCTGGGACCAGAGTGAGTCGCTGGATGTCGTGTTCTGGGCCTGGAGCCTTTTGTTGTAGCCTTGTCCTAGTGAGAGGTATGATTTGCTGCATAGACAATTTACATGTTGGCCCAGGTCGGAGGCGAGAGCCGATTTTGCTTGCTCTCCGCAATCTTCATTCCTCCCTCCATGGTGTGGAACTTTTCGCTGTTCCGCCATTGAGTCGATTTAAACGCCATTCCAGATAGACTGAAAAGACAGGGTGTTGGTCCGATGAGAGTTGATTTCACACACTGTCCACGACGGTCACTTCTCTGAGGCTATGAAGACAGCCCTGGCTGCTGAGCTCCATTTTTGCTAATATGATGAACTGGTAAGCGAGGCTTTGGGTCTACTCCAGGCTACTCCGGGGTTCGGATCTGAGGACTTAATTCTGTTCCGGAATGCTACTGTTGTTCACTTCAATTGTTTGCATGATCTTAGTTGTTTTCTTTCTCTTGTGCATCGGGTGTTGGTCTTTTTTTTTTGTTTTATTCTTTCTTTTCTTTCCTTGGGTTCTTTTGGGTTTCTTGCTTTGTGGCTGTGAGCAAGCAAATCTCAAGGTTATATAATTTATACATTCTTCGACAATAAATGAATCTTGAAATGAAAAAGAGAGGGAAAAAAAGGTAGTGTTCATGGATTCATTGATCGTGATCGCAGAGGGGAAGTGCAAGCAAGAAGGGATTAGTTAAGTTTGGCATCATTGTCAACATATGTTATGAGCTGAAGGCCCTGTTCCTGTTCTATACTATTCTATAGTGCAATACAGTGTGTATGCAGGCCCCTTCACCCAAAAAAACCGTGCCAACCCTGTCCTACTTCCTTTCCACTCCTGATGAAGGGTCTCACACAGGGATATCGACTGTTTATTCCTCTCCATAGATGCTGCCCGACCTGCTGAGTTGTTCCACCATTTTGTGTGTGTTACTCTGGATTTCCAGCATCTCTTGCTACACTCAGTGGCTAATTTGTTCGGTACACCTGTACACCTGCAATATCTAATCGTCCAACCATGTAGCCACGTGTGCAACACTGGTGTGAAGAGCATCTCTGAACACACAACGCGTTGAAGCTTGGAGTGGAAAGGCTACAGCAGCAGAAGACTACACTGGGTCCACTCCTAATAAAATGGCCTCTGAGTGTATTCTCCATGTTGTTTTAGACCCAAGAAAATGTTTTTATAAATGCAAGTTAATGAAAGCAAGGAACAACTTATGCACTGGATTTTATGGGTGTGTTTCCTTGTCCAGAAGCCGATTTATTCCTTTGCTTCACACAGTTGTATATTTGACCTGGAAGCATCAAGTTTAATCGCCTTGAGACGTGAATTTCCAGAAGGCAGAATAATCAGAGATTTGAGGTCCCTTGTACACAACCTCATACTTGAGAACAATTTGTTACTTATTAGTACGAAAGAAATGCTTTTTTTATGTTGAACCCTGAGGGGGAATATTTTTGGTGTTCTGTCTGGAACGAAGCTCTTTGTTTGGATTTTGTCTTTCGTTGTTTTGTTTTCCCTCATCAGTCCTCTAGTTGTGGGTCTTCGGCAATTGAGAGATGTGGCCTGTTTTGTCTGCAAGTGCCTGGTGTTATCTTACAATGTCAAGGGCAGGGCAACACATTCCTGAGCACCTGGATGGGGTTTGCTCTATCTGTCTGACTCTCAGTGGATCTACATTTGTGTACTGTCTTGACAGTGCCTCACTGGGCAGTGTCCTTGGCTCGACATGTGTGTTAATTTGCTGCACATCTTCCTGTAAATGCCTGCAAGAAAATTAATCTCAAGGTAGTATACGCTACTACTTTGATAAACAATTTACTATCATTCTCTCAATAATAGGGGAACGAGAGCAGCATACACAAAGTACTGCAAGAACTCATCAGGTCAGGCAGCAACGACAAAGGGAAGTGAGCACACAGTCAATGTTTTGGGCCGATAAGGAAGGGGGCAGAGTAAGAAGGTGGGGGGTGGAGGGAAAGGAGTACAAGCAGGCAGGTGATAGGTGGAACCAGATGAAGTGAGAAGTTGGGAGACGATAAGGGGAAGAGGGAAAGGGCTGAAGAAGAAAGAATCTGATACGAGAGGAAAATGCTTTCCCAATGTCAGGCCGTGTACACTCTCTTCTATCCTCCTCCCACCCCTCCCATTGAGCAGAAGATGCAAAAGTATTAAAGCACATACCACTACCTTTAAGAACAGCTTCTATCCCGCTGTTAAGAATATGCAATGGTTCCCTAGTACGATAAAATGGATTCTTCACCCCATAAATCTACCTTGTATGGCCTTATTGTCTTTGTGTGGCTTATGGCCTTGGATGTTCTAATGGCCACGTATGGCTTTATTGTCCACCTGTACTGCACTTTCTCTATAACTCTAACAACCTATCTGCACTCATTATTGCTTTCCCTAGTACTACCTTAATGCACTAACGTGATGAAGTCGTCTGTATGGATAGGCATGCGAAACAAGGTTTTTTACATCATGGAACATGTGACAATAATAAAACCGTAGTTAAAGATTTGCTGAAACCAAGAACACCTCACATGACACAATACCTTTGGGCAAAGTATTGTGGACAGAATTAAAAATAAACTTGGATTTCCTCACTTTGCAATGCATGTTGCAAGAGGATAGAAAAAATTTGTTGCTTTCTTGTGGAAGAATGTCATTATTGGTGAGCCATTTCAAGTTCCTGGGTGTCAGCATTCCAGATACAGTTACAAAGAAGGATGCAAGTGTCCTTGCTTTGTTAGCAGTTGAGGAGATTCAGTGTGTCAGCAAAGACTGATCAATCTGTATGGACGTACAGTGGATCACAAGAGCTCCTAAGGACTGTAGACTCAGCCAGCTGTATCACAGGTGCAGGTCTTCTGAGGACAGATTCGAGAGAGGTGTCTCAAGAAGGTGGCATCCATCATTAGGGACCCTCACTATCTGACACATATCCTCTTTTTGTTACTACAGCTGGGGAGGGGATAGGGGAACCGGAAGACCCAAGCTACATGATTCGGAAACTGCTCATTCCTCTCTGCTGATTAGATTTCTGAATGGTTCATGAACACAAGCTCATTATTTTCATGCTGTTTATTTACTTTTGTAATTTATAGTAGTTTTCTGTCTTTGCACTTTGCTATTGCTGCAAAACAACCATTTCACGTATTTAAGTTAGGCACAACTCAAATCACATCTATAAATTTGCTGATGATATAACTATTGATGAAAGAATTTCAAATGGTGACAAGAAGGTGTATAGGGAGCAAGACATACCAGCTAGTACAGGGGTGTGGCAGCAGCGACCTTAGACTCAACATCATTTAAGAAAAACTTGGACAGGTACATGGATGAGAGGTGTATGGAGGGATGTGGTCCAGGTGCAGGTCAGTGGGACGAGGCAGAAAAATGGTTTGGCACAGCCAAAAAGGGCCAAAAGGCCTGTTTCTGTGCTGTAATGTTCTATGGTTGTAACAGTAAGACCAAAGAACTGATTGTGGACTTCAGAAAGGGTAAGATGAGGGAACACATGTCCTCATCGAGGAATCAGAAGTGGAAAGAATGACCAATTTCTGATTCCTCGATGGGTGTCAATATTTCTGAGTATCTATCCCAGATGCAACATATCGATGCAATTACAAAGAAGGCACAACGGCGGCTATATTTCATTAGCAGTTTGAGGAGACTTGTTATGTCACCAAAGACGCTCACAAATTTCTACAGATGTACTGTGAAGAGCCTTCTGACTGGCTGCATCACTGTCTGGTATGGGGGGTAGGGTGGGGGCTACTACACAGGATCGAAATAAGCTGCAGAGAGTTGTAAACTTAGTCAGCTCCATCATGGGCTAGCCTCCGTAGTACCCAGGACATCTTCAAGGAGCGATGCCTCAAAAGGACAGCATCCTTCATTTAGGACCCCCATTGCCCAGGACATGCCCTGTTCTCATTGCTACTAACAGGAAGGAGATACAGAAGCCTGAAGGCACACATTCAGTGATTCAGGATCAGCACCTCCCCTCTGTATTCCAATTTCTGAATGGACATTAAACCCATGAACACTACCTCACTACATTTTTTGCGCTAGTTATTTAATATACACCCATATTGCTACCCTGTGCTGATTCGTTACAATGTGGTTATTTAAGTCTTTATTTATTTGTTTGAATGACAAAAATTCATTCTGAACAACATTTAAAACTTCTCAAGAGTAGCTGCCATTGCAGTAAACATTTAATCAGCTAATGAGAGTGCTTTACCTGCACTCTGAGCCAATCGCAGCCAATCGCGTACTAGTTCATGTTCTGTCTTCCCCGCATGTATAAACGTTCTTGCTCCCTCGCCAGTTTATTCCAATTTTTTCCACCCATAACGTCTGGAAAACAGCCTGCAACTTCCAGTGAGGAAAGGGCACTTAAGATGTCTGGGAAAAGCATTAGCATGGCTGTGAAACTACAAGTGATACAGCGTGAGGACATTCATGATGGCGATGTTGAAGAGTTACTACCTTCTCATTGTAAGAGCCCTCATAACAAAGAGCTTCGAGAATTGTTAGAGCAACGCATCCTGGATGAATCTGAGGACACGGGTGGAGAAGAGGAAACACCAGCAAGAAACCTCACCACAGAATTCCTCAGCACCAGCGTCACCACAGTCACACAAATCATGGACCAGCTCATCGATAATGACCCTGACTGGGAGCCAAGCAATAAGGCAAAGAGGGGTGTTCTCAACATGATCTCCTGCTACCGAGAACTGCTTCATGAGAGGATACTGAAGAAAAGGCAGGCAGATATCGATGCCTAGTTCAAGAAGAGGCCAAGGTTGGAGGAGGACCAACAGCCTGCTCTCTCCTCTAAGACGTAACCACCGCCCGCTTCCCTGTGCAGCTGCTGTGACGTGTTGCTACTCCACTGGTATACAGGTTAGGCCTGTCTGTGTGATCGTTACTCCACAAATTACTGTGTGCACACAATATAATACTTCATATATCTCTGGTTTGAGTCTGTTTTCAGGCACACATGTCCATTTATGTAATGATGTAATGACCCTGCATAGCACTGATTTACATCCTTTCCGATAAGCGGGTCTGAGTGTATACATACTTGCAGTAATGCACATTTTTCTCTCTCTGTTATTATGTATCGCATTGTACTGCTTCTGCAAAGACAACAAATTTCACAACACGTGCCGGTGATTCTGAATCTGATAATAAATACGATTCTGGATAAGTAACACAATAGTTATTTGCGATGTGAAGGAGGATCCTCTCTCTGATTTCAATCCATTTTCTCTTTTGAATCAATCATCAATCTGGTTTTTATTTCTGGTTTTTATGCTTGTTGAAATGTCTGTCGTCAGCGTTTTCTGCTTTGCATGTTCTGTGCATATAGTGGGAGCACTGCAATCCGTTCTGTCTGCAGTTTGCCGGTGTGGCTGATATCTGGACTGTAAGTGGGATGAAGATTTTCATCTGTACACAAATTCAAAGCTTTTTTCACCACAGCTGATTTGAGGGTCACTGCTTGAAGCTGGTTTATTGGCTATATTTCTGCTGCACTATTTAGAACCATGCTTTACTGAGTGGTGTCCCAAGTGTCCAACTGGTCTCTCCCTGTCAGTGTAATTTGCTCCAGCCCTTACTCTACCCCCTGTGTCTGTAAATCCCTCCCAACTGAACACTAATCCTTATTATTAACTTGCTCAATCCCCAACACCCCTCCTGTATTTGTGACGTCTTCTGGCCCCTACACCTTCCCTGTCTTTGTAACCCACTCCCCTCCAGAACCTACACCCTACCCTGTTACTGTAACCCTCTCCAGACCCTACACCTGTCACAGTAACCCCCTCTAGACCCTACACCCCTGTCACAGTAACCCCCTCTAGACCCTACACTTCTGTCACAGCAAACCTCTCCAGACCCTACACCCTGTCACAATAACCCCTCCAGACCCTACACCCCTGTCACAGTAACCCCCTCTAGACTCCACACCCCTGTCACAGTAACCCCCTCTAGACCCTACACCCTGTCACAATAACCCCCTCCAGACCCTACACCCCTGTCACAGTAACCCCCTCTAGACCCTACACCCCTGTCACAGTAACCCACTCTAGACCCTCCACCCTGTCACAGTAACCCCCTCCAGACCCTACACCGTCACAGTAACCCTCTCCAGACCCTACACCCGTCACAGTAACCCCCTATAGACCCTACACCCCTGTCACAGTAAACCTCTCCATACCCTACACCTTGTCACAGTAACCCCCTCCATACCCTACACTCTGTCACAATAACCCCCTCCAGACCCTACACCCTGTCACAATAACCCCCTCCAGATCCTACACCCCTGTCACAGTAACCCACTCTAGACCCTCCACCCTGTCACAGTAAACCTCTCCATACCCTACACCCTGTCACAAAAACCCCCTCCAGACCCTACACCCTGTCACAGTAACCCTCACCAGACCCTATACCCTGTCACATAACCCCTCCAGACCCTATACCCTGTCACAGTAACCCTCTCCAGACCCTACACCCGTCACAGTAACCCCTCCAGACCCTACACCTCTGTCACAGTAACCCCCCCAGACCCTACACCCTGTCATAATAACCCCCTGCAGACCCTACACCAGACCCTACACCCCTGTCACAGTAACCCCCTCCAGACCCTACATTCCTGTCACAGTAACCCCCTCCAGCAGACCCTACACCCTGTCACAGTAACCCTCTCCAGACCCTACACCCGTCACAGTAACCCCCTCTAGACTCTACACCCCTGTCACAGTAAACATCTCCAGACCCTACACCCTGTCACAATAACCTCTCCATACCCTACACCCTGTCACAATAACCCCCTCCAGACCCTACACCCTGTCACAATAACCCCCTCCAGATTCTACACCCCTGTCACAGTAACCCACTCTAGACCCTCCACCCTGTCACAGTAAACCTCTCCATACCCTACACCCTGTCACAAAAACCCCCTCCAGACCCTACACCAGACCCTACACCCTGTCACAGTAACCCTCACCAGACCCTATACCCTGTCACATAACCCCTCCAGACCCTATACCCTGTCACAGTAACCCTCTCCAGACCCTACACCCGTCACAGTAACCCCTCCAGACCCTACACCTCTGTCACAGTAACCCCCTCCAGACCCTACACCCTGTCATAATAACCCCCTCCAGACCCTACACCCCTGTCACAGTAACCCCCTCCAGACCCTACACTCCTGTCACAGTAACCCCCTCCAGCAGACCCTACACCCTGTCACAGTAACCCTTTCCAGACCCTACACCCGTCACAGTAACCCCCTCTAGACTCTACACCCCTGTCACAGTAAACATCTCCAGACCCTACACCCTGTCACAATAACCCCTCCAGACCCTACACCCCTGTCACAGTAACCCCCTCCAGACCCTACACCCTGTCACAATAACCCCCTCCAGACCCTATACCCTGTCACAGTAACCCTCTCCAGACCCTACACCAGACCCTACACCCCTGTCACTGTAACCCCCTCCAGATCCTACACCTGACCCTACACCCTTGTCATAGTAACCCCCTCCAGACCCTACACCCTGTCACAATAACCCCCTCCAGACCCTATACCCTGTCACAATAACCCCCTCCAGACCCTACACCAGACCCTACACCCCTGTCGCAGTAACCCCCTCCAGACCCTACACCAGACCCTACACCCCTGTCACTGTAACCCCCTCCAGATCCTACACCTGACCCTACACCCTTGTCACAGTAACCCCCTCCAGACCCTACACCAGACCCTACACCCCTGTCACTGTAACCCCCTCCAGATCCTACACCTGACCCTACACCCTTGTCACAGTAACCCCCTCCAGAACCTACACCCCTGTCACTGTAACCCCCTCTAGACCCTACACCCCTGTCACTGTAACCCCCTATTGTCCCTACATCCCTTCCTATCTCTATAACTTCTGCCTTTTTGAGGCAACACTCCTTGAAGATGTCTTGGATACGACGGAGGCTGGTGCCCACGATGGAGATGACTGAGTTTACAACTCTCTGCAGCTTCTTTCGATCCTGTGCAGTAGCCAGCCACCTACCCACCCCATACCAGACAGTGATGCAGCCAGTTAGAATGCTCTCCATGGTACATCTGTAGAAATTTGCAAGTGTTTTTGGTGACATAACAAATCTCGTCAAACTCATAGTTAAATCTAGCTGCTGTTGTGCCTCTTTTGTTGCTGGATCGATATGCTGGGTCTGGGATAAATCCTCAGAGATATCGACACCCAGGAACTTGAAATTGCTCACTTCTGATACTTCAGTGAGGACTGGTGTCTGTTCCCTCTTGCCCTTTCTGACTTAGAAAGAGATTTAGGCCATTCAGACAATCAAGTTTGCTCCACCATTCCATCATGGCTGATTTATTATCCCTCTCAACTCCATTCTCCTGTCTTCTTCCTGTAACTTTGACACCCTAACTAAACAAGAACATACTGACTTTCACTTTAAGTGCACCCAATGACTTGGCCTCCACAGCCATCTGTGGCAATGAATTCCATAGATTAAGCACTCCCTGGCTAAAGAAATTCCTCCTCTCTCTGTTCTGAAGGGACATCCTTCTACTCTGAGGCTGTGCCCTCTGGTCCTAGACTCCCCCACTATAGGAAACATCCTGTGCATATCCAGTCTATCTATGCCTTTCAATACTTAGCAGGTTTAAGTAACATCTTCCCTCATTCTTCTAAGCCATTTATCAGGAGACCATTTCTCCAGCAAATACAGGCCCAGAGCCACCAATCACTCCTCATATATTAACCCTTTCTTTCTCATAAACTCCTGGACCCTCTCCAATGGTAGCATATTCCTCCTTAGGTAAGAGCCCAAAACCTCTCTCAATACTCCATGCGGTCTGACCAATGCCTTATAAAGCCTCAGAATTATATCCTTGCTTTTATATTCTAATCCTCTTGAAATGAATGCTGACATTGTAGTCACCTTCCTTACACAGACTCAACCTGTAAGCTGATCTTTAAGGAGTCCTGCATGAGGATTCCCTTTGCATTTCTTGATTTCTGAACTTGCTTCTCATCTCTGTAACCACCTCTGTCCCCTACAGCCATTCCCATCTCTGAAACCCCTTCTGGCCTCTACATTCACCTATACCTCTGTAAACCATGCCCCCCCCAGCCCCTACATCCCACCCAACCTCTGTGACCACCCCCTCTCAGGGGCTGAAAGCGTTCCATCTCTATGTGGGTGATAAATTGTTTGAGATTGTGTTTTAAAAACTGTGGATATGAGGATCATATTTTGGTCCTTTTGAGGGTTACACCACTCAGTTATCTAACCAATACTTCATGGTCACATCCCTTCTCACCAACTTTGGTATCTAAAGGAGGCACCATCCATCATCAAAGATCCCTACCATCCAGGCCATGTCATCTTCTCACATATACCATCAGGCAGGAGGTTTTAATTTCCTACACAAGCAGACCACATGCAGTTGGTGGTGGCTGGCTTGGTTGATCGTTGTGGGGTTTTGGGAGGAAACTGGGTGAGTGGGTGTCTGGGGATGATGGGTTTGTCTGATGCTTGTGGGTGATTTGAGTGTAGTGGTTTGTGTGTGTATGTGTAGTTGGGTGCAGTGTGTGGGAGGTGACAGTAGAGAAGGCTTGGTGCTAAGGTGAAATTTCATCACCTACAGTACTGAATTGAAGATACTGTTGGAGATTGCTTGACGCAGACAAAGTGATGGTCAGCACCTCTGGGGGGATCTGAACAGTTGACGTTTTGGGCCGAGGCCCTTCATCAGGACTGGAAAGAGAGGGAGAGCGAAGCCAGAATAGGAAGGTGAGAGGAGGGGGAGGGCTGCAAACTGGCAGGTAATGTTTTGGGCCAAGACCATTCATCAGACCATTCTTCCAGCGTTTTGTGTGTGTTCATCAAGATTTCCAACATCTGCAGACCCTCTTGTGTACTTACCGAAAATTGCCCAGTGTGTTGAACTCGGTGTGAAATTTTCTTCTTTGGTTTTTCCACTGTTCAGGCAGATTCAGAGTTCAACCTTGCTGTTCTGTGTGCTCTTCTGAGAGCTGTTCCAAATCAGGATGTTGAGGGATCGTTTCTTGTGCTTTATCACACCCTGCAGTGTACTGTGTTTTCATATGCGCTGTTATGTAGAAGAGTTCCACTTGCCAAGAGTTACTTTGTCACTTTATAATTTCCTGTCAGTCACTTTATGATCAGATGCCCCTGTAGCTAGCATCACTCTATGGACATACAGTACAATCGGTCTATGTACAGTGTGTGTTAATCGTGTGTATATGCAACCACACTCAGTTACTTGTTCATTCTGTTTTATAGGGTTACATTTATTATAGTATCTTTTCTTTTTTTAAAAAATTCTGTTCCTTATGCATATTGTGTGTGTGTTTTTATGCTACGTCAGATCTGGACTACCAATCGTTTTGTGTTCTCCTTTACACGTGCGGGCTGAAGATTGACCATGGACAGTCTTGAATCATGAAAGTTGAATGATGTGTCTGTACTCACTGTGCATGGCAGACCTCTTGGCTTCTGTGGGATAACGTGGATCTTTGCTTCTGCCCGCAGGGTGCACACCTGTCAGTCATTGATGCACTCATGGCTGCCTTCATGATGGAAACGCTGAGCGGGGTGAAGTTGGCAGCGGATACAGAGGAGATCGCAAACCTGAGCCCGTCGAAACCAGTGCCGGCCAGCATTGAATTCAGGCTGCTGCTTTGGGTTGACAAGGTAACAAACTTTTAAAACCCTGGGAAGGTTTGACGTAACTGCCGGAGGTATTGACATTGTTTATTAACTGAGAGACAGTGCAGGTGGGGCCCAGTGCTGTGTCCTCCACCAGAGAGCAGGTGTCCCAGCACAAGTCACCAACACTTTTGTTCTGTTCTACATGCAGCCCATGGTCAAACAGAGGCCAGCTGTAGTTCTGCTTGGGATTAAGAGGTGGTCACAGCTCAAAGATGACAACCACTGTGTGGGTTGGATGGGGGGGTGGGAGGAGGTGGGCAAAACACTCAGACATAGAAGCAGAATTTTGCCATTTGGCTCATTGCGTCTGCTCCACCATTCAATATTGGCTTATTTTTTTCATCCCCATAACTCTTAATCCTCTTACCAATCAAGAACCTATTAATCTTTCTCTTAAGCATATTCAATAACTTGGCTTGTACAGCACACTGTGGCAATGAATTACACAGATTCACCACCTTCTGGCTAACGAAATTCCTCCTCACCTCTGCTCTAAAGGGACATCTTTGTATTCTGAGGCTGTGCCCGCTGGTTCTAGATTCTCCCACTACTCTCCTCTATCTCGGCTTTTCAATGTTTCGAGGATTCAGTGAGATTTCTCCTCATTCGTCTGAACTCCAGCGAATACAGGCACAGAGCCATCAAGAAGAGGTTGGTGTGAAGCAGAGGGCCTGTCAGTCTTAGTTATATTTGTTCGTCCATCGTTGACGTCGATGAGGACCTCGACACCATTATGATGGTGTCGAGACTAGCGCATGATTTGGATGTAAGTGAGGGAGAGTTGCGCAGCGTCAGCCTCTCTCTCTCTCTTCCCAATTCCCATCTGGATCCAGTGGCAAGACAGAGTCTAGACGGCTGGAGATGGGATTAGGCGCAGTGGATGACCAGGACGTCTTCTGTGTCTCATCCTGCTCTACACGTTCCACGACGCTTGCAGAGACCGCCTTCTTGACCGTTGGACCTTCCATTGGTCTCATCCGCTCAATCCACCAGAGTCTGTCTTCACATGCTGGGATAGACAACTCCCTATCTCACCGAGGGTTTGCGACCCGTCGGCTACCCTCACCTGGTTTAGCCGGCTTGTCGAAGCCGTTGCCCGGGGTGTGGCCGCTGTCGCATGCAAACAGCTACGGGGAGCCACAGGTGAGAGCTGAGTGCCAGGTGGGGACCAAAGGTGGACTAACCGCCCTAAAAAGGACGCGATATGTTCCCCCACCAGAGGTGCTACCCCTCCCTGACACCCTATACACCACTTAGTTATATATTGTTTGTATCACTTACAATATATCTTAAAAACCTGAACAAATTATTAAGGTGAATGAAAATATAAATGTAAATTCACAGCATGATCATTTGACCACTTACTTGCAAAGTTTCCCATCAGGTAAGCTTAGGTCAACTCTCTCTCCTTGCCTAAACCTAGTTTTTGATTCCCCAACCTTGGGTGAAAAGTCTGTGTGCATTGACCCAATCTAGCTACATCTCTGTAATATCACCTCTCATCTCCTGTGCTTCAATGAATATCCAACCTGTTCAACCTCTCTCCATAACTTAGGCCCCCAAGTCCCGGCAACCACAGTAAATGAGCTCACCAGTCCACGTGTCTTTGGGGTGAAGGAGGAAGGCACTTCACCCAGGGGAAGCTCACGTGGTCACAGGGAAAACATGCAAACTCCTCACAACATCTAAAGCCAGAATTGAACATGGGCCGCTGGAGCTGAGAGTCGTCGTCTTTACCTGCTGTGCCACTGTGCCCGGGTTTTTATATTGTACAATGATTACATGGAAACTGGACATAATCATTCCAGATTTGAGAGGAGTTGCTCATCATTGAAAATAACAGACAGGAAGTATTTTAATGGGTCACAAACCTCTGGAATTCTAGCTCCCCTAACCACCCTAATGGTGTGAATCATGGAAAACCTTTAATAGATGTTTGGTCTGTGGAGCAATTAGATTACGAGAACACTCAGTCCTCTTTTATTGTCATTTAGAAATGCATACATGCACTAGGAAATGATACAATGTTTCTCCAGAGTGATATCACAGAAAACAAGACAAACCAAAAACTAACACTGACAGAACCACAATTATAACATACAGTTACAGCAGTGCAAAGCAATACCATAATTTGATGAAGAACAAACCATGGGCACGGTAAATAAAGTCTCAAAAATCCCCGAGTCGATTGACTCCCAGGTCCCCGATAGCAGGCGGCAAAAGGGAGAAACTCCCTGCCATAAACCTCCAGGCACTGTCAACTTGCCGATGCCTTGGAAGCAGCCGACCACAGCCGACACTGAGTCCATCCGTCCAAAAGCTTGGAGCTTCCGATACAGCCTCCGGAGCGCCATCCTCTGCCGAGCGCCTTCGACCTCGCCCCGGCCGCTGAAACACGGAAAGCCGAGGATTTCAGGGCCTTCTGCTCCGGAGATTCCGGTTACCACACAGCAGCAGCGGCAGTAATTGAGGGCCTTGTGAGAATACCATCAATAGGCAGCATCCATCCTTAATGACTGACACCACCCAGGCCATCAGGCCATTCCCTTTTCTCATTACTACCATAAAGAAGGAGGTGCAAGAGCCTGAAGACACACAGTCAATGTTTTAGGAACAGTTTCTCCACCCCCCCCCCCCACCGTGCCGTCAAATTTTTGAATGGTCCATAAACCCACTACCTCACCACTTTGCTCTCTCTTCACACTATTTATCTATCCGAATGTTTATTTATTTCAAGATTCAGTATTCAATATCATTTCCAGTACACAAGTGTAAAGGAGAACAAAATAATTGTTACTCAGGGACTGATGCAGCACAAAAAACCCCCCACTAAGATAAAGAACACATTGATAAAACAACACAATAAATATAAATACATACAGTGCTTCTGTTGTATACATAGATTGATTATCTGTACATAAAGTAATGCGAGGCACAGCAGTATCTGTACACAAGGTGACTCTGACAGGAAATGATCGAGTGGTGGTGGTGCTGGGTTAATGGGTGGAGCTGTTCTTCAGCCTTACTGCTCGGAGAAAGTAACTGTTTTTGAGTCTGGTGGTCCTGACATGGATTCCATGTGGCCCTTGTCCCGGATGGGAGTGGGTCAAACAGTCCTTGAGCAGGGTGGGTGGGATCCTTCATGATATTACTGGACCCTTCCCGGCATCTTTCTGTGTATTTGTTTTTGATGGTGGATAGGCCATTACCAGTAATACTTTGGGCAGTTTTGACGACCCATTGTAGAGCACTCCTGTCCGGTCCGGTGCACTTTCTGTACCGTGCAGTGCTGTACTCAGCTGCGCACCCGTAGGAAGTTGCGAGTATGGATGTGCGTGGCCCAGCTCTCTTCAGCCTCCTCAGAAAGCAGAGCTTTTCTGATTGTAGGACGTGTTCTGTGACCATGAGAGGTTGTGCGAGATGTGCGCTCCCACGGGTTTGTAACTGCTCGCTGTGCCGCCAAGGTAAAGAGGAGTGTGAGTGGTGCTTGCGCCCCTGAAGTTGACGACCATCCCCTTTATCTTGTTGATGTTGAAGAAGAGGTTATTTGCCTGGCATCAGGCCACGAGCTCTTCCACATCCTCTTTGTAGGTAGTCTCATCATTCTCACTGTAACTTGTGTTTTTTTTGTTTTGCATTGTACTGCTGCAAACTGACATATGTCATTGATAATAATCCTGATTCTGACCTAATTAATGTAGGGTTTTTGTTTTATTTCCCTCTTTCCTCTCCTCCCCTCCATTCCCTACCCAACTGTTTCTCCTTGGCTTCCCACTCTCACGTCTCAGATAAACCAGAAGCTGAAGGATGTTTCTGAACACTTACATCAGCTGAGGCAGCAGCCTGGTGTGGACAATCCAACCAACCAAGGGGTAGGTGGTCACGTAAGAAATGGCTGATTTATGACACCAGACGTTTTTGGACTTTCAAACTTAGAGTTATAAACCAGGGGTTCCTAACCTTTGTTATGTCATGGACTCTTACCATTAACTGAGGGGTCCATGGACCCCAGATTGGGAATCCCTGCTTAGAACCATTGGAGATGTTTTTCAGGATACTCTCTGCCTTGGTTTAATCCCTCCTCCTAATTCCTGCTTTGTCTCCTCTATCCCAAGGATTTTTTGACATAGTGACTCTTCTTATTTGGTGCCGAGTGGGAAAAGAGTCCACATTTCAATGGAGGGTGACCCAGGTCACCATAGCGAGGTGGTCTAATTGAGGCTTGAACTTGCCTCTACAAAGGAGAAAGTGAAGGCTTTGGAGAAAAGGGGATGAGGGTAAATGAAGAATTGCCGTTTTCATTCCAAAGCTTTAAAGAGGTTTTGGGGTCAAGACCATAGGATGAAGATTTCAGATGTTTGCAGACTGTACTATACTTGACACATAGCAGGGTAATGAACATTGCAACAGTATTCCAATCGTGACCTCACCATCATCTTGTACAACTGCGACATAACATCCCAACCTCTATACTCGGTGCCCTGAATAATGAAAGCCAGCATGCCAAAAGTCTTCTATGTAAATGTAGGAATGACTGGAACTTGAGGGAAAAGAAAACAACATGATAGCAGTAGTGGGAAGAGATTCTGTTTCTGTGTTTGAAGTTGACACTGTTCCAACAAAGTGTTTCTTCTGTAACAAGACTAGGAGGTGTTTCCATAAGAAAAGAAAAGGGATTTTTTAAAAATCTGCTCTGGACCCATTGGTTCTATCAGGCTGGCAAAAGTTACCCTGCATTTATAAGATTAAAAAAAGCATAGATAGAATAGATGTCTGGCATCTTTTACCCCGATGTTGAAATTTCCAATACTAGAGGGCATGCATTTAAGATGAGGGGGTAATTTCAAAGGACATGTGCAGGGCAAGTTCTTTTTTTCCCCAGAGTGATGGATGCCTGGAATGCACTGTCAAGGGTGATGGTAGAGGTAAGTATGATAGAGGCAATTAAGAGGCTCTTAGAAAGGTGCAACAATGTGCAGATAAGGGAGGGATATGGACATTGTGTAGGAAGACAGGTCTAGTTTAGTGAGACATATACGTTCTAGTTAGTTCAACGCAACGTTGTGTGTTAAAGGGTTCCTGTGCTGTACTTTTCTATGCTCTATTTCACTTGCCGCATACAATGTCTGGGCTATTCAGGGTGATTTACATGCATTACTTGTATAGCAAGGGAATAGTCAGAACTTTGTATTTTCCATCATCCTGTTCAGCAGCAAGTTACTGAGGAAGGAGAAACTGTGAACTTTCTTATCCCAGTCTGAAAAGTAGAAGTAGACTGCATGGTGAATTTAGGCAGCACGAGTTGTTCCCCAAGTAGGAATGGGAACAGAGTTGGTGGAGATTCTGATGAGCTCTCTGCTCCTTGTCCCTTTGTGTTATGGGGATTCAACCTCAACAATTCCTCCATCTTCCACATAGCCAGCTTTTTTACACTTGTGCAGAGTGAAGTTCACTACAACTGGTGTGAGTCTTGTGTTTCTTTTGCCAAGTCTCTTGCTGTGTCCATTCATTGAAGTGTAGCTGTCTGACTCAGTTTGACAGCAGAGGTGCCTTGACTCATGGCTTATTTGGATCAGGGGCTTGGAAGTGATGTTCTGCTGAGCACCATCAAGTTCCCTTTTGACCAGCCTTGTAGTCAATACTGGTTTTGCGCACGATGCGTGTGAGTGACTTGGTGAGAACGTTGTGCTCGGTTGACTTGGATATTAATGTTTCACCACAGATTTTATCTTTAAAAGAGAAAGAAAGCCCTAGGCTTAGTGAACTTATTTCAATGAAATACTTTACTCACAGAAAGTTGAGCATGAGATTTAGGAAAATGAGAAAAAGTAGCATGAGTCACCAATTTGCCCCTGAGTCTGTTCTGTCATTCAACAAGATTGCGCTGTTCACCTTGATCTTCGAGTCCCTTAACATGCATTTATTTTCCATCTTGGCTCAATTATAATCCATGACTCTGGCCTCACAGAATTCTATCAATTCACAATCCTCGGAAGAAATTCCTCCTCGTCTCCATTTTAAACGGATGGATTCATTGTTCTATATTTTCCCCATAAGGGATGCCTGTTCTGAACAGCAGCCTTTTCAAGTCCCATCACAATCTTGCAAGTTGTAATACAATCATGACTTATTCTTCAAAACTCCAGTGAGTGCAGAGCCAACCTGCTCAACCCTTGAGATTACCCATTTATCCCAAGACTCAACCTCGTGAATCTCCTTCAGTGTAACCAGTTTCAAAGCTTAATGTTGTACTCCCAGGTGTGATCTCATCAGCACCTAATACAGCTGCAGCAAGACTTCCTGACTTTTTATTATGCATTTTGTATGTTATTTTTTTAAAAATGTGGCTGAATGCAAAAGGCTTTCTGAAACATAAAAAATTAAATTTTCTTTTAATATTGCCTTGTTGTTCAAGACATTTTGTCATTTTCTAATTTAATTCCCCTGAACGATAACTGTTCTCCCATTTGGCTTGTGATGTCCTTAGTATTTCATCTAATGTTTACACTTACAACTTTGTAACTTTGGGAGGATTTGACGAGCTCGTTTTCTCTCAGCGGTGAGCAGTGAGATGACATGAGACATAATTTAATTTAGACAACATTTGCTAGTCAGATTCAGATTCATATTTACTTCTCACATGTGCATCGAAGTATACAGTGAAATGTGTCATTTGTGTTAACGACCAACGCATCCAAGGATGTGCTGGGGGCAGCCCACGAGTATCACAACACATTCCAGTGCCAATATAGCATGCCCACAATACTTGGCAGAATGACACCGGCAAGGGAGGAAACTACGGTGGCAAGCCCTGCGACGTGGAGTGATTCTGCGCATTCACCCCTGGAAGGAAGCCTTTTGCAGTTGTCATCACCTGGTTCATGGGCTGTTTGGAGGTGTCCTAGTGAAAAGTCACCGTTGTCTTGTAGTCCCTTACCTGTGGCGGTTCAACATGAACCTTGACCTCAGTCTGGAAAAGAGGCCACAAATTTCCTCCAGCAAAGTTACGCTCCAGCCTTTTTCCAGTTAACTTTCCCAATTTAAGAACGTAGTACATACACTGAGTGGCCACTTTATTAGGCATGGGAGTGGAACCAGTGTGGTCTTCTGCTGTAGCCCATCCACTGAAGGTTCGACATGTTGTGCATTCAGTGATGCTCTTCTGCACACCACTGTTGTAACGCGTGGTTATTTGAGTTACTGTCGCCTGTCTGTCAGCTTGAACCAGTCTGGCCATTCTCCTCTTTTCTCTCATTAACACCCACCGAACTGCCATTCATTGGATTTTTTTTTGTTTTTCTCACCACTCTCTGTAAACTCTAGTGGCTGCTGTGTGTGAAAATCCTGGGAGATCAGCAATTTCTGAGATACTCAAACCAGCCCATTTGGCACAGACAATCATTCTACGGTGAAAGTCACTTAAAATCACATTTATACCCCATTCTGATGTTTGATCTGAACAACAACTGGGTCCTCTTGACCGTGTCTACATGCTTTTATGCATCGAGTTACTGCCACGTGATTGGTGTACCTAATAAAGTGGCCACTGAGTGTAGAACATAGAACATTACAACACAGTACAGGCCCTTCAGCCCATCATGCTGCACTGACCTTTCAAGATCATTCTAGCCCTTTCCTCCTACATGGCCTTTCATTTTCCATCATTCATGTGTCTATCTCAGAGTTTCTTAAATGCCCCTAATGTATCTGTCTCTACCACCACTATGTGTAAGTAAAACCACATCTCCTTCTGATATCCTCCCAATACATTCCTCTAATCACCTCAAAATTATGCCCCTTTGTATTAGCCTGGGAAAAATCTCTAGAAATCCACTGTCTGTTATCATCTTGTACATGATAACTTACTGATAACTTCCAGACCTTGCAAACCAAACCACCCCCACCAATCTCCCCGGAGCCCAAATATCTGCCACTGGTCCGTCTTCATTTGTTGAGCCAATGAGACAGAGCCGTTTTTTTGGTTTTCTTTGTAGTCTTTGTTGCAAGATTGTGAGATGGAATGGCATTGCCCAGTGGAATATGAGATCTGAGGATCTAAATATGCTGAATATCTATATTTCTTTGCACTGGAAGTTGCCCACCTCTCAGGTGTCAGGCATTGATCGTTCAATGTGTAATGATGTCCTTAATTAAGGACCATATCCAATGGGTCTTCTAGTAACTGACAACGTCTAGTTTGGAACTCCAGGAGAGGGGAAGTGAGGGGTAAGAAAATTCTCTTCCTCTTAGACACACCTCTTTATTCTGCTTCCCACTTCCTTGTGGCATGAAGTTCTGATTTCTAATCTCTCCCAAGCTAAAGATGTTTCTCTTGAAATCCCAATTTGATTCAGCAATACTTAGAACTTGGCTTATATTTGTCACATAAGTAGAAACTTTTCTTTCATCTCTTGGGTGCCTCCCTTCTAGCAGATCATCCCCTTGCCTTTTTGTTACTCATACAACCGCTCAATGTCATCCTTGCCTGTCTGTCATGTACTTCAACAAAAACCTCTGCACTCCTTTCCATAACATTGGGATTGGAGTTATGTGCCTTTCTCCAAAAACAAGATCGAATCATAGAACATAAAACATTACAGTACAGTACAGGCCCTTTGGCCCATGATATTTTTAACCTACTCTATGACCAATTTACCGTTCCCTCCTACAAATCATGCTCAGATACTAGTGTGAAATAACTTTGCTTTTGATTTCTGAAATGCCCTAGTTGTTTACCAGCTCTTTTTTTTGGCATTCACTTGTTGACTGTCTAGGCATTAGCATTGGCAAGCCAGTCATTCGCTGTTTGTTCCTAATTATCCCCAGAGATACTTTCTGGGCCATGCTGGGGAGTTGATAGGTTGAGAAGTTGGTTTCTTTCTATCAAGTGCATTCCTGGCAAAGATGGGCAGTAACAACAGTCTGCTAGATTCATGGTTACTAAGACCAACGTTTTTCAAAAATTCTGCATCTTATCACTTCAAATTAATTCCCTCTTTGTTATGAAGGGATTCAAGCTCAGAGCTCCATGCCAGTAATCTTGTAATCTCTGGGGAGGTCAAAGTCCAGTGTTTGTGGGCCAGAGTTTGTTGGCTGGAGCCTGAGGCCTGTCCTGGGGTTAAAGCACTGTGTATGTGCCATACTCCCATGGCTGTGCCTGGGTGGGAGGGAGGAATGGGGCTTGTTTTTGTTGTTGGTTGTGTTCTGTTTTGTTCTGCCGAGCATTGTGGGCTTGCTAATGTGGCACCGGACTGTGTGCAGACACCTACAGCCCCCAGCACATCCTCGGGTAATGCAAAGGACACATTTCATTGTATGTTTTGATGTACGTATGATAAATAAACTTGAACCTTGAATCTTGAATTCTTTACCAGTAACATTACTAGCAATGCTCACTTTGTTCATCACTAACTTTAACTTCTTGAGCTGTAAAATTAGTTGATTTTACGCGAGTTATGTGGCATAGAGGAATGGGATTCATGTGCATTGAAATCTGAACCTTCTGTGTTTTAAAGCTCCGGATCTTTCAGAATATTTAATGTGTATTTATTATTTCCTGTAGTAATACCTGCTTGACATCTAATGCACTTTTAATGTTAAGGAACTCATTTGCTTCTCCTTTTTCTCCCTCCCTCCTTCCCACCCTCCTTTGATTCTCTCTGCCCTTCCCATTACACACTGTCCACAACAGTGTCCCACCAAGTGGTATTGGAAGCTAGTTCCTGTAAGTCCACCTCTCAACTTTTTCTGCATCTTAACTCCTGAACCACCCACCCCACCGCATCCTAATTCTTGTCCCTTTTTATAAGTTTTTTTTAAAGGAAGGAGCCAACTTTGAATTTTGTCGAGATGATGTAAAGTTGCTAAATGTCTATATGTGTCGATCTTTATCCTTTTTTTTATTTAATGGCCCTTTGGGGGATGGGAAGACTGCATGTTGAGACTCTTGAACGCAAAGGAACTAGGGATTGTTTGTACCAGTTTTAAAAATAAATGAGAACTTAAATTTTGTATAGAGTGGGATTTGGTCAATTTTGCTTGATGCAAGTTACTTTTGAAGGATGGTTGACTTGCGTGGGACATGTCTACATTGATAAGATTAAAACACAGAGATTCTACAGATGCTTAAAATTCCCGAGTAACACACACAAAATGCTGGAGGAACACAGGAACTCAGCAAGTCTGGCAGTATCTGTAGAAAGAAATAAACAGTTGACATTTTGGGCCGAGACCCTTTGTCAGGACTTTGGGGGATGGGGGAAGGGGCTAGAAACCATAATAAGAAGGAGTATAAGCTGACAGGTGAGAGGGTGAAGCCAGATGAGTTGGGGGGGGGTAAGGTAGGTGGGTAGAGGAGGGAGAAAAGAATTAAGAATCTGGGAGGTGATAGGTGGAAAAGATAAAGGGCTGAAGAAGAAGGAATCTGATAGCAGGAGAGTGGACTATGGGAGAAAAGGGAGGAGGAAGGCACTAAAGGGAAGTGGTAGGCACATGAGGAATTTATTATTTCCCTTGGGCCATTTAGAAGGGGGCTGAGATTTAAGTGAACTGATAGGAGGGAAGTGACAAAGATATTGCATTCTGAGTACTGGGGTTATGGAGGCTGTTGCTCTGAAGGATGGTGGAGGCAGAAACATTGCCCGTATATAAGGCCATAAGACATAGGAGGAGGATTAGGCCACTTGGCCCATCAGGTCTGCTCCTTCATTCCGTCATGGCTGATTTATTATCCCCCTCAGGCCCATTCTTCCGCATTCTCCCTGTAACCTTTGACACCTTTGCTAATTAAGTAACTTTTCAACCTCCACTTTAAAATATACCCAATATAAAGGGTATTTGGGTGAACTCTTGACGAAGCTATTTCTTCCGGGGTGTGGACTGAGGTCAGGGAGGAGGGAATAACCTGCTTCATTTTTTTTCCATTGGCCCAGACATGATGGATTTTGTCTCCTATGATTCCATCACTAAGGAAAGTAGAGGAATGGGTTAATTTTGGTTCATGTGTGTTGAACTCTAAATCAAATTTCTATGATTCCATCATTCTATGAGACAAAAATCTCCTGTTAAATCTTCATGAGGTTTGTGGTAGAGAGTTAATGGGGAAAAATATGTTGGAATGTTCTTTCCTTCCCTCCAAATGTACTCCCCCCCCCAAAAAAAAATGCAGCCAACCATTAAGTGGATGTGTTGATCAAATTTTGCTCAGCCAGAAAGGAACCACCTTGAAGTGACCCAGAATACCTTCAGTGGGTGGAAGTCACGCTGAGACAAGCAAGATGTGTGTATGTAATGGAGCTTGTAAAGTGGTTCCACTTGTTCAGCCTAGCAGGAAGGCTTGGTTTGTGCTTCAACCCCTGGGTCGGATAGCTGTTCCTCTCTGTGGAGCTGGTTCTTCAGCTTACAGTTCACTTGAAGTGCCTTCAGTACATTGGCAGAGGAAACCTAAAACAACAAAAAAAAAGGAAATGAGGTCATCTCTTGCCTCAAGGTTTAACTTGGTGAAGCCAACAAACCAAAACTTAATGTTGCCAATTATCTCAGTCACTAGACCAATAATATCACGATGCAAACCTGTAGAGAAGGGAAGCAGGACACAAGACATAGGAACGGTGTAATGGGCATTTGGTGACGATGATTAGATCACCCCTCAGTCTCCTGTGCTCCCATGCATAAAGTCCTTCCCTGCTGAACATAACTCAGCCCTTTGGGTCCCAGAAATGTCCTCTGAACTGTTTCCAGCTTCATGGTGTTTTTCCGATAGCATTCTGACCAAACCTGAGTGCAGCACTCCAAATCAATCTCACCTACATCTTGTATGTAGTGTTAGGGGATCCTAAACAGGTGCAATATGGAAAGGAAGCCCCTTGGCCTACTGAGCTCACATCAGCTATCAAGCTCCCTTTTAACACTAATGACAGAGTGGAGGGTGAGAGACTCACTGAGACTACTTTTGGGAGCTTGCTTTCAGGGTTTAAGTTACACAGAAAATGTACTCGTGCAGAGGCCTCAGGTTTTTATGTTAAACAGGAATATGTAAATGTGAACGCGTATTGGGTGTATTATCGGAGACCTATGCCATGAAATTTGTTGTGTGGCAGCAGCATAGTGCAAAGCCAAAAAGTTCAAAGTAAGTGTATTATCAAAGTACACGTATATCACCATTCACAACCCTGAGGTTCATTTTCTTGTGGGCATACTCAATAAATCCATAACAGAATGAGTGAAAGACTGCACCAATTTGGTGCAACACAAATAAATACTGAAAAAGAGGACTACTGAGGTAGTGTTCATGAAATCTGATTGTGGAGAAGAGTCTGTTTCTAAATTAAGTGGGACTTAAGTGGAGCAGCCCAGGGTGGATGGACACTTAGGAAGTATAATAATAAAATTTTATTGTTTCTCTGCATCAAACTTTATTGCTTTTGCCTCCTACTTAAAGTAACAGGATAGCATCCCAGAGCAAGAACAAGAAACTTGAACTGCACTGTAATTTTGCGTACCTATTACTGCAGCATAAAATTACACCTGTCACATTTGTGTCATCCAATCGGACAGCCAATTTAAAACTGGTCATCTATTTATGGGCGTTGAGCGGAGTTGGCAATCCCAGAATCCTTTGCTTCAAGAGTGAATGTTAACGATACTTTATTTCCTTGTTAGGATTTGAATATATTTTAAAGTTGTTTGGCGTGTCTCTTAGACCATTCCATTGGGCGTGCCTTGATCTGAACCTGTCAAAATGAATTTATCATCAAAGTACATATACATCACCATGAGATTCATTTTCTTGCAGGCATTTACAGGAAAATAAAGAAATACAATAGAATTTATGAAGAATTATGCACAAAGGCAGGCTAACAACCAATGTGCAAAAGAAGACACATTATGCAAATAATAAAAATAAATATATAATACTAAGACATGAGTTGAAGTCTTGAGCTTAGAGTCAAAGGAAGACAAATCATGCAAACAATAATACTAAAGAAGTAAATAAATAATACTGAGAATGTGAGCTTTAGAGTCCTGAAAGTCAGTTCAGTGTTGAAGTGAGAAGCTATCCATGATATTTCAGGAGCCTGATGGTTGTTGGGTGATAACTGCTCCTGAACCTGGTGGTGTGCGGCCTAAGGCCTTGATGCTTCCTGCCTAATGGCAGTAGCTTGGCCTGGATAATAGGACTCCTTGACGATGGATGTTGCTTTCTTCTTGCAGCACGTTTTATAAACTTTTGATTTGCTTGTACCTTGTCTGGAAAGGGCTTAGGGATTCAGGAGCTTTTATCCCAGTGAGCAGAGTGGGAAGACCAAGCTGGGGACTGAATTCAATAGAAGAACATTCTCTTCTGGCCACTGCACTGTTTGTAATTGCAAAAGGAGATTAAAACCTGTCCAAATAAACAAAGAAATCTTGTCATGCAGTATTTGCTGGTTTGAGTTGTCTCATTGTTGGGGGGTGGGGGGAGGAATTATCGATGTTTCAGGACTCAGATGTCCAATGTGCACACAGGCCCGATTCCCATTCAAGATGCAAATGTGTTCTGTTTGTAAAACATGGCAGGGCATTGAAATAGTCAGCTGAGCTGGAGATGAGGACAGTGGTAGAACATCTATGTTTAGGAATCTTAAGCTCACCGCATCAGGTAAAATACCTGATGAGCACAATGTCCACACTGTCATTTTAGAATACAAAAAAAAGTTTCCAACTGAATCATGAAAGATGTCAAGTGACCTGCGATGGAAATCTGGAGATTAGAAATGGAAAATGCTGGAAATACTTATGAGGCCATGAATCCAACTAAACCTTTGTCAGGAGGGTGCGATGTGTGAATCAAATCTGAGGCCTATGGTCAACCATCTCATGTTCTCAAAGCCACATGTTTCTCAGGGTCATCCCTATCAGCACTGGAGCTGGGGTAAGTGAAAGACAGCAGAGGGAGTATTTAAAATAAAATTCTAATGGCAACAAATAACAGCTTCAATATAAAAATCAAAGTACATGCATAGTATGTCACCATATTCAACCTATAGACTCATTTTCTTGCAGGCATTTGCAGAAAAATAAAGAAATATGATATAATTTGTGAAAAACTATACATAACAGCAGATTGATAAACAACCAGCATGTAAAAAAAAAGTGCAAATAAAATAAATAGTACTGAGAACTTGAGTTGTAGAGTCCTTGAAAGTGAGTCTGTAGGTTGTTGAATCAGTTCAGTGTCGAGGTGAGTGAAGTTACTTAGGCCAGTTCAAAAGCCTGATGGTGGTAGGGTAATAACTGTTCACGAAAAAGATAAAAACAAAGGGAGATTAATATAATTAATATCAGACTTTAATGTCCAGCTGACCTCCCAATTCCTCAACACCCCCGTCTTATTGAAGACTTGCCTACAATCCCACAAGCTTAGTCATACTTCAGGGGAGGAAAGCTACTTAATGAGCATGTTATTCCTCCGTAAGTCCAGAGACTGTGATGCCAGGTGACTTGGGCAGAGTCTGATTGGTTTCTACTGTTGCCCTGACGGCAGGAGCAGATGGCAGCCGCTGATCTCCGCACCCCTGGGTCAAGGAGCTCTGACTCGGTCTGGCTTGCTCTTCTTCCATTGTACATGATGATGGATGCTTGGGAGCACAAGGGCAGGATCAGGAACATCTGAAACCCCCAGTCAAACACGTTCCCCAGCTGCAGAATTAGAAGATTTTGAAAGATTCCGGAAAGCTACCGATGTGCGAAATCATATGAGAGAGAAAGATGGGTGGTATTTTTGTTGGGTGCATTGCTATGATAAAGAAAATGGCCGCACTTGTCCTCTTCTGAGTAGGGTCAACCCATAGGGGTAATGAATTGGATGTTGCTGGGTGCAATTTGAGAAGAGGTTGGTGAGAGCCCTGGATGTCAACACAACTAATGGACTGCACTAAGAGACACCAGTCTGTTCCTCACTTGTCTCGCCCTGTTTAGCCAAGCACAGACTGCATGCTGGTCACCTGACAGATCTCGGTTCTTTTCTCTTGTGGCTGAGTCTAGTAAAATGCATTTATGCTTCTTTTTTTGCCATTTGCATTCAGCATGCCATCGCTTTTTGTTTGAAGGAGTCTGAGAAAAAGCCTCCTATGGTAACGTATCTCATTAGTTCAATCGATCTGTCTTTAATTTTCTTTCTTTGTGTTGAGGTGGGTGGTTGCAGGGAGGGTGTTGATGCAGGATGGGTGTCAATGAGACTGCATTATTCCTCAAACAACTGGCCCAAGTTGGCTCAACGTCAATCCAAAGAGCCCACCTTCCATGCTTAGAAACACAAGGCAAGTTGGTGAGAAATTTTACTACTGGGAAATAACTGGCCAATGACCCAGAAACATCACTGCCGAGCTTTCTGTTTCTGGAAGTACTTATCTGCAACCGGTCTTTGTGACTTTTTTGGAGAGAGAATCATAATCAGAAATGGGTTTATTATCACTTACATACATGTTGTGACATATTTTGTTTTGTGGCAGCAGTAGAGATCAATAGATAAAATATGCTATAACATAGTAAGATATATATGTATATCTTATTTAAAATATATAAATATTCATATATTTATATATAATTGTATATAAAGTATTCATAAACTTTCCTCCATGCACCTTAAAAGGATGCCCTTTGGTATTAGCCATTTCCACCCTGGGGAAAAATGTGCTAGCTATCCACTCCACATATGCCGGGGCTCGGTGGTAACATAGCAGTTAGTGCAACGCAATTACAGCTTGTGACATTGGAATTTGGAGTTCAATTCCAGCGTCCTCTGTAAGAAGTTTGTATGTTCTTCCCGTGAGGTTTTCCTCCGGGTGTTCCCATCCACGGTCCAAAGGCCTACCAGTTGGTAGGTTAATTGGACATTGTAAATGTTTCTGTGATTAGGTTGGGGTTAAAAATAGGTGGGTTGCTGGGCGGTCTTGCGCGTTGGGCCAGAAGGGTCTGTCCCACCCTGTGTCCTTATCCTCCTCAATCAACTAACCTCTCATCCTTTTTCACTCCCATGAAAAAATCTCTAGGTGACTCCTGGTTGGGCAAGGGAAGCCCAGACGTTCGGGTGGATGGTATCAGGAAGTCTGACAGAGCTCATTGTCTGATTTATAGCCCGGGTTCATGCACCATAACTGTTTTGTGTTGAGACTGCAGATCACCTCCTGATGGCAATGAAACCTCAGCCCCTCGAGGCTGTGTTGGAAATACATTTACGGGGCTTAGTTCTTGAACTAAATGTAAAATCATACAAATTTGGGAAAAAGCCTGAAGGAATACTTGGCTTGGTGGTGTAATGGGATAATACAATGCAAACGTTTCCTCTCCAGGGCCGGACTAATGCTTTAAAGCTCCCCTTATCTTCCTTGTACTTCGTGTGAAAACAAAATTGTGCCAACTGCAAATTCGTGAGTAGGCAGTAGAACAGTACAGCACAGTACAGGCCCTTTGGCCCACAATGTTGAGTCGGCCTTTAATCTTCTGTAAGATCAATCTAACCCTTTCCTTCCTCATAGCCCTCCATTTTTCTGTCCTCCTGTGTCTATCCTAAATGCTCCTATTATGCCTGCCTCTTCTACCATCCCTGGCAGTGTGTTCCATTCACCCACCACTCTCTGTCTTAAAAAATAACTTACTCTGACATTTCCCCCCCCCCAGTACTTTCCTTCAATCACCTCAAAACGTTGCCACTGTGTGTTAACTATTTCCACCCTGGGAAAAGGGCACTGACTGTCCACTTGCTTTATGCCTCTTATTTTAGACACCTCTCAAACACCTCTCATCCTCCTTGTCTACAAAGAGAAAAAACCCTAGTTTGCTCAACCTAGCCTCTTTAAGACATGTTCTCTAATCCAGGCAGCATCTGGTAAATCTCTTCTGCACCATCTCTTAAAGCTTCCAAATCCTCCTATAATGAGTCAAGCAATAAAATGTGGCAATAAAAATTTTCTCGAAGCTAATGTAAGTTAAGACTTTGCATGTAGCCTCTTACTGGAGTGCACAATGACAGTACAATCGCATCTGCGGTCAGCAGGTTGGTTTATTATTGTCACTTGTACCGAGATACAGTTTTGCATGCCATCCAGACAGACGATCTCAAAACTTGAGTACATTGAGAGTGTACAAAGGTAAAACAACTGTAGAATGTGTAGATAGAGTTACAGACGAAATGCAGTGCAGACAGACAAGCGTCTTGATCAAATAATAGATCGTGATGTCAAGAGTTCATCTTCAATGTACAAGAGGTCCGTTCAAGGTTGGGGTTAAGGCAGCCATTGGAAGCTGAGTGAAGGTTATCTGTTGAATGCGTTGTGGTGTAAAGCCTCGTTCCATCTACTTGAATGCATAATCCTCCCAAATGAAGTCCTCATGGAGTGTTTGCAGGAAGTGTTGTCTTTCAGATTAATTAATTTATCACATGTACGTCAAAACATGCAGTGAAATGCATCATTTGTTTTAACAACCAACACAACCGAAGGATGTGTTGGGGGCAGCCCACAAGTGTCACCACACATTCCAGAGCCAACACAGCATTGCCCACAATGTTCAGCAGAGCAATACTAGCAGCAACTATATTAAAAACCATTTCCCACTCACCAGCTCACACACAGACAGGCCTCTCACTCCCTCCAATCAATAGTTCTTTGCTTGGAGCCCATCAGCTTAGATAGGAACTGCTTAGATAGATTTTGCACCTACAGACAAGCCTGACCACCTCCTAACAGAAGCCGGCTTTGAAGCAGCCAAAAAGACTGCTGTTGAAACACTGAGTGAAATGCTGCAGAATTGTAAAAATATATGTCTTCGTTTAATATTGGTCTCTTTAACTTAAATTAGTGAACAATTGTTCATTCTTTCAAGGTAACCTTGAGACACTAAGTGTTACACTGCACCATTCAACTCCCACCACCCCTTGCCAATGACTCTCCCTCAGCCAAAGTCGCCTCGAGCAGATTAATTTACTCTTTGCCCACTTGTGGGATATTGCTCTGTGCAAGTTTTTACTGCAGCTTTGCTATTACCATAGCAACAACATTTCAAAGCTGCCTTATTGGCAGAAAAGTGTTTTGGAATGTGTAGAAGTCATACAAGTATGAATTGAGTGTACAAGTTTGTGTACACAACATGCCCAGTGAAGTTCCAGCAGGTGTAACAGACAAAACTGCTGAGGGGGCATTGCGGGAGGCTCCATTTTCCCTTCTTTCCCAGGCCATTGATGTAAATTAAGACCTTGCACGAGACTCTGTAATTTTACAGGGGTTGCACGGTGACACTATGACTGAAACTCAACGCCTCTGCAGTCAGTGTGGTTGTAGGGGTACTCTGGTGGTTATGGAGTTTCTCGGTGAATTCAATTCTCTCAAGTCGTCACTGTGGTGGATAACATCAGTCATTTAAGTGAACACGCAGAATGAAATGCATCAGGGAAAATGGTACCTGCAACACAAGAGGCAACTGACCAGGCATTCTTCCAAACCAAACCAAAATCAGGTTTATTATCACTGACATAGACTATGTCATGAAGTTTGTTGCTTTGTGGCAGCAGATCAGTGCAATACATAAAATACGCTATAAGTTGTAATAAAAATGCATATAAAAATAAGTACTGCAAAAGAGGGCAAATATGGTGAGGTAGTGTTCCTGGGTTCATGGACCGTTCACTGATTTGATGACAGAAGGAAAGAAGCTGTTCCTAAAACATTGAGCGTGTGTCTTTGGGCTCTAGTAGCTCCACTCTGATGTTCGCGATGAGAAGAGGGCATGTCCTGGGTGCCCAGTTTATCCTCTTACAATGTCTGTTAGAACATTTGTAAAGGAGTGCCTTTCAACTGTATTTTATGAAGGAATAATGCAGTCCTGTGTGGAATGGGGTTTTACTTTTTCACATCACATATAAATCCGTTTTTGATTTTGTTTCTGTGCTCCATGCTGTACCTTTTAGGCTTGCAGTGTGACCATGAGTGTCCTTTTCCATCTCAATGCATGCACCGTTCAATTCATCACATCAGGATTTAGCATGGGAGTTCCTTTTGGTCGTTTCCACTGGAATGCTGTAACTACTGTCTTGCGGTGTTATTGACCCACTCTGTTGTTCCTCCTTTTAAGTAGAAACAATGAGCATTGTATTGAATTAATGTTTTAAGTTGTTGAACTGTGCAAGGTTTGAAACAGCCAACCCACTGGTATTGAATTTTGCAGAGAGGTGTTTGCCTCCCCTGTTCCGAGCCATTTATACAGGAGGCTCATTTGGACTCCAATATTCATTTCTTTCTAATCTGTGCAAGTGCTCAGTTTGAATAGAGAGCTAATTCTCATCCCCAAAACCTCTGTTTTTAATTGGCTACAAGCAACTTTCGTAGTCCTATCTCTGTCATGTTCATTACAATTTGCTCGAATTGAGACTGGTGTTAACTTTAACCACGTTTAGTCTGTGAGAGCTTAATGGGAATTTAAATTGGTTTATGATTGTGACGTACTGAGGTGCAGGGGAAGACTGTCTGGTATGCAAATTATTTGATTACAACAGTGCATTGAGGTGGTGCAAGGGTAAAGGAATCACAGAATGCAGAATAAAGTGTTACAGTCAGAGCAGCATACAATTTAGTGTTTTCCAAAGTCAGGAAATAGCCATAAAACTTGTTGATTAGAGTGTTAAAAGAACAAAAAATGAACAAGAGAGCTGAGAGAACATTGATAAGACAGAGAAAAAACAGTTATGGTTGTCTCATACTCGGACTAGAGATAACAAAATTCCAGTGATAACAATTAATCCTTAAAATATCCTGATTCACGTGATGTGGCAACTGCTACTGAAAATGAAAGTCTCTAGAAAAATACAGAAGCAAGTGTATAAAATACTGGAATATCCGCTGAGCAATTACATGTATATAGGTGATTATATAAAAATACAAGCAAACATAGGAAAGTTAAACTACAAGTAAAATATCAATTTTACACACCAATCCAACATTAGTAAGTGGATTTCTGCCCAGTATTTCCAGCATTTTCTGTTTTCTTAGATGGACACATTTCTGTGGAACCGTGGGCAATCTTTCTGAGCAAATGTGACCAACAAAAGTTTAACCCATTTCTGTTTTCTCTCAATTAAAAGTCCACTACTACCCTCTCACGCACATCTATGGGAATATCCAATAGCTAATAATTAATAATTAAATTTGATATATTCGTTATTCTGAAGGCAAATAGAATTAAGTCTAAAAAGATGGTCCGTACAGTTTTCAAATTGAGAAACCCTATCAATCCCATAAGGCATTGGAGCAGAATTAGGCTATTCGGCCCATCGAGTCTTCTCTACCATTCCATCATGGCTGATGATTATCCCTCTCAACTCTATTCTCCTGCCTCCTCCCCAAGACCTTTGACACCTTTACTAATCAAGAACCAATCAACAAAGGCTGACAAAAAACCAATGTGCAAAATAAGGGAAACTGTGCAAGTACAAAAATAAACAAATAATAATAATAAATAAATAGGCCAGGACAGGCAGCTGTGGAAAGGTTCAGAACTGCCTGTACTATCACCTTTTCTGTTTTAAGTATCGATTTCCTTTTTTATTCTTCTGAGGCCTGCCCTTCGTCTTTATTTGTAATTGATATACTGACTCGACCAAATGGGTCAAAATATTTGTCTGAACAAAAAAAAAAGCCATAGCAATGCAAATCAAAGCATGCTGAAACAAATTACAGACATTCAAAGACAGAACAGATTCTGCCGGTGCTGGAAATCTTGAGCGACACACACACACACACACACACACACACACACACACACACACAATGGTGGAGGAACTCAGCTGGTCAGACATTATCTATGGAGTGGACTAAATGGTCGGTGTTTTTTTCTGAGACCCTTCTTCAGGACTCTCGGCCCAAAACATCCTGTTTATTTCCCTCAATAGATGCTGTCTGATCTACTTCACCATTTTATGTGTGTTCCTTGGAACAAATTATGATTGGTTTATTTCTTTAAATAGCCTGTTGGTAAGATCAGGCCTTCAAAGGTAGGTAACAACTGTTTTCTGAATGCACTTGTAGAAGAGACATTTATTGATTCCACTTTATCGAGCCCTAGCTTGTAGGCAGAACTATGATTCTGCAAACAATTCATAGTACAGCGAGCAAAGTCAATTTTCTCTGTTGATTGTCTTAAAAGAGCAAACAGAACATGCCCCACTGAAAATGGGTGAATTGGTCCAAGAGAATGCAGTGTGTGGCAGATAATGGTGATTCTGTGCGTAAAGTAAATATGCTTCAGTTTAGTCATTGAAGGTTGATTTACCTAGGCATCTCCTGGATGGTTGTTATGATGTAACGACATGAAACTGAGAACAAATCCCTCACCTTCTCGAACCAGAGCAAGACCAGAGGCTAAACACTCTGTTATCCTTGAGTTGGCTCTTTGAAAGGACACAGTTACTTTCTCTGGCAACTTGTTCCATATACAGCACCTTCTGCGTGAAGAAGTTGCCCCTTGGGTTCCTTTTAAAATTTCCCCCTCTCACCTTAAACCTCTGCCCTCTAATTTTTGATTTATTTTCTCTGGAGTTGGGGGTGGCGGGTGAAGACTGTCCCCCATTCCTGCTCCTTCCCTTGAGTATTAGTGAGATTTTTGGAACTTGTAATGTGAGTGGGCGCTTGAACTATTTTTCTGTGAAGTTAAGATAGTTGCTCACTAATCACTAAGACTTTTCTGGAAAAGCTGTAGGATTTTTTTTTTAAAAGTTTGGCTTTGGCATCTGAAGTACAAGATCTTTTATTTATTTATCTAACTATATTTATTTATTTAGTGATTCAGCTTGATAACAGGCCCTTCTAGCCCAATGAGCCCACGCCATCCAGTTACACTCTCTTTGGCCTTAACGTTCACTGTGAAAATCCTACCCCAGTTTGGCTTCCCAAAATTGAACTCATCCTACTCATCTGGACTGACAGCCATTTGCCACTTTTTGGCTCACTTGTCTGAGCAGGAACCCACTGGCTACACGCATTGAAAGTTCTGTTCTTGCCATTGCGCTCTTGCGCTATGTCGAAGGTATCCCACGGTTACCTACCTGTGTCTCACCTCCACTCTATAGACCTGCACAGTCAGAGAAGGACTGTCTCCTACCTCCTGTACATTGGGCTGCAAGCTCCAACTCTCCCTTGTGCATGTTGCTAGCCATCTCAGCATTTACTGCTTGGATTTTGAGGTCTGCTGAGGTAGGAAATTAAAACCCAGCCACCATTGCTCTGACTCTGACCCAATAACTGCTACATCCGTATCTGACATGGGTCCTCCTGCTCTAAGTTACGAGATTCAAGTTTGTTTATCACATGTACATCAAAACATACGGTGAAATGCATTGCTTGTGTTGACAACCAACCCACCCAAGGGTGTGCCAGGGGCAGCCCGCAAGTGTTGCCATGCATTTCTGGCGCCAATATCGCATGCCCTCAGTGACTCACTCACTCGCTCACTCTCTTAGCCCCAGCATTAGCCTCTGGCATCAGGCCTGAAGACATTAGGTTTCAACATCACCGGTGCACTCGTAATGATTTGCCGAATGGGCTTCAGCTAGCTGACTTCTGGTTTACCCCTCGACATTGATCCCAGGACACACTGATCACCAAACACTAGGCCTTGACAACTCCAGACTTGCCACTGATTGGACCCTGAACATTAGGCCTAATTCGCAAACCCAGAATCAAAACTTACTCCTTTGTGTATTCTTTTGAATAATCTTTTGGAGAGTGAAAATGGTGTGGTGGCATAGCATTTAGAGTAACGCTGTTATGATGCCAGTGATCGAGGTTCAATTCCTGCTGCTGTGTGTACGTTCTCCCCGTGCGTGTTTAGGCTTCCTCTGGGTGTTCGGTTTTCCTCTCGTATTCCAAGCACGTATGGTTTACTAGGTTAATTGGTCACGTGGTGTAATTGGGAGGTTCAGCTCATTGGGTCTGAAGGGCCTGTTACCATGGTGTATCTCTAAATAAAAATGAAATCACTGTCCATTACTTTCCGTTCACAGTTTTCCCCTCAGAATGCAGTGGTAAAAAACCACTTTATGTTCATGGATTCCCTGTGGTGTTGGTAATTCCAGAACATTGCTCTTTCATGGGGATTTTCAGGGTTTAACTTTAGACCCAGATTGTCTAATACCTTTGCAAATGCTTTATAGAGTTGCCCTTAAAGCAGATTGTACGCTGCAGAGGATCACACTGTGATTCACAGTATGATTACTCACTTCATAATCGCATTCATCATCCTTGAGTCTCAGCTGAGCACCCCCTCCACCCAGTCACTTCTTTCTTTTAATCGTGAATATTTAAAATAAGTTTGTTTTCCAGCCTTCCAGTAACTTTTCCCTCGATTTCTCACCTTTTTCTTGGCCAACCAGCCAGCTGGAAGCCAAACCTGTAATTTGAGAGAAATTTGCCTCCTGTTTTCCTGTGTATACGTCACATGACCTGCTGAAGGAAAGGAGCTCGCTATGTGCCTTAAGGCCACTCCACCCTGAACTTTGACCTTTCAGAGGTTGCTTGTGTGTGGTTGTGCAAGTGGACAAATTCTATGTCAGTGATCAAAGTTATGAATTAAAATGTGGATAGACTGCTTTTCTTTAAAGTAAAGGACTAAGGGCCCTTGAAACCACTAAACCCACTCAGTCAATATTGTGCAGTATTAGAATTTTATTAGGTAGACATTAGATTAAAAGAACTACTTTTTAAAGATGGGATTCCTTTTGCTAACAAAGTTCTAATGTATTGTACTTTTATGCAAGAGTGTCCCTGAAAGTATTTCAAAATAAATTTATTAGCAAAGTACTATATGTCACCATATGCTACCCTGAGATATGATTATTGAAGGCAAATAAATATAATAGAAATTATGAAAAACTATAAATAACAAAGACTCACAAACAACTAACATGAAAAATCATGCAAATTATATTTTAAAAAGGTAAATAAATAATAATGAGTTGTAAAGTCCTTGAAAGTGAGTCTATAGGTTGTGGAATCAGTTCAGCATTGGGATGAGTGAAGTTTTCAATGTCAGTTCAGGAGCCTGATGGTTGTAGGGTAATAGCTGCTTCTGAACCTGGTGGTGTGGGACCCAGGGTTCCAGTCCTTTTGGTCTGCTATTTATTTGGATGCATTTATTTATTAAAATAAGTATTATGTCTCAGAGCATCTGAAGCCTGCTAGTTAATAATGTTTCTGCACCTTCACTTGCATAGCAGATTCTTTCTACAACAAAGGACGCCAAGGTGGTGTAGCGGTTAGCGGGATGCTATTACAGCTCAGGGTGTTGGAGTTCAGGTTTCAATCCCATTGCCCTCTGAAAAGAGTTTGTACGTTTTCCCCATAGGATGCGTAGGTTTTCTCCAGGTGCTTTGGTTTTCTCCCACAGCCCAAAGGCGTAGCAGTTAGTAAGTTAACTTGTCATTGTGAGTTGTCCTGTGTATAGGGTTGACTAGGAGGTTGCTGGGTGGGGCAGCTCGAAGGACCTATTCCCCGCGGTATCGCTAAGTAAATAAATAAAGTATCTCGCCAGTGCTGCATATGCGTGAAGTTGTTCATTTTAGCTTTGGCATAGCTGTGACGCTGACACAAGTAAGAAGTTAGTTATGAGGTTCACTGGTCCTCCTCAATGCGTAGACCGGCTCCCAATAGAATTCACAGTAAATTTGTCGAGGTCTGTACTTCTCACCATACACAAACTTGAGCTTCGTTTACTTGCAGGCAGTCACAGTAGAAAAACAGTGGAATCAGTGGAGAACTACACACAACCAGATTGACAAGCAACCCATGTGCAAAAGAAGACAAACTGTGGGAATACAAAGAAAATAGATAAATAGATAATACTGAGACATGAGTTGTAGAGTCCTTTTTAAAGTGAGTCCATAGGTTGTGGAATCAGTTCAGTGTTGAGGTGAGTGAAGTTATCCAAGCTGGTTCAAGAGCCTGATGGTGAAGGGTAATAACTGTTCCTGAACCTGGTGCTGTGGGACTTTAAGGCTTCTGTACCTCCTTGATAGCAGCATTAAGAAGGGAGCATGGCCCTCTTGACTAAACTGGGAGAGGTTAAAGGAAGTTGTTGTTAATAAATTAAGACAGTTTTCATGATGGGCCCACTTATTACAGGCACATTATTCTACAGAATTAACGATGGAGGACTTGGGCCCTTTAGCTTGTCAATGCACCACGCTCCACCCGGTCACTTCTTACTTTTAATAGTGGTAATTTGAAAAAAAATTGTTTCCAGCTTCCCTATAATTTTTCTCTCATTTTCTCACCTTGTTCTTGGCCAACCAGTCCACTGTACTGGATGCCAAAGCTGTAATTTGAGAAAATTTTCCCATGCATATGTCGCCAGACATGCTGAAGGAAAGGTCTGAGTTTTGTCCATTTGGGCTGCTTATTCCGGAAAGTAAAACATACTAGTGGCTATTTCAATCCTTGTTATTGGCAGCAGTTTCCCCTCTTGAACCCCACCGCTATACCCGCCTCGCTCGGTCTGTTTCCAAACCTGAGATTGTGTTTCCCCTCTGACCAGATTCGTTACAGGAAGGACAAAGTTTTGAGCAAACAGACTCCCTGCTTTCCCTCAGTAACACAGCTGAAGGACCTTGCCAATGGATGTGCAATGGCAGCCCTCATACACCATTACTGTCCCGATGTGCTGCGTTTGCAAGGTGAGTGAGCATTGTGGGTTAATGGGAACGGGTACAAGCAAAATGAGGTGAACGTGGGCACGGTGCGTGGGTGGGCATTCCTCCTAAATGGATTGTATTTATAAATCAGTCACTTAGATGTTGTGAAATTTCCTGTTGCAACGGTACACTGCAAGCACATAGAATTGCTCTAAGTTACAAAAGCAACGGAATAACCAGGTAGCGTTCATGGATCATTCAGAAATCGACGGCAGAGGAGAAGAAACTGTTCCTAAAATGTTGACTGTGTTTCTTTAGGCTTCTTCCTGTACCTCCTCCCCCAACAGTAGGAATGAGCTATGGGCATGTCCCGATGTTGGGGGTCCTTGGATGTTCTTGATGCTGTGGAGGGCTGTATCTGTAATGGGGCTGCCTGAGCCTGAAACCTTCTGTAGCTGCTTCCGATCCTGTGCACTGGAGCCTCCATACCTCCGTGTCAGAATGCTCTTCACGGACAGCACAGTGCTGGTCCTTCGACCCCCGGTGTCGTTCAGCATCAACCCCAGCACTTGCCAATTATGGGAATTTGAATTCCAGATCTCCAACTCTGGATTCGCATAGACCTCCGACCCTGGAACTCGCTGGGGCCCCCTAATTTGTCCAGAAAGCACCCTGACTTTTTTTTTCATTTCCCACCTCACCTCTGAAGTTCTTGGACAATTCTCTCTTGAATCCTAAAGCAGGACTTTTCCAAGTTCACTCTGTATTTCATTAAGCCTTTAGCGTTCTGTTGTCCTGTGTAAAACAAGAATATTGCAACAAACACTCTCTGTCGGAACTTGGGACAATCCACCAGCGTGGGATTAAACTGTAGCATTAAAGGCGGCAGATTTGATGGGATTCTCAGCAGTAGGAAAGGGATTTCATAGGAATCTGGAAATGCACCTATGCAGAAAAACAATAACAAAGCTGATCTCTTGTAAATCCAAAGTGAAAGTCAAAGTAAATTTATTATCAAAGTACTTGCATCTCACCGTATACTACCTTGAGATTTATTTTCTTGCAGGCATTTACAGGGAAATAAGGAAATGCAGAAGAATTTATGAAAAACTATATGTAAACAAAGACTGATCAAAAACCAGTGTTGTGATGTACATATTCTTGGAGAATAAATGATACCTTGACTTTTACCTTGATTCTAACCAACATCAAGGTAAAGATTAAAAGGGATAAAGATGAAAGGTTTCCTTTATTTGTTCACATGCCCATCGAAACATACAGTGGAATGCATTGTTTTGTGTAAATGACCAGCTCGGTTTGAGATGTGCAGGGGGCAGCCTACAAGGGTCACCAAGCTCCCAGTGCCAAGATAGCACGCCCACAACTCACTGACCCTAACCCGTCCGTCTTTGGAAAGTGGGAGGAACGCGGAGCGCCTGCACGATAGTGTGGCAGTCAGCACAGTCACTTTACAGTGGCAGCAATCACCGTTGGAGTATTGATTCCCACCGCTGTCTGTAAAGCACTGGTGCGGCTGTAAGGAGTTGTATGTTCCCCCAGTGACTGCGTGGGATTCCTCCCATCGCTCTGGTTTCCTCCCACGTTCCAAAGATATACAGATTAGTGAATTGTGGGCGTGCTATGCCGATGCTGGAATTGTGGTAACACTTGGGGGCTGACCCGTAGCAACACGATGGAAAATGGTGGATTTCACTGTATGTTTCAATGTACATATGACAAATAAAGCTCACCTTTAAATCTTAGGTTGCCTCAGATTTACTGCTTGCATGCTAGTGTTTGTAATGATTATTTTTTAAATGTTTCTGCACCTTCCCTTTATCATTCTACCTTTGCAGACATTTGCCTGAAGGAAACCATGTCCGTAGCCGACAGCCTTTACAATCTCCAGCTGATTGTCGACTTCACGCAGGAGTACCTGGGCAGTTGCTTTCACCTGGGTCTGGAGGACCTGCTCTACACCCCGCCACTGTTGAAGGTAATGGCTTGATCTGCAGGAGGCTATGTCAGTCAGTGGTAACCTGGGGCACTAGACAGTGGAGAGGTCAATGGGTGACATCAACGAGGACTAGGCACTAGCTGGCTCATCCCAGGCTTACAGGCGTCTCCTGCTTTGCTGTCCTTCCATGTGGTAACTCTCACCCAGAACAGGAGTTAAACCTGGTGAGCAGGGATTGCTAATGGCATGTGGAAGAGTATGCACATTGCCATTCACTGTGTGTTTTGATGTAGGCATGTTAAATAAATAAATGATGCAAATATAAATAAATCTGTATCTATGGATTATAGGTGAATAACTCCGGAATGGGATTGGTAGAATTTCTCCGAGATTCGGAATCAGAGCCAGGTTCAGAGATACAGCATGGTAACAGGCCCTTCTGGCCCAGTGAGCCCAGTTACATTTACCCCTCCGTCACCCCTACTGGGGCATAGGCTGTTGACAGCAGCACACCCGAGTCCTCTGTCCTAGGCCAGTCTTTCACATTGTCTCCAGGTGTAACCCTAGGTGGTGCATCCTTCCTCTTCCAGGGGTGAGGACTTTGGAGCTTCTGTTGGCGTCTCTGTAGTGCTGGGTTTTTACGGATGGGGTTGCTATCCTCATCCCCATGTCCAACCCTCCTCTCGCAGCTGGGCTTGGGACCGTCCATGGGGGAGTTCCCCATGTGACCAACTAACCTACTAAGCCATGACATCTTTAGAATTATCAGTGGCATATCTTGTGACAATTTTTATGTCTACAACATAAAAATCACTAGAAGTTACAAAAGAGGAATAACAAGATTCGGGAGATGATGGAAGTTTGGAGCAATAAACACAAAATACTGGCGGAACTCAGCAGCTCAGGCAACATCTATGGAGGGAAATAAACAGTCAACATTTCAGACCAAGACTCTTCATCAGGATTAGAAGGGAAGAGGGCAGTACCCAGAATATGAAGGTAGGGGGAGGGTGGGGAAGACAATCTGGCAGGTGATAGGTGAAGCCAGGTGACAGGGTGGATAGAGAGGGGAGGTGATGAAAGGATTGTCAGGTCAAGACCACCTTACCATACGAGGAGACACTTAATAGTCTAACAAAAGCTGTTCCTAAAACATTGAGTGTGTACCTTCTGACTCCTATACCTCTTACCTGATGGTAGTAACGAGATGAGGACCTGTCCTGGGTGGTTGGGGTCCTCCGTGATGGATGAGGCATTGCCTACTGAAGATGTCCTCGATAGTGGGGAGGGCTGGCTGAGATTGCAGCCCTCTGCAGCTTTTTCTGATCAACCTCTCCAACGCTTTGAGAGAACTTTTTCTAGACATTTATGTCTTTTGGATGCTCCTGGTTTGACTCGGTTCCCGTAATCCCATCAGGGATAATGAGCAAATTTCCTTTTAATCTCCTTTTAGTGGTCATAATCTAGGGGGGTAGGCGGTAATCAGATCATCTCCACCACTCTCCAAATTGTGTTAATCTCACCTGAACAGGCAGATAGGACACTGGACCAAAGTTTCACCTGATCTGGACCACCTCAATGGCTGTGTGATGTAGCAAACTTTCTTCTAGTTTTCCCAGAGACCTGTAGCTCTAGCAGTGACTCCCACCAAGTACAATCTACCGATGTTCTTTAGGGTGGCAGCTGGATCAAGGCCTCAGTGAGGCAGGTTTCTGTGGAAGGGGGTGGATGGCATTATAGAAGAGCGATTAGTGTAATGCTTCACAGTGCCAGTGATCGGGGTTCAATTCCCACCACTGCCTATCAGGAGTTTTTACGTACTTACTACCTGTGACGCTATGCGTTTCCTCCGGATGCTCCAGTTTCCTCCCACATTCCAAACAGGTCAGGGTTAGTAGATTGTGGGCATGCTATTTTGGCACTTGAAGCTTGGTAAACTTTTGGGTTGCCCCCAGCACATCCTTGGACTGTGTTGGTCTTCAACACAAACGACACGTTTCACTGTAGGTTGTGTTGTTCTGATGTGCATGTCGCAAATAAAGGTCATCTTAAAAATCTTGAGTACTATTGAACATTCTGGAGTCTTGTCCGAAGGGATGTTGGGAAAGAATGGGGAGTGTCTATGGGAAGTGGTCATAATCAGGGGGTGTAATCAGATCGTCTCCTCCACTCTGCAAGTTGTGCTAACCCCACCTGAACAGGCAGATAGAACATGAGAACTTCCTTCTGAGATGGCTTGCAAGTACTTGGTCTAAAGAAATAAGTTTAATGGGGCCAGTAGCCAGCACCTCTTCCATTCTCCTTTGTCTTCTGCTGTTAGTAGATGGGGAGATTTGGACTGATGCATTGCACATGTTTGTCTTCCTTCACAGATTAACATCTTGACATTTGTGGCTGAACTGTTCTGGTGGTTTGAAATTCTGAAACCCGAATTTGTCCGACCAAGAGAGATTTCGGATCTGGAAGGTAAGCAATATTTCTCATGGCATTGTATCTGGTGATATTGATCTAGAGGTTCTTTGGAAGTCAAAGGTGGGGCGTAAAACCTTGTGTTTATCACTGTTTTATTAAGTGTATCAAGAACAATGAATAAACAATGAAAAAAGACAAAGAAAAAGGAGGTATGTTCATTTCGTACTCAGACTAGAGATAAGGCACTTTCCACTGAAAAGATGAAATCTGTGGAATAGCCAGATTCCAGAGGCATGACACCTGTTGCAGAAAAACTGAGAGGCTGGATCTCTGCACCATTAGCACGGGTGATGCCAACAGGCTCAATAAACTGATTAGAAAGGCTGGTTCTGTGGCAGGAGCCAAACTGGGGCACTGGAAGCTGTGGTAGGACAAAGGATCCGATGGAAAATCCTGGCAATTCTGGACAATGTCTCTCACCCTCTGCATGCCACTTTGGCTGAACAGAGGAGCACTTTTAGTAATAGACGTAGACAACTGCACTGCTCCAAAGAGCGCTACATGAGATCATTCTTACCCTTGGCCATTAGGCTCTGTATTGAGTCAACCTATTGCTGAGGAAGTGATGAACCCTCTCTGCTAAACTATTGGAGGTAACTTATTTTTTATTCTTTCTTACTTCTCTTCTAATATTTGTATATCTGTGCACTTGTAATGCTATTGTGGCACTGTGATTTCCTTTGGGATCTATACAATATCTGTCTATCTATCTATGGTAACTGCACAGAAACAGACCCTTCAACCCAACTCATCCATGCTGACCGCAGTGCCTACCTGGTTTCTTTTGCCTGCATTTGGCTCATATCCCTCTAAACGTTTCCTGTCCATGTACATACCCAAATATCACTTAAATGCGTTAATTACACTTGCCTCTGCTAAACACACAAACCATCATCTCTGTGCAAAATGTTGCTCCTCAAACCTCCTTTAAATCCTTCTGCTCTCACTTTAAATCTATGCCCTTTCATTTTAGACTCCCCTAGTTGAAAAACTATTTGTGACCATCGACCTTATCTATGTGCTTCATAATATTATGGAACTTTTAAATTGCTCTTGTGATCCAGGGGAAATAGTTCCAACCTATCCAGTCTTACTTTCTAACTCCAGCCCTCCAGTCCCGTATGTTTTTTACACCTGCTGCAGCTTCATCACGTCCTCCCCGTAGCACGACAGCCGGAACCAGACACAATGCTCCAGGTGCGGTCTCACCAACTTCTTGTGCAGCTGTAACATGACATCCCAACTCCTCCACTCAGTGCCACACTGGTCCAAGACAAGCCTGCCATATGCCTTCTTCTCCACTGTCTGCTGTGCTACAAGTCATAGGGAACTCTAGACTTGTACCCTTGGGTCTCTCTGTTCTACAGCACTCTCCAGGGCCCTGCAATACACAGTGCAAGTCTTGCTTTGGCTTTTAATTTCAAAAAATGCATCACTTCACGTTTATCTGAGTAAATTGACTGCAGTCTAACATCACTGCAGGACTTCGTGGTTCAGGACAATGAAGTGGGCAGGAAAATCATTGTGGACACTACCCACTCCACAGACAACCTTTTCCAAAAGTGCCCATTTGCAAAGTGTCGTAGGGTTATTAAAACAAAACTTCATGCCATCTTAAAAGTTTCTTCTCCCATGCAGTTAATATGATTAACCATTCTAGTTACTGGCCCCACCTCTGTCTATTACCCCTGTCACTGCATCACACTTTAAAACACTTTTTATAATGCTGTTTACGTCGTAAATACATGCTGGTATTGGTGTATTTATGCTCATTTTATTCCATATCTGTTCTTTAACCTCTGTTTATTTTTTTATATATTTCCTCATTCTTATGATTATCATGTTGTTTTCAGTTGCATGTCATGCCAACACACCACAGCAAATTCCTAATACATGTAAATGTAGATGGTGAATAAAGTTGATCCTTGACCCTTAAATTTCATCTGACTTTCCTGGACCCTCTTTCCCAATTGATTGTGATCTTTTTGTAACCATAGGCAACATCACTGTCCACCACACTACTGTACTAATTTTGGTGTCATCTGCAAACTTACTAATATCCACCTATATTCTCAACTGTATTGTCAATATAAGTGACAGATTATTGGCAATTTTCATAAAGTGGGAGAGTCTAGGACCAGAGGGCCCAGCCTCCAAATAGAAGCCTGTCCCTTTACAATAGAGATGTGGAGGAATTTCTTTAACCAGAGTTTGATGAATCTGTGGAATTCATTACTACAGGCGGCTGTGGAGGCCAAGTCATTGGCTATATTCAAAGCAGGGGTTAATAGGTTCTTGATTAGTAAGGGCATCAAAGGCTATGGTGAGAAGGCGGGAGAATGGGGTTGAGAGGGTTAATAAATCAGCCGCAGTGGATTGTTGGAGCAGTCTCAATGGGCCAAATGGTCTAATTCTGCTCCTATGTTTTATGGTCTGATGGTGAAGATGAGATAATAAGTGGGGGTTGGGGGTCTTATTATCTCTAGTGTTTTTCAACCTCCTGTGATCCAGACATCCTATAATCTCCTGTATTTATAATAAAGGGGATGGAATGGGTTATGATCCTCTCCAAATTGTGATGGGAGGAACTGACTCCCCTCAGCTCGAGGGGATGCCTTTGTGATTCGTTGGGATGTGTGGCAGCAGGAACCAACCCAATGTGTCTCTTTGCAGATCTGCCAGCGAGTGGACCCAACACACCCACTGGAGCTGACAGCGGCAGGTAGGTCTTCAGTCTGGGTGGTCCTTACAGCAGAGGAGAACCTCCCAGGTCATATCTGCGTTAAGTACACACAGGGTACAAAGCAGGAGGGGACTGGCCACCCTGTTAGCCACTCACACTCGGTACCTCTAACAGTTGTTGGGGTGGTCTAGGGGTTCCATTGTGGAATTACAGAACACAGCAGGAGGTTGCCATTCGGCCTATCATACCGTGCAAGCTCTTTCCAACTAACCCCACCCTCGCATCTCCCTGCAACATGGGAAGTGGTTCAGCCCATCAGATGTCTGGGCCCTACCTCACTTAACCTATCTTCATAATCGAAAGAAATTCTGAAGTCCGGGTTTACAAAAACAACACATGAGGAGTTAAATTTTTGCTGCAGCCCCAACTTTTCAATTGTCTTTTCGTGTGTCGATCTAAGAGGTTAGTTCCATATTTGATCTTGAACCTTGTGTGCTCAAGACTCCACATGGGTAGAAGGATTGTTACTTTGGACGTCTCTAGGAATGGGCGTTTGTCTCTCTCTAAAAGTGGGAGAGGAGAATGGCAAGCTTTTATTTGTAAGATGTACAAGAGAGGATGAGAACAGATCTGGTCTCCATCTTGCTGCTCCACTGCCTGGTATGTCTACCCTGAAGAAATTTTTTTCCTTACTCTGGAAGTTCTGTGAGACCTTTTTTCGCTGCCCCGCCCACCCCCCGTGATATCACCCCCAGCTTACACTTACACTCACGCCCTCCCCCTCTGCTTACCGTTTAATTCTGGCTTCTGCCCCCTTCCTTTCCAGTCCTAATGAAGGGATTTGGCCCAAAATGTCAACTGTTCATTTCTCTCCATAGATGCTGAGTTCCTCCAGCATTTTGTGTATGTTGCTCCATTCCACGTGGTTTGAACTGGCAATCAGATCAGGATAATTACCTCAGAATAACGGCATCCATCAGATCTTTGTGACCAATTGTAGATTTATTCAGCCCAAGAGACTGGAGGAGGCCCCATTAAAAAATGGATCCTTGCTAGTATAGTTCATGTTTACTCCCAGAACGTTGATTATATTGCTGAAAGTCCAGTTTTTATTGGTTGGTGGAGACACACAGCTGTTTCAGAAACCCAGCTCCTATTCCTGAACGTACGGTTTGATTTGCAGAGTCTACATTTGTCTATAGAGATCATCAGTGCATTTGATGTCTCCATCAAAGCAAATTAGCATCGGACATAAGCAAGCACTGGGCAGAGGGTGGAGTGGGGAATGTGGAACGTTCTGCTGAGGTTTGCTGGGCTGATTATCAGAGCCCGGGGTTCACTGTGTTCCGTTCTGGTCACCTCATTCTAGGAAGGCCATGAAAGCATGATGGGGAGTGCAGAGGAGATTAGCAAGAACACTGCCTGGATTGGAGAGCGTGCTGTGTCTTATGAGGAAATGTTGAACAAGCTGGGGCTTTCACTCTTTGGAGTGAAGGAGGATGAGAGGTATACAAGATGATAAGAGTCATAGATAGAATGTACAACTAGTGACTTTTTCTGAGGGTGGAAATGGCTAATAGGAGGGGGTTTAATTGTAAGGTGATTGGAGCAGAGTATAAGTGGGATGTTGAGGTAGGTTTTTTTATATGGAGAGTGATGGGTGCATGTAACATGCTGCTAGGGGTAGTGTTTAAGGCAGATTAAACAGGGACATTTAGGGGACTCTTAAGTAGGCACATGGATGAAAGAAAATTGGAGTGTTATGCAGGAGGGAAGGATAGGGTAAATCATTAGCACAACATCATGGATCAAAGGGCCACCACTGTGCTGTACTGTTCTAAGTTCTAGTACCTCAATTTAAATATTCCCATCCTTGTTCCATATTTTGTCATTTCAACACCATAGAAGGAGGATGTTCTGCCCAGTGGGATTGTCCCATTAATCCCTTTCTGCCGTTTTATTTGTTGTGCCTCACATTCTCATCAATAACCCCCTTCCTCTGGAATCTCTTGTTCCAGGGTTTAATTATACTAATGGAATAACCTATACTGACATACCTTTTAGATTCATGAGGAAATCTGAGCACCCAAGGGAAACCCACGTAGTCACGGGCGAAGGTGCAGACTGCACCCCATGTCAAGATCAAACCTGGGTCTCTGGAGTGGAAAGGCAGCAGCACTACCCGCTGTACCATTGCATTTTATATTCCAATCCCCACAAACTCCTCTATTTCTATAACCCCCAACATCTCGACCGCTATAATTTGTGCCATCCATCCATCACCACCCAGGTCCTAACCTCAGGAAGCTTCACTCCATCACCACCTCCTTGGGCAGTGTTTTTCCTGGACTGGTGGCAAGAATTCAGATCCATTGATCCAGAGATGCAATTTCAAATCCCACCGTGATTAAGTTCACATAATTGAATGAATCATGGATTTTAGAATCTAGTCTTGGTGAGAGTAGCTATGGAACTGCTAGAAAATCACTGTAAACCCAAGTTGGTTCTCTGATGTTTTTCAGGTAGGAAAATCTGTCCTTCCCCAGTCTGGACGATATGTGACTCAAGACCCAAGAACACAGCTGCCTTTTTGATTTCTGCCTCAGATCAGGATTTATTAAGGGTGGACAATAAATGCCGGGGCAACACACACAAAATTCAGCAGGCCAGGCAGCATGTATGGAGAAGAATAAACAGTTGACATTTCTAGCTGAGACCCTTCATCTATTCTGTCTAGGTAGTCTCCAACCCTACATTATGAACAATGATTTCTGTAACTTCCGGTAATTTCTCTCCCTTTCCCCCTTCTCTATTTTTTCTATTACTCATTCTGACTCCCCTCTCTTCCCTCACCTGCCCAACATCTCCTTCTGATGCCCCACTTCCTTCCCTTTCTTCTGTGGCCTGTGGCCCATGGCCTTTCCTGTCAAATTCCTTCTTGAGCCCTGTACCTTTTCCACCTATTACCCCCCAGCTCCTATTCCATCTCTGCCCCCACCCACCCACCTTCCCCCCAAACCCAATCTCAATCACCTGCCAGCTTCTGCTTCCTCCCCTCATCCTCACCTCCTTGTGCTGGCTCCTGCATTCTTTTCCAGTCCTGATGAAGGGTCTTGGCCTGAAATATTGACTGCTTATTCCCCTTCGTAGATGCTGGCTTCCCTGCTGAGTTCCACCGCCATTCTGTGTGTGTCGCTCTGGATTTCCAGCATCTGAAGAATCCCTCGTGTTTATGATTTTCCTGCTCCAAGGAAAGCATAACGAACCTGCCACCCCCCTCCCCATTTCTAAAACATTCTAGCCCAGGCAGCATCCTGGTGACTCTCCTGTACGGTCACATCCTTTTTATAGTGTAACGGCCAGAGCTGCGGACAGTACTCCAACCGTAGCCTGAACGATGTTTTTGTAATGTTGTAGCAAGACCTCGCAGGTCTCAGTGCTGGGACCCCAGTTGTTTACAATATATATTAATGACTTGGATGAGGGAATTAAATGCAGCATCTCCAAGTTTGCGGATGACACGAAGCTGGGCGGCAGTGTTAGCTGTGAGGAGGATGCTAAGAGGATGCAGGGTGACTTGGATAGGTTGGGTGAGTGGGCAAATTCATGGCAGATGCAATTTAATGTGGATAAATGTGAAGTTATCCACTTTGGTGGCAAAAATAGGAAAACAGATTATTATCTGAATGGTGGCCGATTAGGAAAAGGGGAGGTGCAACGAGACCTGGGTGTCATTATACACCAGTCATTGAAAGTGGGCATGCAGGTACAGCAGGCGGTGAAAAAGGCGAATGGTATGCTGGCATTTATAGCGAGAGGATTCGAGTACAGGAGCAGGGAGGTACTACTGCAGTTGTACAAGGCCTTGGTGAGACCACACCTGGAGTATTGTGTGCAGTTTTGGTCCCCTAATCTGAGGAAAGACATCCTTGCCATAGAGGGAGTGCAAAGAAGGTTCACCAGATTGATTCCTGGGATGGCAGGACTTTCATATGAAGAAAGACTGGATGAACTAGGCTTGTACTCGTTGGAATTTAGAAGATTGAGGGGGGATCTGATTGAAACGTATAAAATCCTAAAGGGATTGGACAGGCTAGATGCAGGAAGATTGTTCCCGATGTTGGGGAAGTCCAGAACGAGGGGTCACAGTTTGAGGATAAGGGGGAAGCCTTTTAGGACTGAGATTAGGAAAAACTTCTTCACACAGAGAGTGGTGAATCTGTGGAATTCTCTGCCACAGGAAACAGTTGAGGCCAGTTCATTGGCTATATTTAAGAGGGAGTCAGATATGGCCCTTGTGGCTAAAGGGATCCGGGGGTATGGAGGGAAGGCTGGTGCAGGGTTCTGAGTTGGATGATCAGCCATGATCATAATAAATGGCGGTGCAGGCTCGAAGGGCCGAATGGCCTACTCCTGCACCTATTTTCTATGTTTCTATGTTATATATTCAGAATCAGGTTTACTATCACCGGCGTATGTCGTGAAATTCATTAACTTTATACGGCGGTGCCATGCAGTACATGATAAATATAGAAATAAAAACTGAATGACAGTAATTGTATATGTATATTAATCAGTTAAAATAAAATAAGTAAAATCGGACAGCAGAGGGGAAGGAGCTGTTCCTGAATCGCTGAGTGTGTGCCTTCAGGCTCCTTCCTGACGGTAACAATGAGAAGAAGGCATGTCCTGGGGGGTGGGGCCCTTAATGATGGACCACGCCTTCCTCGAAAATGTCTTGGATACTACGGAGTCTGTGTCTCATCATCAAATTCTGATTATTAACACTCTGTGCAATACTGCGTTATTTCCTGCGCTGCAAACACAAGCTGCAACAAGCCTGGATTGGGGGTTTGTGCTCCATCTCCAGTGCTGTGTCAGTGGCTGCATTTTACATTGAACTAGTCCAGTCACAAAGCGAGTAAATGCCCAAAGTAATCGACTGTCTTTACTCAGACTGCTGGGAACACGTGACAGACGCTAATCACTTTCACTGATTTCCAACCTATCTGCTTATTTCAGCCATCTTCCTGCCTTCCTGCTTAAGCAACCGTTCCTGCCTGTGGTCCAACAGACTTCTCCAGGACGGAACACCTCAGGTAATGAAATCTCCTTTCCCTGTTGATTTCCCTTGGTATTTGGTCCTGAAATGCAGATGTAGCCTGCCTGGATTTATCCCAGAGTGTTTCGGAATTGAAAATTAATTTCCATAAGACTGCTGGAACAACATGGTCTGTGCTCAGCCTCAAAGCTAATGTTTTCTCAGTTTGGATAATTGCATTGCAGGGGTGTTTATGGCAGCAATTTACTGGCGGCTTTGCTCAGAAGCTATTGGGGTTTAAGATTATCTGGTGTACTTTTATCTGCAGTTCAAAGCCCTGACTTGCTCTTTACGATTGTTAGCTTTATTTGTCACGCGTACAGTGAAATGCATTGTTTGTATCAATGACCAACACAGTCCGAGGATGATCTTGGGGCCGGCCTGCAAGTGGTCACCATGCCAACCTAGCGTGCCCACGACTGACTTACCTAACCCGTGCATCTTCGGGATGGAGGAGGAAACGGGAGCACCTGGAGGAAACAAACGCACGTGGTTAGAGGGGGAGAACATACAGACAACCAGCAATGAGTGACATAGTAATCTTGAGCAGGGAAACGTCTCAGCTGAGTGGTGACATTAATGCTCCTGAGTCCAAGAAATGATTCAATTTGAAACAACTTAAACATTTCTGCAGTAATTCCATTCGGCCGTACATTAATGATAATAAGCTATTCTGCGGTTGCAGTATTTCTTTGGAACAGTCCAGTTGAACTTCCTTGCAATTTACTGTAGTTCCCTATTATTCTATAATTATTACCTGCTGTTAGGGCTTCACTCGCGCACACACACAGGCTATTCCACAACTGATCAGCAAAGGACTAAATTTATCCTGATCGCTTTATTTAAACTGTCAAGGCTCTGTGCCTTTCAAAAAAGAAAACACCTGTTATTTACCTCTTTGTATTCAAAGTTCAAAGAAAATTTCTTATCAAAGTACATATATTACCCTGAAATTAATTTTTTTGCAGGGTGTTTCAAGATTCTTTAATGTCATTTCCCGTACACAGCTGTAAGGGAGAACAAAATGATTGTTACACTGGATCTGATGCAGCTTAAAAAAAAAACACAAACGCACAATAAGATAAAGAATACAAATACTAAAAAGTACAGTAAATATAAATACATAAGATAGCTTATATGTATAGATTGATTGTATGTCCATAAAGTGACACTACTCTGACAGAAGATAATAAAGTAGTGGTAGTTGGGAGTGTGGATGGTTGGGTGCGTGGATGAAGGTGTTTGTTTAACGTTACTGTTTGGGAAAAGTAACTGTTTTTGAGTCTGGTGTGGATGCTATGTAGCCTCCTCCTGATTGGAGTGGGACAAACAGCCCATGGGCAGGGTGAGTAGGATACTTCATGAGGTTATTAGCCCTTTTTGGGCACATTTCTTTATGTATGTAATTGATGGTGGGTAGGCTGGTGTTGGGCAGTTTTGACTACCTGCCCACTGCAGTGTAGTTTCTGTACTGTACAGTGACGCAGCTTGTTAGGATGCTCTCGACTGAGCAACTGGAGAAGAACGTCACTGAGCTTACAGTAGAACTAAGAAATACAATAGAAAAGATACACAGAAAGACCGACAAACAACCAATGTGCAAAAGAAGACTAATTGTTCAAAAACAAACAAAATAATACGAAGTGAGTTATAGAATCCTTGAAACTGAGTCTGTAGGTTGTGGAATCGGTTCAAAAATCGGGGTGAGTGAAGATGTCCGCACAGGTTCGGGGGCCTGATGGTTGTCGGGTAATAGCTGTTCCTGAACTTGGTGGTGTTGCATCTAAGGCTCCTGTACCTCCTTCCCGAAAGCAGCAGCAAGAAGAGAGCGTGGCCTGGGTGGTGGGTGCCCTTGATGATGGATGCTGCTTTGTTGTAGCAACGCTTCTTGTAGATGTGCTCAATGGTGAGGATGTGACATATAAAATTAGTTTTCTTTGGCACATGTACGTCGGAACATTGATTTCATTGCAGTGAAATGTGTTGCTTTGCATCAACGACCGACAGTGTCCGGGGGATGTGCTGGGGGCAGCCCACAAATGTCGCCATGATTCTGGGTGCCAACGTGGCCATAACCTACTAACACCAACCTGTACGTGTTTGTGCTGTGGAAGGGAACTGGAGCATTCAGAGGAAACCCTTGCCGTCACAGGAAGAACGTACAAACTTCTTACAGTCAGTGGTGGGAATTGAACCTGAGTTGCTGGCACTGTAGAGCATTACACTATCCACCATGATATTGTTTCTGTTGCTGTATCACTAAAGATGTAATTTTAAGCATCCTAACATTTGTCCCTATTTCCTAATTCCAGCCCCCCACTTTATATTCTGTTCTAGTAGCAAGTGCCTCTGTAAAACTTGACATGAGATGCTGCGGATGCTGGAAATCCAGAGTAACCCAGAGAAAATGTTGGGAGAAGTCAGCGGGACAGGCAACATCTATGGAGGGAAATGAACAGTCAACACTTTGGGCTGGGACTCTTCATTGGGACTGTAAAGGAAGAGGCAGGATAAATTATTGGGTGGGGGAGAGTGAGGAGCACAAACTGGTGGGGGAGGTAAGTTCAGGTGATGGGGGGTGGGGAAATGGGAATGATGTGAGAAACTGGGAGTTGCTAGGTGAAAGAGGCAGAGGGCTGAAGAAAATGAAATCTGATCGGAGAGGACAGTAGACTATGGAATTAGGGGAAGGGGTGAGGAACAAGAAAAAGGAAGGAGTGGGTGATAGTCTGTTTCCCCTTATCACAAACGACCTGGCCATTATCCACTCCTTCCTCCCCCCCCCCCCCACCGTTCTTCACCTCCAGACCTCTTGTTCCTAACTCCTGTCTTCCCTTTTTGTTTCTCACCTCTTGTCCTCTCCTATTAGATTTCATCTTTGGCTCTTTGCCTGTCCTCACCTATTTCCTCCCAGATTCTCACATCATTCACAGTCTCCTCACAGTCTCTGCCACAGGAAACAGTGGAGGCCAGTTCATTGACTATATTTAACAGGGAGTTAGATATGGCCCTTGTGGCTAAAGGGATCGGGGGTATGGAGGGAAGGCTGGTGCAGGGTTCTGAGTTGGATGATCAGCCATGATCATGCTGAATAGCGGTGCAGGCTCGAAGGGCTGAATGGCCTACTCCTGCACCTATTTTCTATGTTTCTATGTTTAAGATATGTTTTGGTTGACCTTTAACCTTTAATATTGATGATCTAATGATGCTTAAGTGATCTTTAATCTTTCAATGATCCATAGTGCAGCTACTCTCCCTGGCTGGCTGAGAGCAGCTGCCATTTGGAAAGGCCCTTTGGCTTGTTGGACCTCACCATTGTCCCATTGGGCTGTGGTTTATTGCAAGGGAAATTTAGTGGCTCTTCAACTAGTTCATCAGGATGTAACTGGACCAAAAGAAGTGAGAAGAAGAAACTCTGTGCACCTTTTAAATGCAAACATTCTAAATCTTTGCCTATTATCCCAGGTCCTCTGCATCACTCTACCTCAATGTCTCAAGTCGATTCTTTTGGAAAGGCATGGACAAAGAAACAGCTGAGGAGGTAACTATATCCGGGCGCAAATGTTGGGAACGCAAAGTTATAGCCTTTTCCCCGGCATTGGGGAGTCCAAAAGGGCACAGAAACAAGAGGGGAGGAGAATAAGCTCTTCTCAGGCTTCTAGCTGGGTACAGGTTCAATGACTAATTCTGCCATCTTCATCAAAAATGATACTTTGGCACGTCTAGTCTGGTGGTGTTTATACCCCTGTAGTCCATCCTTCCTGATTGGTTAGTCCTCATCCAATCAGGTTTCTGCTCTCCCACTGGATTAGACATGCCCAGGCATCATCCCTGATAAAGGTGGCAGAGTTTGTCATCGAAACGTTGGTTATAATCGATACCTGTACCTGGCTGGATGCCCGAGAAGAGTTTATTCATCGTTTTGCCAGGAAAGCACTAGATCCTTTTTTTTTAAAGAAGGGAGAGCTTTAATAGAGACCTGAGAGGTAATTTCCTTACAAAAAAGGTAGTAAGTACCTGGAATAAGCTTCCAGGGGAAGTGGTCAATTGAAACATTTAAGCAGCATTCGGTTAGGTACGTGGAGGGAAGCAGCTTGGAGGTTATGGGACGAACGTCAGCAACTGCGACTAGCAGGGAGGATGGTGTGGTTGTCATGGAGCAGGTGGACTAAAGGGCCTGTTTCTGTGATGTATTACTCTGTGACTCTATCATCGTTCAGTATGTTCTCCCCAATGGGAGGGGAGAGAAGTGGCTACAGGTGGAGGAACCATTTTGAATGTGAGCCAATGTTCTGTTTACTTCTGTCAAACTGGTGCATAGCAAGTTCAGCAGGTGGAATGTGTGGGGGGGGGGTTCAGAGGGGCAAAGGTTAAATGTCAGTAATACAATGGATGGGTAAAAGCCAAAGGTCAGCAAAATGATAGACATTGTGTTCCCTTCCAAATGGTTTTTTTGTTGATCTCAGCAGAAGAGAAGCAGTATTCAATTTGACATTTTCTGTTGCTATGGAAGGTTGTTAAGATCTCTCTACTCCTTTGAGAAATGGCCTAATTTAATGTCTGAGGAAATAGGCCACAAAAGCAACAAAGATATTTTGGTTTTGCTTTCTAAATTAAGGTTATTGCTTTCTGTAAGAATTGGATTTACCACTGTCATTCAAAAGGGCAAGAAATGAAATTCAGTGGTGACTCTTTGGACTTGGTCTCTCTGGCATAGGGAGGCAGGGGTCAGAAAAACTCTTCCCAAAAGCAGCTATCTCAAGGACCCAGGAAAATGATGAAAAGTTTGGGCAAGAAGTATAAAGGCAAGTGTGAGGAAAGTAATTTTTCCCATTTGGAGTTAGTGAGAGTGGGATCTCATCCCACGTCACATGCCGGTGATAATGAACCTGATTCTGACTCTGAATGTATGGTGCAAATACATCCAGTCTCTGCTTTCAAAGGCAGATTGGATAGGAACAGGAGAATGCGGAGGGATTGGTGTATTTGGGAGCAAGTGTACACTCAGTGAGTCAAATGGCCTCCTCCATGGTAAGCATGGAAAGAGTACGTGGTCCATCTGAGCTCATAGGGAGTAACAAACATCCCCTTCCCAAACCAGCAGTCTTTCCAATTTTGTTTTGCTTTGTTAGTGATTCCGTCCACCATTTCAGTTTTGTGTCCAATGAGGACTTGCCTTCAGTTAGGAGTGTCCAATGAGGACACCTCTGTGCAGGGGTGGGGGGTGTGGAATAGGTGTCCAATCACAACTTGCCTTCTACAGGGGTTTCAGGTCACGAACCAACCACTTAACCTGACCAGGGACTGTCTTCTCTCCTGTGCAGACCGCTGTCGCAAGCTATCTCCTTCAGCATACCCTTCGGCCTGGACAGCGACGTGGATGTGGTCATGGGTAATCCAGTTGGCTTGATGAGGTCCATCAGCTCCGACAGCCTGACCACCAATGCCTACCGCTCGTCCAACAGTTTAGTGGGAGCGCCATACGGTTGCGCTGAAGACCCGAGGAAGGAGGAGGCAGCCCCGGGTGACGAGAACGGACTTGTTTTGTCACCAGCAGCACCTCGCAGACGGTCACAGTTGTCCAAAGAGCATCCTGGGCACCAGAAGGCTGTTGAAAATGGGTTGCTCGACGATCATAACTACATGGAGTTGCCAACCATTGAAGAGGCATTGAAGATAATTCATAACTCAGATAAACTTGAGCCCAGGCTCCGCCCCGAAGGAGCGCCAGATGGCTTTTTCCTTCATGGACCCAACGTGACAGAAGGGTTTCTCAAACCCAAGGTGAACCCATCCAAGGTTGACCTGGATCCTCTGTACAAATCCACCAACTCGGCCAAGGACTCTGAGATCCCTGCCCCAGGTGGGTATCAGACAATCAGCGGCGATGGCCCCTCAGAAGACGGGAACTTTTCACGGGACGATGACTCGGTCCTGAGAGACAACAGTCTGGACTCGGACGCGGAGGACTCTTCCAGGCCAGCCCTGGAGAAGGATCTGACCAGCAAAGATGAGTGCACGTCATGCCTGAGCTCTCTGAGCTCACAGGCGGAGAGCGTAGCCTCCTCGGGTTCTGGGGTGAAGATGACTAGCTTCGCCGAGAGGAAGATGAAGAAGGTGACGCCCGACAGCACGGAACTGAACGACCAGGCCATGGCGTCCTGGGCTCAGAGGGCGGACGAGAGCCCCGGCAGGAACCAGGCGCTGGCATCCGAGATGTCCCAGCTGGGCATCCGGCTGGAGGAGAAAAGGCGGGCCATCGAGGCGCAAAAGAAAAGGATCGAGGCCATCTTTGCCAAGCACAGGCAGAGATTGGGCAAGAGCGCCTTCCTGCAGCTGAAGAAGAAGGAGGAGGGGGAGGAGGGCGGTGGGGAGACGGAGGAGAGTGGGCCCTCAACGGAGCCGGGCAGGAGGAAGATGTCCCTGGAGGAGAGGCTGTCCAAGATTGAGGATGATGAGGAAAGTGAGAGCCCGGCCCCATCGGAGTTGGCGGGGAAAGGGAGCAGAGCAGGCCAGAAGGGCGCGGAGACCATGGGCAAGAACCACGGGGAGAAGCACGTGAAGCTGAATGTCCCAGAGTCACCGAAGGAGCCCGAGGCAGACGTGGACATCGGGGAGTACAACAATGCCGTGGCGAAGCTCAACTCGGCCCTGTCATCGCTGCAGATGGACATGCAGAAACTTCAGCAGCAGCAGGAGACACTGATGGAGAGGAAGAGTGCCCAGTCTTGGGTCATCCCTGCCTCCAAGTCCTCCTCCTCCTCACAGAGGCCGACACGCGAGTTCCAGCCGCCCAAGTCCTCAGAGATCTCATCGCCCTCACCCTCACCCTCTCGTAAGCCTGTCCCTTCTGGGACCCGATCACCCCAGGTGGCGCCGAAGAAGGCCAATCCCACCCCTCCCAAGAGCCCACGGCACACCCGTCCCGTGGAGCTGAAGATCACACCCCTGACCCGTGTCCTCACCCCGCCACAGAACGTTGACTCCTTGCCCCACCTCCGAAAATTCTCCCCCAGCCAGGTGACCGTGCAGACCAAGTCTTCCATTTGTTTTGGTGACGAGCAGGACGGGGAGCCCGACGTGGACACCAGGCCAAAGCTGAGGCCGGTTGGTCCGGTGGCAAAGGTCAGCAGCCAGACAAGTGAACCCTTGGTGGTGGATCCGGTCAGTCCCGCCTTTGACCTTGAGAATGAAGGCAACCTTAGGCCAGTAGGACCAATTGTACCTCCAAAGACAAGCGAGCAACCGGATGGTCAGTCCGATGTTGGAAAGAAGGAAAATGCCTCCTCTAGTAAAAGGACTAGTTTGATCGAGATATCACTGTCCTCCCTGAAGGGGCCTGAAGATGGTGAAGATAATCCAGAGAGCAGTAAAGACTCTACAAATGACCAAATGGACATGGAGCAGAGGTCTGTTGGCTTCTTCTTCAAGGTTGGTGACCTTTTGCTTTGGTTCTTACTGCATTACTTTCTGTTCAAAAGAGTGGGGGATATGAGCACTGGGACAGCATACAGTATCTAACATGAATGGAGTTGTTTTTGAACGTGTGCATACGTGTTAGAAGTAGGACCAGGGTCCTCTCTGCTCCCTTAAAAGCCTCTATTATAAACCTACCTTAAGCCAAGCCATTGGTCACCTATCCATAGATCTCCCTCTGTGGTAAATTTTGTTTGTTAGCAGTTTTTGGGATGTTCTTTTACCAAAATATGAGGTGTTATTCCTCCTCTCTTCTTCTCCCACCCTCATAGCCTTTCCATCACCTCCCTTCAGTTCCCTACCTCTTCCCTTTCTTCCATGGTCCACTGCCCCCTCCTATCAGGTTCCTTCTCCCTCAGCTTTTTACCTCTTCCACCTTTCATCTCCTAACCTCTCTCATTCCCCCACCCACCCACTTGCCCCCTCTTACCTGGTCTCGCCTATCACTTGCCAGCTTGGACTCTTCCCCTTTCTCCTACCTTCTTATTCTGGCTTCTGCTCCCTTCCAGTCCTGGGTTTTGGCCCGAAATATTGACTGTCTGTTCTTCTCCAGTGTTCACCTAGCATTGCTCTGTGTGTTACTCAAGACTTCCAGCAAGTGCAGAACTTCATATCTGTGTGTTAACCTGTGTCTCCATGTTCCCTCAGTCTTTGCCACTCCAGAGAAAACAACCCATCTTTGTCCAGCCTTTCCTTGTAGCTCATGCCCTCTAACCCAGGCAGCATCCTGATGAACCTCTCCAAAGCCTCCACATCCTGCCTGGCTGGAATTGAATAGACTATAAGATATAGGGGCAGAATTAGGCCATTTGGCCCATCGAGTCTGCCATTTCATCATGGCTGATCGATTTTCCCTCTCAGCCACAATCTCCTGCCTTCCCCCCCCCACCCCCATATCCCTTCATGCCTTGACCAATCAAGAATTTATCAACCTCTGCCTTAAGTACTTGTAAAGTCTTGGAGTTCTCCAGATAACAGGACGAAGCTGATCAATTTTGAGAGATCACAGGTGGCTGTCGTGAGTTCTTGCCCTGTGAAGAGGGCATTTTGACACTCTTTAAGTGCTCCTGATCTGTGTAAAACCCTGGCTCTGAAGTTCATAGCACAAGAAACCTTTGATATTAACATTAAATTAATGTCCTCAATTATAATGAGATGGGGATTGGTTCTGCCTCTTAGTAAGAGAAAAATTAGCAGTGGAGTGTGTGTTTAATAAATGAAACTGCTGCCAGGAATGTCATTACTTTATTTGCATTTTCCATTATCTCTGTGGACGTTGTTAAGCCCACAATACAGCTGAGAGTGATGCTCAGTGACGTGGTAACATCGGCTGGCGTTTAACATATTCTCGGGAGTTTAGAATGAAACCTGATCATTTTGAACACACACATCTGAAGGGGCTGTATAGTGGATACCCAACCACTCCTTCCCTTGCCTGGAAAGGAGCTTTGAGCCAGGAATTTCTTCACCTAGGGAGCAGTGAATCATGGGATCAATTCCCCACGAACCAGGCCAAATTTGGAGTACTGTGTGCAGCTCTGGTCACCTACGTATGGGAAAGATATCAATAGGATTGAAAGATCACAGGGAAAATTTACCTGGATGTTGCTGGGACTTTCTAAAGTTAAGTACATGTCCGAAGGGCCTGTATTGTGCTCAAGGTTTTCTTGTTTCCTTGACTTGAGAACCTGAGTTATAGGGAAGGATTAAATAGGCTAGGGCTTTATTCCCTGGAGTGCAGGAGAACGAGGGGAGACTTGATGGCGGGTTACAAAATTCTAAGGGGTGTTAATAGGGTAAATACAAGCAGGCCTCTCCCACTGAGGTTGGATGAGACTGGAACTCGAAGTCATACGCTCAGTGTGAAAGGTGAAATATTTAAGGGAAACCTGAGGGGATCTTCTTCACTCAGAGGGTGGTGCGAGTATGGAACGAGCTGCCAGCGGAAGTGGCGGATGTGGGTGCTATAGCAACACTGATGGATCAGTACGTGGAAGGCTCTCGTCTGGGTATGGGTCGACGAGATGAGGCAGAGTAATAGTTTGAAAGAGGCTAGATGGGCCAGAGGGCCTGGTTCGGTGCTGTACTGCCCTGTGTAGGTCCCCTCTTCTCACTGTTCCCGTATGCTTCACTTGATTCTATGCCCCACCTTCCACTCCTATCAGTTTCCATTATCTGTCACCCTTTATCGCCTCCACCCATTTCCCAGCCTCTGTTGCTATTTCCACCCTCCCTCCTCCATCTGCCTATCACCCCTCCTTGCCTGGATCCATCTCCGCGCTATCTCTGCATTTCCTCCCGGGGGTGGGGGGTGAATCTCTAGCTATCTGCCATACCTATATTCGGCCTCTGATGCCCCAGAGAAAACAATTCATGTTTGTCCAACTCTACTTATCATTAATACTCAGGGAACATCTTGGTAAACCTCTTCTGTACCCTCTCCAGAACCTCCACATCCTCCTTGTAATGAGGTGGCCAGAACTGCACACAATAGTCCAAATGAGGCCAGAACATAGTTTTGCACAGCTGCAACAGGACTTTTCAACCATTATACTGAACACCTTGACTACGGAAGGCAAGTATGTCGTATGCCTTCTTTATAACCCTTATGTTGGCACTTTCAGGGAGCCGAGGACTAGTATACCAAGATCTCCCTATACATTAATGCTGTTGATTTCCGGTAAGAAGGCAGCGTGTTCAGACGTAGCGGCCTCTCCAGGGCCAACCAAAAGTGTTTTTTTAAACATCGTTTTTATGATTGCAAAACAATGCTGGACATTAAGAACTTCAGGTACTGCAGGTTCTACCCCATCAGCGAGTTGCTTGTTAGTGGGGGAGATGGAGGAGCTGGACTCGGTGCAGACTGCGTTACTGCCTGCTACAGAAAGGCATCGGATTCGGTGCACAAAGGTGGTGTGCAGTCAAACAGCCTATGGTTGTCTTGGATGCTACTCTTGCAATCGCAAGACCCTGTAGGACATTGGTAACGTAAGGTACTACAAATCGGTTTCCCTTATTTATTGGCAAGTCAGATGGTGGGTGAGTTGCGTGGCCTTGGTTCTACGAGGACCAGGCCTCAAGCCGCGGCTTGCCTGTTGCAGCAGTCCAGCAGAGGAGATGTTGGAGGCAGTGTAGTGTGGTGTCCATGCTGGTTTGGGGGCTGGCCCCTCCTTCGTTGCTGCCCTCCAGGGTTTGCTCAGTGGTTTGCTGCTCTCCAGGGTTTGCTCAGTGGTTTGCTGCTCTCCAGGATTTGCTCAGTGGTTTGCTGCCCTCCAGGGTTTGCTCAGTGGTTTGCTGCTCTCCAGGGTTTGCTCAGTGGAAGACAAGCTGATTACATGTGTGCATGTGTACATCCGCAGATTGCTGAGAACTGCCTGTTCTTGCCGATAACACCCATGCACCATCATTTTACAGGACATGTCACTTGGACTTGGGCTATTTATTTTTTTGTGTGAGTGCTATCTTATATATGTCTCTATGTGCCTTGTGCTGTGAATGACTGTTGGTACTGTGGTTTGCACCTTGGCCGTGAAAGAAAGCTGCTTTGTTTAGCTATGTTCAAAGGTTTTCATCTGTGGTTGAATGACAATTAAACTTGAACTTTCCTTTTGAATTTGACCTACCAAGGTGTCACACTTCACACCTGTCTGGTGTAAGCTCCTTCCGCCATTTCTCTACCCAAACTTCCATTGGTTCCAATCTTGTGCCAGTGCACAGGATCAGGAAATGCTGCCGAGTATTGTAGATTTGCCCAACTCCATCATGGGCATAAGCCTGGCTGCCATCAAGGACACCTCCAGGAGGGCAGCATCCTCATTAAGGATTGTTGCCATCTGGCAAGTGCCCCCTTCTCATTGTTACCATCACGGAGCCTGAAGACCCACACTCGGGAGCATAGAACATAGAACAGTACAACATAGTACAGGCCCTTTGGCCCACGATGTTGTGCTGTGCTTTTAATCTATTCCAAGATCAATCTACCCCTTTCCTCCCACACAGCTCTCCAATTTTCTTTCATTCTTGTACCTAGCTTAAGAGTTTCTAAAATATCCCTATTGTGTCTGCCTCTACCATCACCTCTGGCAGCACTTTCCACACAGCCGCCACTCTCTGTGAGAAAACTTCCCTCTGACATCCCCCATATGTTTTTCTCCCAACACCTTAACGTCATGCCCCCTTTTATTGGTCATCTTAATCCTTGGAAAAAGCCTCTGGTTGGCCACTCAATCCATCTTGTACACCTCTGTCAAGTCGCCTCTCATCCTCCTTTGCTCCCAAGAGAAAAGCCCTCGCTCACTCAAGCTATCCTGAGTCAGGTCTCTGAATAGTGGCCGGGACGTGGGGTTTGAATTACAATGGGAGATGGTAAAGACATCGTCAGTATAATGTTACGATAGTAACAGTGGTGCTGAATCCCAGGAGAAGGAGTTTGTGTGGGAATGGGGAATGGCCTAATTCTGTCCCTATGTCTTATGGTCTTTACTTCAGGCATCATCCTGGTTCATCTCTGCACCCTCTCAAAAGTTTCCACATGCTGCCTATAATGAGGTGAACAGAACTGAACACTGCATCTTCCCCTCCGCCACTGGATTCTGAACGGTCCATAAACCCAGGAAAACTACCTCACTGTTTCACTCCCTTCTGCACTACTTACTGGTTTATTATACTCTTATTGCAAATGGAGTTTATTTTTATGTATTGCACTGTACTGCTGCAGCAGAAGAACAAGTGTCAGATTCAGATTCTGTCTATATCCTGCTGAATCCTTTGGCAACCTTCCTCCCTCAGCAGAATGTCCAGCCAGAATCACACCCATTCATCACCACCCGTCTTCCATGGCCAAGAGAAACGAAGTTAATGCTTCAGATCAATGATCTTTCATCCTTCTCAGGCAAAGTCATCGACCTAAAACACTGAATTTCTCTCTGCAGATGCTGCCTAACCTGCTGAATGTTTCTACCATTCTCTGTATCTACAACATTTATGTTTGGATCACTTAGACTATAAGATATAAGAGTAGAGTTGGGCTATTTGGATCATTGAGTGTGCTCCACCATTTCATCATGGCTGATCCATTTTCCATCTCTGCCTTCTCCCCGTATCTCTTCATGCCCTGACTAATCAAGAATCTATCACGCTCTGCCGTAAATACACCCAAAGACTTGGTCTCCACAGCCGCCTGTGGCAACAAATTCCACTGATTCAGCACTCTCTGGCTAAAGAAATTCCTCCTCATCTCTGTTCTAAAAGGATGTCCCTCTATTCTGAGGTTGTGCCCTCTGGTCTTAGACTCCCCCACAATGAGGTCAACCCTCATTCTTCTGAACTCCAGTGAATACGGCCCAGAGCCATCCAACACTCCTCATATGACAAGCTTTCTGATTCTGACTCATTTTTGTGAGCTTCATTTGAACCATCTCCATGTCAGCACATCCTTTCCTAGATTAAGGGGCCCAAAACTGCTCATATTACTCCAAGTGAGACCTCACCAGCCCTTTATAAGGCCTGAACATTGCATCTTTATTTTTATATTCTAGTCCTCTCGAAATGAATGCTAACATTCCATTTGCCTTCCTCACCACCGATTCAATCTGCAAATTAACCTTTAGGGAATCCTGCATGAGGACTCTGATTTTTGAATTTTCTCTCTATTTAGAAAATAGTCTGCACTTCAATTTTTTCCACCAAAGTGCATGACCATACACTCCCTGGCATTGTGTTCCATCTGCCATTTCTTTGCCCGTTCTCCTTAGCTGTCCAAGTCCTTGAGTAGCCTCTGGACTTCCTCAACTACCTGCTCCTCCTCCTATCTTTGAATTGTCTGCACATTTGCCACAAAGCTATCAATTCCATCATCTAAATCATTGCCATATAACAGAAAAATAAGTGGTCCCAACACAGACCTCTGTGGAATACCACTGTTTACCAGCAGCCAACCAGGAAGGTCTCCCTTTATTCCCACCCTTTGCCTCCTGCCAACCAGCCAATGCTCTGTCCATGCCAGTATCTTTCCTGTAATACCATGGGCTGTTAACTTATTAAAGAGCCTCATGTATGGCACCTTGTTAAAGGCTTCCTGAAAATCTAAGCACACAACATCCACCGATTCTTCTTTGTCTATCCTAACTGTTACTTTTTCAAAGAATTCCAGCAGATTTGTCAGGCGAGATTTTCCCTTAAGGAAACAATGAAAAGCACAGCCTGTTTTATCATATGCCTCCAAATACCCAGAACCCCATCTTTAATAATCGACTCTACGACATCTCCCAACCACTGAAGTTAGACTATAATTTCCTTTCTTCTGCCTCCCTCATTCTTGAAGAGTGGAGTGACACTTGCAATTTCCCATTCGCCTGGAACCATGCCAGAATCAATTGATTCTTGATTCATTACTAATGCTTCCACAATCTCTTTGGCCTCTCCTTCAGTACCCTGGGGTTAATACCATCTAGTCCAGGTGACTTTCAGTTTCCTAAGATCCTTCTCACTAGTAATAGCAACTTCACACATTTCCGCGCTCTGAAACTCTTGAATTTCCGGCGTACTGCTAGTGTCTTCCACAGTGAAGACTGAGCCAAAATACTTAAATCAGTTCGTTTACCAATTCCTTGTCCCCATTACTGCCTCTCCAGCATCATTTTCCAGCAGTCTGATATCTACTCTTGTCTCTCTTTTACCATTCATATCTGAAAAACCTTTTGGCATCCTTTTAATATTATTGGCTAGCTTGCCTTTACATTCCATATTTTTGTTCTTTATAATTTTTTTTGTGGCCTTCTGTTGGTTTTTAAAAGCTTCCCAATCCTCTAACTTTCCACTAATTTCTGCTCTATTATATGCCCTCTCTTTGGCTTTTATGTTGGCTTTGACTTCTCTTGTCAGCCACAGTTATGTCATTCTGCCTTTAGAATACTTTTTTTTTTGCGATACACTGTAGAAATCTTGTGCCTTCCAATTTGCTCCTGGAAATTCCAGCCAATGCTGCTCTGCTGTCATCTCTACCAGTATACCTTTCTAAATAATTTTGGCCAGCTCCTCCCTCCTACCTCTGTAATTCCCTTTATTCCGCTACACTTTAACTAGTCCTGTAGTCAGTCTAATACTGTGCCATCAGCTGCATTTAAATTGAGGCTAAAAGCTATTGTATTTCAAAAACATTCTGCACTTCTTAACTAACTTTTACTAGGATGAGGCCAAAGCAGAAGAGGAGATGGCTCTAAAGCGAGCAGCCTTGATGGAGAAACAACAGAAACGAACGGAAGAGTTTCGGAAGCGTCGGCTCTGGTTGGATGCGGAGAAAGAACAGAACAGGTGAGGACATGCCGTGAGCCAGTTTCAGCCTGTGTTAGCTGGAGAAGTCTGTCACCATTGTTCCTGTAGAGGTTCCAACAGCTTTCAACACTGTATGTTCTCAATACAGCACCCCCCCCCCCCAACACAGTGATATAGCCGTTAGCGTAATGCTGTCATGGTGCCAGTGACATGGATTCAATTCTGCCGCTGTCCGTAAGGAGCTTGTAAGTTCTTCCCGTGACCGTGCGAGTTTCGTCCAAGTGCTCCAATTTCCTCCCACTTTCCAAAGACGTACGGGTTAGTGGGTTAATTGGTCACAGGGTGTAATTGGGCAGCACGGGCTCATGGGCCAAAGGGCCTGCTACTGTGCTGTATCTCTAAATATAAAAAAGACATTCTTGTCATCTTGAATGATGTTGATGAGCAATTTATTAAATCCCTGAAGATCGAGCATTACCGCCAGGGCCAGCATTTTGTATCTCCTGCTTAAACACCCTTGAGAAGGTGGGGGTGAGTCACCTTGAATAGTGAAGGTGCTCCCCCAGTGCTGGCGAGGTGTGAGTTCCGGGGTTTAGACCCAGAGTGATGGCAACACAGTGGTGTGGGACTCAAGGGAACGTAAATGGAAGGAAGTCCTTTGACCCTGTTCACACTGATCCACCTCACTTCCCATCTAAAAATGCTGAAAGAACTCAGCAAGCAAAGCAGTTTTTAAGAGCTTTGGCGTACGCGACAAACCTTTGATTCTAACTCTGGGGTGTATTAGGGAACTGCCTGAGAATAAAATGGGAATGAGATCAGAAAGCATGGAGGGGAAGTTTAGGCAGCTTTTTAAGCGATTCACACACTCAGCGATTCAGGAACAGCTTCTTCCCCTCTGCCATCCAATTTCTAAATGGGCATTGAACCCATGAACACTACCTCACTTTCTTATTACTTCTGTTTTAGCCCTACTATTTTTAATTTAACCTTTTAATATACATATAATTACTGTAATTGATTTCTTTATATATTTTTTCTATATTTATCATGTATTACATTGAACTGCTGCCGCTAAGTTAACAAATTTCACGACACATACAGATGATATTAAACTTGGTTCTGATCCTTTCCCATTCTGGCAGCAGTGGATCCCATGGGCTATGTCCTCCCTATGTATGGCGACACAAAAGTGTTCCCACTAGGGAACTGTTCTTTCACTCCTCTGCTGTAAAGCTTTGGTGAGTGAGGATAAAACTGAGGCTTCATCAGGCATTTGGAATGTTGCAGACAAAATTGGGCCCCGTTTCTAAGGAAAGATGCAAGCCTAAAACCTGGGCCCTGTATCTAAGGAAAGATGTGGGCCCCAGACTTGGACCCCTTACCTAAGGAAGGCCTTAGAGTGGGTTGAAAACAGGATTACAATAATGATCCTGGGAACTAAAGGCTTAATATATGGGGATTCTGTGTGTCTGGGCTTGAGCTCAATGGAATTCAGAGGAATGAGGGGGTATCTCATTGTGAGCCACCGTATAATGACAGGCCTGTGGATGTGGAGAGGCCTGTGGATCTTTCTATCAGTAGGGGAATCCAGGATCCGAAGGCACAACCTCAGAATAAAGGGACGTCCCTTTAGAACTGATATGGAGAAATTTCTTCTGCTAAGTATGGTCAGTCTGTGGAATTCATTGCCATGGATGGTTGTGGAGGCCAAGTAACTGGGTAAATTTAAGACAGAGATAGCTCGATTGTTAAAGGCTTACTGGGAGAAGGTAGGAGAACAAAGTCATCTGTGATTGAATGGCTGAACAAGCCTCGATGGGCCAAATGGCCCAATTCTGTTCCTGTATCTTCTGCCTGTATATCAGTGAAGTTCCCTATGGCTTAATAGTACTTCATTGACAATTCAAATGTTCTTTTAGGGGAAAGGAAGATATGGGAAAACTGCTAGTCTTGTGCTAATTCTTATGCTGTTCAATTCCAGGCAGCAGGTGGAGGAGGAGAGACCTCAAGAGAAGAGCTTCACCAAGCAGGAGTACCTCCGGAGGCACCAGCTCAAGGTCATGGAAGACCTGGACAAGGTTCTGAGGGCAAAGTCCCCAGCGAGCAGAGGGAGGAAGCCGCGTCCCAAATCCTCGGTCTTCCGGGATGATTCTGTGTTGACTCGGAGTCCTGTCAAGGGGCTGCTAGGTGAGTGAAGTTTCTCAGATAGCTTCCCATTGTCTCACAGAGAGGTAGCTGGATCCACAGAGGCATGGATGTTTGAAAAGGTGATTGGCTGGGGTTGCTTTATCTCTGAATCCCAGAGCAATTTCCCTCTGGTCTCCTTGACCTGAACTTCCAGACGGAAGTTTTATTTTTCATAAATGACTTGGATGTGGGAGTGAGTTTTCAGATGACATGAAGGTTGGTGGTGTTGTGGATAGCACAGAAGGTTGTTGTAGGTTTCAATGGGACATTGAGCTGGGCTAAGAAGTGGCAGATGGAGTTCAATCCAGAAAGGTGTGAAGTGATTTCTTTGTTCAAGAAAGGGAATAGAAATAACTGGGGGAATTATAGACCAGTCTTACTCAGTGGTGGGCAATTTATTGGAGAAGATTCTTAGCGTCAGGATTTATTCACATTTGGAGAAACATAGTCTGACCAGGGATAGTCAGGCTTTGTGAGGGGCAGGTCTTGCCTCACAAACCTGATTGAATTAATTGAAGATGTGACAAAGCACATTGATGAAGGTAGACTGGTGGATGTGACGTACAGTATATGGAGTTTAGTAAGGCACTTGATAAGGTTCCCCATAGTAGATTCAGTCACAAAGTCAAGGGGCATGGGATCCAGGAAAACATGGACATATAGACAAAATAGGCTTGCCCATAGAAAGCTGAGGGTAGTTGTAGATGGAGTGAATTCTGCATGGAGGTTGGTAACCCATGGTGTTCTGCCCTTTGTGATTTTTATGAGTGATTTGAATGAGGAAATGGAAGTGTGGGTTAGTAAGTTTGCAGATGACACAAATGTTTGTGGAATTGTGGATAGTGTAGAGGGTTGTTGTAGGTTCAACAGGACCTTGACGGAATGCAGAGCTGGGCTGAGAAACTTGACAGGCCAGAGAATTGAGTTTAAGAGCCATGAGGTAATGTTTCTGCTCCGTAAAACTCTGTGGTTAGTCCACGCTTGGAGCACTGTGTTCAGTACTGGTAGCCTCATTATAGGAAGGATGTGGAAGCTTTAGAGAGGGTGCAGAGAGAATTACCAGGATTCTCTCTGGGTTAGAGAACGTGTCTTATGAGGAAAGGCTGAGTGAGCTAAGGGTTTCCTCTTTTGAGAGGTGTAAATGATGATAAGAGGCAGGATAGAGTAGATAGCCAGCGTCTTTTTCCCCGGGTGGCAATGGTTAATACGAGAGGTGATTGGAGAAGGGTTCATGGGAGATGTCTGAGGTAGTTTTTCTACACAGAGAGTGGTGGGTGTGTGGAAAGCACTGCCAGGGGTGATGGTAGAGGCAGATACATTTGGGACATTTAAAAGACTCTTAGATAGGCAAGGATGATAGAAAAATGGAGGGATATGTGGGAGGGAAGGTTTAGATTGACATTAGAGCAGGTTAAAAGGTTGGCATAACATTGTGGGCCAAAGGGCCTGTCTGTACTGTTCTATGATCTATGGCTAAGGCCTCCTGTAATTTAGACATTCTGGTGCAGTTCTGAGTGTCCTGTCAATGAATAAGATGCTTCAGGGGGACTGTAAAAGATTCGACATTTTCTTCAAGAGTGGAATTCTTCCTTCTGCCTTAGTCGACGCTTCTGGTCACCACGCTACAGCCGGGAAGAGTACAGAGGAGGCTCACCAGGATGTTGCCTGGAAAAAAATTAATTGTTAGCTTTATTTGTCACACGTACATTGAAACATTAAAACTGTATGTTGCTGTCAACTCTGCAGTGGATCTCAGTGTTCAATGCTCCACCTAGTGGCAGACATCTTCAACTGCAGCTGCAGGGCAGCTGGTGCCTGTCAGAATGGGGCATTCCAAATAAGGAGTTTGACCCAATAAACAGTAATATATGATGGATGGATACTTGGGGTCCTGAGCGGTGATTTATTTCCAAATGTGTAGAGTGCACTTTCATCCAAAAAGTAGATTTCTTTTCAGTTCAGTTTCTAACATAAATAAAATTGCATTAATGTGAAGTGACTTTAAATAATGAGTGGTAAATTGTGTATCCTACCTACACAAACTGTTATCAAAGAACTATAATTTAACTTTTTTTCCTATTCATCCATGCCCGGCTCTTCCATTTTATGTTCTGGGGCTGTAACCAGTCATGTTTCCCAGTCTCTCTCCCAAACAGAATCAGATTTATGACCAGTGACGCATGACGTGAAATCTGTCATTTTGCAGCAGCAGTACAGTGCAAAAACATAAAATTACTATAAATGGAAAAATAAGGTAGTGCTCATGGCTCCATGGCAGCCCCAGTAGGCATCTCTCCACTTTAAACCACCCATGGGCTCCTCGGAACCAGATCAATTAGGGCCGGGTTTTTGTCCTGTCATCTTTTACCTTTCATTGGGGTTGAACCCAGATTCCAAGGGTGATGTCACCATCTTCCCACTGCAGTCCTCGACCCCATGTTCACTGAATTGTGACAAACATGAATGAGATTTTCTGAGCAACACACACAAAGTACTGGAAGGACACAGCAGGTCAGGCAGCATCTACAGAGAGGAGTAAAGAGTCGACGTTTGGGGCCAAACCTGTTTATATCTCTCCATAAATGCTGCTTGACCTCCAGCACTTTTGTGTGTGTTGCTCAGGATTTCCAGCATCTACACAATCTCTTGTGTTAATGAGATTTTTATTACCTGGAACATTGGAAGTCGAAAGTATGTGAGAGTATAGACAGGATTAAAGCACGTAGTCATTTTCCCACAGATGGACTGGTTTAAGATAAGAGGCAAGAGGTTTAAAAGGGACGTTGGGGGCATCTTCTTCGGACCGAGGGTGGTGCATATTTGGAATGAGCTGCCATATTAGTGGTTGAGACAGGCACATTAGCAAGTTTTAAAAGCCAGCTAGATAAGAACAGGGATAGGAGAGGTTTGGACGGCTATGGGCCAAGTGTGGGCTTGCTGGGCAACAGAGCCAGTATGGACAAGGTGGGGTGAAGGGCCTGTTTCTGTGCTTTATCACTCAATTAGACATTCGACCTTGGGGAAAAAGGTATCAGCTGTTGTTCTTATCTGTGCTTCATAACCTTGTTAGAAATAGTTGTTTATTGTCTCGTGTACTGAGATACCGTGAAAAGCTTGAAAACTGTTCCTACAATGGATTGAGGTGGAACAAGATTAAACAGTAACAATGCAGAATGAAGTGTGAGAGTCACGGAGGAAGTGCAGTGCAGCTAAACATTAAGATGCAAGATCACAATGAAGTAGATTGTCCTTGTTCCAAACTTCCATTGGGTCTTGCCTCAGCCTCTGCTGGTCACCCGGCCCTGAGACAGTGGTCAAGACCGTGTGCAGTGTACTCCAGCCACGGCGGCTGCAAAATTGCGGCTGTATTTTCAGTTGAAGTTTCTTCTGGAGGACCATGTGGGAGGGAGGGGTTAAGACTGATCTTGGAGTGGGTTAAAAAGTCGGCGGAATGTTGTGAGCCAAAGGGCTTGTACTGTGCTGTTCTTTCAAAGCCTCTTGTGATCGTCTTCCTTTTTGTTTATACTTTCAGGCTCCAGACTGAACAAAGTGTACTCACGGTCCACACTCTCTCTCTCCACCATGGCCAATGACTCCACCAACAGCCTGACTGTCAAGAAAAGCCCAAGGTACCAACTTCCTATTGCAATTCAGGGAGGCAAGGGGTTAACGGGAGAAGGACTTGCCACCCTCCACCTCCTGCCATTGGTCAGTAGTTACATTAAGGATGTTGACACGTGTGTCCATATGACCATAAACATAGGAGCAGAATAAGGCCATTCAGCCCATTGAGTCTGCTTTGCCATTTGATCATGACTGATTTATTATCCCTCTCAAACCTGTCCACCTGCCTTTTCATCACCCTTTGGCTAAAGAAATTCCTCCATCTCTGTTATTAAGGGACATCCCTCTATTCTGAAGCCGGGACCTCTGGTCCTAGACTCTCCCACCATAAGAAACATCCTCTCTGTATCCACTCCATCTCGGCCTTTCAATATTCAATAGGCTTCAATGAGCTTCCCCCTCATTCTTCTAAACTGAAGCGAGTATGGGCCCAGAGCCATCAAACGCTCCTTGTACGTTAACCTTTCACTCCCGGAATTGTTCTCCTGAACCTCCTGTTGACCCTCTCCAATGCCAGTGCGTCTTTTCTTCGGGATCCAAATCTGCTCACAATACTCCAAGTGCAGTCTGACAAATACATCCTTGCTCTTATATTCTAGTCCTCTTGAAATGAATGCTAGCATTGCATTTGCCTTCCTTACAACCTGCAAGGTGACCTTTAGGGAATCCTGTACTGTCTGGGGATATCTCTTGCTTTACATAGAACAGCACAGGGTAGTCCTTTTGGCCCAAGTTGTTGTGCTGACCTTTTAACCCACTCCAACCCTTCCCTCCTACATAGCCCTCCATTTTTCTACGTGCCTATCTGAGCCTGCTAAATGTCCCTAATGTGTCTGCCTCTATTACCACTCCTGGCAGCGCATTACTCTGTGTTAACTCCCTCTGACATCCCCTCTATATTTTCCTCCAAACACCTTAAAATTATGTCCTCTTGCATTAGCCATTTCCACCCTCGGAAAAAGTCTTTGGCTGTCCACTCGATCTGTGCCTCTTATCATCTTGTACACCTCTGTGATGTCACCCTTCGTCCTCCTCTGTTCCCAAGACCAAAGCCCCAGCTCACTCAGACTTTCCTCATAAGACGTACTCTGTAATCCAGGCAGCATCTGGTAAATCTGCTCTGCACCCGCTCTAAAGCTCCCACCTCCTACCTGTAATGAGGCAAACAGAACTGAACACAAACCAGTGACTGAATTCTTCTGGAAGGCATAACTGTAAGATGTCAATGGCAGAACTTGACCTTGTCTTTTGTTGTGCCTCGCAAGTTCGCCATATATTTTGAATGTATGACTCTATGATATGTGTCCCTCACTGAGATGGATGACCATACCTGGAGGCACAGGTAGTGCTGCTGCCTCACTGCTCCAGAGATTCATGTTCGATCCCGATCTCCTGCGCTGTCTATGTGGAGTTCGCACGTTCTCCCTGTGACACCCGGGCTTCCCTCAGGTGCTCCTGTTTCCCCCCACAGCCCAACGATGTGCAGTTTGCGCACTTGTGTGTGTGTGTGTGTGTGTGTGTGTGTGTGTGTGTGTGTGTGTGTGTGTAAATGGCCCCTGTAAATTGTCCTTGCTGTGTAGCTGAGGGGTAGGATCTGTGGAAAGTTGATGGGAATGTGGGGAGAAGAGAGAGATTAGAGTGTAGCCCCCCCGGCCACCCTCAGGGTCGCTCTTGTCTAGGGAAACAGCCTCAGCCCCGGCAAACTGGGTAATTAGTTTGTGTGGATGCTGTGTGAGGTACCCCACCCCACCCAAATAACAGACAATACACCGGATACGATTAAGTGATTTACAGTTTATAGATATTACTGGAACTATATAATTAATAGAGAATAAAATATAAAAGGAAAATAAAAGGCGCCACACTTATCAAAGTTCAATCTCTTCATGCACAAAACAGTTGGAGCTCAAGAACCTTCTTCTTCACCCTGCGACCCCCTCGGACCACCTCAACCGGCCGCCTGGGACCAACAACGGTGGTCGACCAGACGCTCCACACGAGTCCGTCTCCGTCTCCTCGCCGAACGTCCCGCTTGGGGTCCGACCCCGTTAGCAGTCTCACAGCACCTGCTCCATCCTCTGTCTCGCTCTCCCGCCTTCTGCCCCAAAACCCCGCGCATACAGTCCCTTCAAATACACCAAAACCATAACAACTATCCCAATTGGTTCATAACATCCTGTTATCAGTAACGTGATTCAACAAACTGCCAGCGCAAGAACTTTCTCAGCGTTTAACATAACAAAGAAGCATTCCCAAGTATAACATAACAAAGAAGCCATTTTAATTAGCCTCCGCAGTTACATAAAAGACGAAACCCCCTTACAAGAGATTAGCTTTATTTGTCACATGTATATTGAGGTGTACAGTGAAATACATCATTTGTGTCAATGACCCACACAGCCCGAGGGTGTGCTGGGGGCAGCCCGCAACTGTCATCATGTTTCCTCCCCCAGTACAGCTCACTAATCTACCCCGTACATCTTTGGAATGTGCGAGGACACCAGAACACTTGGAGAAAACACATGCGGTCCTGGGGAGAACATACAAACCCCTTGTAGACGGCGGCGGGAAATGATAATCTCTTGCGCTGTAAAGCGTTGTGCTGGCCGTTACGCTGCCGCACATTAAAGTGAGAGTAATGTAAGTGAGGTGTTAGTCAACATGGACTTGCGTTGTCTATAACGCGTGTGTCAAGTAACTTGTCAAAGTTTAATACCCAGACAACACTACATGTCTAATACTTACTTTTGCCTCTCTTCTAGTACAGTGCACATCGGATTGAATAGGTATTTCAAAAATGGTAAAAATCCCAGTGTTTACATGGCATTAAGTAGCTGCTGCTGGTTTAGCGGAAGACGAAGGCCAGACAGGAGCTGCTCAGTGCCCCGTACATGCGAGATTCTTCCATTTGTTCCCGGTTCTCCCATATGTTCCCGGTTCTCCCATACGTTCCCGGTTCTCCCATACGTTCCTGGTTCTCCCATTTGTTCTGCCAAAGGGTTTCAGCCCTAAGCGTCGTCTGTACTCTTTTCCTAGATGCTGCCTGACCTGCTGAGTTCCTCCTGCATTTTGTGTGTGTTTGCTCGGATTTCCAGCACCTGCAGATTTTCTCTTGTTTGTGACTGCAGAACCTCTTGTGTTTATATCATGTAGTTTAGCCTGCTGTGGGAGTCCCATTTCACCTATCACATGTGAATTTGTTCTGCATAAAATGACGGTGTATTTTATGTCCATAATTGTTGGGCCATTAGTTTGTATTTTTCCCAGGCAAAGTGGGGCACAGTCATGCCATGTGGTCTTAGAAGTTCTGGAATAAACTTCTGGAGGAACTCAGCTGATTAGGCCTAGAAAGACTAAAGAAAGAAAATTTAACTTTGTCACATGTACATTGAAACACAGAGAGAAATGTGTTGTTTGGCTCAATTATTAACACAGTAGATATGCTGGAGGCAGCTCAGAAGTGTCGCTGTGCTTCCAGCACCAATATAATGGGCCAACAACCTTAACTGATGTGTATTCTTTTGGAATTGGGAGGAAACCCACGCACTCACAAGGAGAATGTACAAACTCCTTACAGACAGCAGCAGGAATTGAACCTGGGTCACGAGAGCTCTCGTCTTTGTTCCCCATGCTGGGGAGATCTGTGTCTCTGGTTTTGTTATGTATGCTACTATTTGTTTTCCTTCTAAATGCGAAGGTTGTGGTGAAATATTGTTGGACCAGCGTCAGGAATTGGGTTCATTGTTGTTGACTGAGTGACTTTCTTCTGTTTTATTAAGCACTAACCTGTTCTGATTCTGTTCCACAGGGCAGACTCCCCCTCAGCACTCCTGTCTCCCAACCGGCTGGGCAGCCACAATGGAGAGAAGGATTGGGAGAATGCGTCGACGGCCTCCTCACCAGCTTCGATTCCGGAATATACAGGTGAGCATGTTTCGAGAGCTTTTTCCAAGGGATACCGAGCCCAGCACAACCAGGGAGGTGGCAGATGAGTTGAATCCTGTCAGGTGTGAGGTGTTACACTTTGGGAGGTCAGTGAAAGGTGTGATTTTACAGCTAATGGTAGAGCCCTGAATAGCAGAGGGATGTTGGGGTCTGGGTCCATTGTACACTGAAAGTGACTGCATCACGGCCTGGTATTGAAATACCAAAGCCCCTGAATGAAAAAGCCTACAAAGGCAGCAACTACAACCCAATTCATCATGAAGAAAGCCCTCCCCACCATTGAGCATATCTACACGGATCACTGTCGCAGGAAAGCAGTATCCATCGTCAAGGACCGCACCACCCAGGCCATACTCTCTTCCCGCTACTGCCATCAGGAAGGAGGAACAGGAGCCTCAAGACGTTCAGGAACAGTTATTACCTCTCAACCATCAGGCTCTCGAACCAGAGGGGCTAACTTCACTCGCCTCATCACTGAACTGTTTCGACAACCTATGGACTCACTTTCAAGGACACTTCACCTCAAGTTCTCGATATTTATTGCTTATTTTTTTTCTTCTCTTTCTTTTCTTGTGTTTTTTTTTGCACAATGGTTGTTGTCCCTCCTGTTAGGTGCGGTCTTTCATAGATTCTATCGTGTTTCTTGTATCTACCGTGTTTACCCGCAAGGAAACGGTGACATATATCTACTTTGATAATGAGTTTACTTTGAACTTTGAACTTCAAACCTTTATGCTTCCCAAGCACCTTTACTTTAGAAAGAGCAATGAAACTCACTTCTGTCTCCGACACTCTCAAGTTTCTGACACACTGCTAGTGTCTTCCACAGTGAAGAATGATGCAAAATACTTAGTAGGTTGGTCTATCAATAACACCTTTCCAGTGTCATTTTCCAGTGGCTGATATCCTCATTTACTTTTTATGCATCTGAAAAAAAACTTTTTGTATCCACTTTGATATTATCAGCTAGCTTATCTTTTCCCTCTTTGTTTTTTTTTAGTTGCCATCTGTCGGTTTTTAAAAGTTTCCCAATCCTTTAATTTCCCACTGATTTTTGCTATATTATATGCACTCTCTTTTGCTTGTATGTTGTTTTTGACTTCCCTAGTCAGCCACAGTTGCCTCATCTTCCTTTCATAAAATTTTTGTCTTTGGAACGTATCTATCCTGCACCTTCCAAATTGCTTCCAGAAACTCCAGCCACAGATTTTATGCTGTTATCCCTCTGAATTCCCTTCCAACCGTCTTTGGTCAGCTCCTCTCTCATGCCTAATTCCTTTTATACCACTGTAATACTGATACACCTGATTTTAACTTCCCCCTCTCAAAATGCAGGGTAAATTTTACCATGTTATGATCACTGCCTCCTAAGGGTTTCTTTACCTTAAACTCCCTATCAAACTGGGTTCATTACATAACACTTTGTCCCAGTGGGCTCAACCAAAACCTGCTCTAAAAATCCATCTTGTTGGCATTCTGCAAATTCTGCCTCTTGGGATCCAGTACCAACCTGGTTTTTCCCAATTTTCCTGTCTATTGAAATCCCCCACGACTATTATAACATTACCCTTTTTGCATGCCTGTATACAGCTCCCATCAGGGTTCCTTTCACCCTTGCACTTTTTTAACTGTACCCACAGGAATCCTACATCTTCCGATCATATGTCACCTCTTGCTAAGGCTTTGATTTCATTTTTACCTACAGGGCCACTCCACCCCTCTGCCTTCCTGCCAATACAATGTATATCTTTGGATGTTAACTCCCAACTATGATCTTCTTTTAGCCATGACTCAGTGATACCAGCCAATCTCTAACTGCACTACAAGATCACCTTATTCTGTACCCGTGTCCATTCAGATTTTACAGCTTCAGTCCTGTTTCCGTCATCCTTTTCGATTGTGCCTCCATGTTACACTTCATCTCATTTAATTGACTGCCATTTTGCCCTGTCATCTGCCTGTTCTTCCTGACAGTCTCACTACACAATGCTTGTATACAAACTGCCCCATCCTCAGCCCTCTCACTGCAGTTTCCATCCCCCTGCCAAATTAGTTTAAACTCTTCCCAACTGCTCTAACAAAACTGCCTGCAAGGATATTGGTGCTCTTCGAGTTCAGGTGTAACCTGTCCTTTTTATACAGGTCATACCTTCCCCAGAAGAGATCCCAATGATCCAGAAATCTGAATCCTTGTTCCCTGCACCAGTTCTTCAGCCACACATTCATCTTGTCCTTTTCCTCACTGACGCATAGCACAAGCAGCAATCCAGACATTACTACCCTTGAGGTCCTGCTTTTCAGCTTTCTACCTAACTCCCTATATTTTCTCGTCAAGACCTCCTCCCTTTTCCTACCAATCTTGTTGGTACCAATATGTACCATGACTTTTGGCTGCTCACCTTCGCCCTTTAAAATGCTATGGACCCAACCTGAGTCATTCCTGATCCTGGCACCTGGGAGGCAAAATACCATCTGGGTGTCTCTTTCCCGTCCACAGAATCTCCTGTCTGCTCATTTAGTCATAGAATGGCCCATCACTACTGCACTCCTCTTTTCCCCACTTTCTTCTGAGCCACAGACAGACTCAGTACCAAAGACCTGGTAGATCATTCCCTCCAACAGTATCCAAAGAAGAATACTTAATTTTGAGGGAACGGCCACAGGGACACTCTGCACAAGCTGCCCATTCCCATTCCCATTCCCTCTCCTGACAGTCGCCCAGGAACCGTCTCCTGCAATGTAAGGGTGACTACCTCCCTGTAGTTCCTGTCTGGAGACTAATGATGAAACAAGTCAGTCAGTATGGTTTCTGTAAGGGGAAATTTTGCCTGATGAACTGTTAGAATTCTTCAAGGAATTAACAAGCAGGGTAGACAAAGGAGAGGTAGTGGATGTCATGTACTTAGATTTTCCCAAGGCATGTGATAAGGTGCCTCACATGAGGCTGCTTGATGAGATAAAATCTTACGGCGTTACAGGCAGGAGGCAGCGAGCGGGAATAAAGGGGAGCCTTTTCTGGTTGGCTGCCAGTGACTAGTGGTGTTCCTCAGGAGTCAGTATTGAGACTGCCACTTTCACATTGTCAATGATTTAAATAGTGGAATTGATGGCTTTGTGGCAAAGTTTGTGGATGATACGAAAATAGGTGGAGGGGTAGGTAGTACTGAGAAAGCAATGTGATTACTGCGGGACTTAGACAAATTGGAAGAATGGGCAAAAAAGTGGCAGCTGGAATACAGTGATCGAAAATGTATGATAATTAATTTTGGTCAAAGGAACAATAGTGCAGACTGTTATCTAAGTGGGGAGAAAATTCAAACTTCAGAGATGCAGATGGATTTGAGAGTCCTTGTACAAATCTCCCAGAAAGTTGATTCAGATGTTGAGTCTGTGGTAAAGAAGGCATATACAATGTTAACGTTTATTTCAAGGGGAATAGAATATAAAAACAAGGAGATAATGCTGAAGCTTTATAAGACACTAATCAGGCTGTACTTGGAGTATTGTCAACAGTTTTGGGCCCCATATCTCAGAAAGGATGTGTCGTCATTGGAGAGTCCAGAGGAGGTTCACGAGGATGATTTCGGGAATGAAATGATTAACGTATGAGGAGCGTTTGGCAGCTTTGGACCTGTACTCGCTGGGATTTAGAAGAATGTGGAGGGATCATTGAAACCTACTGATTGTTGAAAGGACTTGATAAGGTGGATGTGGAGAGGATGTTTCCTATGGTGGGAGTATCCAGAACTAGAGGGCACAGCCTCAAAATTGAGGGGCAACTTTTAGAACAAAAATAAGGAGGAATTTCTTTTTTAGCCAAAGAGTGGTCAATCTGTGGAATGCTTTGCCACAGGCTGCGGTGGAGGCCAAGTCTGTGGGTGTACTCAAAGTGGAAGTTGATAGATTCCTGATTGGTCGGGGCAACAAGGGATAAGGTGAGAGGGCAGGGGTTGAATGGGAACGGGGATCAGCCGTGATAAAGTGGCGGAGCAGACTCGATGGGTTGAATGGTCTAATTTGGATGTCTTATGGTCTTTTCTATGATCTCATTCCCCCATAAAAGCTGAAGGTCATCGAGCTGCAGCTCTAGTTAAGCGCCTCTAATGTAAAACATTTTCATCTTTGAACATAGAATGTAGAACAGTACAACACTGGAAAGGCTCATCAGTGCACTGCACTTCCTCTATAGCCATTGCATTGTATCAGAGATCAACTGTATTCACCATATGCATTTGTGTGTATTAGAAATTTGCTGTTGGTCAGGGCGCGACATGCAACAAAAAAAAGAATTATATAAAAAGACATTAGCGGTTAAAAGTACAGATGTGGAAATACAAAAATCCCGGCACGTATTTACAATATAAACAACATTGTCAAAAGTAGTTTAAAGTGCAGCACAGTGACTGAGGTATTAGAGGGGGTGGGGAGTGCCCACCTAAAATGGTTGATCAGATAACTGCCTTGGGGAAGAAACTTTTAAATTAATATGAAGTTTTGTTTTATTAGCCCTATACCACTGTCCAGAAAGGGGCTTTTTGAAAAGGGCATTTGCTGGGTGAATAATGATTTTTCCTACCCGCTTCTTTGACCTGGACACATACTGATACCAAACATGCATTTAATTTGCTCGTGTTGCAGTGTTAAGATCATTTTTAGAACAGAATGCCTATTAGCGGTTTCTCTGTTTCGAATAGGCTGCTTCCGGAAGGCTTATAGTATTGAATGATTCCTAGTTCCACTGAATTTAAAGAAAATAAGAATTAAGATCAAAATTATCCATCCAATAATCTCTTTGATCCCCTACCATTAGGCAGAAGATACTGTAGCATTTGGACAAGGAATGTTAGGTTGGGAACCAACTTCTTCACCCTTGTACTGAACTCCCTGCCGCTAACCAGGTCTCATCACATACCAAGCGCCAGTAGTGTTATACTGTTTACTTTTTAACTTGCGTTGTAAATGCACCATATTATTTGTTAATTTATTTGTGGTTATATTACTTTCTGTTATGTGTGAGTTATGTACTATGTTGTATGTCTTGGTGCGGAGGAACATTTTTTCATTTAGCAGTATATAAGGTTGAAATACAATGAACTTAAATTTGAGAATCAGGTTTAATGTAACTGGCATGTTGTAAAATTTGTTTTGCAGCAGCAGTACAGTTCAATACACAAAATACTATGGTAAGAAATATATGTAGAATTAAATTAAATAAATAATGCAACAAGAGAACAAAACTAGTGAGGCAGTGTTCATAGGTTGGTATATTTTGGGCAGATCAGGACCAGTGCATTTTGTCCCAAATACGCGGCTCCCTTAATTAGCGAAGTTTTATGGAAAGCCTGAATGCTTGAAACTGCAGTGAGCAAAACAGTTCTGAATTGTCTTACTGCTTATTTCTCACCAATTATCAGTGACAAAATTCATTGCTTTTTGAACACAAACACACATAATTGACGCTATTTAAAAACTCTTTGCACTAGACGTGGTGTCATGTCCAATGGCCACACAAATGCATGTGACTGGTACTAGTTAGAAACTGTTCAGCAACAGTCTCCTGTCCTAATTAAACGACATAGTGTCCCAAATAAACAAGGGGAATCCTGGCTACCTTCAGGCTCCTGTACATCCACCCTGGAGGTAGAATTGAGAAGAGGCATGTCCTGGGAGATGGAGGTCCTTAATGAAGTATACCGCTGAAATAATTTAACCTAAGTAAATTATTGTTCCATTCACAGGTCCGAAACTCTACAAGGAACCCAGTGCCAAGTCCAATAAGTATATAATACAGAATGCAATTACTCGCTGCTGCCTGGCAGGGAAGGTGAATGAGCCCCAAAAGAATAAGATATTGGAGGTGAGATTGATTGTCCATTGATCTTCCCTCTGGTAATGTTGTGCTACCTAATCAGGGATGGATAATAACTGGTTTTGAACCCAGTGAGTGATTGCAGCCTGGAGAGTCCTTCGACACAATGTGTTAAATATAGTAATTTTTCACACTGAACCAAATAAATACTTAAAAAAGATATTCCAATAATGTGGTGGATATGGATGAGGCGTTAATAAGATGGGTCTGTCAAGGAACCAGCACTGGGGCCACCTGTGTTTCCTCTATCCTGTGAACTGATGGAAAATGTCCAAAACTATTTTCTGCAACAGGTTGGGATGGATTAAAATCAGAGTCACAGAGTACTACAGCACAGAAACAGGCCCTTCTGCCGAACTACTGCACCTGTACCCAGACCTTCCCATCCAAGCTTCTCTTAAATTGAACTCAGTTTTGCCAATTCCACTGGCAACTCATTCTGAACTTACACCAGCCTGTGAGTGAAGAAATTTCCCTTCAGTTTCCCCTTAAATGTTTTGCCTTTCACTCTAAAACCATGGCTTCTAGTTCTAGTCTCACCCAACCTGAGGAGAAAAAACTTGCAGGCACTTGCCCCATGTATATCCCTCATAATGTTGTACTCCTCTATAAGATCTCCCCTTATTCTCTTGTGGTCCCATGAATAACCTTATCCCTTCCCTACAACTCGGGTCTCGGAGTCCCAGCAACACCTTTGTAAATTTTCTATGCACTCTTTCAATCTTGATATCTTTCCTGTAGGTAGTTGACTAGAACGTCACATAATACTACAAATTCGGCCTCAACAACATCTTAAACAACTTCAAAATAGCATCCCAACTCCCGTACTCAATACTTTGAGTTTTGAAGGCCAATGTGTCAAAAGCTGTCTTTAGGATCCTATCTACCTGTGGACGCCACCTGTGTCACATCTGCCCCGTGAACTAATGGGAAAAGTGCAGAAATGATTGCTGCAACTGATTGGGATGGATTCCCAGTGGACACAAGGTGGAGAAAGAGAAATAAGAACAAGATCAAAGAAATGGGCTTGCTTTCTGCATCTGACTGAAGTGCATGAACTGCACGTTAATAACCACAGTAAAGTTAACCAGAAGCAATGATGTCAGAGAGTAAGTGTTGCATTTATTCCTGCCTCAACTATTTCCTCGGGCAGCTCATTCCAGGTACTCGTTACCCTCTGTGTAAAATTGCTTCTCGGCTCTCTCAAATCCCTTCCCTCTTATCTTGTATCTATGCCATCCAGTCAAAGAAAATATTGGCTTTATTTGTCACATACACATCAAAACATACATCATCCTGCATTGTTAATGGCAAAAATGTCACCATGTTTCTGATGTCAACATGCCTTGCCCACAATTCACTAACACTGAACTGTATGTCTTTGGAATGTGAAAAGAAATCAGAGCACGTGGTCATGGAGAGAACATTCAAGTTCCTTACCGACAGTGGTGGAACTGAATGCCAATAGGTGACTGCTGATTCTGAATAGTGTTATGCTAACTGCTGTGCTACTAGCTGCCAGGGCAGTTATGGACTCACCAACCCTGGGGAAAAGACTACATAACCATCCACCTTGTCCATACTTGATGAGATTTTGTAAACTTCCATGAGGTAATCAATCTCTCATTCAACTGTGTTCCAAGGAATAAAGATCCCTCTCTATAACTCAGGCCCTCTGGTCCAGGCAACAATCCTCGTCAATCTCTTCTCCACCTCCTCCTGCTTGACATTGTCTTCCCTATAACACGATGATCAAAACTGTAGACAAAGGAAGTATTAGAATAGCGCAGACACAAACGTGTGCGTAGGAGTACTGGCAAACGATAAACAACACAGATGCTGAAAATCCAGAGCAACATACTGGAGGAATGCGCAGGTAGGGCAGCATCTATGGAGGGGAGTGAATGGTAGATGTTTGGAGCTGAGACCCTTCATCGGGACTGGAAAGAAAGGAGAGAGCCCAGTGCAGATTCCTCCAACGTTCTGTGTGTGTGTTGCTCAGCATTTCCAGCATCTGCAGAATCTCTCATGTTTATGATTTGTGGAGTCTCTAAGGTGTAGAACCATAAGACATAGGAGTAGATTGAGACTGCTCTGGCGTTTGATCATGGCTGATCTATTATCTCTCTCAATCCCATTCTCCTGCCTTCTGTCTGTAAGCTTTGACACCCTTACTCATCAAGAAACTAATAACTTCCACCTTAAATATACCCAATGACTTGACCTCCACAGCTTTCTGCAACACTTAATTCCACAGATTCACCACTCTCTGCCTGAAGAAATTCCTCCTTATCTACTCTGAAGAAGTTTAAATCTTCTGTTTGACTGATAGGAACTGTTGTATTGGGGATTACTTTTTAAAAGAGTTTCTATTTGTACATTCTTCTAGCCAATCTTTATCTTTCTCCTGCTGTTGCTGCAAAGGTTGCCAATTTATCTCACAACATGCATGTGACTTTGAATAGAACAACATGTTTACAGAACATTTGAGTATCTGTCCTTTTGGAGGTAGTGCAGGAAGATGCAACAAGATCCAAAACATTAGTTTGATGTATGTGTATTAAGACATTATACTCGAAGTGATGAGTTGCCTCTCTTGGATCCAGTTAATTACATGGAAGTTGAAAGTTTTGTCATCTACCACCTTTTGTTTCTTGACAGGAAATTGAGAAAAGCAAGTCTAATCACTATCTGATCCTGTTCCGTGACAACAGTTGTCAGTTCCGGGCTGTGTACACGTTTCCCCCAGAGTCCGAGGAGATGCATCGAGTGGCCGGAGTTGGACCCAAGGTCATCACTAAAAACATGATCGAAGGGATCTACAAATACAATTCTGACCGGAAGCAATTCACCCAGATCCCCAGCAAGACCCTGTCTGCCAGCGTTGACGCAGTCACTATCCAAGGGCACCTGTGGCAGTCCAAGAGGCTGGGTACCCCCAAAAAGCCATCCAAGTGATGGACTCCTCCCCTCCCCATCCCCTCTCCTGTACAGACGGACAAGTCAAAACTTTTAGGTCTTAATTTGCCAACCACCCATTTGCTTTCTCTTCCTAACCCCTCCCCACCCTTTTCTACTATTTCTCATGGATCGTTAAGCTATTCCTGGCCATTTCTGCATGTCGTTTCCATTCAACTGACAGCATCCAAACAAGCGAATCGATGTTTCTATCACGTGGATTGAAGGAGGTTACAAGTATGACATTGTGGCACCTGTAGAGATTGTCCAAAGGATTCACAAAGCGATGGAGGTGGGAGCACTAGAGGATATTATCCAAAACCTATAAGCACTAACAGATTTGTTAAGGAATTTAACAAGGTCAAAATATCTTTCTAAAACAATCTAGATGTATAATTTTTTTTTCGAACTTGATTCCTGATGATTACTACTGATGACTGAAATAATGTCTGTGTATATATTAGAGCTATTTAAATGATTTAGCTGTTTGTATAGATGAAATATTTAAGGTTCTGCTTATTGGAAAGAATGGTTTGGGTGTTTTGCAAGTTACTGTACATAACTTGTTGCAGTATTTGTTGTATAAAACAAAGTGCTGTTGAGGTTTTATTATTTCAGATAGTCAATGAAACCATTCCGACCTGCCTGCTTTGTTGGAAGAATGAACTAAGTATCTTTAATTGCTAGCTTGAGAAGCTGTATATCCTCAGAACTAAACGTATCTCAGCAGATACTGGTAAATGTCAGGGTAGCCCCATAGTTGAACTTCAGGCTCAAGCTGTGCACATTGTGGTTGCATCAGTGCTTGAATTTGTCCAGGATTGAGCAGGGCCTGGGTTGACTTTCCTGATGGCAAACAAAATCTTAGATCTTCAGTTTGCATTGAGTTAGTGTAAAACATTGCAGGTCGCAGCCTACTGTGGAGTTTGAGTTGATGAAACCAGGTCAAGTGGAAGCCAGTGGATTCAGATCCTGGGAAGCTACCCTTTGTGAACTCCTTCTTCTGATTTTCTTAAGACGTCTTCAGGGTCATTCAATTGCTCCGATGTCATCTCTGTTGCTTTTCTGTCTGAGAAAGGGTGTGTGAATGAGCTGACAATGTTGTTTTCCAGTGGATTGACTCAGTTGAAATCCAGCCTGGCTGCGGTCTGGAAGTGAAGCTGATTTCCAGGTAACTAGGCCAACATTGCACCTGAACCATGTGGAAATCTCTGTAGAACATGTAGAGTATTCCACTTCAAAGGCTCAGGTCTGCATCAGCACAACATCCAGTCCGGAATGAGTCAGACTATGGACCCCAATCCATTGCAACATAGTTTAATTAACATTGTGGTGGTCTGCAACAGTTCTATTGACTTTCAGAACACCAGTGTAGAAAACCATATCTACAATTTTTTTAAAAAATGTTATTTATTTCTTTATAATTTTGTTAAACTTGGTTCTCTTCCTTGTGAACATGTGTGTAGAGATTAGGGAAATGTGTTCCAGTTTCTCTCAGTCTAGCACATGAAGCAGGTAGTCTGTGCTGCCTTGGTCATTCCCACGTCACTGAATACAGTTTGCAAGTGACCTTGTTTGGGAGTTTTTTTTAATATAAGTACCACCAGTATCCCTCAATTTTTCACCTGCCCACTCCCCCACCAAATTAAAAATAACTTGTGCTATTCTATCATTTTTTATTAAAACCTTGCCAAAACTTGTCAATCCTGCCCATTCCAGAGTGGTATGAGGCTAGCAGGAAAGCCACTTGGATGGAATTTGTGACCTCCTGGAGTTTTTCCATTGTCTTCCTGTACCCCCTGCCCCCCACATCAAGCTTCCTGTAATCTGTCATATGAACCTGCCAGCTTCCAGTCCTCATACCCATTTGGTTGGAGTACATGTCGAGGATGCATGCGCTCAGTGGCCTGATGTGTGAACGGGATGGTCAGACCAAGGGGAATTGAGGGTAAACAGACCAAAAGGGAGGAGTGATTTTGTACACCAGTGTTTATGAGAATCATGAATTCCTGAACTAATTATGCACTTTTTTATTTAATGTAAAGTTCTGGCACAATTTTCTTAAAACCATGAACTGGAACTCTGTAAACAGTTAGCATCTAGCTTTGTTGAAATTACTTCACATCTGCAACCAAATATTTGGATCTTAGTTCTACTTTGTAACATTCCATTGGACAGAAAGATTGTGTATTTTTTTTTTAAAAGAGGTCCTGTGTGGTTAACCATATGTATTCACCATTCTCCTTGAGGTAGCAGTTAAGTGAATTACTGAATTGTTCAGTGTTTCTGCTGAAAAGCATCTGGGCCTCGAGTGAGATACTGTCAACAATCTTGTCTGTGTCACTGCTTGGCTTACCAGCTGCCAAGAATAGTTGCCCTGTGTGTGTGTTGGTTACAGGACAGAATAGAATCAAGGGATCTGAACAAACATGGGAGCTTTAACTGCAGAATGTTAAACTTGACACCATTTTTAGAGATTAGTAAATTCATTCCTCATCCCACTCACCCCCCCCCACCCACACACTTTTTCCAGTTTTTAGTATTTGCCTTGTCTACTGCCATTCTTTCATGTGGATTGAGTACAAACCCCAGCCAGAGAGGATTGATGATTTGCTGCAAGATGTGTTGATAATGGACCAGAGAATTTGGGTTTGTGGAGCTCCTAATAAACTGTGTCCATTAGGCAGGTGGAAAACAATGTTTGCATAGAACTTGCTGGCAATGCCTGTTTTTCAGATATTTTTAATCAAGCAGATTAGCAACAGGCAATACTGGAAATAGCTTAAGCAGTACTCTAGTCATCCTATGAGGTGTTAATGAGCCTCTCTGGGGAGACATGAAGTGAATGATCCATGGATAAGCCTGGACTGAAAGTTGATTTGGCCCTGTATCAAATAAGGGTCCAAGTTTAAAATTGTAACATTACATTTGGTAGCACATTTGTGCTCCAGATTTAGGTGGGTTCTGGTGTATGTGTCTACAGCTGTGGGACTTGGGATCTGTATTACTCGAAGGAATAACATGACAAAAACCTGGAAATTTAATAAACAATTTACACAAATGTAATTTGTCCTGGCTTGCATTCTGTTCTAATTCAGACTGACTTAAAGGTATGTTCCATATATTTTCTCAACACTAATCATCTCTGGTGAGACTGCAGATTATTCTCCATTGTAAACTAATTGTCCATTTTTGGCAGTACTGATACATAGGCAAAAGTAAACGCACAGAGAAGGAAGTACAAAGTTGGTGGTTGGTCACAGTCATTACTTTGGTAACCTATATGAAGCAGAAAACATTGCTTACAGGCTGTTACACATTTGAAGATTTTAACTTTATTTAAATCACTACAAATCCTACGGTAGGCACACAAGTTCAACAGAAGTGAAGTCAGTGCCTAGTAATTCAAGGCAAGGTAATTGGAACGCACATTATTAAAGCAGCAAGTCTTTGCAGTAGTTCAGCCCAGAACCTTAAATAATACAGGGCAATGGCAGCTTCTGTTGAAATACACCTTATCCAGCTCGGAGATGGACCAAGTAAGCACTCTGCAAGGAGTCAGGGCTCAGTCATCCTTCAGACCCCCAAACACTGCGGTGGGGACCACCTTCTGTTCGAGTGGTACCTCTGAAATAGAGAAACAAAGCATTGGGTTAATTATTGAGAGTGTAACAATTTCAGTTTACAGTAGAAGAACACGTTCATTGAGAACAACCTGTTCACGCCAACCATGTCTATCCAAACAAGTCCTACTTGGCTGTGTTTGGCCCAAATCCCACCTTATATGAACATATACTTATTCAAGGTGTCTTAAATTTCACCCATGTTGGAGAACTGCCTCTAGCATTTGCTTGTTCCATATACTAAGTGGCCTCTGTGTGGAAAACGTTACTCCTCAGATTCCAGAAAACGAATCAATGACAGAGAAACCTGTCTGGGAAAGCATTTAAAGTGGAAAGCCTGTTACACCCGGGGGGGGGGGGGGGCGTTCCACTCTCTTGACCTTGAAGTTTAGGTTCCCGTTACATATTTTACCTCTCATCCTTACCTATGACAGTTGGTTCTAGTCTCACCCAAGCTCCATGGAAAAAGCCTGCTTGCGTTTACCTTATCTAGTCCCCTCAAATTTTTATACGTCTAGCAAACTTCCACTTATTCTCCTTCACTTAACTGAGTGAAAAGCACCCCCCCCCCACCATGTTCTGTTTCACCTTTCACTCTTGCCCTATGACCTCTGGTTCTCGTCTTACTCAACTTCAGTGAAAACGGTGCTCCCGCCACAGCCTCCTCTACATTTGTGAGACCCGTTTGCAAATTGAGGGAGCACTTCATTGAACACCCATGGCTCCATCTGCCAAAAGTGGAATTTCCTGGGGATCAAGCATTTTAATTCCACTTCCCATTCTGGTATTCAGTGCATGGCCTGCTCGTGCCAAGATGAGGCCACCCTCAGGGTGGAGGAGCAATACCTTATATTCCATCTGGGTAGCCTCCAACCCGATGGAATGAATACCGATTGCCCCTCCCTCCCCGCTCTTCTATTCCCCAGTCTGCCCTTTTACCTCTTCACACCTGCCTATCATTTCCCCAAGTTCCCACCTCCTTCCCATTCTCCTCTTGGATTCCTTCTCCAGCCATTGACCTTTCCCATACACCTGGCTTCACATTTCACCTAACTAGCCTCCTTCCTTCTGTCTTGAAGAAAGGCCTCGGCCCAAAACATCAACTGCAATTCATTTCCATAGATACTGCCTGACCTGCTGACCATTTTGTGTGTGTTGCTTCAGCAGAAAGAGCCTGTTTGCATTTATTCTTTCTATACCCCCAATTCTGTATACATCTATCAAATCTTCCCTCATTCTCCTACACTCCAGGGAATAAAAACCTAATGTAAACCTTTCCCTATAACTCAGGTCTTAAATCTAGGCAACACTTTGTAAATTTTCTCTGTACTTTTTTCCAGACATGGGTGATCAGAACTGTACACAACACTCCAAACTGGGCTTCACCAACATCTTACACAACTTCAACATAACATCCCAATTCCTGTACTCAGTACAGTGATTAATGAAGGCTCACTTTATGTTCTTACCTACTGGTTATACCACTTAAGAAATTATGGATCTGCATTCCAAAATTATTATTATACATTAATCCAGCTCTCCACAACAGAAACCACCGGTACCTTAATGCATCCATTGGGCTGTGGTCTTTACTGACATCTTAAAGATGTGAGAATAAGCAGGAATGGAGATAATTTAGGGAACATGCCAGAAGGTAAAAGCAAAATGTTTTGAAGGAATGAGGGATGGGGACAGTGAAGGCAGTGAGAGACTTCCAAGGCAAAAGGGTTTAGGAGGTTCATGAAGTTTTCAAACAAGTACATGTCAAAAGTGCAGCCATCATACTCCCTCCTGATTAAAGTCTGCAAATTCCACATACCATCAGGTTCTTCTTCACCATCATCGTCATCATCGTCATCAATGTCAATCTCATCTGGATTAGCCTGCTTTGTAAGCTCTGCAAGTTCATCACGAGACGCATCACTCCTACAGATGAGATGAGAAAGCATATTAATCTCTTTTATCTTTAGAATATTTCCTCCAAACACTTGGAGCGACTTTTTTTTTTTGCAGTAAAGGTAACAAGGTTATGCTTCACAAATTTATTCACAGAAACATCCAAGTGTGGTGTAAGTTTTCTGTTCGGGAGAAACTCTGCGGCTATCCTGTGAAGTCCTCTGGAAGTGCACACAAGAAAGCCACCCATGTACAAGTAGAACAATCTGTCCCACCTGCTGCTGGATTGGCATATTTTCCAGACTCTCATTACCAACTTTGAATTCACTATATTAAAATATATTACAAAGTGATATTTAACTCAATTCCTTTCAAATTATTGAGGCAACTGGGACTCAGATGGGTAAATGGGATCATGCCAAACAGTACCTGGTGAGCCAGGTGCTGAAATTCCAGGATTTCAGATTAGTTGGATAGTGGATTATTTAAATTTTACTGTCCTGAGGACTTCAGCCACTCAATCTCAGCCCAGTTCATTCAGGCTGCACTGGATTCAAACTGCACTTGGCATTAAGAAGAACCAACTCAAGCATAAACCTTAACTGTTTTGGAAGAATCAGCAGGTAAGGCAGAAATGAATGGGGCAGGGAGGGGAGAAATGGTCAAGAAAAGGGTTAAAGTTTGTTGCATGTATATCGAAACATATAGTGAAATGCAATATTTGAATCAAATCAGCTAGGATTGCACAGGGTAGTCTACAAGAATTGGCACACTTCCGGCACCAACAAAGCATACATACAACTTACTAACCTTAACCCATACGCATTTGGAATTTGGGAAGGAAGTAGAGCCCTGGTCAAGAACAGAACTGACAAACTTATTAAAGACAGTGGCAGGAATTGAACCCCAATCTTACAGCTGTAAAGCATTGTGCGAACCGCTAGGGTGTAGTGTCATCACACCACGGCTTGAAGGGAAAGGGCTGTTGGTCAACGCAGGAGAAGGACGTTAATTCGGATTCTGTCCCGACTCTCAGCGTACCTGACAAACAGAATTTTGTCCTTGGGTTTTGGTCGTTCCCTTTCAGCCTCCTCAGCTATCTGTTGCGCCTTCTGCTCCAGTAACTTCATGTCATCCATTCCGCTCTGCCCTGGAGCCAGGTCAGACACTGCAAAACAGAAGATAGGCAGTCAAGTTCACTGCCTCACTCTGGATTACCACAGGGGACCGGGTTTATTAAGTTTCCATAAGACATAGGTGCAGAATTAGGCCATTCAGACCATTGAGTCTGCTCCACCATTCAATCATGACTGATTTATAATCAGAATCACCTTATTGCCAGTATTTGAAACACACCAGGAGTTCACTGGTTCGATGCCAAGCATAAACCACAGGACAATACCATAATGGACAACACAATAGCAACCAACAATTTACAAAACGATAGTGCAAACAATTACTGCAAATGTCAATAACCAAACTTAAATAAATGTGAACATATGAACAGACTAAATAATTATTAACAGAACAAGGAGACCAGGAAAGACCATTCAACAGATGTTGTGTAGGGACAATTCAGACAATACACCTGAGTGAGTTTTGTTGAGAAGCTGGATAGCTGGAGGAAGGAAGCTCCAGAGATGGTGTGTGGTCTGATGGTGATGAACATGTAGTACCTCCCTGATGGCAATTTGGTGAATAGGTGACTGCCAGGGCAAGTGGGGTCAGCAGTAATTTTCCCAGCTCTTTTCTTCACTCTGGTGGTGAACAGGAATTTTAATGTTGGCAGCTGACAGCCAATGATCTTCTCTGCTGAGCCGACTAGTCGCTGCAACCAAGACTTGGACAAGGACGAGGCAGCGGAAAATGAAATGGTCACAACAATCTCAATGATGGCTGAGTAGAAATTCGCCAGATTATGCCCTGAGATGTTAAGTGAAATGGTGATAGAGGTAGTCACAACAATCTCAATGATGGCTGAGTAGAAATTCGCCAGATTATGCCCTGAGATGTTAAGTGAAATGGTGATAGAGGTAGTCACAACAATCTCAATGATGGCTGAGTAGAAATTCGCCAGATTATGCCCTGAGATGTTAAGTGAAATGGTGATAGAGGTAGTCACAACAATCTCAATGATGGCTGAGTAGAAATTCGCCAGATTATGCCCTGAGATGTTCAAGCTTCCCAAGCTGTTCCTGGGTGTCCTATGTTGTGAAATGTGTTGCTTTGTGGCAGCAATATGTTGCCATAAAATTATATAAACTGTAACTAAAGAGGGGGAAAAGTACTGAGGTGATGTTCATTGGCCACTCAGAAATCTGATAGCAGAGGGGAAGAAGCTGTTCCTGAATCGTTGACTGTCTTCAGGCTCCCATACTCCCTTCCTTGATGGTAGCAATAAGAAGAGGGCACGTCCTGGGTGATGGGAGTCTTTAATAATGGATGCAGTCTTTTTAAGGCATCACCTTTTGAAGATGTCCTGGATGTTGGGGAGGCTAGTGCCCATGGTGTTATTGACCGTGTTTACAACTTTTTGCAGCTTTTTCCAATCCAGTGCACACCAAACAGTGATGCAATGAGTTAGAATGCTCTTCATGGTACCAAATCTCCTCAAACTCCAAATGAAATACAACCACTGTGGTGCCTTCTTTGTAACTGCATCAATATGTTGGGCTCAGAGATGATGACACCCAGGAACTTGAAACTGCTCACCCTTTCCACTGCCGATCCCTCGACGAGGACTGCTATTTCCCCTTCCTGAAGTCCACAATCAATTATTCGGTCTTAATGACGTTGAGTACAAGGTTGTTTCTGCAACACCACTCAACCAGCTGATCAAATAGCATGATCGGGCATATTAATGTATGGCTGAGAGACTGATGTAGGGGGCAGGGCTCACTGGGGGAGGTATGGCCTGTACAAAAAGGATGGGTTACACCCAAACCCAAAGGGGTCCAATATCCTAGCAGGCAGGTTTAATAGCGCTGTTAGGGAGGGTTTAAACTAATTTGGCCAGAGTGATAGGGCTGAGGAAGGGGCAAACAAATAAATCAAAGATAGCGTGCAACAGAGATGATAGAAAGGACAAGCAGGAGATGAGGCACAATCACAGCCAGTGGGATGAGTTACAGGGCAATAGAGGCGTGGTGCAGTTAAAACAGAAATCGACAAATACTGGACTGAAAATGTTATATTTGAATGCACGCAGCACAAGAGAGAAAATGGACCATCTTGAAATTCAGCTACAGATTGACAAGTATGACGTTGTGGCCATCTCTGAAACTTGGCTAAAGGATGCCTGCCACTGAGAGCTGAACGTCCAAGGATATACGGTGATTTGGAAAGATAGGTTAGTAGGCAGAGTCGGTGGTGTGGCCCTACATAGATGAAATAATATTAAATCATTAGAAAGGGATGACATAGGATTGGAAGGTGTAGAGTCTCTATGGGTTGAGTTAAGAAATGGCAAGGGTAAAAGGACCCTAATGGCAGTTATATACAGGCCTCCAAACAGCAGCCGGGATGTGGATTACAAATTACAGCAGGAGGTAGAAAAGGCGTGTCAGAAGGGCAAAATCATGATAATTGTTAGGGATTTTAATACGAAATTGGATCAGGGAAAACCAAGGGATCGGCTGTGCTGGATTGGGTGTTGTGCAATGATCCGGAGAGCTTAAGGTTAAGGAATCTTTGGGGAACAGTGATCATAATATGATTGAGTTCACTTTGAAATTTGAGAAGGAATTTTAAATTCCTTTGTGTCAGTATTTCAGTGGAATAAAGGAAATTACAATGACATGAGAGGGGAACTGGCCAAGGTTGACTGGAAAGAGACACTAGCAGGAAGGACAGCACAGCAGCAATGGCTGGAGTTTCTGCAAAAAATGAGGGAAGTGCAAGATAGATATATTCCAAATAAGAAGAAATTTTCAAATGGAAGAAGGACACTATTGTGCTGACAAGTGAAGCCAGAGCCAAAGTAAAAGCAAAAGAGAGGGCATACAAAGAAGCCAAAGCTAGTGGGAAGATAGAGGATTGGGAAGCTTTTAAAAACTCAGAAGGAAACTCAGAAGGTCACTAGGAAGGAAAAGATGAATTAAGAAAGGAAGCTGCCGACTATTATCGAAGAAAATACTAAAAGCTTTTTTAAGTATATAAAGGGTAAAAGAGGGTAGATATAAGACCAATAAAGAATGATTCTGGAAGAAGGGTGGGAGGCAACAGAAAGGAAACTATAGACCTGTTAGCCTGGCATCAGTGGTTGGGAAGTCGTTGGAATTGATCGTTAGGGATGAGATTAGAGAGTACCTGGAGGCACATGACAAGTTAGGCCAAAGCCATCATGGTTCCCTGAAAGGAAAATCCTGCCTGACTAAGCTACTGCAATTTTTTGAGGAAATTACAATCAGGGTAGACAAAGGAGATGTAGTAGATGTGGTGTACCTGGATTTTCCGAAGGCCTTTGACAAGGTGCCACACATGAGGCTGCTTAGTGAGATAAGAGCCCATAGAATTACAGGGGAGTTACTAGCATGGGCCGAGCATTGGCTGATCAGCAGAAAACAGGGAGTGGGAATAAAGGGATCCTATTCTGGCTGGCTGCCAGTTACAAGTGGAGTTCCACAGGGGTCAGTGTTGTGACTGCTGCTTTTTACGATGTGTGTCAATGATTTGGACTATGGGATTAATGGGTTTGTGGCTAAATTAGCCGATGATACAAAGATAGGTGGAGGAGTGGGTAGTGTTGAGGAAACAGAGAGCCTGCACAGAGACTTAGATAATTTAGGAGAATGGGCAAAGAAGTGGCAAATGAAATACAATGTTGGAAAGTGTATGGTCATGCACTTTGGTGGAAGAAATAAACGGTTCAGAGATGATTTATGAGAATGATTCCAGGAATGAAAGGGTTACCATATGAGGAACGTCTGGCAGCTCTTGGGCTGTAGTCCCTGGAGTTCAAGAGAATGAGGGGGGGATCTCATAGAAACATTCCAAATGTTAAAATGCCCGAACAGATTAGATAAGGCAAAGTTATTTCCCATGGTAGGGGAGTGTAGGACAAGGGGGCATGACTTCAGGATTGAAGGACGTCCATTTAAAACAGAGATGCGGAGAAATTAATTTAGTCAGAGGGTGGTAAATCTGTGGAATTTGTTGCCATGAGTGGCTGTGGAGGCCAAGTCATTGTGTGAATTCAAGGCAGAGATAGATGGGTTCTTGATTAGCCAGGGCATCAAAGGGTATGGGGTGAAGGCAGGGGAGTGGGGATGACTGGAAGAATTAGATCAGCCGTGAGTGAATGGCAGAGCAGACTTGATGGGCCGAATAGCCTACCTCTATTCCTATATCTTACAGTCTTATGGTCTATCTTGATCCCATATTCCTCCTCGTCACAAATTCTGCCAATAGTTGGGTCGACGGCAAATTTATAGATGCCATTTGAGCTGTGCCTAGCCACACAAAATTGGTTGTGGAGAGAGTAGAGTAGTGGGTTAATCATGCATCCTTGAGATGCGCCAGTGTTGATTATCAGTGAGATGTTATATCCAATCCACACAGACTGTGGCCTCCCGGTGAGGAAATCAAGGGTCCAGTTGCTGAGGGAAGTACAAAGGCTCAGGTCTTGGAGCTTGTTGATTAGAACTGAAGGTATGAATGTGTTGAACGTTGAGCTGTAGACAACAAAGAGCAGCCTGACTTGGGTACTGCTATTATCCAGCTGTTCCAAAGCTAAGAGCAGAGCCAGGGAGAATTCATTAGCTGTAGACCTATTGTGGCGACAGGCAAATTGCAGCAGATCCAGGTCCTTGCTCAGGTACGAGTTGATTCTGGCCATGGCCAACCTCTCAAAACACTTCATCCAGTAGATGTGAATGCTACTGTGATAGTCATTGAGGAAGTTCACCCTGCTCTTCTTGGGCACTGGTATGATTGCTGCTCTTTTAAAGCAGATGGGAACCTCCAACTGCAGCAGTGAGAGATTGAAGATATCTTTCCACACTCCTGTCAAATGGTTAGCACAGGTTTACAGAGCCCCACCAGGTACACTACCAGGGCCTGACGCCTTGCGTCATCCTCATGAAAGATGTTCTGCTATCAGCCTCTGAGACAGAGATCACAAGGTCATCGGATGCTGCAGGGATTGGCACAGGTGTACTTTTATTCTTCCTTTCAAAGCAGCATAAAGGTGTTGAGCTCAACTGGGAGTGATGCACGACAGCCAACATGATGTTGGGTTTCACTTTGTAGGAAATAATGGCCTGCAAACCCAGCCAGAGCTGACATGCACCAATTCCATCTCTAACCTCAATTGGAATTGTTTCCTTGCCCTTAAAATAGCCTTAGTCAGTTGTACCTTAACTTCTTGTATAGTTCTGGATCACTGGTCTCAAATGCCACAGATCTAGCCCTCAGCAGACTATGAATCTTCTGGCTCATCCCCAGCTTTGGTTTGGGCATGTCTGGTATGTTCTCGATGGCACACACTCATCCACACAGGTCTTGGTCAGTGACAAAAGTGGCATATTCATTCAGACTTGAAGATGCATCCCCAATATTGTCCAACTCAAAGCAGTCCTGTAAGCGTTCTCTCACCTCCCTTGACCATGTCTTCTAGGCCCTCACCACTGATGCAGTGGTCTTTAGTCTTTGCGTATATGCTGGGAATAGAAATACAGCCAGATGATTGGACCTCCCAAACAGCGGGCATGGGATGGTACAGTAAGCATTTTTGATGGTGCTATAAGTGTCAAATGTGTTGGCTTCTCTGGTTACACAGCTGATATACTGGTGATAGTTGTTCAGAGACATCAAGCTGGCCTGACATCGCCATCATCCACAATGATAGGAAAGACATCAGGGTGTGCAGTTTCAAGCCTGAATATGTTGCTAGTTCCTCCAGTGCCTGCCTAAGGTGGAATGTACATCGCTAACAGGATGATGATAGAAAACTCCCTCAGTAGAAAAAATGGATGACATTTGACTACTACGTGTTTAGGGTCAAATGAGTAGGACTGAGATAGAACCACCACGTTTGTGCACCACTATGAGTTAATCAGAACATATACTTCACCCTGCTGTTCTTGGACACCGGTACAATTGTCCTTCTGTGCCTTCAAAAGACTCAGCTGTCTTGTCTTTGCAGAGAATCGCGAAGCTATCGAACTGCAGTGCTACGTCCAAAATGGCAGAGGAGGGGGATAGCCATTTATTTTCCTTTCCTTTTTTTATCCCTCTAAATCCCTTTCTCCTTCGACATCCTGACTAATTAAGAACCCATTGACTTGCCCACCTCAGCCAGATGTGGTGATGAATTGCAGAGTCACCATGCTCTGGCTAAGAAATTCCCTTTCATATCTTTTCTAAAGGTACGGTATGTTCTTCTATTCTGAGGTTGTACCCACTGGTCTTAGACTCCCCCACTATAGGAAACATCTGCTCCACATCCACTCTGTCTAGAGATTTCAATATTCAAACTATTTTGCTCAAATGTAGCTTTCACCAAGGGTAGATTGATATCCTATTTGGCAAATAACTTAGAATTTGACAGAATCCTTCAAGTTTCAAGCATTACAAAACTGACTGTTTCACACCATCACAAACAAGGTTTTTTTCTAAATTTCAGTGTTTCAGGACCTAGGAGAGAGTTGTTGCCAGAAAATTCTACACAATTTCATAGAGTGAGACTTATTCCCAGCTTTTCCCTAATAAGTCACAGCTTTCAAAATAAATCACCAGGCTTGCAGCATCTTTGGTGAAGCCCTGGCCAGACTTGCTATCCAGGGCTACCTCTAGCCAACACTGAACCTCAAGATGGGTAGGACTGTATTAATTAAAAGATCTAGGTGAAGGGACATAGTTCTGCAGGAAACTCATCCAAGAATGACAGAGCGTTGTTAGACATAAATCAAGAAATGGTGATTACACTGTGCCAAGGCTGCCATGATTTCAGGATTAAGGGGAAACTTTTATACTAATTTGTTCATGAGATGTGGACTTTGCTGACATTTATGATTCATCCCTAACTACCAGTATTTATTGCTTCTCCGTAGTTAAAGAGTCCACCACATTGTGAGTCTGAAGTCATGTGAAACCATAAGATACAGAGCCAGAATTAGGCCATTTGGCCTATCCAGTCTGCTGTGCCATAGCCGATTTTATTTTCTTAATCCCATTTTCCCAACTTCTTTCCATAACCCTTAACCCCCTTACCAAACAAGAACCAATAAAAGTTCTGCCTTAAATACACCCAATGACTTGCGCTTCGCAATCCTCTATGGCAACAGATTTCAAAGATTCACCACCCTCTGGCTGCAGGAGCTCCTCCTCATCTCTGTTCTAAAGCGATGCCCCTTTGTTCTGAGGCTGTGCTCTCAGACTCTCTTAATAATGGAAACGTTCTCTCCCCGTCCACTCTAATGAGGCCTTTCAGTGTCCAATATTAACAATAAATCGCGCAGTCTCCAAATCAAATAGCAGTAACGCCCAATTCAATTCCCTGTCTGGGGGTACTTTCGCCTCTTGGCTACCATATAAAATCTAATACCCATCAACACAGGACTCTTGCTCTACAGCTTGCACCAGCTCTTCCATAAAATGAAATACAAAAGCAAACGTACTGACAAGATCCAGAGAGGGTAATTCCATCAGAACCTGGATATGACCACTTCAGTAGCACAGACTTTTCTATAGAAGTAATTGAAAGCCACAGAGGACTATGCAGCAGACAAGAACCAGACCTTACATACAGGAGATTCTCAGAGGATGGTGCTAAGCCGTGGAAGGGGGTTCAGTGGAAGGATGGGGTTTCCTCGGGTGCTCCTGTTTCCTCCCACAGTCCAAAGGCATACCAGGTAAGTTCATTGGTCATTGTAAATTGTCCAAGGATTAATTGGGTTTATTGGAGGTGGCTGGGACATTGTGGTTTGAAGGACCAGAAGGGCCCACTCTGCATTGTATTGCTAATCAAGTTTCAGAGAAGTACCAGTTAATGGGTTAACTGGTCATTGTAAATTGCCTTGTGATTTAGGCTACGTCCACACTAGGCGTTTTTCAAAAATCTCCGTCCACACTGATCCAGATATTTGGGCGAATCTCCTCCTACTGGGCATGTGCAGTCACATCTACAGAAGGCACCCGAAGAGGAGGCGGTATTCTATTTCCGTTTCCGCTGAGGCCTTGTGCTTTTGCCGTTGGTTAAAGACTGGAGTATCTACAACAACAGCAGCGAAAGAAAGTTTTCAAGAATGGCTGCAATGGATACAAAGAAAACCTCCGCAGTAAAAAGCAGGCCAAACTTCTTCGTTTGGACAGATGATGAAGTAGAGCTACTTTTGCAAGTTATAATCGACTACAAAGTCAGCAAAGCAGTGGAGAAGAGTCGTGCCAAACCAAATACGACATCCTCGACCGCTATAAAGAAAAGTACCTCGCGGCAGAGCAGTCGGAATCTCTTGGTAAGGACTACCCGCACAAATTGGATGATATAACCAAGACAGTTATTGTAACCAAACGCAAGTCGATTCGCCACAAATCCCAGTGGGCAGTGGACATGGTAGAGTCGTTCTACTGTACTTTGAGTTATGTGAGCAGATCTGGGGGGGCTCACCAGCCACCATGGCAATTCAAGGCAGCATTGAAACCTGTGATTTGGAGGATAGGGTCAACCCACATCACAGCGACCGATGTACAGCCTCATCACCCTCTTCAAACAGCACGCCCGACTCCGACAGTTTGGACCTAGCAACAAGTGATGGCTGCGACATGTTTGGTGTCCAAAATCGCCGTGAAAGACTCGCTGAGCGCTTGTCCAGGTAAAGACAGGAAAAACTTAAAAAGAAATTGCCAAAAGATGGTCAGCTGTTGGCTCTTGTGCAGGAAGACTTAAAACTAAAGAAGCAAATACTGGAGCGTATGGAGGCAACCAACCGGGAGTTCGCAGACAGTATGACCCGACTGACAACGAACATTGAAAAACTGACTCGGTTGCAGAGACATTTGTAAAGATGACGAATATGATGGGTCCCCCCCCAGTACTTTTCACCGCCACGATACCAGCCTCACAGCCACTACAATAGCTACACATATGGACACACAGACCCCCGGGTGGCCCCATCAACATATTCCCCGCTCCCACAGAGGGGTCACCCTGGAATCAGTTCCTACAGCCATAGTCTCTTCATGGATGAAAGCTACAACGAAATGCAATAAGGCTGTTCTGAAATTGTTAGGTTGTGTGGGGGGTTGAAATTCTCTGTCATACTGCAAAGCTGCAGTAACATTCTGCTCAGGAACAATCTCTTTGTTTGTCTCACAGAAATTGTGCAGCACAAAGCATGCATAAATTACAAAGGGAAGATCCTCCATATTTATGTCCATTGCTCTGCGCAGAGCACCAAATCTTGCCTTCAAACGTGGTCTCCCAGTGGCCACACATTTTAACTCCACATCCCATTCCCATTCTGATATGTCTATCCATGGCCTCCTCTACTGTAAAGATGAAGCCACACTCAGGTTGGAGGAACAACACCTTATATTCCGTCTGGGTAGCCTCCAACCTGATGGCATGAACATCGACTTCTCTAACTTCCGCTAATGCCCCACCTCCCCCTCGTATCCCATCTTTTATTTATTTTTATACACATTCTTTCTCTCACTCTCCTTTTTCTCCCTCTGTCCCTCTGACTATACCCCTTGCCCATCCTCTGGGTCCCCCCCCCCCGTCTTTCCCCCCGGACCTCCTGTCCCATGATCCTCTCATATCCCCTTTGCCAATCACCTGTCCAGCTCTTGGCTCCATCCCTCCCCCTCCTGTCTTCTCCTATCATTTTGGATCTCCCCCTCCCCCTCTCAAATCTCTTACTAACTCTTCCTTCAGTTAGTCCTGACGAAGGGTCTCGGCCTGAAACGTCGACTGTACCTCTTCCTAGAGATGCTGCCTGGCCTGCTGCGTTCACCAGCAACTTTGATGCGTGTTGCTTCAATTACCATTCTTGACTTGCAGAGGGACACGCCAAAGTACTGTTCCTATGGGGTCACACCACTGTTAGAGTACTCTTTCATAACACAAGGCATCAGGGGGTATGCAGGGTCTCCCAGCAAAAACACAGGAATGGCATCATCATCCTCCACCACAACTGGTCTGTAAGAGGAGATCCTAGCGTTTTTCAAATAGTCATTAATTTTTGAATTTGCAAATATACGAGCATCATGGACACTGCCTGGCCATTTTACAACGACATCCATAAAGCAGAATTTGTAATCACATGTAGTCTGTATGTTCAAAGAAGATCTGCCCTTTCTGTTCAGGTAATCTGTGGAGTTTGTTGTAGGTTGTTTAACTTCGGTGTGTGTGCAATCAACCGCCCCCAAACACTGTGGCATGCCGTGAGCCTGGTGGAAGTTGGTTACAAGGTACTTCACTTCAGACTCCGTGTGTGGGATCTTGATATATGCAGGGCCTAGATGTGCAGTTATAGCCTTGCATACTTCTCTAATTATCTTGGACACCACCTGCCTTGATAATCCAAACGCGTCAGCAGTTTTCCTCAGCCTTCCTTCATCACTTAGGTAGTACAAAGGGCAAGCGACCTTTTTAACCACATCCATCAGTGATCTCATTCGTGTTGCCTGGCCTTCGATGTGAGGACGTAATAGTTTGCTTAGACGAAGCACAGAGCTCCTGGACATTCTAAAGTTATCACACCAATCTTCAGAAACCACAACTTCATTTGCAAAATTGTCCCACCACGCACTGGTTCGGCCGGGTCGTCTCTAAAACCGCGGGTCTTTGTACTGTTGATTACGACGTTGACGTTGTGTAGATCCATGGCACAGCAAATGCGAGCACAAACGACACCACTTCATACGTAGATGTGCTGTCTGTGCATGGTAAATAGCTGTGTTTAACTCCAAACAAGCTACTAACGTATACAAGAAAGTAAACAACACACGCATGAAGCCGTCCGCCATTGTTGTTGTGGAAGTTGCGTTCAAGAAAACAATGAAATGCCGGGCTGGCGCCACCATCTGTTCCGGCACGTCATGACAGAGGTTTTAAAATTAGCCGCCTACCCAGTACACACTAGGCCGGATATTAAGCGTTTTCGGATTTATTCACTCTGGAGAGTGTTTTCGAAAATCTCCGTTTTCAGGGGCTGAAAACGCCGGCTCAGTGTGGACAGGAGGGCAAAACGAAGAGAAAAGGCTTCATTTTCAAAATTATCCAGCGTAGAGTGGACGTAGCCTTAGATGGTTTGCAGGGCGGTGTTGCTCATTCCACGCTGCATCTCCAAACACACAGTTCAGCACAGACCAATAGGCTGAAGGGCCTGTTCCTGTGCTGTACAATGAACTTTGGAGCTAATATCGATCGTCACCAGTGCAGCTTACCTGTGCCTGTTGCATTGGTGGAGGCTTTCAGCATCTGCGAGGACATGAAATTGACCTGGGTGTTGTATGTGGCCTGCACGCTACGTTTAATCCGCAACATCTCCCGAATCGTATCCTCATTTCCGTGCCGGATTTCAAATTCCTTCCAGGTCTGCCAGAATGATGGTGTTATCTGGAATTAGACAGGTACATAGGAAATACATTACTGGTCACATCCCCATTACTGATGCGACATGGAGGCTTTAGAGAGAGTGCAGAAGAGGTTCACCAAAAGGATAATCATCTTGACAGATTAGTGGGTATGAGCTACAAGGAGATGCTGGATAAACCTAGATTGTTCTCTTTGGAGGATCATAGGCTGAGAGGTGACCTGATAAAAGTTCATACAATTATGAGGACTAGATAGGGTAACTAATCAAGCCTTTACAGCAGAGATAAGAAGGAATTTCTTTAGCCAGAGTGTGGTGAATCTGTGGAATACATTGCCACACATGCTGTGGAGGCCAAGTCATTGGGTATATTTACATCAGAGGCTGATAGGTTGTTGGTTGGTAAGGGTATCCAAGGTTAGGGTAGAAGGCAGGAGAATGGGGTTGACTGGGATAATATATCAGCCATGATGGAATGGCAAGCAGACTCGATGGATGAAATGGCCTAACTGTGCTCCTTTGTCATATGGTCTTCCTCCCAAAGTCAAACTGTCAAAAACTAAAGGACGTGCATTTAAGGTGAGAGGGGAAGTTTGAGGAAATGTATGGGGCAATTTTTAAAAACAGAGAGAATGATGGTTGCCAAGAACAGACCGCTGGCGCAGTGGTGTTTCAAAGGCTGTTAGATAGACATATGAACATACAGGGATTGGAGGAATATGGATCATTGCAGGCAGAAATATTTAATGTAATTTGGCCATTGTGCTAGGCACAGAGAGTGTGGGCAGAAGGGCCTGTTCATCTGCCATACTATTTTTCTGTGCTCTATTTGATGCCATTCCAAAGACATTTGGGTTAGTAACTGTGGGCATGCTACGTTGGCACCGGAAGGACCCTTTGCGGGCTAACTCAGCACATCCTTGGACCATGTTGGTAGTTGACACAAATGGCGCATTTCACTGCTTCGATGTACATGCCACAAATAAAGTTAAACATTAATCTTTATATAGGGTTGGTCGTCATAGCATATGGAACACAGAACAGTGCAGCACAGTACAGGCCCTTTGGCCCATGATGTTATGTTGACCTTTTAACCTACTCCATCAATCTAAACCTTCCCCCTCACATAGCCCTCCATTTTTCTATCATCCATCTGCCTATGCAAGTCTCTTCAATGTCCCTAATATTACCACCCCCTGGCAGCACATTCCACGCATCCACCCACCTCAATGTAAAAAAACAGTATCTCTGACATCCTCCTTATACTTTCTTCCAATCACCCTAAAATTATGCCCCCTGGTATTAACCATTTCTGCTGTGGAAAATAGTTTTGGCTGTTCAATCTATCTATGTTTTTATTATCTTACAAGACCATGAGACCATAAGATATAGGAGCAGACTCCTGCCTTCTCCCCATATCCCTTCATGTCCTGACCAATCAAGAGTCTATCAAACTCTGCCTTAAATTTACATAAAGACCTAGCCTCCACAGCTGCCTGTGGCAAAGGATTCCACATATTCACCACTCTCTGGCTGAAGAAATGCCTTATCTCCATTCTAAAAGTACGCTTCTCTATTCTAAAGCTGTGTCCTCTGGTCTTAGACTCTCCCACTATAGGAAACATCATCTCCACATCCACTCTATTAAGACCTTTTACCATTCAATAGGTTTCAAAGAGGTTAGCCCTCATTCTTCTGAATTCTAGTGAATATAGGCCCAGAGCCATCAAGTATTCTTCATATGACAAGCTTTTCAATCCCGGAATCAGTTTCATGAACCTCCTTTGAACCCTCTCCAGTTTCAGCACATCCTTTATAAGATAGGGGGCCCAAATCTGTTCACAATACTCCAAGTGAGGCCTCAGCAACCTGTTTTATAAAGTCTCAACATTACATCCCTGCTTTTATATTCCAGTCCTCTTGAAATGAATGTTAACATTGCATTTGCCTTCCTCAACACAGACTCGACCTGCAAATTAACCTTTAGGGAATCCTGCACAAGGACTCCCAAGTCCCTCTGCACCTCAGTTTTTTTTGTATTTTCTCTAAATTTAGAAAATAGTCAACCCTTTCATTTCTTCTACCAAAGTGCCTGACTGCTTTATCCATGCTAGAATCTTTACTGTAATACCATGGGTTTGTAGCTTGTTAAGCAACCTTATGTGTGGCACCTTGTCAAAGGCCTTCTGAAAATCCAATTACACAAAATCAACTGATTATCTTTTGTCTATATTGCTTGTTATTTCTTCAAAGAATTCCAACAGATTTTTCAGGCAAGATTTTCCTTTGAGGAAACCATGCTGGCCATGGCCTATTTCATCGTGTGCCTCCAAGTACCCTGAGACCTCAGCCTTAATAATCAACTCCAACATCTTCCCAACCACTGAGGTCAGGCTGACTGGCCTATAATTTCCCTTCTTGAAGAATGGAGTGACATTTGTAATTTTCCAGTCTTCTGGAACCAATCCAGAATCTAGTGATTCTTGAAAGATCATAACTAATGCCTCCACAATCTCTTTAGCCAGCTCTTTCAGAACTCTGGGGTGTACACCATCCAGTCCAGGTGACTTTTCTACTTTCAGACCTTTCCCAAGAACCTCCTCTCTAATTATGGTAACTTCACACACTTCTTGCCCCATGCCACCTGGGACTTTCACCACACTGTTAGTTTCTTTCACAGTGAAAGCTGATGCAAAATATTTATTTAGTTCATTCATCATTTCATTGTGCCCCATTACTACCTCTCTAAGATTGTTTCTGTGTAGTTTGATATCCACTCTCACCTCTCTTTTACGCTTTATGTATCTGAGGAAACCTTTGGTGTCCTTCTTAATATTATTGGCTAGCTTGTTATACACTTCTATTAAATGACCTCTCCTCCCCCTTGGCTCCAAAGAGAAAAGCCCTAGCTTGCTCAATCTATCCTCAAAGCTATGCTCTCCAATCCAAGCAGCATCCTGGTAAATCACCTCCGCACTCTCTCTAAAGCTTCTACATCCTTACTATACTGAGGTGACCAGAACTGAACACAATACGTCCTCAGGGAGATGTGGTCACTATTTTTCCAGGTTAGAAATGTCAACCACTAGAGGACCTGTAGTTAAGGTGAAAGGGGGAAAGATTAAAAGAGATTTGCAGAACCAGTTTTTGTTTTACACACAAGAGTCGTTGGTGCTTAAAATGGGCTGCCAAGGGCAGTGGCCAAAGCAGATACAATAAGTTGTGGTTAACACAGAAAACATAGAACCTTAGAGAACAGTACAGGTCCACTGGGTCACGATATTGTGCAGACCCTTTAACCTACTCTAAGAACAGTTCAAACCTTTCCATTGACATGGCCCTCCATTTTTCAAGAGGTTGTTAGATTAAGTCGAAGCAAGCAGCTGAGAAGGAAGTGAAGAAATCGGGTAGAAAAAGTCATTTTTTTTTTAAACACTGCTTGGGGAGAAGGGTCTGCACTGTGCAGGCGCGTGACGTAGCGCATCAAGGTTTAAAAAGAGAACTTTTCAACGGTTCTTGTTTCAGTCGAAGCAAGCAGCTGAGAAGAAGGGAGTGAAGAAATCGGGTAGAAAAAGTCATTTTTTTTTAAAACACTGCTCGGGGAGAAGGGTCTGCACTGCGCAGGTGCGTGACGTAGCGCGCCAAGGTTTAAAAGCAGACCACCATATACAGCGGCCATCGTCGGAGTGGACTGAGTCAGAGTGGAACGGCTTTGGCTCAACAGGCTTCGGTGAGAACAGGCAAAGGCCAGGGTAGGTTCCGGTAAGTTTTTTGTTCAGATTGTTTAGAGTAGAGAGAATGCCAGGCAGGATGTTGGAATGCTCCTCTTGCAGGATGTGGGAAGTCAGGGAGCCCTCCGGTGTCCCTGACAACGACACCTGCAAGTGCATCCAGCTGCAGCTCCTAACAAACCGCATTAGGGAACTGGAGCAGGAGCTGGATGACCTGCGGATCATTCAGGAGAATGAGGAGATGATAGATAGTAGCTACAGGGAGTTAGTTATGCCAAAGGAGCAGAGGACAGGAAATTGGGTTACTGTCAGGCGAGGGAAGAGGAAAGGGCAGGCAGAGCAGGGTTCCCCTGTGGCCATTCCCCTCAACAACAAGTATACCGCATTGGATACTGTTGTGGGGGATGACTTACCTGGGACAAGCTGCAGTAGCTAGATCTCTGGCACTGAGTCTGGCTCTGCAGTGCAGAAGGGAGGGTGGAAAAAGAGAAGAGTGGTGGTGATAGGGGACTTGATAGTTAGAGGTGCAGATAGGAGGTTCTGTGGTCGTGACAGAGAATCCAGGATGGATTGTTGCCTCCCGGGTGCCAGGGTCAAGAATGTCTCTGATCGCTTGCATGACATTCTGAAGTGGGAGGGTGACCAGCCAGATGTCATGGTGCCTATCGGTACCAATGACATAGCAAGGAAGAGTGAGGAGGTCCTGGAGGGTGAGTATAGTGAGCTTGGTAGGAAGTTGAAAAGCAGGACCTCGAGGATTGCTACCTGTGCTACGTGCCAGTGAGGGTAAGAATAGGATGCTCTGGAGGATGAACAAGTGGCTGAGGAACTGGTGTAGGGGGCAGGGTTTCAGCTTTCAGGATCATTGGGACCTCTTCTGGGGCAGGTGGGACCTGTACAAGAGAGATGGGTTACACTTGAACTATAACTATCCTTTCAGGGAGGTTTGTTAGTGCTATTGGGGAGGCTTTAAACTAGATTTGCAGGGGGATGGGAACCAGAGTGCCAGAGCTGACAGTGTGGCTGGGGTGAAAATAAATGATGTTAAAAATTCAAGCAAATCCGCTAATAGAAAGGTTGTGAGTGGTGGTAAAAATCTTCTGAGGTGTATATATTTAAATGCTAGGAGTATTGCGGGGAAGGCGGATGAGTTGAGGGCGTGGATTGACACGTGGAATTATGACGTTATAGCAATTAGTGAAACTTGGCTACAGGAGGGGCAGGACTGGCAGCTTAATATTCTAGGGTTCCGATGTTTCAGATGTGATCGAGGCAGAGGAATGAAAGGTGGGGGAGTAGCATTGCTTGTAAGGGAAAATATTACAGCAGTGCTCAGGCAGGACAGATTAGAGGGCTTGTCTACTGAGTCCTTATGGGTGGAGCTGAGAAACAGGAAAGGTATGGCCACATTAGCGGGATTGTATTACAGACCACCCAATAGTCAACGAGAATTGGAAGAGCAAATCTGCAGAGAGACAGCAGGCAACTACAGGAAACCTAAAGTTGTGGTGGTAGGGGATTTTAATTTTCCATATATTGATTGGGACTCCCATACTGTTAGGGGTCTGGATGGTTTAGAGTTTGTAAAATGTGTTCAGGAAAGTTTTCTAAATCAATATATAGAGGGACCAACTAGAGGGGATGCAATATTGGATCTCCTGTTAGGAAACGAGTTAGGACAAGTGACGGAAGTCTATGTAGGGGAGCACTTTGGTTCCAGTGATCATAACACCGTTAGTTTCAACTTGATCATGGACAAGGATAGATCTGGTCCTAGGGTTGAGGTTCTGAACTGGAAGAAGGCCAAATTTGAAGAAATGAGAAAGGATCTAAAAAGCATGGATTGGGACCAGTTGTTCTCTGGCAAAGATGTGATCGGTAGGTGGGAGGCCTTCAAAGGAGAAATTTTGAGAGTGCAGAGTTTGTATGTTCCTGTCAGGATTAAAGGCAAAGTGAATAGGAATAAGGAACCTTGGGGGTTCTCAAGGGATATTGCAACTCTGATAAAGAAGAGGAGGGAGTTGTATGACATGTATAGGAAACAGGGAGTAAATAAGGTGCTTGAGTATAAGAAGTGCAAGAAAATACTTAAGAAAGAAATCAGGAGGGCTAAAAGAAGACATGAGGTTGCCTTGGCAGTCAAAGTGAAGGATAATCCAAAGAGCTTTTACAGGTATATTAAGAGCAAAAGGATTGTAAGGGATAAAATTGGTCCTCTTGAAGATCAGAGTGGTCGGCTATGTGTGGAACCAAAGGAAATGGGGGAGATCTTAAATAGGTTTTTTGCGTCTGTATTTTCTAAGGAAACTGGCATGAAGTCTATGGAATTAAGGGAAACAAGTAGTGAGATCATGGAAACTGTACAGATTGAAAAGGAGGAGGTGCTTGCTGTCTTGAGGAAAATTAAAGTGGATAAATCCCCGGGACCTGACAGGGTGTTCCCTTGGACCTTGAAGGAGACTAGTGTTGAAATTGCAGGGGCCCTGGCAGAAATATTTAAAATGTCACTGTCTACAGGTGAGGTGCCAGAGGATTGGAGAGTGGCTCATGTTGTTCCGTTGTTTAAAAAAGGATCGAAAAGTAATCCGGGAAATTATAGGCCAGTAAGTTTAACGTCGGTAGTAGGTAAGTTATTGGAGGGAGTACTAAGAGACAGAATCTACAAGCATTTGGATAGACAGGGACTTATTAGGGAGAGTCAACATGGCTTTGTGCATGGTAGGTCATGTTTGACCAATCTGTTGGAGTTTTTCAAGGAGGTTACCAGGAAAGTGGATGAAGGGAAGGCAGTGGATATTGTCTACATGGACTTCAGTAAGGCCTTTGACAAGGTCCCGCATGGGAGGTTAGTTAGGAAAATTCAGTCGCTAGGTATACATGGAGGGGTGGTAAACTGGATTAGACATTGGCTCAATGGAAGAAGCCAAAGAGTGGTAGTAGAGAATTGCTTCTCCGAGTGGAGGCCTGTGACTAGTGGTGTGCCACAGGAATCAGTGCTGGGTCCATTGTTATTTGTCATCTATATCAATGATCTGGATGATAATGTGGTAAATTGGATCAGCAAATTTGCTGATGATACAAAGACTGGAGGTGTAGTAGACAGTGAGGAAGGTTTTCAGAGCCTGCAGAGGGACTTGGACCAGCTGGAAAAGTGGGCTGAAAAATGGCAGATGGAGTTTAATCCAGACAAGTGTGAGGTACTGCACGTTGGAAGGACAAACCAAGGTAGAACATACAGGGTTAATGGTAAGGCACTGAGGAGTGCAGTAGAACAGAGGGATCTGGGAATACAGATACAAAATTCCCTAAAAGTGGCGTCACAGGTAGATAGGGTCGTAAAGAGAGCTTTTGGTACATTGGCCTTTATTAATCAAAGTATTGAGTATAAGAACTGGAATGTTATGATGAGGTTGTATAAGGCATTGGTGAGACCGAATCTGGAGTATTGTGTTCAGTTTTGTTCACCAAATTATAGGAAGGATATAAATAAGGTTGAAAGAGTGCAGAGAAGGTTTACAAAGATGTTACCGGGACTTGAGAAACTCAGTTACAGAGAAAGGTTGAATAGGTTAGGACTTTGTTCCCTGGCGCGTAGAAGAATGAGGGGAGATTTGATAGAGGTACATAAAATTACGATGGGTAAAGATAGAGTGAATGCAAGCAGGCTTTTTCCACTGAGGCAAGGGGAGAAAAAAACCAGAGGACATGGGTTAAGGGTGAGGGGGGAAAAGTTTAAAGGGAACATTGGGGGGAGGGGGGGCTTCTTCACACAGAGAGTGGTGGGAGTATGGAATGAGCTGCCGGACGAGGTGATAAATGCGGGTTCTTTTTTAACATTTAAGAATAAATTGGACAGATACATGGATGGGACGTGTATGGAGGGATATGGTCCGTGTGCAGGTCAGTGGGACTGGGCAGAAAATGGTTCGGCACAGCCAAGAAGGGCCAAAAGACCTGTTTCTGTGCTGTAGTTTTTTCTACGGTTTCTAACATGGAGGAAATGAACAGATATGAATCATTTACAGGCGGAAGTGAATTACATTAATGCAACATCTTGTTCAATGCAGACAGAGCTTATGGGTCTTTTCCTGTTTATCAGAGCACCACTTTGCTGCACTAATTCTGCATCCTTAGATTCCCTTAATTTCTAAAAGTACAAGATAATAAAATATTGTGGATTAAATACAGAACTGTCGATGGGCAAACAAGAACCAGGAGTCCTACCCTTGGATCACACAGCTGAGAACAGTAGGAGTAAATGGATCTTGCCCGATCTATTTCTCCCAGCTTACATTCCATATCAGCGAATCGCAGGCACATGTCTCGGGAGTGCTCATCTGGCAGCACCTGTAACAAAACAAACATTTGCAAATACATTTTTATAATAACAATTTCAAAATCATTACTTCTCTAGTGGGGGAGGCCCACTCCATCGTCTCATAGCTATCATCGGGCTGAAAGTACAGACCTGAAGTCCAACACCACCAGGTTCAGAAACATTTCCCTTCAACCATTCTGTTCTTGAACCACCCTGCACAACCCTAAGTGCCAATGATCACCAATTGCCATTCAATTCCTACTGCTGTCTGTAAAGAGTCTGTATGTTCTTCCCGTGACCACATGGGTTTCCACCGGGAGCTCTGGTTTCCTCTCACATTTCAAAGCTTTACAGCTAAGAGTTAGCGAGATGTGGGCATAGTATGTTGGCACCAGAACTGTGGTGATACTTGTGGGCTACCCCATTGCAATCCTTGCTGTTTTGATTAGATGCAAACAACAGATTCCACTGTATGTTTTGATATAGATGTGACAATTAAAAGCTGACCTTTAATGTTTTCTCTTTATAAACTTCTTTCTGTTTGAAAAACAATGTTTATATAAACAGAAAGGGTACTTATAAAGGCATCCGGCACCCTCGTCTAGGCTTCTCTGACCACATCGCCATAACGTTAATCCCAGCACACTGACTCTGCTGAAAATGGAGAAACCAGTCAAGAGGACCATCACTGCATGGCCAACACTGTGCTCCAGGTCTGTTCTAAAAGGACCAACTTGCAGATGTTCAAGGAGGCCACCACAAACAGAGAAGACAAAGACCTGAATATGCCGCAGTAAGTGTGTAGACAACATTGGTACCTCAAGAATGGTCATCACACAGCCCAGAACCAGAAGCCTTGGCTGAACACAGAGTTGCACTCCCAACTAAAAGCCCGGGATGCTGCTGTCGAGTTCAGCTTTCAGAGCAGCCAGGAGAAACCTTAGAATCAAGACAACAAAGGACACCTATGCACAAAAACTTCAGGATCACTTCTCTGATAATGATCCCTGGCATATGTGGCTGGGCATGAAAGGCTTTATGGACTACGCAAGGAAAAACAGCATCGACTGTACCAGCTCTTAGATCCACCCCTCCCCTCCTGTCTTCTCCTAGCATTTCGGATCTCCCCCTCCCAAATCTCTTACTATCTCTTCTTTCAGTTAGTCCTGACGAAGAGTCCCGGCCCGAAACGTCGACTGTACCTCTTCCCATAGATGCTTCCTGGCCTGCTGTGTTCACCAGCATTTTTTGTGTGTTGTTCGACTGTACCAGTGATGCCTCTCTCCCTGACGCAACAACTTTTATGCATGCTTTGCGGCATGCAACACAACACTGGCCATGAAAGCTACACCCCTACCAGGTGAGCAGCCACTTTAACAGCAGCAGACATGAGAAGGACTTTGCAGAGAGTGAATATCCATAAAGCCGCTGACCTAGACAATATTCCAGGCTGAGTACTCAGGGAGTGTGCACACCAATTCACTGATGTCTTCATGGACATCTTCAACACTTCACTTACCTAGGTAGCTGTCCCCACGTGCTTCAAATCAGCCACTAAAATCCCTGTACCAAAGAACTCTACACATTCACAATGAAATGACTACTGTACTGTTGCACTGATGCCAATCGTCAGAAAGTGCTTAAAATGATTAATAATGGCACACATCAAAGACACCATTCCTGTCCCATTGGACACTCACCAACATATTAATCAACAGAAACGCTCTACAACAGATGCCCTAGCATCTGTCATGCACCTGTCCCTGACACATCTGAAAAACAAGGGCACTTACATCAGAATGTTGTTTCTGGATTTCATTTCAACATTCAGCATTATTGTCCCACAGACCTTGGTGAACAAACTCCTAATCCTCCTCGGTCTACAGTGGTGCTAGAAAGTTTGTGAACCCTGTAGAATTTTCTCTATTTCTGCGTAAATATCACTTAAAATGAGATCAGATCTTCACGGAAGTCCAAAAACTAGATAAAGAGAACCCAATCAAATAAATAATACGAAAAACATTACACTTGTTCGTTTATTTTTTTGAGAAAAATGATCCAATATTACACATATTTGTTGGAAAAAGTAAGTGAACTTTTGGGGTGATGCCTTCTACAAAAGCTATTTGGAGTCAGGTGTTCCAATCAGTGAGATGAGATTGGAGGTACGAGTTGTAGTGGTGCCCTGCCCTATAAAAGGCACAGAACGCCATGTTACTGACAGAGCCTGCTCTTCTCAATAAAGATTTGTTCATGTGCAGCATGGCTCGATCAAAACAACTTTCAGAGGACCTTAGAAGAATTGTAGAGACGCATGAAGCTGGAAAAGTCTACAAAAGAATTTCTAAAGACCTGTGTGTTCATCAGTCAAACGTAAAAGAAATTGTCTACAAATGGAGGAAACTCAGTTGCTACTCTCCCTAGGAGTGGGCATCCTGCAAAGATCACACCAAGAGCATATGTGGAATGCTGAAGGAGGTGAAAAAGATCCCAAGCAAAAGACCTGCAGAAATCTCCAGAACTTGCTAAAGTCTCTGTTCAAGTGTCCACTATAAGAAAAACACTGAACAAGAATGATGTTCCACGGAGGAAGCCACTGCTCTCCAAATAAATAAAAACATTGCTGCACATCTCAAGTGTGCAAAAGACCACTTGGATGGTCTACAATGCTTCTGGGACAAAAGTTCAACTTTTTGGCAGAAATGCACATTGCTATGTTTGGAGGAGAAAGGGCACTGCACACCAACACCAAAACCTCATCCCAACTGTGAATCATGGTGGAAGGAGCATCATGGTTTGGGACTGTTTTGCTGCCTCAGAGACTGAACAGCTTGCAATCATTGAGGGAACAATGAATTCAAAATTGTATCAAGACATTTTACAGGAGAATGTTAGGATAATTGTCCGTCAGCTAAAGCTTAATAGAAGTTGGATAATGTAACAAGACAATGATCCAAAAGTCAAGAGTAAATCAACAACAGAATGGTTTAAAAAGAAAAAAAATTATGTTTTGGAATGGCCAAGTCAACGTTCTGACCTTGATCCTATTGAAGTGTTGTGGAAGGACCTGAAACAAGCAGTTTATGCAAGGAAGCCCACCAACATCCCAGAGATGAAGCAGATTTGTACAGAGGAATGGCCTGAAATTCCTCCAAGCCAATGTGCAGTACTGATCAACAGTTATTGGAAACGTTTGGTTAAAGTTATTGCTGTACACGTGGGTCACACCATTTACTGAAAGCAAAGGTTCACATACTTTTCCCAACAAATGCATGTAATATTGGATAATTTTTCTCAATAAATAAATGAACGAGTATAAAGTTTTTTTTTGTGTTAATTTATTTAATTGGGTTCTCTATCTAGCTTTAGGCCTTCCATGAAGATCTGATCACATTTTAGGACATATTTATGCAGAAATAGAGCATATTCTTTCTAGCACCACTGTAAATACACCACTGACCAACTGGTTGTTGGACTTCCTAACCAATAGACCTCAGTCAGGATGCACGACAGCTCCTTCTTCCCCATCATACTCAACACGGGTGCCCCCCAGGGCTATGTTCTGAGCCCATTGCTGTACAATTCGCTCACACATGACTGCACAGCTGAACGCCCAAGCAATTGCATCTCCAAGTTTGCTGATAACACAACTGTGGTGGGGCTCATCAGCAATGATGATGAGGCGGCCTACAGAGAGGAGGTAGAAGAGTTTGAGGCCTGGTGCAAGGCAAATAACCTCTTCCTTAGCAGGACAAAGGAAATGATTATCAATTTCAAGAGAACTCGTACCAGTTACACTCCACTTTACATCTGCAGCACAGCAGTGGAAACTGCGAGCTATTTCAAACTCCTGGGAGTGCACATCTTACACAACCTCTCATGGTCCCAGAGCACATCCTACACAGTCAAGAAAGCTCACTAACATCTCTACTTTCTGAGAAGGCTGAAAAGAACTAGGTTTTGCACATCCATACTGCAGCAGACAAGTTGACTCACTACCTTGTGTGGAAAATGCACTGTGGTGGAGAGAAAGACTATAACGGCTAGCCAAAACTGCCCAACGTATCACTGGCACCAGCCTACCTGCCACCAAGGACACACGAACAGAAGGTGCCAGTAACATCATAAAGGATCCCACACACCCTGCTCACAGACTGTTTTTCCAACTTCTATCAGAAGGATGCTAAGTTGCATCCACACCAGGACCACCAGACTCAAAATCAGTTACTTCCCCCAAGCAGAAAGGCTGATCAACACCACCGCCCACTAATTCCACCACTGCTTTATTATTTCCTGTCAGTAACCTTATGTGCAACCTAGTGTCCCTTTATGGAATTCAGTCGAGGTATATAACCTGTCTTACTAATTTATATTTATTGTGTTCTTCACCTTTTTCTTGTGCTGCATCAGATGTGGAGTGACAATTATTTCATCCTCCTTTACACTTGTGTACATGAAGTGACATTAGCCAATTCTGAAATTGCATAGTTTATTATAAAATTAACACATAATTTATGCTTGTTTTTCTTGTGAATGCTGCTTATGTGACGCTTTGCTTGTGATGCTGCTGCAGGTAGTTTTTCATTGCACCTGTGCATGCACGTACATGTGTAGATGACAATACACTATGTAGATGACACTGACAGACTTGTTGCACACTAAACCTTGTGCCAGTGGAAAGTCGGGTACACAATACCAAGGGTTGGAATGGACGGTACATGTAATGAAAAGGTTTAAGCAGAATTGTGTTTCAAGTATCAAAGGAGGCACGAGTGAGTTTAGATTTCAGGGCTTTATGCTTGCAACAGCCAGATTTTATTTAGTTATTTTGAGATACAGTGTGGAACAAGCTCTTCTGGCCCAGAAAGCTGCGCTGCCCAGCATCACACTTATTTAACCCCAGCCTAATCACAGGTCAATGTTCAATGACCAATTCACCTACCTACTGGTATGTCTTTGATTTGTGGGAGGAAACTGGAGCACCCAGAGGAAACCCACACAGTTCATGGGGAAAACGTACAAACTTACAGATGGTGTCGGAGTTGTACTCTGTAATAACGTCACAGTACCGCTACACTACCAGATGTCCCATTGCTCCCAAAAACTGTCTCCCTTTGCCAACCATATGATCAGGCCATAAGGTATGGGAGAAGAACAAGGCCATTTGATTCACTGTCTGCTTCACAAATCAGTCAGTACTGATTTTAAAAAACTCTCACATCTTTTCCCTGCAACCCTTAATCTCCTTACCAATCAAGAACCTATCAATCTTTGTCTTAAACACCAAATGTCTTGGCCTCCACAGCACTATGCAGCAACAAATGCACACAGATTCACCACCCTCTGGCTAAAAAAACTCCTCCTCATCTCTGTTCTAAAGGGACGATTCTGAGGCTGTGCCTCGGATCCTAGATTCTCCTACTGTTGGATACATCCTCTCCATGTCCATTCTATCCAGGGCTTTCAGTTTTTGGTTGGTGTCACACCTTACACCCCCTCCCAACCCTACTGTTCAGAACTCTATCAAGTACAGGCCCACAGACAACAAATTCCTCATAGCTTAAGGCTTACATTCCAGTGAGAATTCTTGTGAAAAACCAAAGGACCTTTTCGGGGGCCAGCTCATTTTTGATACAGGGATGAACTTATTTAGCATTTGGAATAAAACTTAATTCCTAGTTCTAATTTAAACCATTGTAAGCTCTCCACATAGTTCCACTATGCTGCACATTCTGTACAAATCGATTATTAAAGTTTCAGCAAGAAACACTTCCACAGTGCTCTATCTGGAGAACTCCAGTGAGTTCTGGAGGGCTTCACGTACTCTTCCATACCTGTGACACTAAAGCAGGAGCTCTGTTTCAAATCAAGCTTCTTGTAGCAGTTTAGGAACCAAAGCAGAGAACAGACATTTGACTGTGTAATGGGAACAAGACTGTAAATCCTCTCAAAATAAATGAGGAATCTTAATTGGAAGCTTGCTGTACCTCAATTGCCTTCTCGTAAATGCCCCGTGTGTGAGTAACTCCATAGATTTCAGCTGCTCTTTTAATGTAAATGTTGTACATCTCGTATTGCTCCAGCAGCTCCACTGCCTTCGTTGCTCGCTCGTATACAGCCATGGCGTGTCGGGCTAACCCGTACTCCTCCTCCAGCTTGGCATACAACAGGTAGAGAGCTGCAAGACAAGATTGAAGCCAAATAATAGAACACAGAACATAGAACAGATCCCCAGCAGGGTGTTCCACACTCCCGCCACTATGTAAAAACTTACTCCAACATTCCTCCGTTATTTTCAACACCTCAAAATTATGCCCTCTGGCATTAGCCATTTCCACTCTGGGAAAGAGGAACTAGCTGTCCACTCTATTTTTGCCTCTTACGATCTTGTACACTTCTTTCAAGTTATCGTTCATTCTCCATCAATCAAGAGAAAATTCCAAACTCACTCAACCTATCTTCACAAGATATGCTCTCTAATCCAGGCAGCCTCTCAAAAGTTTTTGTATAATGAGGCAACCAGAATTGAACACAATACTCCAAGTGTGGTTTAACCAGTTTTATACAGCTGCAACATTACTGCTTGAATTCAATCTCCCAACTAATCAAGGTGACCAGAACATACACCTCCTTAACTATCTTAACAACTTGTGCTGCAACTCTAAGGGATCGATGGATCCCTCTATTCCTCCATACTGCTAGGAACCCTGCCATTAACCCTGTATTCAATTTCAACCTTCTAAAGTGTATCACTTCATACTTTTTTGGATTGGCCTCCATCTGTAGGTGTGAAATTAATAGGGCTTGTTAGTGTTTCATCTTTCTGGACCAAATAAGTGAGCTTACACAGTGGATCTAGGAAAATTATTGCTGAAAGATCAGAGAAGCCATAGACATAGGAGCAGAATTAGGCTATTCAGCCCATCGAGTCTGCTCCGTCATTCCATCATGGCTGACCCTGGATCCCACTCAATCCCATACACTTGCCTTCTTGCCATATCCTTTGATGCCCTGACCAATCAGGAAACAATCAACTTCCAGCTTAAATATACCCACAGACTTGGCCTCCACCGCAGTCTGCGGCAGAGCATTCCACAGATTTACCACTCTCCAGATTTAAAAAATCTCTTCACCTCTGTTTTAAAGGGTTGCCCATCAATTTTGAGGCTGTGTCCTCTAGTTCTGGATACCCCCACCATTGGAAACATCCTTTCCGCATCCACCCTATCTAGTCCTTTCAACATTTGGTAGGTTTCAATGAGATCTTCTAAATTCCAGTGAGTACAGACCCAAAGTTGCCAAACACTCCTCATATGTTAACCCCTTCATTCTCAGAATCATCCTCCTGAACCTCCTCTGGACTCTCTCCAAAGACAACACATCCTTTCTGAGATACAGGGCCCAAAACTGTAGACAATACTCCAAGTGCGGCCTGACTAGTGCCTTACAAAGGCTCGGCATTATCTCCCTGCTTTTATATTCAATCGCCCTTGAAATAAATGCCAACATTGCATTTGCCTTTATCACAGACTCAACCTGTAAATTAACCTTCTGGGAGTCTTGCATGAGGACTCCTAAGTCCCTCTGCCTCTCTGATGCTTGAACCTTCTCCCCATTTAGATAACAGTCCACACTATTGATCTTTTTATCAAAAGGCATCATATATTTCCAAACACTGTATTCCATCTGCCACTTTTTTGCCCATTCTTCCAATTTGTCCAGGTCCTGCCGCAATCACATTGCTTCCTCAGCACTGCCTACTCCTCTACCTATCTTCGTATCATCCACAAATTTTGCCACAAAGCCATCAATTCCATTATCTAAATCATTGACAAACAGTATGAGAAGTAGCGGTCCCAATATTGACCCCTGAGGAACAGCACTAGTCACCAGCAGCCGACCAGAAAAGGCCCCCCTTATCCCACACACTGCCACTATCAGCCACTCTGCTATCCATACCAGTGACCTTGTTGAATAGAGGATCAGGGATAAGGGTCCACTTAGCACTTCCAGAGTAAAAGATTAGTACCAAAGGAGGTCCTGGAGGGAGGGTCAACTTACCTTTCTCATAGAACTATAAGATATGAGTAGAATTACGCTACTCAGCTTATCAAGACTGCTCCATCATTCAATCATGGCAAATGTTTTTTTCAACCGCTTTCTCTCTGTCCTTTTAATACCCTTACTAATCAAGAATCTATCAATCTGCCTTAATTATACCCAATGCCTTGGTCTCCACTGCTCTCGGTGGCAAAAACTTCCACAGATTCATTACCTTTGGCTGAAGAAATTCTTCCTCATCTCTGTTCTAAAGAGATACCCCTTTACTCTAAGGCTGTGACCTTACATCCCAGATTCTCCTATAACCTCTCCACAGACACTCCATCTGGGTCTTTCAGTGTTTGGTGGGTTCCAATGAGATGCCCCCTCATCCTTCTGAAAGGCACAATGTGTCATAAAGCCACACACCAGGGAAGCAGATCCTTTGGCCCATCACATCTGTGCTAACCATCAAACATGTATCTGCTGTGATCTCGGCTTTCCTCTCAGATCTATGACAACTTCATCTATTTCTCCCCATTCCAATTCTTCTACCACTCACCATACAACAGATGCCAATTAATTAACCAGCCATCATGCCTTTGCTATGTCAGGGGAAACAGGAGCACCCGGGCAAACGATCCCATCATAGAAACTCCACACACAAAGCACCCATGGTCTGAATCGAGCCAGAATCTCCGAGGAAGATATATACACACCACTTCCTGGTGAAGTCACATCAAAGCTTAGAAAATAAACAGTGCGGGACATGCACAATTTTTTAATCCACTTTACTGAAATCTGAATATTTCTGCCTCTTGGGAATGTAGAGAAAATGTCACTATACAAGAGAAAAAAGGGATCACAACATTAATAAGCCAAACCTAAATATCAACCCACAATTCCTACAATTAAAAGCCAGTCACTGTATGACATGGAAAATGCCCAAGGAAGTTTGACTGAAACACAAAAAGATAGTCACACCAAAAAAAAAGCTGTCAGGTATAGTGCAATAAAACCTACAGGCAAAGATAAATAACATTTAATTGCTAACTTCTGGAAACTGTAGGCTTGCATCACTCACTGTAAATGGAGTTAAATCATTTGGCACCGGTGGAGTTTCACCTAGAGTTAAAATAGTATTTAAAGCACTGACTTTTTGCAAACTTCGGTGGACATCCATCGAGAGCCTGCTCAAACAGGTCCCGTGCCCTCTCGAGTTTCTTCCCACCGTACCGATCAATGAACTTCGTTAGGTAAGTGTTCCAGATATCATACACGTTGGGCCATTTAAACAGGGCGATCCCTCGCTCGTAAGCCTGCAAGAACAAAACACAATTAATTAAATCCAACCAACTCTTACAACCTGCTGGCTTAATTGATGAACTTTGCACAACTTAGTCAGAAAAACCAATTGTGTTTTAGGTTTAGTTCCTGTTCTGTACTGAGGTAATTGATCTTAGTTGATTTGGCAGACGAAGTACCTTAGTCAGCCAAAGGGTTAGACAATTAGAAAAATCTTTCTGTACCCTATCTTTCCAACAACCTAGTGGACATCATCAGCCCTCCCGGTCATTCCAGGGTCAGACCCATTGTCTTCTGCCCTTAGAGGCAAACTCACCAAAGCTCACCATTTAGCTGAAACAGAGAACGACATAAAATGTTCAGTAAAGCTTAGTGCCGAATGATCCAGAAAGCAAGACAGACAAAAATGCTAGGAGAACTCTAGGACATTCAGTAGGGTGGCATAGCAGTCAGTGTAACAATTTTACAGCACCAGTGACCTGGGTTCAATTCTGCTGCTGTCTGCAAACTTTCTCCATGACCATGTGGTTTCCTCCAAGAGCTTCGGTTTCCTCCCACATTTCAAAAGTGTACAGGCTATGGTATGCTGTGTTGATGCTGGAAACATAGCGACGCTTGCAGGCTGCCCCAGCACATCGTCGGACTGTGTTAGGCTACGTCCACACTACGCCGGATAATTTTGAAAATGCCAGTTTCGAGTAAAAACGACAGGCGTCCACACTAAGCGTTTTTCAAAATATCTCCGTCCACATTAGACGGATATTTGGGCGAATCTCCTCCTACTGGGCATGCGCAGGACACACAGAAACCAAGCGAAGAGAAAACTGTATACTTAGTGCGTGTTTGTCCAGTTACAGAGCAGAAAAAGTTAAAAGGAATTGCTCTTGGCTCTCGCGCAGGAGGACTTAAAACTAAAAAAAAAACAAATACTGGAGCGTATGGAGGCAACCGACAGGGAGTTCACGGACAGTATGACCCAGCTGATGACAAACATTGAAAAACTGACTAACTCTGTTGCATTAATAAAGCACCTTGTTAAATGTATAAAACGTCTGCATCAGTATTGTCTTGTATTTCCATACAATGTTACATTAGGCTGTTACACATATATTGTCAGAGAAGTACTTGCATAAATAGGTGAACCACCTTCATACAAGCAAGGACAGAAAACAGGGCAAAGTGAGTAAGTACACTTATTTATTCAGAAGCTATGGGTCAAAGTATTTGGTGAGTACATTTCTAACCCTTCTGGCTTCAGTCTCGTTGCCGTCTGTTCTGAAATTGTTAGGTGGTTGCGTTCAAGAAAACAACGAAATGCCACACTATGGCTATCTGTTCCGGCACGTCATGACAGCGTTTTTAAATAGTCAAAAAAGCTCACTTTACAATTTAAGTCTCACGCCATTCACACCGACTGCGCGTTATAACAGCTTGCGCAGTACCAAGCAGAAGCAGAAAAAGCATTGTTGTTGTGGTGTTGTCATGACAGCGTTTCAAAATCTCTCCGGTTACCCTGTACACTACAACGGATATTAGGCGTTTTCAGATTTATTCACTCTGGAGAGCGTTTCTGAAAATCTCCGTTTTCGGGGGATGAAAACGCCGTTTCAGTGTGGACAGAAGGTCAAAACGAAGAGAACAAGCTTCGTTTTCAAAATTATCCGGCGTAGTGTGGATATACCCCTAGGCTCTGACGCAAACAATGCATTTCACTGTATGTTTCAATTTACATGTGACAAATAAAGCTAATCTACTTTTAGTTACCTCATGCCAGTTTATGGCTGCAGATTACAACCATTCGCTGGGTGAAAATGATCCTAATTATTCAGTCATTACCCATTTATGCCATCTGTATCTCCACTCTTCACTTTCCATTAAGTGGGCAAAGTATTTAGCATTGCTGCCTCACAAATCTAATAACCTCAGCTTGATTATTACCTTGAGTGATTTTGTGTGAGTTTCATGCTCTACGACTACATGGGTATCCTCTGGGTTCTCTCGTTTCTCCCTTGTCACTACAGATTTGTTGATGGATAATTTACAGCAGCTACTTAACCCCTTAAGTGACAAAATAATCTAACAGGAATTGACAGTCAAGCAAGAAAGAGTTTCTCAGCTTCTTCACAAGAGGGTGGTGCATATTTGGAATGAGCTGCCAGAAACAGTGGTTGAGGCAGGGCATATTAGCAGCATTTAAAACCATCTGAAGTTCAATAATTTATTATCACAGTACATGCATGTCACCATATACAACCCTGAGATTCATTTTCTTGCACGCATACTCAATAAATTCAATAACCACAATAGAATCAATGAAAGATTGCACCAACAGGGCAGACAACCAGTATGCAAGAGACACCAAAATGTGCAAATATAGAAGAAATAAATAATAATAAATAATTAATATTGAGAATATGAGATGAAGAGTCCTTGAAAATGAGTCCATAGGTTTAGACGAAGGGTCTCGGCCTGAAACGTCGACTGTACCTCTTCCTAGAGATGCTGCCTGGCCTGCTGCGTTCACCAGCAACTTTGATGTGTGTTCCATAGGTTTAGGAACAGTTCAGTGATGTGGCAAGTGAAGTTGAAATTCCCCTTTGGTTCAAGAGCTGATGGGTTGAGGGGTAATAACTGTTCCTAATGGACTGGGCTGTATCCACAAGTTACTAAGGAGTCAGCAGTTTCATGCTTCTGGGTGTCAACATCTCTGAAGATCTATCCTGCACTCAACAGACTGATGAAGTATGAAGAAATCACGCCAGTGGCTACACTTCATTATGATTTTGAAGAGATTTGGTATGTCACCAAAGACTTTAGCAAATTTCTACAGATGCACCATCTGGTACGGAGGGGCCACTGCACGAAATCAGAAAAAGCTACAGAGGGTTGTAAACTCAGCCAACTCCATCACAGGCACTCGCCTCCCATCCTTGAGATCACCTTCAAAAGGTGAAGCCTCAAAAAAGGCATCAGTTATACCACCCAGGACATGACCTCTTCTCATTACTATCAGAGAGGAGGTACTCTAGCCTGAAGACACATATTTACTGTTTTAGGAACAGTTTCTTCCTGTCCACTATCAGATTTCTGAATGGATAATGAACTCATGAACACTATGTCACTATTTTTGTGTACGTACATATATACGCACTCCAATATCTTATATACACACACTAAATGCTATACGACTCTAGGACTATAGGGAACAGAAAGGAGGGGAAATGGGACTAATGGAATCACTCTGCTGAATAAGATGCATTACCCAGATAAGGTGAGTGATTAGAATATGAAAGAAAGCTCCCCGGGGCTGAGGCATACAGTCGTGCTGGGTGTTCGAGTGTTCCAATACTATTTGTATGAAGCACTTCACCTTGAACCACATCAGAACCATCAGGCTCTTGAACCAGAGGAGATGACTTCACTCGCCCCATCACTGAACTGTTCCCATAACCAATGGACTCACTTTCTAGCACTCTTTATCTTGTGTTCTCAATATTTATTATAATATTTTTCTTTTTGTATTTGCATGGTTGTGTTTTTTTTTTACACATTGGCTGCTGTCTGACCTGTCCGGCATGCTCTTTCGTTGATTCTATTGTATTTCCTGCATTTACTGTGATTACCTGCAAGAAAATGAATCTCAGGGGTGCATTTGGTGACATATATGGACTTTGATAATAAACTTACTCTGAATTTTGAACTCTGATTGTGAGAAGGTGGCAGTGCACAAATGGCCCATTGAATCATTTGGCCCTCCCACACACAGATGGCTCCTCTCTTTATTTGCATCAGCTGACAAATATGGTAGATACACCATATTGGTGTCTATTTTCTAGGCCATCACAAAGAACACCTTGCCAATGCCTTCACACTCACCAAATCTGGTTGGGCATCATGCAGTTCGCTGAGTACACATTTGTGGCCTTCGGGGCCGTTTATCACTCACACACAGTAAGTGTCGCAGCATGTACCATGGTTAATACAAGTCAGTTAATGTTACCTCTCCGCTATCATTCTTGCTCCACCCACACTGAACTAGTTTAAATATTAAGCTGATGTTAAATGATGTGACCCAAACACTTCCACTCTTTCAAGAGCTTTGCATCTTCTCCTTAGTTATTCTTCCTAAATAAACTGCAAATAATTCACACTCAGTGACCATTTTATTAGATACACCTGCTTATCATGCAAATATCAAATTAGCCAATCATGTGGCAGCAACTCAATACAAAAAAGCATGCAGACATGGTCAAGAGGTTCAGTTGTTCAGAACAAATATCAGAATGGGGAAGAAACATGATCTAAATGACTTTAGACTTTAGAATGATTGTTGGTGCCATGTGGGGTGGTTAGAGTATCTCAGAAACTGCTGATCTCCTGGGATTTTTACCCACAATAGCTATTAGTAATAATAATTCCCAACAGGGGTTGTTACGTGTCTTAAGGGGGCATTAGGGGAAATAGAGGTCATCAGGGGGCATTCAAGATTCTTGGGGGAGGGAGACAAAAGTCAGTAAGACCTTGGGAATTTCTGCGTGGAGATGTGGCACACCTAGCCGATCTGTACGACAAATTTAAAACATTCTAAATATGAAACTGCAGGGAATTTCAAAAAGTGTCGTGTTCAATTTTATTGGAAAATTGAAAACGTATAAGCAAAAGATTGGGAGAAGAATGTTCTCAGTTTCCCTGCATGGAAAGTATGGCACTCTCTTTCATAGATGGTGATTTGCAAGAGTACTGCTCACATCTGCAGTCACTGAAGAAGGATTTTCAGAATTAATTCAAGGATTTGAACCATCTGGAAATTCCAGACTGGGTAATTAACCCATTTCTTTGCAAGGTGGAAGAACAGGAACAGAGCTTGCAAGAAGAAATTATTGAAATTCAGAATGATGAAGCAGCAAAAATACTTTTCAGAAAAGTCAGCTTTTGTGGTATGTAGCTACACCATCATATGAAGTTTTCTGGTCTTTAGAGAAGAACCAAACTGCTCTTCATTTTATTTCCATGCTCCTACCTTGTTGAAAGAGGCTTCAGTGCAGTGAACTAATACTCACAAAAAACAAAAACCGCTTGGACATTGTTGCATGTAGGGACTTAAGGCTTTTGCTGTCTCAACTTGAACCACATATTTCAACTCTTGATAAATACTGAACCTCAGGGGTCACAGTGATCTTGAAGCTGCTATGCAGAGCACAGGTACTGTGTAAGCTAGGTTTAAAGACAAATAAGATATTAAAGCAGAATCATTTTTCTCATGTTAGCATACGGTAAACATGTTTTCACACTATGGGGGTGCCAGAAAGTATATTGTGTCTAAGAGAGGCATTGGCAGGTATAAAGGTGCTTTAGGGAGGTGTTGGCAAGTATGAAAGTGATTTAGGAGCAGCCTTGGGCTAAATAAAATAAGATTGGGAAACTCGGATCTAGAGTTTACAGGGAATGGTATGAAAAAACAAAACGCATCCAGTGAGCGGCAGTTCTGTGGGTAAAGACGCCTTGTTAATGAGAGAGGTCAGAGAAGATTGACCAAACTGGTTCAAGCTGAGAGGAAGGTGACAATAATTCAAATAATCATGCGTTACAACAGTGGTGTGCAGAAGAGCATCTCTGAACGCACAACACAAACCCTGAAGTGGGTGGGTTACAGTAGCAGAGAACCATGAACATACACTCAGTGAGTGTAGATTACCACAGGGTGAGTACAGAGAACTGACTAAACAGGAAGCTAGTTCCAGCAACAACACAAGCCAAAAACATAAATGAACATCCCATGAAAGAAGCCATTCATTAAAATAAAATAATCTAGGTATCAGCTAACGGGGAGTGACTTCTAGACTGTAATGTAACCTCAGAGAACCAGTATATTTAGATGTTATTCAAAGTTTGCATTGAGTTGCATGACCTGAATACATCTGGATGATTTGCCTTGTAAAACTGACTGCAGCTTATTGTTGTTTCTACAGCAACTATTGGATTCTCTCTCTTGTCAGGTTACTTAGCTAAATTTCAGCAGCCTAGCTAAGTAAAACACATTGCATGAAAGGTTAGTGTTCCCAACTGCGGCGTAAAAAGCATGCCAAGCATCAGATTCCTCAATGGACAACGAACCCATGAATACTCTCACTATTTTTACTCTTCATTGCACTACATGTTTACTTTATAATATTTTTCTATGTATTGCACAGTATTGCTACCACAAAGCAACAAATTTCATGACCTATGCCAGTAATAAACCAGATTCTGATTCTGAGGAGTATCAATTTACTTGAAGTGACAGTCCAATCCCACCTACCTTTTCACAAAGATATTCAGCTCTGGTTAAGCCAACTGTAGGTGGGCACTTGCCAGAACCACCATTCCAGAGATCTGTTTTTTTCCCAGTCAGCACACGAACAGCTTCATAAATGAAATCAGAACTCTAGTACTGCTGACATTAAAATTGTTTTTAAAGGGGTCAAAATGGATCAAGATAAAAACCACAAGGGACAATAAAACAATTTATCAATATAATTCTTGTCAAGTAATGACAGCAGACAGTACCATGGGTGCAAGTAATCATTAGCCAGCATCGACTTAATCATAGTTGCATAGCCCAACTTGTCTACGTCGACCATAAGACAGAGGAGCAGAATCAGGCCATTCGGCCCATCTAGTCTGCTTCAGCATTCAATTGTGGCTAATTTATTTATCCTCGCAACCCCATTCTCCTGCCTTCTCTCTACAATCTTTGATGCCTTTATTAATCAAGAAACTATCAACCACTATTTTAAATATCTCCAGTGACTTGGCTTCCTCAGCCATCTGTGGCAATGAATTCCACAGATTCACCACCTTCTGGCTGAAGAAATTCTTCCTCGTCTGTGTTCTAAAGGGGTGTCCCTCTATTCGAAGGCTGCGCCCTCTGGTCCTAGACTCACTCACGGAAACATCCTCTCCACGTCCACTCTTTCGATAGATCCCCGTCATCCTTCTGAACACCAGAGTCATCAAGCACTCCTCACACCTTAACCCTTTCGTTCCCAGGATCTTTCTCATTATACCTCTCTATGCTAATCCCATTTCCCCATATTAGGCCTCTACCTTTCCTATCCAAGTACCTGTCCAACTGCTTTTTAACAATTACACTGAACGGAACTGTCATACACATTGGCATTTTCACAAATCTACATCAAACCAAGTGGAAGGCAGCTACTAGAAAGCCAACACATTGTCTATCTGTATCTTGATAAGTGGGAGGAAAACTAGGGTGGTTAAGGTGGCATATTGTTTGTTTGCCTTCATTAGTTCAGGGGGACTGAGTTCAAGAGCCATTCTATAAAGCCTCAGTTAGACCACACTTGGAATATTATGTTCAGTTATGGTCAACTCATTATAGGAAGGAAATTGAAGCTTTGGAGAGGGTACAGAGGAGATTTACGATGTTGTTGCCTGGATTAGACAGCATGTCTTCTGAGGAAAGGTTGAGCAAGTTAGAACTTTTCTCTTTGGAGCCAAGGAAGATGAGAGGAGACCTGACAGAGGTGCATAGATGATAAGAGGCATAGAGTGGACAGCCGGAGTCTTCTTCCCAGGGTGACAATGGCTACTATCAGAGGACATTGCTTTGGAAGAGTTTAGGGGAGATGAGAGTATTTCTTAAACACAGAAAGTAGTAGGTACTGGAATGCATTGCCAGGGCGTCATGATTGAGTTTAATATAATAGGGACATAAGAGATTCTTAGATAGGTACATGATGGAAATATAACCAGTCCAGGGATGGGGCAACTTGTGGCACATTGGATGATTAGAAGTGGGGCATTGCATCCCAGTGATAATAATAAAAAAGCAAGCCTACTCAGGCAGAAAGTATTAACCAAAAACCAAGTTGTAGAAAAAAATCCACAACAGGAATTCAAGGAGCTTAGAGCGAGCAATGGGTTTTACTGAGAATAAAGCTGAAACTTAGCAATTATTTTTAGCGATTTTATTATTTCGTGCACATCTTTTGGCAAATGTTATCTTCATTCACATTAATCTGTTTTCAATTTTTAAGAAAATGTTCAATGAGTCAAACTAGGAAAGAAGGACTTTTGTTCTGCAGTCATTCCATAACTGTTCAATACACATTTGATTCTTGTTTGATCCTGAGGCGCCAGGTGTCTGCACCAGCGGTGCGTCGCAGGTTTTTGCCAGTCAGTTTACAGTTGACACTCGTGCACTGCGGAGTTGTGCTTTGTTCATCCTTTGTGAACATTTGCAGTTTTGTACTTTTTCGAAAATTAAGCCTTGTTTTTACATTCAGTTACCCTTCACAGTGCAAAAGAAAATGAGCAAAAGAAAAGCAGGAAGTGATAGTAAGCATGAATTCAATGAACAGTGGGAAAATGAGTTCTTATTTATAGCGGGTCCGTCAGGAAAACCATTGTACATTGTTTATAAAAACACTTTCTCACATAATAAAAGACATGATCTTTAATAGACGCTATAAAACACATCAGACTGAAATAGAAGGAAAACTGAAGCTAGTGCTTGGGTCTGAGTTACGGAAAGAATATGTGATTAAGAAAAAGGAAGAAATCAAAAGAAGACAAAATATATATGTTATAAGAAGTAGTGAAAGTTTGGCGATGACAGAAGCGTCCTACAAAATTGCTTTAGCGTTGGCCAAAAAAACGGAAGTCTTTCTCTGATGGAGAAGAAATTGTTAAGCCTTGTCTCCAAATATTTGCAAGATGTCTTGGTGATAAAAATATCGAAAGGAAAGTAGACGAAATTGCTTTGTCAAAGCAAACAGTTACGAGACGCACCGAAGAACTCTGTCATGATGTATCTGAGCAACTGAAAGACCTTGTTCATGGTTGTACTTTTTCTTTAGCTTTGGACGAATCTGCTGACATACGTGATGTAGCCCAGTTAAGCATTTTTATAAGAGGAATTCAGATAATTTTAGCGTCTTCAAAGAACTTAGCGGTCTTGAGTCGCTTGTTGTTTCATAGAAAAACAAGAGGATCAGACATATTTGACAAAGTAAAATCATGCCTAGAAAATCTACAACTAGATTCTAGTAAACTCATCGAGGTTTGTACTGACGGAGTGCCGTCAATTATAGGTAAAGCCGCTGGGACTACAAATTTGCTTGAAAACTTTTTGGATTGTCCTCTACTAAAATATCACTGCATTATACACCAAGAGTCACTGTGTGGAAAAACTTTAAAGTTGCACCATGTTATGTTACTGGTTGTGAAATGAGTGAATAAAATTAGAGCAAGAGGATTAAACAGATGAGAATTCAGAGAATATTGTGAAATGTTAGATTTGGAATATGGTGATCTCGTCCTTCATTGTGAGGTGCGCTGGCTTTCTAGAGGACAGTTTCTGAGTAGATTATGTAAACTGAAAAATACTGTTCATAATTTTCTAGAAGAGGAAAATGAGCTGCCTGAGGAAAGAGCCCTTTTATGTGATAACAATTGGCTATTTGATTTAGCATTTTTAGTTGATGTTACCAGCCATCTCAATTATCTAAATTTGAAACTCCAGGGCAAGAACAAATCATTTCCTAGCTTAGTAAATGATATCAATGCATTTAAGATGAAGTTAAAAATGTTCACCTCTCAGTTAGAAAACGAGGACTTGAGCCAATTTCCGCACTTAAAAGAGCAGAATGAATGTGCTGAAAGTAATGGCAATTTTACAAAATATATTGGAAAAAATCAGGTTATTGCAAGAGTCATTTGAAAGTCGTTTTCGTGATTTTGCTAAAGAAGAAGACTGCATACTTGCCTTTATAAACCCATTTTCATGAGTGAACAAAAAATCATGAAGATGCCTAGTAATGTACAAATGGAACTTATTGACTTGAAAACAAATTCACTATTGAACATGAAATTTGATGAGCTTCCCTCAGTCCCAAACACTTCCGACATGATTAATTTCTGGCGATCATTACCCCGTGAACATTTTCCAGAACTAAGAAAATTTGCCCAGAGTTATATCTGTCGTTTTGAACGACGTACAGATGTGAACAAGCATTTTCAGCCATGAAATTGATTAAAAACAAAATGAGGTCGCGACTGACATTCAAATTTGAAGAATTCTCTGCCGCTGTCAGTAACTAATTTAACTCCAAACATTAAAAGCTTGGCGAAATCAAAACAGACTCAAAAGTTTCATCAATGTAGGCAATGTTTATCTTGTTTTTATATTAAATCAATATATCATGTCCCGAATGGGGGTACAAGAGTTGCATGGCACATCTGAACTCGTGCGTGAAAAAATTGACATAAAAGGTTGGCCACCCCTGGACCAGGCCTTCACAGCCACCGTGTCTGAATTTTGGAATGTTGTCCATTGCAGTGCTGTGGGAGAGGCTTGAGCAGAAGGGTTGCTATGATTCAAGGCATCTCCCCATCACCTTCTCAAAGGGAATTAAGGTTGTATAATAAATGACTGCTTTACCAGTTGCACCTAAATCTAAAGACAATGAATAAGAGTCATAGAGCACTGAAACATAGAAATAGTCCTTTGGCCCATCTAGTCGGTGCCAAAATGTTATTCTGCCTAGACCCATCAACCTGCATCTGGAACACAGCCCTCTATACCACTCCCATCCACATACTGATCCAAACTTCTCTTAAATGTCAAAAGTGAATCTGTATCCACCATTTCTGTTGGCAGCTCATACACACTGGCACCACCCTCAGAGTGAAAAAGCTCCCCCTAAACATTTCATCTTTTATTTAACCTACAACTTCTACTTCTCATCTCACAGGAAAAAGTCTACTTTCATTTGCCCTATCTGTACCCCTCATAATTTTGTATACTTCTATCAAATCTCCCCTCATTTCCTACACTCCAGGAATAAAGCCCTAACCTATTCAATTTTTCCCTATAATGCAGGTCCTCACGTCCCGGCAACATCCTTGTAAATTTTCAATCTTATTGATATCTTTCAACTAGGTAGGTGACCAGAACTGCATGCAATTCTCCAATGTCTTATAGAACTTCAATATAATATTGCAACTCCTGTACACAATATTTTCATTTATGAAGGTCAACGTGACAAAAGCTCTCTTTATCACCCTCTCTATCAGATGCGCCACTTTCAAGGAATTATGGACTTGTATTCCTAGATCCTTCTGATTTACTGAAAGTTCAGTTAAAATAAAGCCATCTTCCATATTTGAGCATAGACTTTTTAAAAAGTGTTTTCAAAAAAGTATAATAATTTGAATCAAACAATTTAATAAAACAACTTGGGAATTTAATGACAAAAATATACAAGGGCGCAAAAAAGATGCAGAAAGATGCCAATGGGAGTGGAAGACTTGAGTTATAAGGATAGGTTGTGACTGTTTTCCTTGAAGAGAAAGAGGCTGAGGGATGACCTTACAGAAATATATGAAATCATGAGAGGGTGCAGATATGGTGAATCGTCCCAATCTTTTTCCCAGGGCTGGGAAGTATCCAACGACAGAGTATAGATTTAAAGTGAGAGAGGAAAGATTTAAAAGAATCCTGAGAGGCAACTTCGAAGGTAGTCAGTCTTTGCAAATAGCTAATAGAGGAAGTTGCCAAGGCAGGCACAAGTACAATGCTTAAAGGACCTTTGGACACCTACATGTATAGGAAATGTTTAAAGGAAAGTGATATCAAATGCAGGCAAATGATACCATCCAAGATGTCAAAGAGACATCATGGATAGTACATACTGTACAAACTAGGTTAATGAGCCTGTTTCTGCGACTAATTTCAGTATCAATTAAGTAACTTTGAAATAAGATTGCAGTTTCCATTGGCTGTGTTGTAGACAATACACAGAATTATACTGTGAATAGGGAAGGAATTTGGCCCATTGAGCTTATGCTAACACCTTGCACAGCAACCCAGTCTACTGCGCTCTGAGTTGGCCCCAGCCACAGTTCCTGTGCTATACTGTGTAGCGTAACAGGGCCAAACACCATTTATCTCACAAAGCAATGGCTGAAGAGAGCCTGAAGTGTGTGATGCATTTTCTGAGGTGGGCTCTGCACTGAAAGGCTCACTTTAATGCTCTAGTACATTTACACATCATGTGAGGAGAAAGTACACAGCTTCAGTGTGAAATTCTCCTTATTCTTATCCTTTTGAAAACAAGGAGCAAGAAATATAATTCCACAGGATTTATCTACTATGAAACTGAAATGAACGGTAAATTGAGCATCATTAAAGTTCTTGAATTAAATACGGTTGCTAAGATACAGTAATAAAATTTTGCACATGGGAAAGGGATGACATTTAATATTGGAGACAAATGGTTAGGGAAATGTTTTTGCTACTTTCTGAATTATATCTATCGACATTTAAAACGTAATGTGGTACATCTTAATTCTGTGCCTGACAAGTATCGTCTAGATACTGTAGGAATCTGTAAAGAATGATAGTTACACACTCCTATGTATGCACCACTCTCAGATTTCTGAACAGTCCATGAATACTACTTCCAGAAGACCATAAACACAGGAACAGAATTAGGCTATTGAACCCATTGAGTCTGCTCTGGCATTATGGCTGATTTATTTTCACCCTCAACTCCATTCTCCTGCCTTCTTCCCGTAACCTTTGACATCCTTACTAATCAAGTCCCTATCAACGTCCACTTTAGATATACCCAATGATTTGGCCTCCACAGCTGTCTGTGGCAAGGAATTCCACAAATTCACCAGCTTCTGGATACAGGAATTCCTCATCTCTGTTCTAAATGGGACTTCTTTCTATTATGAGGCTGTGCCCTCTGATCCTAGACTCTCCCACTAATGGAAACATCTGCTCCACATCTACTCTATATTCTTCTTTTTGCATTATTTACATATTTTGTGATTTATAGTAATTTTCATGTATTGCGCAGTACTGCTGTGGAAAAGCAACAAATATCACAACTGATGTCAATGATAATAAACTTGATTCTCATTCTTTGGCTTGTTAACTAGGTAGCACTTATTTGCAAGTCTGAAGGTATAGTGTTCCACTTATAGCCTGATAAAGGTAGTCAGACCTGAAGCATTTAGATTCAAGCTATGAAACATTAGAAACAGGAGCACGAGTCGGTCATCTGATCCATTAAGCCTATTCCACAGCTGATCTAGCCATGGACTCAACTCCACCTATCTGCCTTTTACCCATAATCTTTAATACCCCTGCTATGCAAAAATCTGTCTTAAATATACTTAATGAGGTAGCCGCTACTGCTTCCCTGGCACAGAATTCCACAGATTCACTACTCTTTGAGAAAAACACTTCATCCTCATCTCCATCTTAAATCTATTCTTCCTAATCTTGAAGCTATGTCTCCTAGTTCTGGTCTCAATCATCAATGGAAACAACTTTCCTGCCTCAATAGACAATAGGTGCAGTAGGCCATTCAGCCCTTCGAGCCAGCACCACCATTCACTGTGATCATGGCTGATCATCCACAATCGATATCCAGTTCCTGCCTTATCCCCATAACCTTTGATTCCACTATCTTTAAGAGCTCTATCCATCTCTTTTTTGAAAGCATCCAGAGACTTGGCCTCCACAGCCTTCTGGGGCAGAGCATTCATATATCCACCACTCTCTGGGTGAAAAAGTTTTTCCTCAACTCCGTTCTAAATGGCCTACCCCTTATTCTTAAACTGTGGCCTCTGGTTCTGGACTCACCCATCAGCAGGAACGTGCTTCCTGCCTCCAGCGTGTCCAATCAATAATCTTATATGTTTCAATAAGATCCCCTCTCAGTCTTCTAAATTCCAGAGTATACAAGCCCAGTCGCTCCAATCTTTCGACATATGACAATCCCATCATCCCGGGAATTAACCTTGTGAACCTACGCTGCACTCCCTCAACAGCAAGAATGTCCTTCCTCAAATTTGGAGACCAAAACTGCACACAGTACTCCATCTTATCTATTCCTTTCATAAATTTGTTTCTCTAAAATTCCCTCTCATTCTTCTGAATTCCAGGAGTATAGTCCCAGGCAGCTCAATCTCTCCTCTTAGGTTAACTCCCCTCAACTCCGGAATTAGCTAGTGAACCTGCGCTGCACTGTCTCCAAAGCAAATATAGTCCCCTTCCTTTAGAGTCCCTTTTCAAGGAAGAAGACTAGAACTGCACACAGTACTGCAGGTGTGGACTCACCAGTACCTTGAACAGCTGCAGCATAACTTCCCTGCTCTTAAATTCAATCCCTCTAGCAGTGAAAGCCAGCATTCCATTTGCCCTCCTGACAACCTGCCACACTTGCAAACCAACCTTTTGCGATTCATGCACTAGCAAGCCCTTCTGCACAACAGTGTGCTGCAACCTTACAAGATTTAACTAATCAGATCGTCTATTTTTCCTTCCAAAGTGGATGACTTTGTACCACATCTTCCAGGTCTTTGCCAACTCACTTAACCTATCTATATCTCTTTGCAGACTCTCCACATCTTCTGTGCAATTTTTCCATTGTGAAATAAGATTCTGTAACAGAAGCACCAAGTCCAATGGTCAAGAAAGTCATATTTAACACAATTATCACAACCCAATGGCCTTCAATGAGTTTCAGCATGGGTATACTTCTTTCCCTCCTTTCAAGAAATTACTTGGAGTCATAAAAAAAGTACAGCACAGAAACAGGCCATTCAGCCTACCAAGTCCATGCCAAACCATTTAAACTGCCTCCTCCCATCGAATTTCAACAAATTTTCAAAGTTGAAATTCAGCTCATTGCACTGGTGGCTCATTCAACATGCTCACGACTGTACTACTGTGTTTCTAAATTAGTTATCATGAAAGATATTCACTGCCATACAAGTGGTTGTGTTTCTATCACTACGACTACACTTCCAGTGGGACTCAAGACTGAGGCTGTTTCTATCCAATGATCATCCAAAGGAGTCTGAGGGAAAGAAAGCATAATGAGAGGTCGTGGGTCTAATATTGCTATGACTATGTATCTGCGTGGTCTCAAGACTTAGGCTGTTTCTATCTAATGGCCATCCAAAGGAGTGTGGGGAAAAGAAAAGGGAATGAGGAGTAATCAGTCTTGGATCCTTTACTTTACCGTATCAACAATATAACTTGCGTTTTCTGGACTATAAACCAGCAGTGTTTGAATTTTCAGATGTACTCATCCAGAGAGTCTTCTTTTACGTATCAATCATCACAGAGTTAACCACCAGACCATAACAACAAATCATCAGTGCCCCATTGTACAATAGTGCAAATCAGATTAATAAAACAAAAATAGCCACGCACCTTGAAACTTTCTTCAAAGTAGTTGTGTTCTGTCAAGAACATTGCATAATTGATGATGATTTGAGGGGTAGCAATTCGGAGGTCTATAATCCTGTCATACACGGCCTTCGTGGACTAAATAAAAGCAAAATATAAAAATGAATAGATTATAAAAAATGTTTCTCAAAAAGAGAATGCTCTTCTTTAAAACTTGCAAAAGAGAACAATAACATTTTAGTGCCCGATATCACAAGTTACTTTGTTTTTAAAACATTTTAGCCTTTATTTCATGATCACATTTTATCCTTAACACAAGACACATCACCAACCTGCAGTCAGAATGAAGATTACAAATTTTAACAATGATAATGGAACCTACTTTATACCTCAGGGTTGTCAATGACAGCTTAAATGCTGCCGTACTATCATTTGAATAACTCTGGTTCTTACTTTGTCTGACAGGGTCCCTATCCAATGGTGCCTCTTGGAGTTATGATGTGATGGCTCATTGAACAGGCTTGAGGGGCAGGACTGCAAGAGGCCACAGAGTGTTGTAGACTTCGCCAGCTCCATCGCAAGCACAACCCTCTCCACCATCGAGGACTTTGTTAAGAGGTTATACCTCAAGAAGATGGCATCCATCATTAAAGATCCTAAACATCCAGAACATGCACTCTTCCTGTCACTGCCATTGGGGAGGAGGTACAGAAGCCTGTAGCTCTAGACTCTATGATTCAGAAACAGTTTCTTCCCTTCAGATTTCTGAATGGTCCATGAACACTTACTCTTTATTCCTGTTTTGCACTATTCATATTTGTAATTTATAGTAATTTTATATCTTTGCACTGTACTACTATCACAAAAAAATTCACATCATACAAGTCTGTGATAATAAACCTGATTTTGGTTCTGAATGGCCATCTCCAGGTTCCTACTATTTATAATGATAAAGTCATAAAGTTCTCTGTCTATGGTTTTAATAAGACAGACACAATGGTATGAAACTGAAATTTCATTCAAATTTCACTTCCATTTACTTCCTGGGGGGATAAAAAACATACCTGCTAGCAGCCATAATACACATCAGGTGCACGGCCAAGCATTAATATGCAGGCAGTACGGGAGACGTGTGCTACTGTAAAACAAGAACTGCAAATGATTTAAATGGATCAGAATCAGACTTATTTTCACTGACAAACATTGTGAAATTTGTTGTTTTGTGGCAGCAGTACAATGCAATACATACAATATATTATAAATCACAATAAGATATATAAAGATATATTGTGGACTCAGGTTAATTGGGCCATCGGTTAATCAGGACATCTACTTATTTGGGCCAACTCTTAAAGATCGAAAACTAATCAAGAAAATAGCCCGGATTCCCTTCAATTATTTGGGACACTATGCCATTTAATTGGGGCAGGACACTGTTGCCAAAGTTTCTAACTAGCATCAGTTGCGTGCACTTGTGTGGCCATTAGACACTATACTGCACTTAGGATGAACAGATTTTAAAATAGCTTCAGTTGCATGTGTGTCCAAAAAGCACCGATTCTTGGTGATAATTGGGAGAAATAAGAAGCACGACAATTCAGAATCATTTTGCTCACTGTACTTCCAAGCATTCAGGCTTAGAGAAGCCAGAAACAGCCAGGAAACTTCACTACTAAGTTAGGATCTACAAAGAATTTCAAAGTATCCACAATCATCTTGAATGTTTCGATGAAAGTGAAGGTTTGGAGGATGTAATCATTGAAAGGATTGTATGAAGGCAATCCATTACTTACAGAAGGTGTCTGCGCTGATATTGTTCACTTAGTCAATCAAAAGAACACAATAACATACAGCAGATTAATCCCTCTTTTGATAACTGTTAGGAATTAACACAATTTTACAGTACTGTAGTAGTATTGACAGTATTCTAATTTGTTCTGTTTTTCATTTAAATACAATTAAATGGTATTTTGTCTTTTTTAAAACTATTTTCATGAAATGTAATTGGGGCAGAGACGGGACAGACACACACAGCAAAAATAGTGAGGTAGTATTCACTGACTGTTCAGAAATATGATGGTGGAGAAGGGAAGGGACTTTCCCTAAAATGCTGAGTGTGAATCTTCTGGCTTCTGTACCTCCTACCTAATGGTAGTAATGAAAAGAGAGCATGCCCTGGGTGAAGGTGCCCTCGTTGGCAGGGAGGAGAGTGCCCATGATGGACCACACTGAGTCTACAACCCTCTGTAGCCTCTTCCAATCATGTGCATTCTCTCCCCACCCCACCCCATACCAGAAAATGATGGAACCAGTTAGAATGCTCTCCACAGTACATCTGTAGAAATATGCTAGAGAGCAAGTACTCTCTTTGTGCTGAAACAGGAGCATTTATTCGATAACCTCACCCTTTAAAGGACATGCATCTCACATATTAAGCTGCCACAGCATTTTGTAGAAATGACACATTTAATCTTATGCAAGGATTTCACTGCATGGACACCTACAAACTTTCCCATGTTCTTTCACTCCCCATCCAACTATCCACTGCCTGTGCAGGTAACAGAATTCTGACTACAGGAGATGTAGAGAGAACTGAGTTAGTGTAACTAAAACACAGGACTAATCAACCTAGAATTTCTATTCTGGGGAAAAAAGATGCAGAATCAAGATCAGCTTTATTATCACTGACCTACATGTGAAATTTGTTGTTTTGTGCAGCAGTACAATGTAAAGTCATAAATTACTATAAATTATCAAATAAATAGTGCAAAAAAAAGAAATAACAATTAGTGTTCATGAATTCATGGACCGTTTAGAAATCTGATAGAAGGAAGAAGTTGTTCCTGAATCATTGGATGAGAGTCTTCAGGCTCCTGTACCACTTGTTGATGGCTGAAGCAAAAGGGCATGTGACTAGCTAACCTATCTACGCCTCTCATAACTCTAAGAACCTAAACTTATAAGTTTATGATCTCTGTAGACTTGGTGGAGGGGTGAATATTAAAGGCAGCAGCAGAGGGGGGCGGCGAATATTAAGAGTGGTGGTGTTTGATGTACTAATCACGACAGCTGCAGTAAGTCACTCCTCAGCTTAAGTAGCAAAGGAACTGAATGAAAATTTCTCATCATGTGAGAGACAATAAGGTGCAAGGCTATTGAAACATTAGGAGGGGACACCAATGGAGTTGTTCTGTTAAGGTCAAAGATAGACGCAATGAATCAAGCATCCTCCTTCCATGCATAGGGAAAAAAATCCTGAAATTTGGTTAATGGAATTTAAATTTTGAACCCTCTATTCTGAATACATTGATGTAATACATATAAACTTTAGCCCATTGAATTAATACCAGTGACAAACTAGAGCAAATAGACTGTAAAATTAAAACTCATACTTAAGCACTCTCTCATCAGTCTTACATTTACATGTAAAGCAAAAAATAGAAGAACTTATCCTTTAGTCACCTTGAAAGTGCCGAGACTCTCCTCCAGATCTGCTAACATGGACCAGACTTTCAACGACTTGTAGATCCTGTTCTGGACAGGCTCTGTTGAGTCAAAGTACTCAGCCCTCTTTGCTGGTACTGCGGTTGCTCTCTGCAGAGGTAAGGAATACAGGATAAAGATTATGCAACACACACAAAATCCTGGAGGAACTCAGCAAGTCAGGCAGCATCCATGGAAAAGAATAAGCAGCTGACATTTCAGGCCGAGACCCTTCTTCAGGATAAAGATTATTGTCGGCCCTCTGCTCCTTCACATCTTTATGCAGATAAAGTTAGAAATGGACAAAGAGAGACAGAAACCTGAAGAGGGGTACAAATAATCATACACACAGTAAATTTCATACACACATACACAATGGTAGCTCTTTGTTAACACAGTCACACAGCATGGCAACCTACCAAGTCCGTGCTGATCATCAGGCACTCATTTAAACTAATCCCAATTTATTCTCCCCACGTTCCCATCAATTCCTCCCAGTGTCTACCACTCACCTACACACTAGAGACAATTAAGAACGATCAATAAACCCACTGACCCATCATATTAGGGGCCCATTCAATAGTCTTATAACAGTTGCTGCCCTTGGGCCTGGTGATACACGTTTTTCAGCTTTTGCATTTTCTCCCTGATGGGAGAGGGGAGAAGAGTGAATGTCCGAGGTGGGGGTGGTCTTTGATTATGCTGTCTGCTTCACTGAAGAAGCAAGAAGTACCTAAAGACTAGTTGATCTCCGTCCACAAATTAGAGAGTCAATTACAGAGTATTAATCAGATATGTTTTAATGACAATCTGGTAGCTTATGTAGACAATCACTACCAACACCAATTACTAGTTGATTTTTAATCTACAAATTACAGAGTATTGAGTTTAAATTCTAAATCTATTTGACTAGATGTAACTTGAGCTCATACCTCTCACATAATAGTAACTGGATTACTGACCATCTATTAGTGTGCACCATTGTAATCATGAACGGAGTACAACAGTCCACACAAATAGATGTAGATAGAAGGCCTAGATAAAGTGGGTGAGGAGAGGATGCTTCTCAGAATAAAAGGACACCCCCTTAGAACAATCACGAGAAGGAATTTCATTAGCCAGAGGGTGATGAATCTGTGGAATTCATTGTCACAGAGAGCTGAGGAGGCCAAGTCATTGGGTATATTTAATGCAGAGGTTGATATGTTCTTGATTAGTAAAGACATCAAAGATTCTGGGGAGAAAGCATGAGAATGGGGTTGAGAGGGATAATAAATCATCCATGATGGAATGGCAGAGCAGACTTAATGAGCCGGATGGCCTAATCATGCTCCAGTATCCTATCACTTTATGGAATGCCTTACACACTCAATGAGCAGTAAGGATCAATCCAATGTAATTCTGCTTCATGGTAACACTAATTCAAAGCTGTCACAAGAATAATGAGAGCGGTTACATTTTTCCTTCCACAGAGAATTTCAAGAAATGTGGAATAATTTATTCAGATCATTGAGATTAAAGCTGTTAAGATTGATAATTATTTGTAAAAAAAGAAAGCACTAGAAAAGACTGCAATCATAAACATGTGAATATTTGATGGAATAATCAGAGAGATGATGATTTCTCTTGTGTGCAGAGTCCAGAAGTAAAGGCACTAATAAATCCAAGAGGGAATTTGGGAGAAAAATCTTCATCGAGGGAGTAATTAAAATAACCGGTAACTGACGCAAAGTGGAGCTATAATAAAGTGGAGCTAGAGAATGCAGGGGGTTAAAACTGCTAGAGAAATATGTAAAGGATATGTAAATTTCATGTAAATATTTATAGAGCCATACAAACAGTCAGCCCGATCTGACAAAACACCACAGAAGACTTGCAATTTTGGGACATTAAAATGCTTTAAAGCTGATGAAGGAAATACCTATAATTTATTTGCAAAGTAGATGGAGAGTGTGTGTATTTTAAGACACTAGCTCGTTGGAGGGCTTGGGACTGTAGCTGATCCACTAGAGCAGGAATCTGAACAGAAAGCAGTACAACACTGGAACTAGCCCTTCAGCCCACAAGGTTTTGTTGATCTCATCAAATCGCTTCTGCCTGTACAATCCTCCATTCTCTGCGCATTCATGTGCTGATCTAGTAGGTTCTTAAATGTCTCTACTGTATCTGCTTCACTACCGTCCCAGGCAGCATAGTATGCCAATATCTGAGATTCCAATGACTCCCCTTCAGGGACTCTACAACTCATGTTCTCAGTATTATTATTTTATTTTTTTGTATTTGCACTGTTTGTCTTTTTTAGGTTATTTGTCAGCCTTTATGTGTAGCTTTAATTAATTCTATTGTTTTTCTTTGTTCTGCATGAATGCCTGCATACAGTGACATATATGTACTTAGACAATAAATTTACTTGGACTTTGAACCTGGACACACTGCTCGTAGATTTACTAATAAAAAAAGCTGACCCTTGAAACATATTTTAAAGTGGGGAATTAAAGACATCTAAAGAAAATCTGTAATCTTACAAGTTACCAGTATGTAAACAAGTCCAGGAGGACATGCAGATAATAAACCTGATTCTAATTATGACCAGTATTTATGTTGAGGATTCAAACAGCTGGGAAGTTAAAATGGGTTACAACTCCATGTCTCCAGTGAATGCTTTATCTGGCGACGGAGGGGGAGAAGCTATTCCGAAAAAACTGAGTTGATGTCTCCGGGCTCCTGTATCTCCTCCCTGATGGTGGTAACGAGTATGCGTGATAATCAAGGAGTGTGAACTCAGTGGAGTGGGGTGTCCATGAGCTATTGCCAGTACTTCCCAGCTAGCTCAATGTTGCCACCTGGTGGCTTCAGGTGACTGCATCACAACTGGAGTCAAAGTCACAGTAAATTTATTATAAAATTACACATGTCACATTATACTACCTTGACATACATTTTCCTGCAGGTATTTACATGAAAATAAAGAACTTGTGGAAAGCTATACATAAATAAAGACTAACAACACAAGTGCAAGAGATGACAAACTGTGCAATAAAATATATAAATAAATACGTACATAATACTGAGAAGATGAACAGTATGCAAATTGAGCCTGTAGATTGTGGGATCAGTTCAGATTTGAGGTGAGTGATGTTACACTGAATTCAATTCCTGGTATTGGTGTGATGCAACCAGTTAGAATACTCTCCACTGTGGATCTGTAGAAGTCTATCAAAGTTCCAGGTGGCATGCCAACTGGATGGACTGGATGTGGTAGAAAAGCATCTGAAGTACCTAATTTTCAATGGCAAATGTATCTCAGGTTGCCAATGCCTGGTTTTGGAACAGGCAATCTGTATTTTCGGGGACGGATGTACGTACCCAGACTGAAAATCCAGTATTAGTTGCCTAGATTAGAGAGCATGTTTTATATGGATAGGTTAAGCAAACTAGTGTTTTTCCCTTTGGAGTGAAAGAAGATGAAAGGTACCTTGATAGAGGTGTACAAGAAGCAGGGATCAAGTGGACAGCCAGACCCATTCTTCCAGGGTAGCAACGGCTAATACGAGGGGGCATAATTTTAGGGTGATCGAAGGAATGTATAGGGGGAGTTGTCAGAATAGTGGATGTGTGGAACACCCTGCCAGGATGGTGGTAGAGACAGATACATTATGAGCAATTAAGAAACTCTTAGATACTGTAGGAGCATGGATGATAGCAAAACTGAGCACTATGTAGGAGGGAAGGGTTAGGTTGATTTTGGTGTAGATTAAAAGGTCAACACAACATTGTGGTTTGAAGGGCCTGTACTGAAGAGCATTATGTCCTAATCTGGGTAGGAAACAAATTGGAGAAAAAAATAATTGAACATTCAACAACATACCCTCAGTAGTCGGAGTGCCTCATCGTAATTTTCATGGCGCAGCTCCATTTCCCCATATTCACACCAAACGCCAGCCAAATCATCCACATGCTTAAAATTTACCTTAGTAGCTTTTTCAAATATAGTCCGTGCCTGAAACATAAAGTGAAAGTGTCCATAAGATGTTTGCATATATACTGTGACAGCACAGTTATGCAGCAGTTAGTGCGACAATTCCCACCACTGTCTGTTATGGATCTGTACATTCTCCCTGTGACTGCGTGGGTTTCCTTCAGGTCCTCCATTTTCCTCCTATGTTCCAAGGACGTACAGGTTCGTGGGTTAATTAGTTACATGCATGTTGTCGGGGACATGTGGGTTGGCTGGGCTGCAAGGGTCCGTTACTGTGCTGTATTTCTAAATAAATGAAAAATGAATAAAAAGTTCTTTCCCCCTTGCCACAAGAGCTGCGAGTAGGGAGTGGCACCATCTGTGTAGCTGTGACAACGTGCCACTGCAAGGCTCTGTAGCTGCTGCTTGGTTTGACTGGCCTCCTTCCCCTCTATCATCAGATTACTGAATAGTTCATCAATCTGTAAACACAACCTCATGATTTTTGTTCTCTTTTTGCACTATTTAATTCTTTATTTATATATTCCTTATTCTAATTTATCGTACATTTTAATACTGATGCTGCAAAAACAATTTCGTGACATATTTTAAACACAAAATACTCTGCATATGCCAGGGTCAAAGCAACACTCACAGCACGCTGGAGGAATTCAGCAGGTCGGGCAGCATCCGTGGAAAAGATTGGTCGACGTTTCAGGCCGGAACCCTTCGTCAGGACCAAGTTGTGGAGGATAATGTGTCCTGACGAAGGGTTCCGGACCGAAACGCCGACCAATCTTTTCCACGGATGCTGCCCGACCTGCTGAGTTCCTCCAGCGTGTTGTGAGTGTTGTCGTGACATATTTCACTGATAATAAACCCGATTCTGATTCTAAAAAGCAAAGCAGCAAGTTTAAAGAATGTGTACATTCATGGCTAATACAAGCCGATATAATTTTAAAGTGACTGAAGGAAAGTATAGGGGAGATGTCAGAGCTAGGCTTTTACACAAAGTGGTGGGTGCGTGAGGCGCACTGCCAAGTGTGGTGATAGAGGCAAATACATAAGAGATTCTTGGGTAGGCACATGGACGAAAGAAAAATGGAAGGATCTGTGGGAGGGGAGGGTTGGATTGATCTATTGAAAACATCCTCTGTCTTGGCCTTTCAATATTTGATAGGCTTCAATGAGATCTTCCCCCACCTCCCCAATTTTTCTAAACTGGGGCAGCACTTAGGCCGCTTGCAGGGATAAGTGCCGGAGAGAGATGATGGAGGAGGGACAAATGGACAAGGGAATCATGGAGGGAGTGATTACCACAGGGAGCAGAGAGGGGCGAGGGAGGTAAAAAAATGTGTGGTGATAGGGTCCCTTTGGAGATGGTGGAAATTGCGGAGGATAATGTGTTGGATGCAGAGGTTGATGGGGTGTATGTGAGGACAAGAGGAACTATTAAGATGGCTGGAAATGGGGTGAGCGCAGATGTACAGGAAATGGAGATGTGGGTGAGGGCAGCATCAACAGTGGAGGGAGGGAAACCCTGCTCTTTAAAGAACATCTCTGATGTCCTGGAATGGAAAGCCACATCCTGAGAACAGATGCGGGAGAGGCGAGAAACTGAGAAAAGGGATTAGCATTTTTAGAGCAGACTGGGTGGGAAGAGGTATAGTCGAGATAACTGTGGGAATTAGTAGATTTATAAAAGATGTTGATTGACAGTTTGTCTCCAGAGATGGAGACAGAGAGATCAAGAAAGGGGAGGGAGGGGTCAGAGATGGCCCAAGTGAATTTCAGGGCAAGGTGGAATTTGGAAGCAAAATTGATAAAATTGATGAGCTTAGCAGGGGTGCATGAAGCAACACCAATGCAGTTGTCAATCTAGCAGAGGAAGAGTTGGGGAGTATAACCAGGGAGGGCTTCAAACAGAGTCTGCTCTACATAGCCGATGAAGAGGTAGGCACAGCTTGGGGCAATGCAAGTGCCCATGGTTACCTTTCGGGTTTGGAGAAAGTGGGAGAAGCCAAAGGAAAAATTGTTCCGGGCAAGGACCAGTTCTACCAGAGGAAGGTGGTGGTGGAGGCTTTGAGGCTTTCCTGATGGGGGATAGAAGTGAATATGGGCTGAACATCCATGCTGAAGATGAGGTGAGAATTAAAAGTTACTGAGATCGAGGGCATGAGAAGTGTTGCGGATGTAGGTGGGAAGACACTGAACCAAGGGGGACAGAATGGAATTGAGATACAAGGGCACAAGTTCAGCAGGGCAGGAGCAGGCAGAGACAACAGGGCTACCCAGATAGTCTGGTTTGTGGATCTTGGATAGTAGGAGGTAAATGCCAGCAGAGCGGGGTAAGGGAACTATTGATTTTGGTGGCAGTGGTTGGGAGTTGTCCAGAGTGAATGAGACTAGTGATAGTATCAGAGTCAGTTTTCTGATGGTGTGGAGTGGAAACCTTGAGAGGTATAAGGAGATGTCTAAGAGTTGTCATCTGGTCTCAGCAAGGTAGGGGTCAGTGCACGGACTACAATAGCACCCCTTTTGTCTGCAGGTTTGATGGTAAGGTTGGGACTGGTGTGGAGAGAGTGGAGGGCAGTGCGTTTGAAAGGGTCAAGTTGGAGGAGAAGGGAGCGTTGAAATTGAAATGTCTCATTGACAATTTGATAAAAAGATCCAGAGTAAGCAGAGAACCAGAACAGGGTGTCCAAGAGGAGGTGGATGGTTGGAGACGGGGTCATCAGCGTGGGATGTGGAATCCTTGCCAAAGACTGGGCTCGGAGACAGAGGCAGCGGAAGAACCTGATGTTGGTGGGCGCGGAACTCACTGAGATATGGGCGAAACGGGCAAAGGTGAGGCCCAGACAGACCATTCTGTCTCAGAAAGGGGACTATCTTAACCATGTTTCTATAACTGTCTCAAAGACAGAGATAGAATCATACAGCAGGGAAACAGGATATTTGGCCCAACTCAACTACACCATTCATCTGTCTGCATCAGTCCCATTAGTAACAAAAGGACAGGCTGAAAGGTCTAGAGAGTGGATGTCCAGAGGATGTTTCCAATAGTGAGAGAGCTAAGTTGAAGTTTATTTGTCTCTCAATCATGCACATGAACATAGCCAAACGAAACAGCGTTCCCCTGGGGCCAAGGTGCAAAAAAACACACACACACACACACACACACACACACACACACACACACACACACCCACTGGAGGGCAGCACCATCAGGAGGGGGCAGCCCCCACCCCAGCATCGACTCCATCTCTCTCCCACACCACCTCCGGGCATCTCCCCCGAGGCAACCCTGCAGCATGAGGGCCAGAGGTCACAGCCTCAGAACACAAGCTCATCCCTTTAAAATGGAGAGGAGGAGGAATTTCTTTAGCCAGAGGGTGGTGAGTTTTTGGGATTCATTACCGCAGATGTCTGTGGAAACACTGGGTTTATTTAAAGTGGTGGTTAAATAAGTACAGGTGCCAAAGGTTAAGGGAAGAAAGCAGGAGAATGGGATTGAGAGGAAAATAAATCAGACATGATTGAATGGTGATGCAGATTCAATGGACCAAGTGGCATAATTCTGCTCCGATGTCTTAATATTTAAAAGCAGAGGTTGACAAGTTCTTGATTAGTAAATATGTCAAAGGTTACAGGAGAAGAGGCTTGAGAGGAAAATAAATCAGCTTTGATGGAATGACGAAGACTAAATGGGCCAAACGGCCTAATTCTGCTCCTATGCCTTTTGTTCTTATAGTATTCAACCAATGTATTATCCAGCACTTGTAAAGTTTTAAAATACAACTAAAGTTCAACTCACATCCTGAATTTGTCCGTTTTCTTCATAAAACTTTGCAAATGAAACCCATAAGGAATGCGGTTTTCCAGTAGCCTTCATTGGATCAACTGTCTGCACAGCTTCTGTGTAAGTGTTTATTATCTACAATACAGACAAACAAGGATAGAAAATTATTCATCCCCAAAGCTTCATATCCCATTACTTGATGGTGGTTAGGTACCAATCTACCTGCCATCAAGGATATACACTCCGTGGACACTTTAGGTACAGGAGTGGAAAACAGTAGCCCATTCACTTCAAGGTTCAATGTGTTATGTGTTCAGAGAGATGCTCTGCTGCACACCACTGTTGTAATGCGTAGTTACTTGAGTTACTGTTACCTTCCTGTCAGCTTGAACCAATCTCCTCTGACCTCTCTCATTAACAAGGCATTTTCTCCCACTGGGTGCTCACTGGACATTTCTTTGCTTTTTGCACATTCTCTGTAAACGCGAGACTACTTTGCATGAAAATCACAGATCAGCAGTTTCTGAGATACTCAAACCACCCCATCTGGCACCAACAATCACTCTATGGTCAAGGTCACTTAGATTATATTTCTTTCCAATTCTGATGGTCGGTCTGAACAGCAACTGAACCTCTTGACCAAGTCTGCACACTTTTATGCATTGAGTTGCTGCCACATCATTGTCTGATCAGATATTTGCATTAATGAGCAGATGGACAGCTGTACTTAATAAAGTGGCCACTAAGTGTATATACAAAAAGGTGATGGAAAAAGGCCAGCAATATCAGTGAAGCATCCTACCCAGTATGAAATTAAGCCACATGCACAGGAAAACCCCAAGTTTACCTTCATTTCCTAAACTTGCACCACTCATACCCCTTTTCATATGGGTGGCACAAGTAGAAACTGACAGCAGGTTCAAACTCCTGGGAGTACACATCTTACACAACCTTTCAAGGTCCCAGAACTCATCCTACACAGTCAAGAAAGCGCTCCAGTATCTCTACTCTCTGCAGAGGTTGAAGGGAGCTGAGCCTTGCACATCCATACTCACATCATTCTACAGATGTGCAGTTAAGAGCATCCTCACTGTGTGGTACAGAAGCTGTAGTACAGCAGACAGGAGGACTCTGCAACATGTAGTTAAAACATTCCAATGCATCAACAGCACCAACCTTCAAAGACAGATATACAGAAAGGTGTCAATAAAAGGTTGGTAATATCATGAAGGATCCCATCCACCCTGCTCATGGACTGTTCGTACCATTCCCATCAGGGAGGAGGCCACATAGCATCCACACGAGAACGACCAGACTCAAACTTGTCCCCAAAGCCATCAGGCTGTTCAACACCTCCGCCCATTAACCTAACCCAGCAAACAACCCACCACCATTATGTACAGACATTCCTGTGCCAAGCATCACTTCATGTACATACAGTAAGTCTATGTATGTAAGCTAATCTTATTTATTTATTGTGTTAATACTTACTGCATTGTTTTAAACTGCATCTGATGTACCTTTCTTTACAGTTGTATACTGACAGTAATGACAATGAACAATCTGAAATCTTCAAAAGAAAACTAAATCTGTCCCTACCTCTGGAATGATTATTCTAATGCACACTTCACACTACAGTGTGTTAATTTTGTACATATGTAAATTTACACACATATATATTTTACACATATATGTAAATATATATATAGATATATACACATACACACACACACACACAAAAAACAGGAATGAAGAGCAACACCACATTCTATCTGGGTTGCCTCCAACCTTTTGGCATGAAAATCAGTTTCTGAGTTCCAGTAATTCCCCCCTCTTTTACCATTCTGGTACTCCCTCACCCCTTTTCCACTCCTCTCCTGTCCAGCACCCCTCTCTGGTGCCCCTCCTCTTTCCCTTGCTCTATGGTCCACTCTCCTCTTATTCCTTCTTTTTCAGCCCTTTATCTTTTCCACCTATCACTTCCCAGCTTCTTACTTTAACCCCATCTCTCACATTCACTTTCCTTCCCCCCCCCCCCACCTGGACTCAACTAACCCTGTCAGCTTGTACTCCTTCCACTCTCCCCACCTTTTTATACTGGCTTCTGCTCATCCCAATCCTGAAGAGTTTATCCCACTCCATAGATGTTGCCTGACCTGCTGAGGTTATAGTACACCTGTGAACCAGTAATTTATCTACATCTGATCTTGGCTTTTTCCAGACCAATACTGAAGCTGGGCATACAGGTGATATTGAAAAACGAGATCTCAAGGACAAGGCAGATTGTGGATCTGCTTTAGCAACTCCAAAACACCAGGTTCAGGAACAGTGATTCCCTACAGCCATCAGGCTTCTGAACCTGCATGGATAACATCATTCACCTCAACACTGAACTGATTCTACAACCTGGAGAACCACTTTCAAGGACTCTACAACTCAAGCTCAGTATTTTTTTTTTAACTTGCACAATGCTTTCTTTTCTATGTTGGTTGTTTGTCAGTCTGTTTTTAATAAATTCGTTATTGTCCTGTCAATGCCTGCAAAAATGAATCTCAATGTAGTATACAGTGATAATAATTGGTAATAATTGATAATAATTTACTTTAACAACTGGGTGTCACAGGCAATGATTGGCAACATGTCCATGTATAAGCTATGACAAGCAGTGAAAGAAGCTCTAATTTAAGTGGTAGAATATTGTGTTACTGTTCAAAGCAGCCTAGTCATAAACTTTGCAAAACACTCTTTGAAAACTGGAAACAATCACTTCCTTTTCTGATCTGCATCTACATTACAAAAGTTATTTTTTTTATGCAGGGCAAGTGGCCGAGGTCAAAATTAAAAAAGGCAAAACCAATTACGCCATCATGCCAAGTTCGGAGGTATGAGGGATGAACAGTCAGGTAAAACTTTTCAACACGAGAAAAATAAAACAAAAACTGCTAGAAGAAAAGGTGTTGGCCTTGGATTTATCAGTATGAAAAAAAGGATAAAGCACTTTTTAAAAGGAAACACACTTAAACACTGGAGAAACTCAGATGCTGCCTGTATTGCTGAGTTCATAAAACAGAACACTACAACACCATGTAGGCCCTTTGGTTCATGATGTTGTATCCACCTTTTACTCTAAGCAACCCACTCCAAGATCAACCTAACCCTTCCTCCTAACATAGCCCTCCATTTTTCTATAATCCATGCGTACCTATCCAAACGCATCTTAGGTGCCTTTAATGTATCTGCATCCAGCACCACCCCTGGCAAGGTGTTCCATACACCCACCATTCTCCGTGTAAAGAACATACCTCTGACATCCCTCTATACTTTACTCCAATCAACTTAAAATTTTCCCCCCTGTATTAGCCACTTCCACTCTGGGAAAAACTCTCCAGGTATCCACTCAATCCACAACTCTTATCATCTTGTACACTTCTATCAAGTCACCTCTCATCCTCCTCTGCTCCAAAGAGAAAACCTCCAGGCTGCTCAACCTATCTTCATAAGACATCCCTTAATCCCAGGATTCTGCAGAGAGTGGTGCGGATAGCCCAGTGCATCTGTAGTTGTGAACTTCCCATGATTCAGGGCATTTCACAGTCATAGTCATACTTTATTGACCCCGAGGGAAATTAGTTTTCGTTACAGTTGCACCATAATAATAAATAGTAATAGAACCATAAATAGTTAAATAGTAATATGTAAATTATGCCAGTAAATTATGAAATAAGTCCAGGACCAGCCTATTGGCTCAGGGTGTCTGACCCTCCAAGGGAGGAGTTGTAAAGTTTGATGGCCACAGGCAGGAATGACTTCCTATGACGCTCAGTGCTGCATCTCGGTGGAATGAGTCTCTGGCTGAATGTATTCCTGTGCCCACCCAGTACATTATGTAGTGGATGGGAGACATTGACCAAGATGGCATGCAACTTAGACAGCATCCTCTTTTCAGACACCACCGTCAGAGAGTCCAGTTCCATCCCCACAACATCACTGGTCTTACGAATGAGTTTGTTGATTCTGTTGGTGTCTGCTACCCTCAGCCTGCTGCCCCAGCACACAATAGCAAACATGATAGCACTGGCCACCACAGACTCGTAGAACATCCTCAGCATCGTCCGGCAGATGTTAAAGGACCTCAACCTCCTCAGGAAATAGAGACGGCTCTGACCCTTCTTGTAGACAGCCTCAGTATTCTTTGACCAGTCCATTTACAAAGACAGGTGTGAAAAAAGGGCCCGAAGGATCACTGGGGACCCAAGTCACCCCAACCACAATCTATTCCAGCTGCTATCATCCAGGAAACGGTACCACAGCATAAAAGCCAGGATCAATAGGCTTTGGGACAGCTTCATCCACCAGGCCATCAGACTGATTAACTCACGGTGATTTGAGTATATTTCTATGTTATATTGACTGTTTTATTTATTATAAATTACTATGATTGTACATTGCACATTTAGACAGAGATGTAACATAAAGATTTTTACTCCTCATATATGTGAAGGATGTAAGAAATAAAGTCAATTCAATTCAAAAACTCGGGTCCAAGCACCATTTTGTGTTCCTCCAGCATTTTGTTTGTGTAACCCAAGATTTCCATCTTCTGCAGAACTTGTGTTTATAAATTTAACAGTTACTGTTTTAGGTTACCCATTATATCACAAGACTTGAGCTAAGATGGGAAATATTTCTCACCTCGGGACCAACGGGTCCGTTACAGATCCGTGATGTCGGAATTCTATAAGAGGGATTTAAGACCAGCGCTGCTGTACCCTGCACGTCTAAGGATTCGCATGTCAGATGGAGCCCTTCGTTTTTTTGATTCTCCATTGGATGCCCAGAGTTATCTGGATCAACTTTCATCTCCAACATCCTAATTGCTTTCTTTTTAATTTTCTCCGTCGATCGGAGGCTGTGAATTGGTTGGTTTTAACTTTTCTGTGCCCTATTTGGGCAGAAAAGTTTACTTTCGATTTCTTAATATGGCTACTAAACTTTCTTTTTAACTGCGTCATTTCTTTCTTTTCCCAGGGGATTCTGGGTGGTTACTTCCCTTTTGTCATCTTACGTATTTCCTGTGCGGCCTTAAATTTTGTAGTTTTTGTTTAAATTTTATTCTGTTTTGCTTTTTATAATTACTTTATGTTAATAATCCTATTTTTTTTGTTGCTGTGTCTATTCATGAGTTTGAGGTTTATTGTGGTTTTTTTTAATATATATTTTCCGGCTTTTGTTCTGTTCTGTGTGTATTCTAATTGAGCTAACTTTTTTTTTACTGTTTTACAATTAGCTGATCCTTTTCATATTTATACCTTTTTTTTAGGGAGCGTATACCGGAAGTCATGGGGGTAGTTTTAGCGCTTGCTTCTTTCTGGCGGGTCTGCTTTAGATTTTGCCTTGGGGTCTTGGGCTGGGGAGTGGCGGGAGGGGCTTCACGTTTTAGTTTGTTTTTCTTTGGGCTATATACATTATTGAAGTACTGGTTGCGTCCTTTTCCCCGGTATCTTTTGTATGTTCTGTTCCCTCTCCGGGTTTGTGGGTCGCGCCTATTGTCAATCCTCCCTGTTGTGGGTTGACTTTAGGATTTATGGAGTCTATTATTAATTTTGTCTCCTGGAATACTAATGGTCTTAATCATCCTATTAAAAGAAAAAAAGTTTTTAAAGTGTTCCGGAGACTTAAAGCACAAATTTTATTTTTACAAGAGACCCATGTACGGAGGGGGGACAGACTACGTTTTTTCAAATTCTGGAAGGGACAACAATTTCATTCGAACTCCAATGCTAAGATTCGAGGCGTCTCTATTTTTATAGATTCCTCAGTTACTTTTATACAACAGGATATTATCTCTGATCCGAATGGTAGATTTTTATTGGTTAGTGGTTTACTATTTAATAAAAAAGTAGTTTTGGTTAATGTTTATGCTCCTAATATGGATTGTCCGGAATTTTATAAATCATTGTTTGATCAGTTTCCGAATTTGAACGAGTTTTCATTGATTTGGGGCGGAGATCTTAATACCTGTTTATCTCCAGCTTTGGACCGTTCAGCTCCTTTACGGACTTTACCTAATAAATCTGCAAATTTGATTAATTTTTTCCTTTCTGATTCTGGGTCGACGGATATTTGGCGTTTTCTGCATCCTCAGGAAAAAGATTTTTCCTTTTTTTCACATGTTCATCATTCCTATTCAAGAATTGATTATTTTTTTATTGATTCTCGTCTCATTCCTTCAGTGATTAAATGTGATTATGATTCTATAACCATTTCGGATCATGCTCCACTTAAGCTTTCTATTAAAATTATGGCCAATATACCAAACAATAGACAATGGCGTTTTAATTCGCTGTTGCTTCAGGACTCAGACTTTGTTAATTTTATGAATGAACAGATTGAGCTTTTTTTTATAATTAACCATACAGAAGATATTTCGGTTAACACTCTTTGGGACACTTTTAAAGCCTATATTCGGGGTCAGATTATTTCGTATTCCGTTGCTTTGAGGAAGAAACAGAAGCAGGAGGAGATGGCAATTGTGGACAAGATTAAAGAAATTGATAAGAAATATGTTATGGCTCCTTCTGAGGAGCTATACAAACAAAGAACTGAACTTCAAATGGAACACAGTTTACTACTCTCGTCCTCGATTGTAAACCAATTAAAGAAAACAAGAAGTGATTTTTATGTTCACAGTGATAAAATTGGCAAGCTGCTGGCTAATCAATTGAAATCTAATTATGTTAAATCTCAAATCAATCAGATTTATAACCAAAATGATCGATTGATATTGGATCATGTGGGGATTAATCAAACCTTTTGTGATTTTTATTCTTCTTTATATCAATCAGAGTCTCCTCGAGATTCTAAATATATGAATGATTTTCTAGATAAGTTAGACTTTCCTCAGATTTCACAGGATATGTCTTCTTTATTAGATACTTCCATTACAATGGATGAGATTAAGAATGTTATTTTTTCTATGAATCTGGGGAAAGCTCCTGGCCCTGATGGGTTTACCGTTGAATTTTATAAATGTTTTGCTTCTTTATTGATTCCCTGGCTCTATAAGGTTTTTGAGGCTTCTTTGAAACTTGGTAAACTTCCGGAATCTTTTAATAGAGCATCAATTTCTTTAATACTAAAGAAGGATAAAGACCCTGCTCAATGTGCATCTTATAGACCAATATCTTTATTAAATGTTGATTCTAAAGTCTTTTCTAAGTTATTAGCAAATAGACTAGAAAAAGTACTTCCTTCTATTATTTCGGAAGACCAAACGGGTTTTATTAAAGGTCGTTACTCTTTTTATAATATTCGTACATTGTTAAATATCGTTTATACTCCCTCACAAAATGTTCCTGAGTGTGTTATTTCTTTAGATGCCGAGAAAGCTTTTGATAGAGTAGAATGGCCTTATTTATTTAAGGTGCTTGAAATGTTTAATTTTAGCCTGAAATTTATATCCTGGATTAAACTGTTATATCACTCCCCTGTAGCCTCGGTTCGTACTAACTCTTTAAACTCACCTTTTTTTCCTCTCTTTCGTGGTACTCGACAAGGCTGTCCTCTTAGTCCCCTATTATTTGATATTGCATTAGAACCTCTTGCAATTGCTATTCGAGAATCTTCAAATATTACTGGGATAACTCGGGGATTAAAGTCCCATAAATTATCACTCTATGCTGATGATTTACTTTTATATATTTCTAATCCTGAGAGATCTATTCCTGCTGTTTTAGAGTTATTAGCACAATTTGGTCTTTTCTCAGGTTATAAATTAAATCTTAGTAAGAGTGAACTTTTTCCGATTAATAAACATCTTCCCTTATATTATAAATTTCCATTTAAATTGATTAATAATTACCTTTCATATCTTGGGATTAAAATTACTTGTAAACATAAAGATTTATTTAAGACTAACTTTTTACCATTAATAGACCATATTACTCAACTTTCATCTAAATGGTTTCCTTTATATTTAACTTTGATTGGTCGTATTAATGCAGTTAAGATGTTTTTTTTGCCAAAATTTTTATATGTGTTTCAGGCATTACCAATTTTCGTTCCTAAATCTTTTTTTGATAAAGTCGACTCTAAAATTTCTTCATTTATTTGGCAGAATAAGAATTCGAGACTGGGTAAAATACATTTACAGAAAGCTAAGAGAGATGGAGGTTTAGCATTACCTAACTTTAGATTTTATTATTGGGCTATTAATATTCGACATATGAAATTTTGGTTACTTGACCGGGATATACTATCTATTCCTAAATGGGTAGCATTGGAATTACAATCTGTTCAGGGTTATACACTTGGTTCTATTTTAGGTTCATCTCTTCCTTTTGATTCGAAACGCCTTAAGCAGGTCTCTAACCCGATCGTTAAATATGCTTTGCGTATTTGGTTTCAATTCAGAAAATTTTTTGATCTTAATCAATTCGGGTTAGCGATTCCTATTTTAGGTAACATATTTTTTCCTCCCTCTTTTACGGATCGCGCTTTTCAAACTTGGAAGACTAAGGGTATTTTACGGTTTTTGGATTTATTTTTAGATGGTTCCCTTATGTCTTTTGAACAATTATCTAATAAATATAACCTATCAAGAATACATTTTTTTAGATATTTACAAGTTAGAAATTTTCTAAGTACTATACTTCCTTCCTTTCCAATGCTTCCTCCTATATATATTTTAGATTCAATAATTAACCTTAATCCATGTCAGAAAGGTGCATCGGCTATGATTTATAATATTATTATGAAACTCAGGAAAGCTCCATTTGATAAGATTAGGGTAGATTGGGAACAGGAATTGGGGCTTACCATTTCTGTGGATGATTGGGGGCAGATTTTACAATTAGTTAATACTTCCTCTATTTGTGCTAAACATTCCCTAATTCAATTTAAAGTGGTGCATAGAGCACATATGTCCAAAGATAAGTTAGCGCGTTTTTACTCGCATATTAATCCTTTCTGTGATAGATGTTCGGGGCAGATAGCCTCTTTAACTCATATGTTTTGGTCTTGCCCTACTTTGGAAACTTTTTGGAGAGATATTTTCAATATTATTTCTAAGGTATTAAATATAGATATCTCTCCTCACCCTATTACTGCTATCTTTGGACTACCTAAAATTTCTAGTAATCTTTCCCCTTCAGCCCGTAGAATGATTGCATTTCTTACTTTAATGGCGAAAAGATGTATTTTACAACATTGGAAAGAGCTTAATGCTCCAACTACCTTTTTTTGGTTTTCTCAGACGATTTTATGTTTGAATCTGGAGAAAATTAGAAGTAACCTTCATGATTCTTCATTTAAATTTGAACAGATTTGGGGACCTTTTATTCGATATTTTCATTTAATGTAATATTTACCCTTCTTGTTTTTTTTTCTCACTGTTTTAATGGAGGTCGGGATTGAGGACGTGATTTTAAGTTTAACTCTGTTTGGTTTCAAGTTAGCCCATTGCTTTGCTTTGCTTTTAGTTAGTTGCACGGTGGGTTTTTTTTTGGGGGTTTTTTTTCTTTTTTTCCATTGATATATATAAAATCTAGTATACTATTATGTTATTTTGGTTTCTTATGCTTAAATTACATTGTTTGTAGTATTTTCTTTTTGGTATTGTTATCTTTTGGAATTTTATTATACTTTAACATTGTATTAATGTTTATATGGCTTACCTTTTTTGTATACTTACTCAATAAAAAGATTTAAAAAGAAAGAAATATTTCTCACCTCTCGTGGCTTTCCCTCGTACAGTTTAACTCGCTTATGCCACTCATGTACATTGTGTGGATTCTGACGAAGTAGTACACTGTTCAAAAGGAGGGGACGTCTGGTTATCAACTGCTCAAACCTCGCCAGTCGCAACTCCAAGTCAATATCATCTGTTGGGACCAAAATGACACATAGAGATGTGAGTTACATTTCGTGACAATCTCATTGCCAATGCAAACACAAGAAAACCATAGTCATCCCTGATTCAGACCAACATACAATTACTCAAAAAAGCCCAAGTGGCCTCTGGTCATTCAGCTGCCCTTTGGAAAATTCTGCACTGTGACTTTAAAGATTTACGAAGATGCTATCAGTCCTTGAGGAACTGAATTATAGGAGAGATTGGACAGGCTAAGACTTTAAAGCGTAGCAGTGTATAAAATCTTGATGGCACAGTTAGGGTGAACATACTGTCTTCTCCTCTCACCTGAGTAGAGGTAACAAGAAATATAAGGCATATTGTATGTTTAAGATAGAGGGGTAAGATCTAAAGGGAACTTGAGAGACAACTTTTTTTTCTTCACAGTACTGTTTGTTTCTATGTGGAATGAGCTGGGATAGAAAATGGTTGAAGCACATACATTACCAACTTTTAAAAGACAATTGACAGGTACTTAGATCGGAAGGGTTTAGAAGGTTTGGGCCAAATGCTAGCAAAAGGGACTAGCTTGGACGGGTCCTCTTTGGTCAGTATGGACCAGTTGGACTGAAAGGTCTGATTCCTCTATGACTCTATTGACGAACAAGGAGCAAGGACCAAGAAAGTAATAACTTCAAATGTAATTCCGTGTTGAGCAAATTTTGAAATTCTCAGGAAAACCAGTAAGAAATCCTGCAGTCCTTTTTTTAAAACTAGAATGCATTGTCTAAGAAAGGTTGTGCAGCAGAACCAGATGCAATTCTGAAAGGAAATTAAAGTGCAATGGCAAAGAGGAAGAAAATAACTGTAGTCTACTGGAAGAGATTGATTGGACATCACTTTCATGGACACATAGTGAAGTAAATGGATATCTTCGGCACCAACTCATCCTGTCATTTGAATCGTTTCAATTTCCTGGCCTATAGAATAGAAAGAGTAAACTCAGGCAGGATTTCTCTCCTGGTTTCAGAGCTTCAAGGCAAATAAAAGCAAAATTTGAGAAATCACTATCACAGAGTCATGAATCAGCACAAGCCACTGCTTGTATTTACACACAAAGATAAAATATTTTAAGCAGAAAAATGTAGCAAAAAAAAAAATCAACCTCACCTTCCTCAGTTTGTCCCATTTCTGCAGTAGTTTCCATTTTGGCTGCAATCATGCTCTCTTCGAACTGGGCGTAACTGTCAAACACCTGAGTGAAATCTCGGACAGTCATCACCGTCTGAATTGCCTCCTCATACACGTCTCTGGCCTATAAAGATAACGGAAGCATCTCTATTGTATCTACACTTAAGGGAAAGGTTGCAACTCAACATAACTGGGTGAAGAAATGGGAGAGGTGTCTGTGTATGGCAAGGACCAAGCTGAAGGAATATACGGAAAGTAAAAACGCAGTCAAGTGAACATACCCAGGGTTGAAATAAAGAATGACTGATGGTATACTCAGGACTAAAGTACTAAATTCGGTATTAACATCATTGTTGGGTTGAATGTCATGGAGTATTACAGCTCAGAAACAGGCTCCTTAGTCCGAATGGTCTATGCCAATGAAGATTCCCACCTAAGCTGTTCCCAGTTGTCTACATTTGGCCCACATCCCTCTAAACGTTTCCTACCCATGTACCTGACCAAGTGTCTTTTAAAGGTTGTTATTGTACTGTCTCAACCACTTGCTCAAGCAGTTTATTCTATATTCCGATCACGCTCATGTGAAGTGATTGCCCCTCAGTTCCCTTTTAAATCTTGGTCCTTTCACCTTAAACCTATACCTTCTAGTTTTTGGCTCCCTTTCCCTGGGAAGAACACTGTGTGTAACATTGGAGATTCAACTTTATTTATCACATGAATGTCCATACATGGAAACATACAGTGGAATGTGTCTTTTGCATTCACAATACAAGGGTGTGCTGCATGTCCACCAAGCTCAGCAGAACAACACAGAACAGAACACAGAGACAGTCTGGGCTTGCAGGAAGGATCTGACTGGGAGGGCCTTTCTCACCACCAGCTAGGCAAGGTCTTGGTGCCTTGCTTAGAGTCGCTCGTAAGTCCAATAATCAGCAATTTTGGTGTCAAGGAAACTCCAGTGCATCAGTATGCATGAGGCTACACAGAGTGATGGACTCAGCCAGTTCCAATATGGGTACAGTTCTCACCACCATCAAGGACATCTACAAGAGGCAGTGTCTCAGTAAAGCAACATCCATCAAGGACCCCCACCATCTGGGCAATGCCCTCTTCTCACTGGGGCCATCAGGCAGGAGGTACAGGAGCCTGAACACCCACACCTTAAGGTTCAACGTCTGAGAGGCATTGATTGTGTGGCTAGTCAGAGGCCTTTTCCCAGGGCTAAAACGGCTAGCACGAGAGGGCACAGTTTTAAGGTGCTTGGAAGCAGGTACAGAGGAGATGTCAGGGGTAAGTTGTTTTTTTTTTATTAACACAGAGAGTGGTGAGTGTGTGGAATGGGCTGCTGGTGATAGCAGTGGAGGCCAATATGATAGGGTCTTTTAAGAGACTGCTGGACAGGCACATGGAGCTTAAAAAATAGAGGGCTACGGGTAACCTTAGGTAATTTCTAAGGTAAGGGCATGTTCAGCACAGCTTTGTGGGCCGAAAGGCCTGTATTGTGCTGTGGGTTTTCTATGCATCTATCTTTTTCTCCACTTCTATCGGGTTTTGAAAGGACCCGTCAAACCCCAATTCTAACATGGTATTTCCTTCAACTTGCACTAATATGCCTATTGATCATGTAAAATATGTATAATTTAAATCAATATAATTAATGTTTGTCATGCTTGTGATGTACTGTGCTGCTGCAGCAGTTAATTTTGAGGTATTTATACCGAGTATCAATGTCCTTGACAATAAGCTTGATCTTGAATTCCTTTATCCCAAAAGGTGAGAAGGTGCAATTTGCTCCAATATGGAAACAATCAAGATAAATAGCATTGATTCCTTTTACGAAAATGGAGACAACTATATAGGGAAATAGAAAATTTACGGTGACTGGAGTGAGAAGCCTTAGTTGAGCCAAATGGTTCAACTGGTTTGTGCTGTACATTTGATACAAGAGGCTGTCAGGCAGTCCAAAGGATCATTAGAAGCATTAAGGTGAACTATTACCTGCAACAGAAATAGAACTGTTAAATGCAGGATTCAACCAACAAAGCAACGTAGGCTGTTAAGCTCTGCATCAAGGTTAATAATTATCTGCTTGTCTGTTAGGGTATAAATAACTCAGTTCTGGAATTATGCCAGGTTCTAACAACTTGTCATTATACAATCAAATATATATAAAACTCAAAGCAAAGAAAAAATCCTCAAAATGAATTTGCTGTTGAGAATGGTGCTACAATTTGTTTAGATGTTTTAAAGTAGAACCTTGCTCCATAGGGAACTCCTACCTTTTCAAAATGGCCACTTCGAATGTAATAATCAGCTAAGGAACACCACAGCTTTCCCAGCTGGTCAGTAAAGCGAGTGAGACCTCCCCGGATAATAGCCCCAACGTTCAGAGACTTTACTTTGTCTGGGTTTGTGGAAATGAGATGGCAAAGTTCATGCCACAGCTGTGGAAAAAGAAATATCTGTTACTTTCCTCTCAAATAAAGGAAACAAGACTTCCATTGCTCTCCCAAAAAGGCATTCAGTTCACTGAACATGTGGTTCATTCATACACGTTGGTGGTGGAAGGGGAGACAAGAGTTAGAACATAAACATACCCAACCGTGAAGTGAGTTCCAAAACTACGAGTCACCAGGTTATCTTTTCATTTATATGTGACAAATTGCAAATTGAAAATGTATGACATCAAATCAGAGAATGCATTTCTTCGGAACTGTTAAGCACACTAAGCTTTCTGTCAAGGTTCCTATGAAGCCAGTCAGCATTGTTATCATTGTATTCCAGCTCCATTGTGAGTTTTAAACTAAAATTACTTTCAAATGTCACTTTCTATAAATTATTGGAATTTTGTAATTGGAACTCTATCAACAAAATGTCAATTCCTCAGTGGCCTCTACCTCATTATGATCCTGCACTGTTTTGGTAGATTTTACACTTATTCTGCATTGCTATTGTTACACTTCATTCTAGCTCAATGCACTGTGTAATGATTTGATATGTATGGACAAACCTTTCACTGTATCTTGGTACACGTGACAATAATAAACCAATGCCAGTCAAATGAAGAAAGCGGTGGTGGACTAGCATGCAAGAGGAAATAAACTGAAGGAAACAGATACTAGATGAAGGCTTATGCAATGATGGGTAATCTCAATACCAAATTCTGTCCCCTCTTGGTAAAAGGCCAGATAATTTCGCCTAGGCAACGGTATGCAATTTAGGAAGGATATGGAAGCTTTAGAAGGGGACAGAAGCAGATTTACATGGATTCAAATTATAAAGATTGAGACTGGCCCAATTTGTGTTGTTTCCTCTGGAGCGTTGGTCACTGAGGAGAGACCTGATAGAAGTTTATTAAATTATGAGAGACAAAGTCAGAATCTTTTTCCCTGGGTAGAAATGTTAAATACTAGAGGACATAAATATAGGGTGAGATGGGGGCAAGTTTAAGGGAGATGTGCAGGAGAATGAGGTGGTGTGGGAATAACAAATCAGACATGCTCGGGTGGTGTATTCGACTCGATGGGCCGAATGGCCTAATTCTGCTACTATGTTTCATGGTCTTTACCCTGAGCATTCGAACAATTCCTATTCTAATACTGGCAACCTTCCTGCATGGGGAAACACAGACGCAGATTTCACTTCCAGCAGTCTTTGGGTCTGCTCTGTCATCAAACAAAAAGAATATAAATTGGAAATAAACTTACTTGATAATTTGATTTCCCTTCCTTTGAGACAAATGATTCATCATTGACAACAGCAGCAAGCCGGACAGCTGCCTCATCTAAGCGGTCGATTGAGCGGAGATAATCAATGTATTCTTCCGCATTTTCAGGGGACAGCTGTAAATATTAAACAATAGAAAGATAAAACAGAGCGTTACAGCACAATACGGACCTTTGGCCCATAATGTTGTGCAGACCTTTTAACCTACTTTATAATCAATCTAACCCTTCCCTCCTACACAAGCCCATAACCCTACCTCCACGTGCCTATCTAAATGAGTCTCTTAAAAGCCCCTGTTGCATCAGCCTCTACCATCAGCCCTTGCAGTGCATTCCAGGCACGTACTGAGTGTAGCACAGGGCGTAGTAGCTTAACAGTTAGCACAATACCTTACAGCACTAGCGATTGGGGTTTAATTCCCACCACCCTCTGAAAGGAGTTCACACATTCTCTCTGTGACCTTGTGGATTTTGTCTGGATGCTCTAGTTTTCTCCCACATTTCAAAGGTAGGGTTGGTGAATTGCAGGCATGCTATGTTGGTGTCAGAAGTGTGGCCCAGCACAAACATTAAGTTGTGTTGCTTGCTGATGCAGAACAATGCATTTCACTGTATGTTTTGATGTACATGTGACTAGTACAGCTAATCTCTTAACCACTCTCTGTGATAAAAACCCATCTCTGGCATCTCCCCTAAACTTTCCTCAACTCACCTTAAATGCACGTACCCTGGTACTGGCCTTTGCTGACCTGGAAAAGAGGTGCTGGCTATTCATCCAAGTCTCTCAAAACCTTATACATCTCTATAAAGTTGCCTCTAATCCTCCTATGCTCCAAAGAGAAGAGCCCTAACTTACTCAACCTCTCCTCATAAACAGACACTCTAATCCAGCCAGCATCCTGGTAGATCTCCTCTGCACCCTCTCTAAAGCTTCTACAATGAGGTGATCAGAACTAAACACAATACTCGGAGTGTGATCTGATCAGAGTTTTATAGAGCTGTAATATAACCTCACGGCTCTTGATCTCAATTTTCCAACACGAAAGCCCCAATATACATGCCTCCTTCACTCTCATACCTTCAGGTAACGCCTGTAGACTCGGATCGCCGTCTCGGACACTGGAAACTGGCGCACAAACTTCAGGTACATGGGCCATATGCGATAGTGCTGAGTCACAGGGAGGGCCCGCAAGGCGCGGTCAAATGTGCGGCGGGTTCGTGTTATCTTACATTGATCGACCAGAAACTGGCAGTAGTCGAGCCAAATTCGCGGCATCTGAAAAAAGTGGGAAATACGCACACAAAGTCACAAACAAGAGAAAATCTGCAGATGCTGGAAATCCAAGCAATGCACACAAAACGCTGGAGGAACTCAGCAGGCCAAGCAGCATCTACGAAAAAGAGTACAGTCGACGTTTCAGGCTGAGACCCTTCGGCAGGACATAGACATACATACATGACTGTTTGTTTACCCCCTCACCCCTTCTGAAGTTGCTAACTCACCCAGTAATCTTCAGAAGAGTTGCTATGCTAACTTGTCACTGTAAATTGTCCACACTATGTAGGTGAGTGGTAGAATCTGGTGGGTGTTGATGAGAATGTGGGGAAAACAGAATGGGATTAGTGAAACTATGGGTGCTCAATGGTCAGTGCAGACTAGCTGTGTCAAAAGGCTTGTTTCCATGCTGTATCGCTCAATGACATGGTCTTTCACCAATTCTGCTCCAGGTACTCACCACCCTATGTAAAGAGGTTTTATAGGCATCCGTTAGTCTCATGAGACCATGGATTTGTACCTTGGAAGGTTTCCAGGGCGCAGGTCTGGGCAAGGTTGTATGGAAGACCGGCAGTTGCCCATGCTGCAAGTCTCCCCTCTCCACGCCACCGATGTTGTCCAAGGGAAGGGCACTAGGGCCGATACAGCTTGGCACCAGTGTCGTCGCAGAGCAATGTGTGGTTAAGTGCCTTGCTCAAGGACACAACACACTGCCTCAGCTGAGGCTCGAACTAGCGACCTTCAGATCACTAGACCGACACCTTAACCACTTGGCCACGCACCAACACAAGAAGTTACCTCTCAGGTTTCCCGAACCTTTTTATAAACCCTGCTTTGACCACACTTGGAACACTGTGTCTAGTTCTGGTTGCCTGATTACTGGAAGGATGTGAAAGCTTTAGATAGGGTACCGAGGAGACTTACCAGGATGCTGGTAGATAGAGGGCATGTTTTATGAAGAGAAGTTAAGTAAGCTAGGGCTTTTCTCTTTGGAGCCAAGGAGGTTGAGAGGTGACTTGATAGAGACGTACAAGATGATAAGATTCAAGATTCAAAAAACTTTGTCATTCTAACCATACATCAGCTCTGCAGGGCAGAATGAGACAGCGTTTCTCAGGGGCAGTGCAATCATAACAAACGCAACACTAAATAATAAACATAACAATAAATAGTAAAACACAACAGCCACATGTCAGTTAAAATCAAGTTATAAGTGTCCAGTGCAAGTTAAAAGCGTCCAAAGCAGAGTCAGGTAGAGCAGCCTGTGGGAGGAAGCTGTTTAGTAGCCTTGTGGTTTTAGTTTTGATGCTCCTGTAATGTTTGCCTGATGGCAGAAGAACAAACAGTTCATGGAGAGGGTGTGAGGGGTCTTTAATGATGTACCGTGTCTTCTGGAGGCATCGACTCTGAAAGAGGTCTTGGGCAGAAGGTAGGGAGGCCCCAATAACCTTCTAAAAGGCATAGGTCGAGTGGACAGCCAGAGACTATTTCCCCCAGGGCAGAAAATGCTAATACAAGGGAGCATAATTTTAAGGTGATTGCAGGAAAATACAAGGGGGTATTTAAGAGGTATGTTCCTTACATACAGAATGGTGGGTGTGCATAACGCCCTGCCAGGGGTGATGGTAGAGGCAGTTACATTAGGGACATTTAAGAGACTCTCAGATAGGACTGAAAGAATAATAGAGGGAAAGGTTAGATTGATCTTGGAATGGGCTAAAAGGTCAGCACAACATCATGGGCCGAAGGCCCTGTACGGTGCTGTAAAGTTCTGTGTTCTTATCTTGTATCTGTGCCCTCTCGTTTTGGACTCCCCAACCTTGGGCATAAAGACCATGACCATCCACCTTATCTACAACTCCCATGATTTCCTAAGGTCACCCTCATTCTTCACCTCCCTATCTACTTGTACAGCCACTTTTCAGTGAACTATACATTTGTACTCCCAAGTTCCTCTGTTGCACAACACTCATCAGTGTCCTGCTATTCAGTTGAGGATAGGACCTAAACAAATGCCTACTTAGGTCCTGTCCTGACTCGACTGTCCAAGATACATCATCTCAATTATCCAAGTTGAAATTCTTGTTCAAATGATAGAGCAGACTCGATGGGCCGAATGGCCTAATTCTGCTCTTATGTCTTATGATCTCATGGTCTTCCACATGCCACTCAACATTAAATAGAGCGTAGCACAGTACAGCACTGGATGGACCCTTCAGTCTATCGCGGGCAAAGCCCAGCACACCATTGAGCACATCTACATGGAGCATTGCTGTAGGAAAGCAGCATCCATCATCAGGGACCCCCAGCACCCAGGTCATGTTGTGCCAATCTTGACGCTGATCTATATCCTCTTCCTGAACCATCCATGTCCCTCCATTCTTTTCATACTCATGCTCAAAGTACAAAGGAAATTTATGATCAGTGTACATATACGTCACCAAACACAACCCTGAGACTCGTTTTCCTGTGGGTATTCACAGTAAATCCAAGAAACACAATAGAATCAACGACAGCCCCATAGGATGGAGAAACAATCAATAAACAAAGGACAGCAAACTGCAAACACAAAATGAAAAAAAAAGAAATAATAGTAATAATAAAAATAAACAAAAAGTTTGGAGAACATGAGGTGAAGTCTTTGAAAGTGAGTCCATAGGTTATGGGAACAGTTCATTGATGGGGCAAGTAAAGTTGAGTGAAATTATCCCCTCTGGTTCCAGAGCCTGATATTTGAGGGGTAATAACTGTTCTTGAGCTTAGTGGCGCGAGTCTGTAGGCTCCTGATGGCAGCAGCGAGAAGAGAGCATGACTTGGGTGGTGGGGGTCCCTGACGATGGACGCTGCTTTCCTGCAACAACGCTCCATGTAGATGTACTCAATGGTGTGGAGGGTTTGCCCATGATAGACTGAGCAATATCCACTACTTTTTGTAGGATTTTCCATTCAAGGTCAATGGTTTTTCCACACTAAGCTGTGATGCAGCCAGTCAATATACTCTCCATCAAACAGCTATAGAAGTTTGTCAAAGTGTTAGATGTCATGCCAAATCTTTGTAAACTTCTGAGGAAGTAGAGTCACTACTGTGCTTTCTTCGCAATGGTACTTGTGCACTAGGCCCTGGAAAGATCCTCTGAGATGATAACTGAGGAATTTAAAGTTGCTGATATGCTTCCCCCCCCCCCCACCTCTGATCCCACAATGAGAACCAACTCATGGACCACTGGTTTCCTCTTCATAAAGTTAGTAATCATCTTCTTGGTCTTGCTAACACTGACTGAGAGATTTTTGTTGTTGTGGAACCACTCAGCCAGATTTTCAATCTCCCTCATATATGCTGATTCATCACCATCTTCAATTTGGCCAATGCCAGTGTCAACAAACTTGAATACAGTATTGGAGCTGTGCTTAGCCTCGCAGTCATAAATATTAAGCGATAGGAGCAGGGGGCTAAGCACACAGCTTGTGGTGCATCTGTGTTGATAGAGATTGTGGAGATGTTGCTGTCAATCCACACTGACCAGGTCTGCAATGAGGAAACCGAGGATCTGGTTGCTCAAGAAGGTCTTGAAGGTCATTAGTTTTGAGGGGATGATAGTACACTGGATACCGAGTTGTAGTCAATGAAGAGCATTCTGATGTACACATCTTCCATATCCAGATGTTCCAGGGTTGAGTGAAGAGCCAATGAAACATCATCTGCTGTTGATCTATTGTGACTGCAAATTGGAGTGCACCCAAATCACTTCTCTGGAAGGAGTTAATCTGTTTCTTCACCAACCTCTCAAAGCACTTCATCACAGTGGATCAGTGGATGCAAGTGCTACTGGATGATAGTTATTGAGGCAGGTATTCTTAGGCACCAGTATAATTGAAGTCCCTCTAACCTCAGTTAAAGATATCAGTAAACTCTTCAGCTGGTTGATCAACACAGGTCTTTATAATGCCTCTTAAACTTCACCAAACTGTCCGCTTCCAGGAACCTATCACACTAAAAAAAAATCTGCAACCAAACAGGCAGCAAGACCTTGGTGGCACCAACTAGGACGAGCCGTCTTCTCATTACCAGCATCAGGAGAGTGAAAACCTATACCTAATAGTTCAGGAATAGTTCTTCCCCTGTCATCAGATATCTGAATGGTCCATGAACACTACCTCGTTTTTCTTTTTCCTTGCACTATTCATTTACTTTGTAATTTATAGTCTTTGCCACAAAGCAACTAATCTCATGATTTATGTCAGTGACAATAAACCTGATTAAGATTCCGATTCTAATACACAAATACCTTGTGCATAAACACCAAGGCTCGCTCGTGGCAGTTGTTGACCTCCTCATCCCCAGGGTCTGTGACGCATTTCCCCTTCACTTGCTTCCGTCGCTGCTTCAGGTAATTATACCACAGCTTGTAACTGGGAAAGAATGAGCAGAATTAACATATTAGAATTTATTACAAAACAAAAGAGCGGGTCATTGAATTCAGAAAGCAGAACACACATCCTGTAGAGTGCTGAGGTTAAAATGATTGAGAGCTTCAAGTGCCCATGGTGTAAAAACCACCAAAACCTTGTCCTGATCCAACCACGCAGACGCTAAGGTCAAGAAAGCACACTAACACCTCTACTGCATGCTGGTTGTATCACATCTTGGTATGGAAACACCAATACCCAGGGACATTAAGGTCTACAGAATGTGGTGGATGTAGCCCAGCTCATCACAGGCAAAGCCTACCCAATCATTGAGCACATTTACAAGAAGCCATGCCACAAGAAAGCAGCATTCATGATCAAGGATCCCCATGCTCGTTTCTCACTACTGCTGTCGGTAAAGAGGTACAAGAGCCTTAGGTCCCACACTATCAGGTTCAGGAACAGTTATTACCCCTCAACCACCAGACTCCTGAACCAGCGTAGTTAACTTCACTCACCTCAACTCTAAAATGATTCCACAACCTAGAGACTCAACTTCAAGGACTCTACAACTTATGTTCTCAAAATTATTTATAGCTTTTTTTTTGCACAATTTTGACTTTTTGCATATTGATTGCCAGTCTTTATGTATAGTTTTCAAAAATAGTATTGTATTTCTTTATTTTCCTGTAAAAGCCTGCAAGAAAATGAATCTCAAGGTCATGTATGGTGACATGTATGCAGGCTGATAATAAATTTATTCTGATTTTAACTTCCTCAAGGCTAAGGAAATTCATTAGAACAAGATACATGAAGGTTCAAAGTAAAATTTATTATCAGAATACATACATGTCACCACATACAACCCTGAGATTCTTTTTCTGCGGGCATACTTAGCAAATCTACAGAACAGTAACTGTAAACAACAGGAACTGTTAACTAAGCAAACTGTAAATGCAGACATAAATAATAAATAACCAGCATGAAATAACAATATAACAGAGCCCTTAAATGAGTGAGGATACCCCCTTTTGTTCAAAAGCCTGATGATTGAGGGGTAGTAACTGTTCTTGAACCCGGTGTTGCGAATCCTGAGGCAATTGTACCTTCTGACGGCAGCATTGAGGAAAGTGCATGGCCTGGTAGTGAGAATCTTTGATGATGAATGCTGCTTTTCTATGTCAACGTTTCATGTAGACGTGCTCAATGGCTGGGAGGGCTTTACCTGTGATATACTGGGCCGAATCTACTACCTTTTGTAGGATTTTCCGCTCAAAGGCATCGGTGTTCCCATACCGGGCCATTATGCAGCCAGTTAGCGCACTTTCCACTACACATCTAGAGGTTTGCCAAGGTTTTCAATGTCATGCCAAACCTCCACAGACTCCTAAGGAAGTAGAGGCACTGTCATGCTTTCTTCGCAATAGTATTTGCGATGGGTACGGAACAGGTCCTCTGAGATGGTGACACCCAGGAATTCAGGCTTCAAACAATATTGTCCAACTTTCTCACTTCTCTTCTGTAGGTGCTTTCACTGCTTATTCAATGTCGATTGATTATTGGTTAGCCAAATAAAGTCTGTTTAAATAGGCTGATGGCTCAATGATCCAGGTAGCCAAGACAGATTGAAAATGATGCAGCAAAGAGACTGCAAGGAGAGTAGGGAAAATCTTGATTGTTAGTTTTATAAGCTCAGTGGTTGCAATTTGGAATCTACTTTGCCTGGAAGAGTTATGGAGTCAATCAAGGGCATTAAAAGAACAGAAAAGGCATTAGAGGGAAAATAACTTTTAGAACTAGGGTGAATAGGACTGAATAGGTGATAAGGATATCATAAAATTGATAGGCCATATGGTGTTCTAAAGATCTATAACTCAAACTGTTTTGGGGACCTTTTGTATTGCTTGAAATACCATATGCACAGATCAAGGAACACTTTCTTCAAATGTGAAATATGAAACATGAAACTTTAAATGTGATTCAAGTGTGTGACGGATGCTGAAGTAAATGGTTAAATAAACTTAAATTTTTTCTTTAAATAGGCAAGTGACTTCAATTTAACTGCCTCCATTTTAGTCATAGAAGTCTTAGAACACTACAGCACAGAAATAGGCCCATGTCCCATCTAGTCAATGCTGAATTATTATTCTGCCTCATCCCATCAACCTGCACCTGGACCATCGCCCTCCATACCCCTCCCATCCAGGTACCTATCCAAATTTCCAAACTGAACCCACATCCACTGACAGCTCATACCACACTCTCCACCACCCTCTGAGTGAAGAAGTTCTCCCTCATGTCTCCCTCCAGTTCTAGACTCAGTGGAAAAAAAACCATCTATACGCTGCATAAGTTTGCATACCTCTATTACATCTGCCCTCATTCTCCCACACTCTAAAGATGTCCCTTTAACTCAGGTTCTCAAGCCCAACAAGATGTTTGCCTGCCTGTCTGTAGTAGGGAAGTTTTTCCACAATACCTGCCAGGAAGTTCTTTGAGTGCTCGTTCGTAGATCATGTTCACCACATGTTTGGGAGCAGAATGTTTGTACTCTATGTAACGGATCCAGCATTTGACAGAGTAGGGGTTGCGAATGATCTCTTCTTCATAAGGTAGATCATCTTCTTCCTGTGAAGTTCAGATGAGAAATATGATAGAAGACAAATCTTCCTCAAAACAGTCACCAATCTACACTCAGTGGCCATTTTATTAGGCATCTTCTGTACCTAATGAAGTGCCTATTGAATGTACATTCATGCTCTTCTGCTGCTGCAGCCCATTCAAGGTTCAACGTGTTGTGTGTTCAGAGATGCTTTTTTGCATGCCACTGTGAGCTATTGTTGCCTTCCTGTCAGCCCGAACCAGTCTGACCATTCTCCTCTGACCTCTCTCATTAACAATGTATTTTCGTCCACAGAACTGCCACTCACAGGATAGCTTTCTGTTTTTCCCACACCATTCTCTGTAAACTCTAGAGACTGTTGTGCTTGAGAGTCCCAGGAGATCCCAGCAGTTTCTGAAATACTCAAACCACCCCATCTAGCACCAACAATCTTTTCATACTCAAAGTCACTTAGATCACATTTCTGCCCCATTCTGATGTTTGTTCTGAACAACAACTGAACCTCTTGACTACATGCTTTTATGCATTGAGTTGATGCCACATGATTGGCTGATTAGATATTTACATTAAATGAGGTGCACAGGTGTACCTAATAAAGTGGCCACTGAGTATACTTGGAACCAGTTAGTCCCCGGGTATAAAACTGTTGCACTTCAGAATATAATGAACATCTGATCTTGTCAATACAACCCCAAAACAACAGCATAAAAGAACCATAAACCCAAGAAACAAAATTGCTTCTGAGGAGCTCCTCTTTTAAAACCTTCTTTCTAAATACTTAAGAATGGTATATTAAATGCCTCAGTGACCCCAGAGTTTAAAGAGAGAGCAGAAAGTTTAGAAACTAATCACAAAAGCAACCTAGACCCCAGTCCCAACCACAGAACCAGGCCACAGTCTGGATTCCGATCCCAGCCACACATTCTCTTTGCACACTGGACCCTCTGCTCATATAAAACTTCATTTGTCTCATGTACATCAACACATATAGTGAAATGCACCACTTTGCATCAACAACCAACACAGTCCCAGGACGTTCTGGGGCAGCCTGCATGTAGCACAGTACTTCCTGTGCCAACATAGCACGCCCACAACTTACCACCTGTACAACACACACAAAATTCTTGGGCAACTCAGCAGATCAGGCTGCATCTATGGAAATGAACGAACAGTCGACATTTCCATCTGAGACCCTTCATCAGTCCTACTGTATTTCTTTGGGATGTATGTGGGAGGAAACTGGAGCACCTACAGGAAACCCATGTGGCCACACTGAGAATATATAAACTCCTTAACGTCAGACTATCTGTTATTGGATTATCTAAAGTTTTAGTATACAGTACTTGCTTCGGAGTGATTACAACAAAGACTGACCAGGCCAGTAAATATGTGGATAATGGAATCTTGCATTTGAGGTAACAGATTGGCCACAACCTTGTACAATGACACTGCAGGCCTGATTGTCTGGCCAATTCTTCATCCTATTTGTTATATTCTGCACACACTATCCTCAATTGCAACTTTATCAGCCGGGTATGTCTGCAGCATGATCTCCTTCACTCAATGAACATGGAGACGCCAGAGGGGAACTCACTTCTATGCTGCTGGGGAGCTCATCTGCCAGCAGCAAAGATCCTCTTGCTTTGCTGGTTGGGAAAGTGCGTCACCCCAACCCAACAGCAGGGTTAACACCACAAACGTTACCTATCCCTTAGCAGCATAACCTGCTGACACCCCCACTGTATAACACAGTCACACACCCTTCATCCCACCAGTTAACCATGATACCAAGTTAAGCCAATCTGTATATTTCAATCTGTATATATCTGTATATTACTTTTAATAACTAACCATAAAAATCTCACCTAATGGTCCACTTGCCTGCTAATTGCATCAATACTGTTACCTGAAGTGTGTGTGTGTGTGTGTGTGTGTGTGTGTATGTATACGTATGTGTACAATTAGTGAAAACGGGAAAATAGGGACATGGCCCAAGTCCAAAAGACACAAGTGACACAAGTAACTACAGATGTTACAGTATGGAGCGACAATATAAAAAAGCTGCTAGAGGAGCTCAGCAAGTCAGGCAAAGAGACTCACAACGTTTCTGAAATGAGGAGAAGTTGCTTCAGAGAGGACGGTGAATCTGAGGAATTCAGATTCCTGAGGGCTGTGGAGTATATTTAATATTCATTGTGTATGTGAGGCAGATATTAATAAAAGGGTTAAGGTTTCAGGGGAGGTGGGGTTAAGAAAAAGGAACAAATGAATGGTGGAGCAGACTCGATGGGCTGAATGGCCCAAACCGGCTCCTACACTTTACGGTTAATCTTAGCACAGGCAGGCCCCACACAGTAGCCGGCTGAGTGTTAACTTGAGCCCGAGGCTTCAGTTGGGCCTAACGTTACAAAGACTGCCCGAGCCTCTCAATGACGCCGCTGGCTCACTGCAGTTTACTTACAAACACCACGTCGGGTTTCTGCGACAAGTCAGGCATCTCCGTCGCCGATTCCTCCCCTGCCAAAGCCACCTCGCCGTCACCCAACTACCCGGCTAACAACCAGCTCCCACGCTGATTGGTGGGTATCCGAACTCATTCTGCTGAACGTCACATAATTCCACCTCCTCCACCCAGTGATTGGATAATACACATGATTAACGTCTATCTAAACCAATTACTTGTGTCCTTTCTCAGTGACTTTATTGGAGCGTACAATCGTGACGAAACTACAATAGTCGCACTTGACGAATTCATTCCGTCTACTTTTGATTGGATGAGCATGTTTGTTATTTTAGTTTTGGATAACGATGGCGCTATTGTTTGTTATTTTATTTTTTCTGCTCAAAGGAACATTAATACTAGATAAAAACTTTTGCTCCCTTTGCCCTGAATGGGTGGTGGAAGTAGGTATTCTGAAAAACGTGCAGACAAGGTGCTGTGGAATGAATGTAAACCTGTTCATTGCCAGCTTCGTATGTGGCTGCATCACAAAGGGGAAAGGGAGGACATTAGGAATTGGAGACCCATCTCTCTCCTGAATGTGGATTACAAGATCCTGTCAAGTCTGGTCTGGGACAGGTGATCCACCTGGACCACACCTGTGCTGTACCGGGCAGGAAGATCTCGGACAGCCTCGCGCTGCTGAGGGACACCATCGCCTACGTGCAGGACAGGAGGGTGGACACCTGCCTGGTCAGCTTGGACCAGGAGAAAGCCTTCGACAGGATATCACACACGTACATGGCGGACGTGCTCTACAAAATGGGATTTGGGGAGGGAATCCGGAATTGGATCAGTCTGCTCTACACAGACATCCGTAGTGCAGTCCAGGTTAACGGGTGGGAAACAGACAGCTTCCCCATCAGGTCTGGAGTCAGGCAGGACTGTCCCCTCTCCCCTGTCTTGTTTGTCTGCTGCATAGACCCCTTTGCCGAGGCCATCAGGAGGGATGAGGGCATAAGAGCGGTGACGCTGCCAGGCAGTGGAGGGACCCAAGTGAAAACCTCCCTGTACATGGACGACGTCACCATCTTCTGCTCTGATCCGAGGTCAGTTAGCAGGTTGACTGGCACCTGCGAACAGTTCGAGCTAGCGTCGGGGGCCAGGGTCAACCGCACGGAGAGCGAAGCCATGCTCTTCGGCAACTGGCCCGACCGATCCAGCGTCCCCTTCACCATCAGGTCTGACCACGTGAAGGTGTTGGGGATCTGGTTCGGAGGGGCTGAGGTGTGCAACAAAAACTGGCAGGAGCGGACTGCCAAGGTGAAACAGAAACTGGGACTGTGGGGAGGGCACTCCCTGTCGATAACAGGCAAGAACCTGGTCATCAGGTGTGAGGTGCTCTCAGGGCTGCTGTACTTGGCGCAGGTCTGGCCCGTCCCCCGCTCCTACAGCTCGGAAATCACCCGGGCTGTCTTCAGATTCGTCTGGGGATCCAAGATGGAGCGGGTGAGACGGACCGTCATGCACAAGTCCCCGGACAACGGGGGCAAGAACGTCCCCAATGTCGCCCTCACCCTGATGGCCAGCTTCGTGTGTGGCTTCATCAGGTTGTGTGTAGAACCCAGGTATGTGGGCACCAAGTACCACTATGTGCCCAGGTTCTACCTGTCGCCCTGGCTACGAAGGATGGGTCTGGCCCCACTCCCGCGCAACGCCCCTGTCAGCTGGTCGTTGCCTCCTTACCCGTCCTACGTAGCAAAGTTCTTCCAAGAGAACGCCTTTCACCACAGGGCCATCAGGCACGTACTGTCCTGCAGGCACTGCAGGAGAAGGACGTGATGGACACAGTGGGGTGGTTCCCTGAGTAGACCATCCAGTTCATCTGGCAAAATGCCTCATCGCCAGATCTCACCAACAGGCACCAGCACCTCGCCTGGCTGACGGTGAGAGGGCCCCTCCCAGTCAGAGCCCTCCTGTACGCCTGGAACGTCGTCTCCGCACCCCACTGCCCACGGGAGGACTGCAGTGAGGAGGAGTCTGTGACCCACCTCTTTACGCACTGTCAGTTCGCAAAGAGGGTGTGGAGGAGGGTGTACGGGCTAGTGTCACTTTTCATGCCCAGCAGCTGCGTAACAGAGGACTCTGATCTACGGGCTGTTCCCGGGGACGCACACGGAGACCAACATCTGGTGCTGCTGGCAGATCATCAACTCGGTGAAAGACGCTCTTTGGTCGGCCCGAAACTTGATGATCTACCAGCACATGGAGATGTCCGTGGGAGAATGCCGCCGACTGGCACATTCTCGGCTGCAGGAGTACGTGCTGAGGGACGCACTGAAACTCAGTGCAGCCACCGCAAGGGCCCGGTGGGGAAGGACCACGGTATAGGTTTCTCCACCTGTGGGAGTGGGAGGGGTCGGGTGGCGGGGAGTACACCCCTCAACAATGATGTGGTAAGGTGAACAACTGGAGTGCGACGTGGGTGACTATAAATACGGATATGTACCGAGTATAATGGAAACGTATGTAAAGGATGAAAAGTTATTGAATGGTTTATTGTATATATTTATTTTTGAATAAAGTATATTTTGAAATTTAAAAAAATTCACTGTAAAATGAGGTCGTGACTGGATCAGATGGAAAATGCGCAAATAGGAGTCAATAAATCAGATTTTAAACCCAGCGTAGAGTGTGTATGCCTATGATAATAAACTTGAACACAGATACCATGGAAACAGGCTATTTGGCCCAACTAATCCATGCAAACCATAGTGTATGTCCAAATTGATCCTGTTTGCACATACCTGGCCCATATCCCGCCAAACTCTTCCTATCCATGTACTTGTCCAAGTGTCCTTTTACAAGTACCTGGCTCAGATACTTATGTTGGCAGATCTTTACATATACACTCCGTAGCTACTTTATTAGGTGCATCTGTACACCTGCTTGTTAATGCAAATATCTAATCAACTAATCAAGTGGCAGCAACTCAATGCATAAAAACATGCAGACATGGTCAAGAGGTTCAGTTGTTCAGCCCAAACATCAGTATGGAGAAAAAATGTGATCTAAATAACTTTGATTTTATCTCAGAAATGGCTGATCTCCAGGGATTTTCACACACAACCATCTCAGGAGTTTACAGAGAATGGTGAGAAGACAAAAAGCAACCAGTGAGTGGCAGTTCTGTGGGTGAAAACACCTTGTTAATGAGAGAGGTCTGAGGAGAATGGCCAGACTGGTTCAAACCATACCAATAGTAACCCATATGGAGGGACTACTGCACATGACCGAAAGAAGCAGCAGAAGGTTGTAAATCTAGTCAGCTCCATCTTGGGTATGAGCCGATAAAATACCCAGGACATCTCCAGGGAGCAGTTTCTCAGAAAGGCAGCGTCCATTATTAAGGACCTCCAGCACCCAGGACATGCCCTTTTCTCACTGTTACCATCAGGTAGGAGGTACAGAAGCCTGAAGGCACACACTCAGCGATTCAGGAACAGCTTCTTCCCCTCCGTCATCCGATTCCTAAATGGAAATTGAATCTTTGGACACTACCTCACTTTTTTAATATACAGTATTTTCTGTATTGAACTTCTTAAAAACTCTATTCAATATATGTAATTGATTTACTTGTTTATTTATTATTGTTTAAATTTTTATTTATTATCATTATTATTTATTTCTCTCTGCTAGATTATGTATTGCATTGAACTGCTGAGTTAACAAATTTCACGTCACATGCCGGTGATAATAAACCTGATTCTGATTCAGGTAACTGCGTATTACAATGGAGGTGTGTGCAGAAGAGCATCGCTGAACACACAGCACTTCGAACCTTTAAGTGTATGGGCTACAACAACAGGAAACCACATTCATACACTCACTGGCCACAGAGTTACCTAATAAAGTGTCCACTGAGTGTATGTACACCACTCTGTGAGGAAAAAAATTGTTCCATAGTTTCCTGTTATATCTTTCTCTTGTCACCTTAAACCTAACCCTCTAGACCATAGAACAGTACACCACAGTACAGGCCCTTTAGCCTACTTTATGCCAACCTTTTAGCCTACTCTAAGAATAATCTAACACTGCCTTCCCACTTAGCCCTGCATTTTCCTATCTTCCATCTGCCTATACTGTATAAGCATCTCAACTCTCTCCAATGCATCTGCCTCTGGTAGCATGTTCCACACACCCATCACTCTGTAAAGAAAAACTACTTCTGACAATCTACAAACCTACCTTTAGTAGATGCGCATTCTTCCGACTTACACAACTCATGATTTTATAAGATCTCCTCCCAGTCTCCTATGCTTTAAGGAATAAAGTCTTAGCTTCTCCAACCTCTCCTATGGCCCAGTCCCTTGAGTCCAGTCAATATTTCTTCATGCAGTTCATAGAAATCTTCACTTGAGAATTGAAGGGGAGGGCCAGGAGAATGAATCTAAGACCATTAATAATTGCCGTGTTTGGATATCTTTATTCATATTTATGCCACTTTGAGAGAATCGAGGTGAACACTTGAATAAACGTCTACGATGTGCCAGAGAAAGCATCACGGAAACTGCTCTGCCTGTGGCCACACAGATCCGCAGCGATTTGTGGACACAGCTCAGCACATAATGGAAACTGGCCTCCCCTCTGGATTTTGTCTACACTTTGCTGCTTCGGTCCACCCCAGACATTCTCTCTTGTCCTCTCTCCCATCTGGGAAATGATAGAAAAGCCTGCGAGCACAGGCAATCAGGCTCGAGGACAATGTCTGTCCCACTGTTAGAAGATATGTAATGGTTCCCAGGTACTATGAAATGAACTCTTCACTCCACAACCTACCTGATTATGATCTTGTACATTATTGTTTACTTGCACTGCTCTTCCTCTGTAGTTTTTATATCTTATTCTGCAGTGTTATTGTTTTACCTTCTTCTATGACAGTGCACAGTGTAATGATTTGATCTGTATGAACAGTATGCAAGAGAAGCTTTTCACTGCATCTTGGTACACGTGACAATAATAAACCAATTCCAATTAAACAAAGTTTGGATAACTACATGGACAGGTAAGGTTTAGAGTAGGGGTTCCCATCCTGGGGTCCATGGATCCCTTGGCTTTTGGTATTGGTCCATGGCATAAAAAAGGATGGAATCCCCTGGTTTAGAGGAATAAAGCTAATTGTAGGCAAATGAGATGAGCTTACTGTCTGTCAACTCTGTCAATTCCTCTCATAATCTTATCACCCTCTATCAGAACTCCCCTTAGCCTCTGCTGCTCCAGAGAAATCAACCTCTCGGTATAACACATGCCCTATAATCCAGGCAACGTCCTGGTAAATCTGAATGTGCAAGGAAAGATCAGTAAATCAAGTACCATATCATTTAAATATCTTTATTCGTATTTTATGCCACTTAATGAAAGCCTGTGATGCATTTTGTTTCAACAACTGTTAAAAAGTGATGTCAGATATTATTGTATCTGTAAGTACATTGAGGCAATTCTCAGAGAGATCATGTCGGGAGGTTTGGTGTTTACATGAAAGACCAGGCTAAGACAACCAACGTCCATCACAGTTATCTGGGTCACAAAACCACAACAAAGAGCAGAAAGATTTGTCCCAAATGAAGACATGTTCACAAAGGTTAGCGTGTAAAAGAAGCGGAGCAGACTTCATTAGCCAAATGGCCTAAATCTGCTCCTGGGTCTTATGGTCTACGTGATGGTCCGCTAGTGTTGCCTTTGGCTGTTTGCCAACGACACAGCTTTTACTCAAGCTCGATGGATCCTGTCCAGAGATGTCTATTCTGGAGAGTTCTCTGAAACAAAAGAGCATAAAACAATTGGTTCAGAAATCTGACAGTATTAATTGGAAGAAAGCATACATGGCTCAGCAAAGTATCAACTAAGTGAAACACAATAGTCAAGAAGTTCTTCAGAGAGTGAAAAATGGGTGTTGAGTGGGTGCTATTGAATGAGGCCATGGGGCAACAATATTTCAATGTGAACAAGCTCTCGCTATGGAGGGAGCTTTTTATTTATTTACGTAGAGATACCTGACAGAACAGGCCCTTTCAGCCACCCATAGCAACCCACCTATTTAACCCTAACCTAATCACAGAACAATCTGCAATGACCGATTAACCGACTAACCAGTAAGTGTTTGGACTGTGGGAGGAAACTGGAGCACCTGGAGGAAACCCACGTGGTCACCGGGAGAACGCACAGTATAAACTCCTTACGGATGGTGCCGGAATTGAACTCTGAACTCCGATGCCCCGAGCTCTCAGCTTGAGTTGCTCTGAGGTTGCTTTGCCCTTGAGCAATGAGGACCCAGAGGGCAGGGGTGTCGTCTGCTTTCCACAGTCAATGGAACGTCATCCCAGATCCGGGTACCCAGGACACAGATCACGGCATTCACACATCCCTGATACTTCTCTTTACAACATGGGAAAATATGAGCTGTGACTATTGTGCATGATAAACATAAAGCCAAAGGAATAAGCATCCAACAAACCTACTCTGCTAGTCATTGAGATCTCGTTCAACAGTGTCCAACTGTGCCATCCCCAGATTCCTTGGTTCCCTTAACAATTAGGAATTTACTGATCTTTGTTTTGGTGCATAATGGTTAGTGTAATCCTGCACAGTGTCACCTGTGAGATCAGGGTACAGTTTCTGTCGCTGTCTATAGGGAACTTGTACATTCTCCCTGTGACCACATGGGTTTCATGCCACATTCCAAAGACATACTGGTTAGGGTTAGTAAGTTGTGGGAATATTATTTTGGCACTGGAAGTGTGCTGACACTCGTGGGCTTCCCCAAGCACATCCTCAGACTGCGTTTGTCCTTGATGCAAATGATGCATTTCACTCTATATTTTGATGTACATCTAGTTCAAGTTCAATTTAATGTCATTCAACCGAACAGATGTATACCACCGAATGAAACAATGTTCCTCCAGACCAGGATGCATAACACAGTACAGAACACACACACCATAAAGTAATATTACCACAAATAAATATAACACAAAATAAGGTGCTTTTACAGCACAAGTTAAAAAGTAAACCCTATAATGCTACTGGGGATTGATACATGCTGATACCTGTGATAAGTCAAGTTAATTTTTAACAAAACAAGCCAGTGGAGAGGCTTTCATCAGACAGACGTGAGTATAAGAGAAACAAGCTGGTGTGAGTGGCAGTGAAAGCTCTTCTTACCTTCGACAGTGGGCCGAATGAAACACTCGGAGAGCTGGAGGCCTGGTAAATTGTCACAGGTAACCCGCTGATCGTCCAATCGCCGCCCTTGTTTGTCAGCCAGCATGTCCAGGAGTTCATTAATCGGCCGATCAGAGCTGCTATCTGGTTCACAGAAGGCGAAGATCTCATTTAATCACAGGATGAATGCCAATAATTAATTAATATAATTTCATAAGCACATGAAATTTGGGACGAAGATTAGGTCACTTGGCCACTTGAGGCTGTTTTGAATAAGATCATTTAATTCTGTTGGCTTTGGGGAAGAAACTGGTTCTGAGTCTGGTGATCCTGGCATGGATCTTCCCTGATGAGGTCTCTTGTAGTTTAACTTTCCTATGCTTTTTCGTATTTTTATAACATCACCTATATACATGTAATTATTCAGTGAGTTTTCCAGTACTTACATTTGTATTTTTCTGGAAACTTCTTGATTTCAGTAACTGGTATCACATCACATGATCTGGCCATCTTATTGGTTATGTCTGGTATCTCTAGTCTGGTATGAGAAGACTACCCTACGTTTTAGTCTCTCTTGTCTTTTCTCTCTCAACATTTCTTCTTTGCTCTTGTAACACTTAATAAAATGATTGTAAGCAACAAATTCTATGCCTCATTCTTAACTTCTGAAGAACCTTTGGGTCACGGCAACATCAGGATCCAACAAGTCAGTGTCACTTTCCAGAGCCAGCTCTTTAAATCATTTCTTATTTCAAAAATATGCCAGTGTCTGTCTTGAGTATACTCAGTGAGTGAACCTCTGCAGGCCTCTTGGGCATTAATTCCAAAGAATCATCGCTCTCTTGGTGAATGAGTCTATCCTCGTCACAAATATGGGGTGGCACCATGTGGTGGCATAGCAGTTAACACAATCACCTTATAGCACTAGCAATCGCCAGTCACAGTTCACTTCCCGCTGCCATCTGGGAGGAGTTTTTATGCTCTCCCCGTGACCATGTGGGTTCCTCGCACATTCCAAAGATGTACGGATTAGTGTCAGTAAAATTGTGGGAATGCAATGTTGGAAGCGGAAGCATAGCCCGCAGCACATGCTCAGAATATCTTGGTCGTTGATGCAAATGATGTATGTTTCAATGTACATGTGATAAATAAAACTGATCTTTTAACCTTTATCTTTACAATATTCACTGTTGTATAACAACCAACACTTATACTGATCAACTGCAGTGAGAAGTGGGAGAATTTCTAGAGTACATACCTGGGATAATTATGAACAAGCTGACAAATAACTTGCAAAAGAAAACATCGAAGGAGTTTTTTTTTAATGCATCAACAAATCCATACTAAAAGAAAGTGCAACTTCTCCAACACACACACACAAGCATACAGTACACGCACATAGATACATGCACACATACACACACAGAAGCACATGTACTGTCTGAAACACAGACATGCTCATACACGGACACACAGAAACACACACACAGCTGCACAATAGACAGGCACACAATACTGCAGAGCCACTGGCTGTTTTGCATTGTGGAGCCATGCCAATCTAACTGAGAACATGTTGCAATCCATTCAGTTACAACTCTTGACATTGGCAAAAGAAAAGAGTTTTATTTTCCCTTCACACTGAGCTGGATTCACAGCAGTCCCAGTGCATCACTTCAGAAGTCTCCTCATTGTGGCGTACATATTGCTGTGTACTCACCGCTGGCTGCGATGAGAGTTGATTTGTTGGAGGGCATCTCGTTATCCTTCAGACTGCATCGCTGGTCATCCATGCGGTTTCTCTGAGTATGGCTCACCATGTTGAAGAACCCTTCATTTTCTGCATCATTTCCTTCACTTTTCTAGAAGAAACAGAACAGATCAAACAATTCAGTACACTGATCTGGGACTGACAGACAGATCAGCCTCTCCAATCTGCTCCTACAGCAGGTTAAATCCCTTTGGTGTCCTCTCTGGACAACAATACTGATCTTCAGCAAAATGTATTTCCACCGAGAATTTTTCAGTATACCACAGACTACCAAAAGTGGTGGATGCGCCCTAGTCCACATCACACCATTGAGCACATCTGCAAGGTGCGCTGTCACAAGAGAGCAGCATCCATCATCAGGAACCCCTGTCATCCAGGCCAAACGCTCTTCTCACCACTATCATCGGGCAGAAGGTACTGGAGTCTTAGGTCCCAGACCACCAGGTTCAGGAACGTTATTACTCTACAACTCGTCAGGCTCCTGAACTGCCTTGGGCAACTTCACTCACCTCAACTCTGACCTACAGGCTTACTTTCAAGATCTCTATAATTTATTTTTATTTGTATACTTTTTTGTTATTTGCATGATTTGTCTACTTTTGCACATTGGTTGTTTGTCAGTCTTTATTTATATTTTTATAAATTCTATTTTATTTCTTCGTTTTCCCGTATATGCCTGCAAGAAAACGAATCTTCAGGTAGTAAATAGTGGTAATAAATCTACTTTGAACTTTGAACTTGATCTGTAGCTCTGTCTAATGACATAAACACTGGGCAGGTGATGATGTCTCTTTGATTTGTAATTCATTGCCTCCAACAGGATGAGGGTATTTACGCTTGCTTCCCCAGATCAGATTTAATATCAGAAAATGCTGAATGTGTTGACCTTAGGTCAATAATTATTTGCTCCCTCCAGAGGGAAACAAACAGCTGAAGGAACTCAGTGGGTTGAGCGTCATCTGTGGGTGGAGAGCTTGGGAGAGGAATTATCGATATTCTGGGCTGAGAACCTGCCTCAGCCCAGAGCTGAAACATTGACAAGTCATCGGTATATATATATCGGGCAGAGGCCGATAGGTTCTTGATTAGTCGGGGCATGAAGGGATATGGGGGAGAAGGCAGGAGACTGGGGCTGAGAGGTAAAATGGATCCACCAAGATGAAATGGTGGAGTAGACTTAATGGGCCAAAATGGCTTATTTCTTCTCCTATATTTTATGGTCTTATAGTCTAAAACTGACAATGAGTTGTAGAGTCCCTGAAATTGAGTCTATAGCTTGGAATCAATTCAGTGTTGAGGTAAGAGAGGTTGTCCATGCTGGTTCAGGAGACTGATGGTTGTAGAGTAATACTGTTCCTGAACCTGGCTATTGCAGAATATTTGTATGTTACAACGGGACATTGACAGAAAGCAGAGCTGGACTGAGAAGTGGCAGATGGAGTTCAAACCAGAAAAGTATGAAGTGATTCACTTTGGAAGCTCAAACTTGAAGGCACGATTCTCAGCAGTGTGAGGAACTATGGGAACACATGTTCATAGATCCCTCAAACCAATCAGAACTGAACACAATATAACAACTGTGGTCTAACCAGAGTTTTACAGAGCTGCAACATTAATTTTTAGCTTTTGAACTCAATACCCCAATAAGTTGACAGGGTGATTAAAAAGGCATATTGTGTGTTGGTGTTTATTGATTGGGGGACTGAGTTCAAGAGCTACGAGTTAATGTTGCAGCTCTATAAAACTCTGGTTAGACTAGATTATGAGGACACGCAGTCCTCTTTTATTGTCATTTAGTAATGCATGCATTAAGAACTGATACAATGTTTCTCCAGAATGATATCACAGAAACACAGGACAAACTGACTGAAAAACTGACAAAAACCACATAATTATAACATATAGTTACAACAGTGCAAAGCAATACCGTAATTTGATGAAGAACAGACCATGGGCACGGTAAAAAACAGTCTCAAAGTCTCTCGAAAGTCCCATCATCTCACTCAGACGGTAGAAGGAAGAAAAAAAACTCTTCCTGCCATGAACCTCCAGCACCGTAAACTTGCCGATGCAGCATTCTGGAAGTTCCCAACCACAGCCGACTCTTGAGTCCGTCCGAAAACTCCCAGCCTCCGACCAGCCCTCCGACACCGAGCACCGAGCACCATCTCTGCCGAGCGCTTCGACCCCAGCCCTGGCAACAGGCAACAGGCAAAGCCGAGGATTTGGGGCCTTCCCCTCCGGAGATTCTCGATCGCACAGTAGCAGCGGCAGCGAAGCGGGTATTTCGGAACTTTCTCCAGGTGTTCCTCTGTGCTCTCACGTCCGTCTCCATCAAATCAGGATTGCGCACGGCATCCTAGTTAACACATACGATATCATTCGGAGCGGCCGCGCGCGCTGCATTGCGCCGCCATCTTCTCCTCCCTCCTGGAATACACTTGGTATATTTTGACAGTTCTGATTGCTTCATTTTAGGAAGAATGTAGAAGCTTTAGAGTGGGAACGGAGGATTTTACCAGGATGCTGCCTGGATGAGACAGCGTGCCTTATGAGGAAAGGTTGAGTGGGCTAGGGCTTTTCTCTTTGGAGCAGAGGATGAGAGGTGACTTGGTAGAGGAGTGCAAGATGGTAAGTGGTACGGATGGAGCTAAAAGCCAGAGACCTTTTTTCTCAGAGTGGAAATGGTTAGTACAAGGGGACACAGTTTAAGGTGTGGGATGGAAAGTTTAGGGGGCTATCAGGGGTAGGTTTTTTTTACACAAAGAGTGGTGGGTGCATGAAATGTGCTGGCAGGGACGGTGGTAGAGGCAGATATCCGACAGGCACAGGCATAATAGAAAAATTAAGGGCTATTTCGGAGGGAAGGGTTAGATTGATCTTGTATTTAGCTAAAAGGTTGGCACAACACCAGTACACTGGGAGCATGATGGAACATTTAAAAGACACAAATAAAATCAGACGCTTTGGAAATACTGGAAAGACCAAACAGGTCAGGCAGTATCGGTGGAAAGAGAAACGGGGGTAATGTTTCATGTCTGAGACCTATCTACTTCCAGCAATTTCTGCTTCCAATTTTAAACTTCTGCCATTTCAATAAAATCATAAAAGTAGGTTGAATGTACTTATTATCTGATTATGATAGACGGTCAAGCTATCCACAAAAGGTCATGCAATGCAATTTCTCCCTTGGAGAGCATTGAACTACGCTGAGCGATTACACTTTGTTAAAGGTATTAATCCTGATTAAATTAAGTGCATTATAATTAGGCCACTGTAAAACCTGACATGACCCCACATCTGGTTCACATTTCTACATTTGCCAGTTGCTTTGTGAATCCATAAAACACACACACACACACACACACACACACACACACACACACATTAATGTCACATTGATGAAAGACATCAACAGGAAGATGGGCTTGTGCGAAAGAGAGGGAGGCTCGTATTTATTTCAAATCTTTTACAAGTTAAAATTTTGCGAAACGTTTTGCTGAAATGAATCAAAAGCCTTGCCTGAAGTTAACTTTGCAAAATCACAGTTGATTTGCAGCAGGACTCACAGGGTAGCTGGAGGTAATATTTATTTTTTATTCTTTGTGCTAACTTGTCAACTAAAGAAGTTGAGGAAACCAGGAATGGCCAGTTGAGGCTGTAGACCCTGGGCAGCATGGTTGTGTAGCAGTTAGTGCTGACAAAACCCACTGTAAAATTGGAGTTTAATTCCTGCTGCTGTCTGTATGTTCTACCTGTGACTGCGCGGGTTTCTTTTGGATTTTCTGGTTTCCTCTCACATTCCAAAGATGTACAGTACTGGTTAGGGTTAGTATGTCGTGGGCATGCTATGCAGATGCCAGAAATGTAGCAGCACTTGCTGGCTGCCCCCAGCACATCCGTTGACACAATTGACGCATTTCACTGTATGTTTCCACATAGATGGGACAAATAAAGCTCACTTTTCACCTTGAATAACCAACCAGGGGGATCGAACCTTGGAAATCAAGGGTCTGGATACTTTTGGAGGGGCAGAGATGGAGCACAGACACCCTGGGATTGGATGAGATGGAGGGCAGGAAGTCCAGAGGCATGTGTATCCATGACCTTCTGAAAATCAGAGTCCAAGACAAAGTCAGAATCAGGCTTATTATCTCTGACATACGTTGTCATTTTGTAGAAGCAGTAGTTCACTACATAAAATATACTAAAAATTACAATTAAGAAATAGATAGCAATACATATATTATTATATGTAGTGCAAAAAGATAACAAAAGTAATGTGTCAGGGTTCATGGAGCATTCAGAAATCTGATGACAGAGGGGAAGAAGCTGTTCCTAAAACGTTGTGTGTGAGTCTTTAGGCTCCAGTACCTCCTCTCTGAGCGTAGCCATGAGAAGAAGGCATGTGCTGGGTAGTTGGGGTCTTTAATGATGGATGCTGCATTTTTGAGGCATTGCCTTTTGAAGATGTGTTCAATAATGGAAAGGCTAGTGCTCCTGATGCGGCTCGTTGAAGAACAATGTCAGGAAGAAGGAAAGGAATATGACAAGAAGACCACACTGTTGGAAGAATTTGAGAGACTGAAGTACTTACATTAGGCTGGCAGTTACCATCTACTTCAGCCGGCGGTAATTCCTTCTTGTCAGATGCAGAGCTGCCAAGTGTGTTAATATCTTCCGTTGATTCCCTATGGCTCATCTCTGGGAGATGGCTGAATACTGCTCACTCTTCAAGTATCTTCAAAGGACTAATCAGAGTTTGTGTTCAAAATCCTCACCGGTCTTCCACTCAGTAAACCTCCGTCATTGCCCTTCAAGGAACTTGATCAACAGCAAGAGAACTCAAGCCACTCTACCCTGGTTGTTGAATCAGGAACACACGGATATCTGGACAGATCCTTCAGCCTGCATTCTTTGATGAGTCTAAATGTTGCTTACTGTGGGGTTATAAACCCTCCAGTCCCCTTAATTCATTCCACAGCCTATATTCACACGACAAGCCTAAGAAATCCTTGGTAAACATCCAATGAGATTAGTGAGACATGGAGCTTAATTCTGACGCACTTCTGATAAGCAGATGATTAATTCTTTCAGATATGTAATGGGCAGTGAGGATACCGAGCACAGATCTATTTCCCATGTTCCAGAAAGAGTACAAAGGCGCTTGGAAATAACGGGAAAGTACGAATAGACTCTTCTCGGGCTTCCAGCCAGATACAGGTATCAATTATAATCAAGGTTACAATGAGAAACTCTGCCCCTTTTTCAGCAGGGGTGATGCACATGTGGGAAAAGCAGATTCACATGAATGGTGCTAGAAATGGATCCCAGAGTGTGGAGTCAGAGGGAGACAGATGAGGAAAGCTGTTTTGGCATGCTGGCTCCCATCAGTCAAGGCACTGAGTTCAGAAAATGCAAGGTTATTTTGCAGTTGTACAAGACACTGATGAGGCCACACATGTAGTAAGGCACTCAATTTTGATTATTCTGATGTAGAAATGATGTTATTAAGCTGGAAAATGTGCAAAAGATTTGCAAAGATGTTGCCAGGACTCAAGGGACAGTGATCTTGTAGAGATTTCTAAAACCATGAGTGGAGAAGATAAGATGAACACACGCAGTCTTTATCCCAAGGAAAAAGAATTGAAAAGTAGACAGCATAGGTTTAAGGTGATGAGGCAGAGATTTAATAAGAACTTGAGGGACGGTCTTTTCCTTTCGTACAGAGAGTAAAATGTAGAATAAAATGCCAGAGTACGTGGTTGAGGTAGGTATAAAATAACATCCATAACACACTTGGAGAGGTACAAGTTTCAGAAGAGTGAATTTCAAACTTCTCTGAGTTACTACCCTCTTGGTTCCCAGACTACATCCCCAGCGCACCCCTCTCCCTTTTTTTGGCCATTATATAAAACCAAAAAGAATTTTGATTTGCAAAGCACAGTGAAGCAGTCTGTTTTGTTGCTTTAAAAGAAGCTGGGCAACAGCCCTGAAACCATTCTCCATTAAGTATGATGTTGGAAAGATAATACAGAACATCTTGACCTTTTGCCACAGTGCAAGACAGTGATCAGAGATTTCTTTCTGCAACCAAAAGTCTTGATATGATTTTTTTTTGAATGTCTGCTTCAGCTCAAAGTCATTCTATAGCAAGATCAGTTCTTCCTCCATCCTTCCTGTTAATTCCTCATTATAAATGTTCAGCAATGGAGTTATCATCCAATCTGGAATTTGGATCGAGAGAAAAGCCTGAAATTTCTCTGACATGTCTTTATGCAGCTCATCCAGATGGGCACAATATACCTACAAACCATCATCTAGTATTCTTTCTTTCTCTTCCAACTTAGAGACGCTCAGAAATTTGAAAAAGTCACTACAGCCAATGTTGCACTTAAATAAGACCATAAAACCAGAAGATACAGGAGCAGAATTAGCCCATTTAGCCATTGAGGCTGCTCTCTCATTTCATCCTGGCTGATCCATTTTGCCCCAATCATCTACCTTCCGCCATATCCCTTCATGCCTTGACCAATCTGTCAACCTCTGCCTGAAATATACATAAAGACTTGGACCCCACAGCTGCCTATGGCAACTAATTCCACAGATTCACCACTCTCTGGCTAAAGAAATTCCTCCTCATTCCTGTTCTAAAAGGACACCCCAGTATTCTGAGGTGGTGTCCTCTGGTCTTAGATTCTCCCACCACAGGAGACATTCACTCCACATCTACTCTGTCTAGGCCTTTCACCTTTCGATAGCTTTCAATAAGGCCATCCTCATTCTTCTGAATTCTAGTGAATACAGGCCCAGAGCCACCAAATACTCTTCATATGATAAGTCATTCAATCGTGGGATCATTTTCATGAACCTCCTTTGAACCCTCTCCAGTTTCAAAATGTCCCTTCTCAGATAAGGGGCTCAAAACTGCTCACAATAGTCCAAATGAGACCTCTGCGTTGCTATATAAAGCCTTAACATTATATCCTTGCTTTTAGATTCTAGTCCTCTTGAAATGCATACTAACATAGCATTCCCCTTCCTCACCACATACACAGCTTGCAAATTAACCTTTAGGGAATTCTGCACAATGACCACCAAGTCCCTTTGCACCTCAGTTTTTTGTATTTTCTCTCCATTTTGAAAGTAGTCTGCCCTTTCATGTGTTCCATCTGCCGCTTCTTTGCCCATTCTCCTAATCGGTTTAAGTCCTTCTGTAGCCTCTCTACTTCCTCAAAACTATCTGTTCCTCCGCCTATCTTCATATCATCTGCAAACTTTGCAACAAAGCCATCAATTCTGTCACATATAACATAATCTTTGACATATAACATAAAAAGGATCAGTCCCAACAAAGACTCCTATGGAACACCATTAGTCACCGGCAGCCAACCAGAAAAGGCTCCATTTATTGCCACTCTTTGCCTCTTGCCAATCAGCCACTGCTTTGTCCATCCTTGCTGTAAAGTATGGGCTCATAACTTGTTGAGCAGCTTCATGTGTGGCACCTTGTCAAAGGCCTTCTGAAAATCCAAGTGCGCAACATCAACTGATTCTCCTTTGTTTGTTATTTCATCAAATAATTCCAACAGATTTGACAGGAAAGATTTTCCCTTGATGAAACCATACTGACTAAGGCCCATTTTATCATGTGCCTCCAAAACTACCTCCTTAACAATCGACTCCAACATCTTCCCAACCACTGAGGTCAGACTAACGGGCCTATAATTTCCCTTCTTCTGCCTCCCTCCCTTCTTGAAGTGTGGAGTGACATTTGCCATTTTCCAGTCTTTTGGAAGCATTCTAGAACCTAGTGATTCTTGGAAGGTCATTACTAATGCCTCCACAATCTCTTCAGCCACATCTTTAAAACTGTGGGGTGTACGTCATCTGGTCCAGGTGACTTATCCACCTTCAGAACATTCAGTTTCCAAAGAACCTTCTCCCTAGTTACGTTAACTTCACACACTTCATGCCCCCTGACACCTGGAACTTCCACCAGACTGCTAGTATCTTCCACAGTGAAGATTGATGAAAAATACTTATTCAGTTCATCTGCTACTTCCTCATTCCCCATTACTCCAGCATCGTTTTCCAGTGGTCTGATATCCATTCTCACCTCTCTTTTACACTTCATGTACCTGAAGAAACTTTTGGCATCCTCTTTAATATTATTGGCTAGCTTACTTTTGTACTCCATCTTTATCCTTTTAATGACTTTTTTACTTGCCTTCTATTGGTTTTTAAAAACTTCCCAATCCTCTAACTTCACATTAATTTTTGCTCTATTATATGCCCTCTTTTTCACTTTCATGTTGGCTTTGACTTCTCTTGTTAGCCATGGTTGTGTCATATTGCCTTCTTCCTCTTTTGGGTATATACACTGTATCCTATGCCTTCCGAATTGCTTCCAGAAATACCAACCATTGCTGCTCTGCCATCATCCCTGCCAGTGTTCTTTTCCAATAATTTCTGATTAGCTCATCTCTCATGTCTCTAATTCCCTTTACTCCATTGTAACACTAATACGTCTGACTTTAGTTTCTCCTTCTCAAATTTTAGAATGAATTTGATTATATTATGATCTCTTTCCCCCAAGCGCTCTTTTACCTTAAGCTCTCAAATCAATTCCAGTTCATTGTACAACACCAACTCCAGAATTGCTGATCCCCTAGTGGGCTCAACCACCGAGATATAACTTGGACAAAATGTGAAGATGATTGATTTGGCTTTAGTAAGATGCAAATAATTTCCTTGCAATTGAATATTGATTTAATTAAATTTTGCAAATAATTCTGACAAATAAGCAATGTCATGCCTATTATTCCTCAGTTGATTACTAAATGAGGTATTTGAGTCTTCAAGGAACTTTATTACGGTTTCAGAAAATGCATAGCAACATCACAGACTTCTGTGTGCAGACTTCTGCTGTTGAAATAGTCGAGAACTGAGGGTATCGGACTTGATTTTATTTACCGCTGTGGTAACAGCATTTAATGATTTGTGCAACCAATCACAAGTTTTTTATGACAAGATATTGTCAGTAAATTGCACACTGAATGGTGAATATGTTTCATTTATTAGGTACAACCTTTTTCAAGAAAGTAATAACCCCACAGTTTTGTAAGGTTGTCATAGCTGGGGATAGTGGTGAGGATGTGTTCCAAATGGCATGTGTCTCTAACAGCCTCTGACAACCAAGTCCAACTCTTGGCCTTCACGTGTGGCTTAGCTACCAGGCCCGGTGGAAACTGTTTCTACTGACAAGAGAAGGGGCAAAGGCAGGCCACTGGTGCCTCAAAACCAATTGCTTCAGGCAGGTGGGGCTTGCCAGCCTTGGACAGCAGCCCGCCTTGGAGAAGCAAAACTCTGATTTTATATCTCCGCTGCCTTGCGGCCATACCCACCCATGGGAAAGCCTTCGGGAGTAAACCCTGAGGAAGAAAGCCAAAGCCGGAGTCCCTAAGGCAGTCTGATGTTGTTTACAACTTCACTGTGGCAACCTCTGCAGCGACACTGGTGCCAAGCTGTATCGGTGATTGCCCTTCCCTGGGACTACATCAGTGACATGGAAAGGGGAAACCTACTGCATGGGCAACAGCCGGTTCTTCAAATCTTCCCTCCCAGGCTTGCACCCCAGAGAAGACACAGTCCACCAGAGTCGTAAACCCATGATCCCCTGGGATTGACAGCTGCCTACTAGCCATAGATGGTTCCCCATCTGTTGCACAAGCAAGAATGTTGGTGAGTGGAATGTCCTTCTCTTTGACAAAATTGATAAACAACCCAAAATTTTGACTCTCCCTTCACATCAGTTTCTAGCCTCATTGTAAATAATAACACCTGAAAAACCCTTTCATCTTTTATGGAGGAAACATAACCGAGAAGCAAAGATTCGTTGCCTGGCAAAGTTGACTCATCCAACTGTAGAAGAAGTTCTGTTGTCCTAAGCATGTTGCAAAATGTATCTTCCATATTCTCAAACATTTCACCTATTTGTCTTTGAACAGAGTTGTCGCTGAGCTGAATTAATTAATTGGTCTGGTGACTTCAGCAAAGCATACCCAGAGCCTTCCTGTCAGCTGGCAGAATCAACTCTTCTCCAATTGTATGGGGCTTTCCAGACTTAACATTGAGCAATGAAATGTTGTATGAAGCATGCAAAACATCACAGTTTCACTGTTCTGTTGTGAAGTGCTGGCAAACATTTTTAATTGTTTTCCAATTCTGAAACGTTTCATAAAATGACTGGAAATATGCCAAGTTCTTATTTGATTTTGTCAGAGTGTATTCTCTTCGAAGGTTCAAGGAGCCTGGACAGTTTCAATCCCTCATTTTAAAAAAAGGCTTTTTCACACAACAGACACATTGGTTGCTTGGTATTGGTGTCAGTACGTATTTCAGATACTCCACACTATGCTGCCTACACTTCTTCTTCATTTGGTTTGCCTCTGCCATTTTCATTATGGATTAATGTCTATGGCCGATCGCTTACTGCTTAGAACAACCTCAAGCCTTGCAATCAATGAAGGGGAAAGTTTTGATATCATCATAGCTCGGGCAAGACCTGACTGTCTGCCTGAAGGTACATAAGTGGGACAGTGATACCACATTTGGGCTGTGAACTAAAGAAATATGATCAAGACTATTCAAAGGGGCAGATTCCGAACTTTACCTCATTGAATGCCGTACCCTAATTCACAGAAACTGTGTCACTGCGTGATTAGAGAATAGGAATTGTATTAGCTGACACTGTACTACAGTAGTGAACAGAAATAATAAATGGGTCGTGCCTGGAAATAACACAATTTCTTCAGCCCAGATTTCTCATGATGTGCCAAATTCAGAAGTGTCACGTTGCTTTTCAACAACTGTAATGTGCTTCGGGCAAAGTCTAAGAGAATGGTGGGTTAGCAAGAGATGAGGTGATAATATGATCTTTGTAATCAATTATGAGGCACTGAGGATCAAATGTTTACAATAAGCCTGTAATCCTTTAGATCAGAGGTGACCAACCTTTTACATTCCATGCGTCAATTTTTCACGCACGAGTTCAGATGCGCCATACAACACTTGTACCTCCATTCAATTCTTGTAAAAATATGTTAATATAGACATATTTAGTATTTTTACATGATATATTGATTGAATATAAAAACAACATAAACATTACTTACATTAATGAGACCTTTGAGTCTGTTTTGATTTTGCAAAGCTTTTAATGCTTGGAGTTAAATTAGTTACCGAGAGCAGCAGAGAATTCTTCAAATTTGAATCAGTCAATCGCAACCTCGTTTTGTATTTAATCAATTTCATGGCTGAAAATGCTTGTTCACATCTGTACGTTGTTCCGAAACGTCAGATATAACTCTGGACAAATTTTCTTAGTTCTGGATCGCCAGAAATTAATCGTGTCAGAAGCATTTGGGACTGAGGGAAGCTCATCAAATTTCATGTTCAATAGTGAATTTGTTTTCAAGTCAATAAATTCCATTTGTATGTTGCAAGGCATCTTCATGATTTTTTTTTCACTAAGTGAAAATTGGTTTAGAAATGCAAGTATGCAGTCTTCTTCTTTAGCAAAATCACGACAACAACTTTCAAATGACTCTTGCAATAATCTAATTCTTTTCGATATATTTTGTAAAATTGCCATTACCTTCAGCACATTCACTCTGCTCTTTTAAGTGCTTAAACTGGCTCAAATCCTCATTTTCTAACTGAGAGGTGAACAATTTTAACTTCATCTTAAATGCATTGATATCATTTACTAAGCTAGGAAACGATTTGTTCTTGCCCTGGAGTTTCAAATTTAGATAATTGAGATGGCTGGTAACATCAACTAAAAATGCTAAATCAAATGGCCAATTGTTATCACATAAAAGGGCTCTTTCCTCAGGCAGCTCATTTTTCTCTTCTCGAAAATTATGAACAGTATTTTTCAGTTTACATAATCTACTCAGAAACTGTCCTCTAGAAAGCCAGCACACCTCACAATGAAGGACGAGATCGCAATATTCCAAACCTAACATTTCACAATGTTTTCTGAATTCTCGTCTGTTTAATCCTCTTGCTCTAATTTTATTCACGCATTTCACAACCAGTAACATAACGGTGCAAATTTAAACTTTTTCCACACAGTGACCTTGGTGTATAATGCAGTGATATTTTAGTAGAGGACTACCTAAAAAGTTTTCAAGCAAAGTTGTAGTCCCAGTGGCTTTACCTATCATTGACAGCGCTCCGTCAGTACAAACCCCGATGAGTTTACTAGAATCTAGTTGTAGATTTTCTAGGCATGATTTTACTTTGTCAAATATGTCTGATCCGCTTGTTTTTCCACGAAGCGACAAGCGACTCGACTGATAAGTTTTTCAAAGATGCTAAAATTATCATCAATTCCTCTTATAAAAATGCTTAACTGGGCTGCATCACATATGTCAGCAGATTTGTCCAAAGCTAAAGAAAGTACAACCATCAGTTGCTCAGATACATCATGACAGAGTTCTTCGGTGCGTCTCGTAACTGTTTGCTTTGACAGAGCAATTTCGTCTACTTTCCTTTCGATATTTTTATCACCAAGACATCTTGCAAATATTTGGAGACAAGGCTTAACAATTTCTTCTCCAGCAGAGAAAGAATTTTGTTTTTTGGCCAATGCTAAAGCAATTTCATAGGATGCTTCTGTCATCACCAAATTTTCACAATTTCTTCCAACAAATACATTTTGTCTTCTTTTGATTTCTTCCTTTTTCTTAATCACATATTCTTTCCGTAACTCAGACCCAAGCACTAGCTTCAGTTTTCCTTCTATTTCAGTCTGAGGTTGTGTTTTATAGCATCTATTAAAGATCGTGTCTTTCATTATGTGAGAAAGTGTTTTCATAAACAATGCACAAAGGTTTTCCTGACGGACCCGCTATAAATAAGAACTTATTTTCCCACTGTTCATTGAATTCATGCTTACTATCGCTTTCTGCTTTTCTTTTGCTCATTTTCTTTTGCACTGTGAAGGGTAACTGAATGTAAAAACAAGGCTTAATTTTCAAAAAAGTACAAAACTGCAAATGTTCACAAAGGGCGAACAAAGCACAACTCCGCAGTGCACGAGTGTCAACTGTAAACTGACTGGCAAAAACCTGCGACGCACCGCTGGTGCAGACGCCTGGCGCCTCAGGATCAAACAAGAATCAAATGTGTATTGAACAGTTATGGAACATCTGCAGAACAAAAGTCCTTCTTTCCTAGTTTAATTTATTGAACATTTTTTAATTGAAAACAGATTAATGTGAATGAAGATAACATTCGCCAAAAGATGTGCACGAAATAATAAAATCGCTACAAATAATTGCTAAGTTTTAGATTTATTCTCAGTAAAACCCATTGCTAGCTCTAAGCTACTTGAATTCTTGTTACAGATTTTTTTTCTACAAGTCTGTTTTTGATTAATACCTTTTGCATGAGTAGGCTTACTTTTTTAGTATTATCACTGGGGTGCAATGCGCCACTTCTAATCATCCAATGTGCCACTTTTGGCTCATGCGCCATAGCTTGGCCATCCCTGCTTTAGATGCTCCCTTGTTACCACACACCCCCTTTATACAACTCCCCCTTTATTTTTATTTCCCCCTTAGAAACCCCCACTGCCCCCTGGGGTGGGGGTCAATATAACCCACTGGTTTAGAAGGACACAGACTAAATCCAGACAAACGGTATTAGTGTGGATGAGCATTTTGGTCAGCTTGGACCTGATGGGCTGAAGAGCCTAATTCCCTGCAGTATTAATCAGGGAATCTAAGTTAGAGCTGATTGAAATGAGGAAAGGTCAAACCTCTCCCTTAACAAAAGGCATGATCTGATGGAGCTTTTATTGAAGAAGTTTGATGGAGTATCTGTGGGGGAAGAAAACTCCCAGGCTAGAAAGGGAAAGACAGTCACTAACAGGTCCAAATATGATTCAGGAGCAATATCTTCACTTACAGAGTGGCATAGTGTGGAACGTAGGAGCAGGACAAAGGGGTATAGCATAGACAAAGAACATCAATGCACTCAAGGAGATACTGGGTTGGGAATAAAGAAATTCACTCAATTGCCACTTTATTAGTTATACCTGTATACCTGCTCATTAATGCAAATATCTAATTAGCTGATCTAGTGACAGCAACTCAATGAATAAAAGAACGTAGACATGGTCAAGAGGTTCAGTTGTTGTTCAGAACAAACTTCAGAATGGGGGAAGAAACGTGATCTAAATGACTTTGACCATAGAATGGTTGTTAGTGTCAGATAAGGTGTATTGAATATCTCAGAAATTGCTGATCTCTTGGGGATTTTCATGCACAACAAACACTATGATGCAAAAAAAAACACAACAAAACAAAAAAAGACATCCAGTGAGCAGATGTTCTGTGGGCAACAAGGTCTTGTTAATGAGAGAGGTCAGTGGAGAATAGCCGAGCTGACAGGAGGCCAACAGTAACTCAAATAGCCATATGTTGCAACAATGGTGTGCAGTAAACTAAAAACAGACGGGAATGCACTGTGGCCACATTATTAGGTACCTCTTGTCTTCTAGGTTCTAGGTAGATGAAGTCCTAACCTTTCCCTGTGCCTCAGGCCCTCAAGTCCCAGCAAAATCCTTGTCATTTTTCTCTGCATGCTTTCAATCTTATTGGTATATTTACAGTAGGTAGGTGACCAAAGCTGCACACAATACTCTAAATTTGGCCTTAACAACACCTTATACACTTTCAACATAACATCCCAACTCCTGTACTCAGTACTTTGATTTTTGAAGATCTATGTGCCTAAAGCTTTCTTTATGATTCTCTACCTGTAGTGCTACTTTCAAGGAATTGTGGATTTGTATCCCCAGGTCCCTCATTCTATTAACTCCTCAATTGTCTCCCAGCCACCGTATAAGACCTACCCTGGTTTGCCTTTCCAAAAGTGCAACATCTCACACTTGTCTGCATTAAGTTCCATCTGCCATTTTTCAGCCCATTTTTCCAGCTAGTTCAGATCCTGCTGCAAGCTTTGATAGTGTTCCTCGCTGTCCATTATACCCCCAATCTTGGTATCATCCACAAATTTGCTGATCCAGTTTACCACTTTATCATCCAGATTGCTAATGTAGGTGACAACTACACTTTGTACAATGATCCAGCACTGATCCTTGTGGCACACCGCTGGTCACAGGCCTTCAGTCAGAGGGGCAACCATCTCAGGTTGATGTTTAATTATCATTCAACCAGACATGAATACAGCCAAACTAAATACTGTAGTGTTCTTCTAGGGCCAAGCTGCAAAGCACAGTATCTTATAGAGCCCAAGTCCCTGAATGATATATCCTGTCAATTGATGGTGTATGGGTGTTATCAGTAGGAGCAAGCAGTTCTCAGCAGTCTGTGATGAACGTACGCATGCACACATGCAATCCAGCTTGTCTTTCCACCGATCGAACACTAAACAGCAGCACCAACAAGAGGGGCCAGCTGCATGGATACTGGACGATACTGTCTCCAGTTTCACCTCTCTTTGGACTGCTGCAACAAGCCTAGTCCCAGCTCCCCTGCTGTCAATCTCGCCAACAAGCAAGGGAAATGGACGCAGTATTTTACATTACTAATGCCCAACAGGGTCTTGCAATCACCAATACAATCATGTGCTGTTGGAGAGCACATCACCATTGTGCACTGACCCTGATGCCTTCCTGTAGCAGGCAGTAACATGGTCCGTCCCAAGTCCACCCCTCCAGTGCCACAACCAACGAGCAACTTGCTGATGGGTAGACCTGCAGTACCTGAAGTTCTTAATGTCCAGCAGTGTCTTGCAATTGTAAAAATGATGCTTAAAATAAAGACAAAAACACCTTTGGTTGGCCTCTGAGAGGCCACTGCATCTGAACGCGCCACTATTTTATGGCTAAAGTCATTTTAAATATCTTTGCTAGGGCCCCTGCAATTTCTGCAGTAAACCCTCCACAGGGACTGAGGGAACACCTTGTCAGGCTCTGGGAATTCATCCACCCTAATTTGCCTTAAGATAGCAAATGCCTCCTCTGTAATCTGTATACAGTCCAGAGTTGCTTTTCCTCACTTCTATAGATGCAATAATCACTAAGATAATATAATAATAATAATTATAATTATAAGTACTTTATTGACACTGAGTGGGAAATTCCTTCATTACAACAGCATTTAAAATCACGCTTAGCAGTGTGCAGACTTAACCAAACATGAACTACAGAATAATAATATACACAATAATAATATACCAATGTGCAATAATTTAGAATGTACAATAATGTACAAAATAATAAAACAGAGACTATTGTACTCTGATGTGTGTTCACCTGTAGCACAGAGATGAACTGTTGGTATATACTTATTGCTTTTGGTAGGAAAGATATTCTGTAACGATCCTTGTGACAGCAGAGCTGAATGAATCTGTTCGAAAGGGTACTCCGCTGTTTATTCAGTAGGTCATGGAGAGGATGTGCCAGATTGCCCATAATGGATAACAGTTTGTTTAGTGACCTCCTCTCCACCACTAACTCAAAAGTGTCTGGGTTGTAGCCAAGGACGAATTCAGCCTCTTTGATAACTTTATTTAGTCTTTTTGCATCACCAGCAACGATGCTGCTCCCCCAACACAGCAAAGAAGACTGCACTCACTACAACAGACTGGTAAAAGATCTCCAACATCCTGCTGCACACATTGAAGGATTTCAGCTTCTATCGAAAATAGAGTCTGCTCATCCCCTTCTTGATTGGTTTTCCAGTCAAGTCTATTGTCGAGGTGAACGTCCAACTATTTGTACTCCTCCATCACTGCAACATATTCTCCCAGAACGTATACAAGCCTTGTCACAGTCCTCTTCCTCCTAAAACCAGTCACCACCTCCCCAGTTCTGGCCACATTCAGGAGCAGGTGATTCCTCCTGCACCACTCCACAAACTTCTCCTCCAAACTCTGTGCTCCGACTCCTGCCCATCTTTGATGCATCCAACCATCACAGGGTTCTCAGAGAACTTCTACAAATGACAAGACTCAGAGTTGTACTGAAAGGCTGAGGTGTACAGTGTGGACAGACTTGGAGGTAGGACAGTCCCTTGTGGAGCTCCAGTGCCACTCACCACCATCCCAGACAGAGAACTACCCAGCCGTACAAACTGGCATCTGTCTGTCAAGTAGTCAGTAACCCAGGAGGTAGTGGATTTGTTTAATCCCATCCTTTGGAGCTTCCTGCTCAGACAAAGTGGCTAGATTGTATTGAAGGCACTAGAGAAATCAAAAAATGTGATTGTCACAATGCCACCAGCATCATCCAGGTGAGAGTGAGCTTTCTGCAACAGGCAGATGATGGCATTATCCACTCCCACATGAGGTTGGTAGTCAAACTGTGGAGGGTCCAATGAAGACCTCACCTATGGTCCAAGGTAAGTCAGGACCAACCTCTCCAGCACCTTCATCACATGAGATGTGAGAGCAATTGGTCTGTAGTCATTAAGTTCAGATGGAGTTGCCTTCTTGGGTACAGGAATCAAGCAGGAAGTCTTACATAGCACCAGTATCTTTTCCTGACTCAGACTCAGATTGTAAAAGTGCTGCAAAATACCAGACAACTGGCTTGTATAAGCCTTCAGTACCCTGGGGCTGATACTGTCCGGTCCAACAGCCTGGTCTTGATGTAGTCTCTCCAGCTGTCTCTTCACCTGACCTGCAGTCACAATCAGGTGGGGGAGGGTGGACATCCCCGTGGAGGTAGGATTTGTCAAAGTCAGGGGATTTGGAAGACAAGCACTCACCAGAGGGGAGGGAGGGGTGGAGGGAGAAGGCTTTGTGGTTTGAGCAAGTGGGGGAGGGGACAGCAGGAGGTCCAATGCTGAACCTGTTGAAAGATAAGTTCAGTTTGTTGGCCCTATCAGGCAGCCTTCAGTCTTCCTTTCCTTAACCATGAAGCCAGTGATCTGCTTCATGCCCGACCACACATCCCTTATGTTATTCTGCTGGAGCCTGTACTCCAGCATGGTCTTGTAGGATTCTTTGCACTCCCTCAGATTTCCCTCATCTCTTTTGGCTCCATGTATAGATGACCACTCTGATCTAACAGAGGACCAGTTCCTTGCTACTCTTTTACTCTTAGTATACCTGTAGAAGCCCTTGGGACTTTTCTTCACCTTGTCTGCTGGAGCAACCTCATGTCTTCTATTAACCTTTCTGATCTCCCTTTTAAGTGTTTCTTTGCATTTCTTATACTCCTCAAGTATCTCATTTCTTCCTTCCTGCCTATACCTGCAATGCACCGCCTCCTTTTTCGTAACCATGGTATCAATATCTCATGAAAACCAAGGTTCTATAAAACCTGTTATCCTTATCTTTATTCTGACAGAAACATACAAACACAGTACTCTCAAAATTTCACTTTTGAAGGCCTCCCACTTACCAAGTACACCTTTGCCAGAAAACCTGTCCCAGTCCACATTTGCCAGATCCTTTCTGCTACCATCAAAACTGGCCTTTCTCTGTTAGAATCTCACCCTGAGGACCAGAGCTATCCTTCTCTATGATCATCTTGGAACTAACGGCATTATGATCACTAGATGCGCAGTGTTCCCCTACACAAACATCGGTCACTTGTATAGTAGGGGAATTAAGGGTTATGGGGAAAAGGCAGGCAGGTGGGGATGAGTCCATGGCCAGATCAGCCATAATCTTATTGAATGGCAGATCAGACTCAAGAGGCCAGATGGCCGACTCCTCCTCCTGTTTCTTATGTTCTTATGTGCTTGCCTTGTCTCATTTCCTAAGAGAGATCTAGTATCACACTCTATCTTGTTGGGACCTCAATGCATTGATTAACAAAACATTCCTGAAACAAAACATTTGACAAACACATTTGGCAGTGGGAGGAGACGATGACAGCATGATGAATATCTGTTATCTGTCAAGTAGGAGGCCGTGCACAATTCTGATTTGATGGAGACAGACGTGAGAGCACGGAGGAACATCTGGTGAAACTTCTGAAATGCCTGTTTCGCTGCCGCTGCTACTGTGTGATCCAGAATCTCCGGAGGGGAAGGCCCTGAGTCCTCGGCTTTGCTTGTCGCTCGGTGGCTGGGGCGGGGTCGAAGCGCTCAGCAGGAGATGGTGTTCAGTGTCGGAGGGCTGGTCGGAGGCTCGAGGTTTTCGGACGGACTCAGAGTCCGCTGCGGTCGGGTGCTTCCAATGGTGCTGCATCGGCAAGTTTGCGGCGCTTGGAGGTTCATGGTAGGGAGAGTTTCTCCCTTCTACCGTCTGCGTGAGATGATGAGGCTATCGGGACTTTGAGACTTTTTTTTTTACCATGCCCATGGTCTGCTCTTATCAAATTACAGTATTGCTTTGCACTGTTGTAACTATATGTTATAATTATGTGGTTTTGTCAGTTTTAGTCTTGGTTTGTCTTGTGTTTCTGTGATATCATTCTGGAGGAACATTGTATCATTTTTTAATGCATGCATTTCTAAATGACAATAAACGAGGACTGAGTGTCCTCATAATCGAAAAAACTCTTTCCCATTCAGTCCTTTTACAATGGGAGTCCCACTCAATATGTGGAAAGTTAAAATCTCCTACTACTGTATCATAACCTTATGTTTTTTGAAATAGTCTGCGATTTCTCTACAAATTTGCTTCTCTAAATCCTGTGGACTGTTGGGTTACCTATAACATAATCCCATTAACGTGGTCATTTCTTTCTTATTTCTCATCTCCGCTCATATCGTCTAAGTAGATAAGCTCTCCAGTCTGTCCTATCTGAGCACTGCCATGACATTTTTCTGACTAGTTATGCCACCCCTCCCCTTTTAACCCCTCCTGCTCTATCATGTCTGGAACAATGGAACCCTGGAATATTGAGCTGTCGGTCCTGCCCCTCCTGCAACCAAGTCTCCTTTAGCTTATCTGGCATTCCTACAAAACTTCTTGCATTGAAATAAACACAGCTCAGAATATCAGTCCCACCAAGATCAACCTTTCATTCCTGACTTTGTATGTAGGATTAATAACATCTTTCCCTACAACCACTCTATTATTGACTCTGGCACTTTGGATCCCATCCCCTTGCAACTTTAGTTTAAACACCCCGTGCTACATTAGCAAACCTTCCCGCAAGGATATTAGCCCCCTCCAGTTCAGGTGCAAACCGTCCTTTCTGTATAGATCCCATCTTCCCTGAAAGAGAGCCCAATGATCCCAAAATCTGAATCCTTCCCCCCTGCAGCATCTCCTTTGCCATGTGTTAAACTGTATGATCTCCCTATTTCTTGTCTCACTAGCACATGGCATGGGTAGCAATACTGCGATCACAGCCATGGAGGGACTGTCCTTTAACTCCTTGAACTCACTTTGCAGAACCTAGTCACCCTTCCTACCCATGTTGCTGGTACCGACATGGAGCGTGACTTCTGGCTGCTCACCCTCCCGCTTAAGAATGCTGTGGATTCGATCCAAGGTGTCTCTGAACCTGGCATCTGGGATGTAACATAGCATTTAGGAACCTGTATTCCAGGAATCTCATTCTCATCCACAGAACCTCCTTTCTGTTCCTCTGACTAATGAATCCCCTATCACTGCAAGTTGCTTCTTCTCCCCCCACCCTTCCCTTCCGAGCCGCAGATCCAGACTCAGTGCCAGAGACCCGACCGCTGTGGCTTACTGGCTTACCTCTCCCAGCACCCACTCCCCCACCCCTGGAACCTTATACAAAGCAGTATAACTGTTGTTGAGGGGAACGTCCTCAGGGACTCTCTGCTCTAGCTGCCTATCCTCTCCCCCACTCCTGATGGTCACTCAATTACCTGTTTACCTGTGTCCTGCACCTTGAGTGTAACTACCTCCTGGTAAGTCCTGTAGCTCAACCCCTCAGCCTCCTGAATGCTCTGGAGTTCATCCATTTCCAGCTCCAGTTCCGTAACACAATCTGAAACAGGCTGCAGCTGGATGCGTTTCTTGCATGTGTAGTCATCAGGGACACTGGAGGTCACTCTGCCCTCCCACATCCAGCACAGTGAGCATTCCACTATCCTGCCTGGCATCTCCATGCTCCAACTGTGCAATAGGAAAGAAAGAAAGAAAGAAAATCTAAATGGAAAAAAAATTACTTACAGGCTCAGCCTTTCCTCATAAAAGCCTATATGAGCCGAAGCCTGAACTCCCCATTCTAACACTGGCATTCCAATATGGCTGTTTCCACAACGGCCACTCAGTTTAAACCCGACTTAATTCTATTAGCCCTTGCCAAGCGCCTAATTATGCACAATCCAACGTCTCCTTGGGAACTGAGGCATGCAGTCTTTGAAAGTGAGTCCATAGAGCTGTAAATGTGAAACAAAGCTTATAGAGAGAGAGAGAGAGAGACAGAGAAAATGAGAATGAATGGGAATATTTTTGTCTACTTTACTTTGAATATTTCCTGCTTCTGGTCAGGAAGACCAAACTCCCAGAACTGAGTCCAAACTCTTTAATTTACTTAGTGGGTGAAATCTGAAGGATACAAGCAAAGGGGTAATTTATTTTTGCTTATTAAAGGGGTGGCTCGGTAATGTATGGTCAGTATAACTCTTTTACGGTGCCACCAATCATGGTTCATTTCCTGCTGGAGTCTATAAAGGGTTTGTACACTCTCCCTGTGAACATGTGGATTTGCCCTGGGGACTCTGATGTTCTCCCACATGTCAAAGACATACAGGTTAGAGTTAGCAAATTATGTATATCCAGTTATGATGCCAGAAGCATGGCAACCCCCCCCCCCCACCCAGCACATCTGAGGACTTTGTTGGATGTCGACACAAAATGAAATTAGTCTTATTTTGCAAACGTATTGCAAAAGATAGAGTGAGATGTCATTTTGTGTCAAATGAAATCAGTGGGGATTGTGCTGGAGGCAGCCTGCCAGCTCTATCAAGGACATCTTCAAATGTCATTGCCTCCAGAAGGCAGCGTCCATCATTAAGGAATCTCACCACCCAGGGCATGTCCTCTTCCCATTACTACCATCAGGGAGGAAGTATAGGAGCCTGAAGACACACACTCAATGTTTCCCGGTGGCCACCCATTTTAATTCCACTTCCCATTCGCATTCCGATATGTCCATCCATGGCCTCCTCCACTGTCGTGATGAGGCCATACTTGGGTTGGAGGAATAACACCTTATATTCCAACCTGATGGCATCAACATCAATTTCTTGAACTTCCAATAATGCCCCCCCCCCGCACTCTTCACCATTTCCCATCCCCTTTTCCCTCTCTCACCTCATCTCCTTGCCTGCCAATCACCTCTTTCTGGTGCTCCTCTCCCCCCCCCTTTTCTTTCTTCCATGGCCTTCTGTCTCTTTCACCAATTTATGTCCCAGCTCTTTACTTCATCCCTCCTCCTCCAGTTTTCACCTATCACCTTGTGTTTCTCTCCCTCTCCCATCACCTTTTCAATCTACTCCTCAGCTTTTTTACTCCAGTCCCGCTGAAGGGTTTCAGCACGAAATGACGACTGTACTCTTTCCTAGCTGCCTGACATGCTGAGTTCCTCCAGCATTTTGTGTGTGTTGCTTGTATATCTAGCATTCTGCATATTTTCTCTTGTTTCTCAATGTTTTAGGAACAGATTCTTTCCATTCGCCATCAGATTTATGAACTGTCCATAAATCCATAAATACTACCTCACAAATGTTCTCCTCTTCTCAGTTCTAAAGGGACATACTCCTACTCTGAGACTGCGCCCCCTGGTCCTAGACTCCCCCATCATTGGAAACATCCTCTGCATGTCCACTGTATCCAGGCCTTCCAATGTTCGGTAAGTTTCTCTTCTGAAGCCTTTGAAGACTCAGTGTTTAAACTACACGTGTTATGGTCTAAAACTCGCTCAGAAGAGCCAGAATTTTTTTACAAAGTTCCAGTTTATTTAAAATTGTATTTGAAGTTAAATACCTAGACATCTGACTGTGGATATTAACCATATATGAATGATCCCAAATCAAAGCTCATGACAATATTAATGGAAATTCAGCCTTTGGGTAACTACTGATTCTGACTCATTAATCCCATCTTAAATCTATGTTTAGCTAATCCTCACTTGTGTATTTAGATTTAATAAATCCAGGCTTTAAGGTAAAGGCTCAGTAAATCCTGGCTTTGAAGCACTTACATTATTGGTATATAGAAATGAATTTATCTCCCGAGCACAGTGGAGAGGTTTCCTGTCTGGGAGCAACATTACAAGCAAATTTCCAGAGGTGGACAAGAGTGATGGCCTTGTCATTAAAGTATATTCAGTGGTCACTTTATTAGGTAGCTCCTGTACCCAATAAAGTGGCCACTGACGGCATGTTCATCCTCTTCTGCTGCTGTAGCCCGTCCACTTCGAGGTTCAACATGTTTTGCATTCAGAAATGCTCTTCTGTACACCACTGTTGTAATGAGTAGTTATTTGAGTTACTGTCACCTTCCTGTCAGCTTGAACCAGTTTGGCCATTCTCCTCCGGCCCCTCTCATTAACTGGGCACTGATGCCGACAGAACTGCTGCTCACAGGATTTTTTTTTGGTTTATTGTACCATTCTCTGTCAATTCTAGAGACTGTTGTGTGTGAAAATCGCAGGAGATCAGCAGTTTCTGAAAGACTCAAACCAGCCCGTCTGACAGCAACAATCATTCTACAGTCAAAGTCACTCAGATCACATTTCTTCCCCGTTTTGATGTTTGGTCTTAACTTAACTGAACCTCTTGACCATGCCTGTATGCTTTTATACCACGTGATTGGCTGATTAGATATTTGCATTAATGAGCAGGTGTATAGGTGTACCTAATAAAGGGACATTCTCCAGTTTTGTCTCTGAGCAACCCTGGTAAACTGAAGTGAAGGGGAAACATTTCTAATGGCTGGAATCATACTTTCAACAATGGATGGTGACTATATCTGTTGAAAATCAACAATCCCAGCACCAGTACACTGCTGGGGCAGTTCTTTACCAGTGTCCTAGACCGTTGTATCAATGCCCTTCCTGTCTTTATAAGGTCAGAAATGGGATCAGGTAAGAGGGGCCAAATTTATCTTAAATTTGTATTTGTTGGTCACCAATCCCCATGCTGTGGCATGTTAGCATAGTGGTTAGCATACGCCATTGTAGGGTCTGCGACCAGGGTTCAATTCCCACCACAGTCTGTGAGCAGTTTGTATGTTCTCCCTGGCCCCATTTTCCCCCAACGGGGTGCTCTGCTTTCCTTCCCCAATCCAAACACTTACAGGTTAATAGGTTAATTGGTCACATGGATACAATTGGGCGTGAGGCCTCTTTGGGCTGGAAGGGCCTGTTACAGATGTGTATCTCTAAATAAAAGTTTAAAATCTGAATAATTATCTTCAGCAACAATTCTGTCTTGGTTCATACGTATCCACAAAACTTCCCACTTAATCTCTTCCACTCTAGCGAAGGAAAACTCGACTTTTAAAGAACAACGAATCATTGATCAAGACTCCAATTTCAAAAGCCAAGAAGTTATATAACAGCCTTATAAAGCTCTGGTTAGGTCACATTTAGAGTATTGCACTTAATTCTGGTCACTCCCCAAAATATCTTCATGTAAATCTGAAGAAATGGTGTAGAAAATAATTTCTACCTTATCATGCTATTGGGAACTTAAAAGGGGAAAATGTCCCAATTGCAAACTGTCATAACAAATATACTAAATGTCATATTTCCCTACAATATAGACCTGTTATTTTGTCCACTAAGTCTGTGTCAGCTCTCAGAATAAAGTTCAAAATAAATTTATTATCAAAGTTACCATACGCTATCTTGGGATTCATTTTCTTGCAGGCATTTGCAGGAAAGCAAAAAATACAACAGAATCAATGAAATAATACTGTACTTGCAAATTAAGACTGACAAACAACCAATGTATGAAAGAAATCAAACTGTGCAAATATTTTAAAATCTCATTCATTGATCCTTTGTGTATTTAATAATGCTCTGGCCACCTTCTTTGCCCTTTCATCTGATGTTAGCTCACAAAAGACCAGGTTTTCTGAATTCAATTTGTAACATGCCTTGTTGACCTTGGTCATTCATCCACTGCGGGTACAGAATAAATATTCACAGTTCAATAATCTTTGCCTCATTCCAATTTTCAACTTAGCAGTGCAAGTTGTACGAAGTAGGTAACAGTGCATAGGATTTGCCGCAGATTCCACAGCGCGTGCCATATGCTGCTTTCAAAAGTGACCTTGTGCGGTGGTTTCTTCTTCCACTTCTGCCTACGTTCCTATTTTCTCGCCGGATTCTTTCTTGAGCTCCTTCCAATGGCATGCCTACCTTTGTGGCAAGGCATGGTGGGTTTGGGGGGAAGTCCGTAGGGAAGGAACGGTCTCTCGGCCAAGATGGTGCTCCGCTCTACCCAATCAAGATGGTGAGAGTACCTGGTGAAGAGGGCAGTGTAGTTACAGGACTGTTGGCAGAAACTCGCTGCCCAGGCTATAATCCACACTTTTGTCCGCTTGTCTTGACATTGGAGTGGCGCTCCATAACCTCCCTAGAAAAGAACAGGTCAAATATTATTGTGAGCCAAAAAAAAATGTAATTGCAATTGCATTCAACACCCCTTGGGTACTGATTCAATAGATATATCACGTTTGCATAGCAGTCAGCTTAACACTATTACAGTGCTAGCAGCCGGGTCCATTCCGTCCGCTGTCTGTAAGGAATTTGTACTTTCCTCCTGTGGGTTTCCTGGTTTCCTCTCACACTCAAAAGATGTACAAGTTAGGGTTAATAAAAGTGTGGGCATGTTGTGTTGGCACTGGAAATGTGGCAACACTTGCAGGCTGCCCCAGCACATCTCGGACTGTTTTGGTCATTGACTCAAATGAGGCATTTCACTGCACGTTTCAATGTACATGTGACAAATAAAGCTAGTCTCTCTTGTCCTTAAAAAGGTGCAGGAAAATGTCACAAGGATATTCCCAGGACTGGATGGCATGAGTGAAAAGAAGAGGGAGTTGGTTTTCCCTGGAGTGTCTGAGGCCGAGATGTGACATCGAAGAAGTTTATAAAATGATGAGAAACATGGATAAGGTAAACGGCCAAAGTCTTTTTCCCAGGCTAAGTAAGACTAAAGTGAGAGGACATTGTTGTGTATTTAATATTTCAGTAATATTCTAAATAGATTGTTTGATTAAGCATTCTTGTTTAAAGAATTCATTACAGTTTATATATAAAAGTACATGAATGGCAAATGTCATCACACCACCATGTCATATGCACACGCCTCACTTCAAGTAAAAACCAAACTAAGATATGTTCTCCTACGTTCCTGTCTTTTTCTTGCAATTATTTTTGTGTTTCTGGAGTTACAAAACATAACACTGGTGATGACAAAGCTTTAAATGAACACGAGACAGCTACCTTCCTGTTGAAGAGCAGCAAGATGACTGAGTTAAAAACGTGCAGCAAGAAGTTAGAGTAAAGAAAAAGCAGCACAGCGCATGTCTCATCAGAAGGGAGAGAGAGAACATGGTTGAGTTAAAACAAAAAGGACAAATTCACAAGTTCATAAACAGTGAGTACCGGATGACAACAATCATAATTTTTTTAAAAAGTGGAAATAGCTGGTTACATCAGAAAAATAGACACATTTGATTGCACAAAAGATAACTGGCTGCTGTATACAGAATGAACTGAATAGTATTTTGAAGCAAATGAAATAAGCAATAAGTAACAAGTAACACACATAAAAGTTGCTGGTGAACGCAGCAGGCCAGGCAGCATCTCTAAGAAGAGGTGCAGTCGACATTTCAGGCCGAGACCCTTCGTCAGGACTAACTGAAGGAAGAGTGAGTCCTGACGAAGGGTCTCAGCCTGAAACATCGACTGCACCTCTTCTTAGAGATGCTGCCTGGCCTGCTGCGTTCACCAGCAACTTTTATGTGTGTTGCTTGAATTTCCAGCATCTGCAGAATTCCTGTTGTTTTTGTTTTTAGTGAGTAACAAGTGCCAGTTTTGCTTAGAAGTTTGACTGCTCCGACCAAACCAGCAGTTTTACTGATATGAAAAAAATAATGCAAGAACATTCAGAACTAAAATGATTGCTAACTGCAGAATGCTTTAGGATTCATAAGAGGAATCAAAAAGATTAGGGAGTCCATTTCAGCTTAGGTGGCTGAATTGAAGAGAATGTCTGAGCCTTGTCAGTTCAGTAATGGGCTTAATGATGCAACAAGAGATTGATCAGTTTGTGGAATCTTACAAGAAAGCATTCAAAAATGGTTCCTAACTGAAGCACAAGTTACATTTAAAAGAGCAGTTGAAATTGCTGTATCAATGGAAAAGGCAGACAGAGACCCAACTGAGTTGCAGCCAGGATTAAAGTGAGTATAAATAAAATTGCAGCGTCTGCATGGAGACCTGCCTGGCTGAACAAATTGTGTTACAGCTGTAGCAAGGGTTCACAGACCATTGCAGGTTTAAAGGCAAACAAAAAACAAAGATAGCAAAGTAGGACACATACAAAGAACATGTTGGGCATACAAAAATACTGCACAGGGAAGAGATAAAGATAAAAAGTCAAGTTGCAGTTTCAAAAAGAGCACTATTTTGCATGCTGTTGACGAAAAAATTTGATGATGGTGAGAGTGACACAGAACTGGATAGCCTTGAGATTTACTATGTGAAAATTGTCAGGAGACAAGCAACATGGTTTATGCCAAAATGAATGGCGAATTAATTAAAATGGAATTGTACACTGGCTCAGCTATTTCAGTCATTCCACAAAATGAGTTTGAATGGCATTTCAAAGATACTGAAGTGAAGCCTGCAGATATACAACTAAGAAATTATACCGGAGAAAAGAATACTCCTGTGGGAATGACATTTGTAACAGGGAAATACAACAACCAACAACCCACATTCGGCTTGTACATGGTAAAAACAGGAGGGTCAGTGTTGTGGGGCCATGAATGGCTGAGACAACTACAACTTGATTGTTGATCCATCCACAATTTGCAAGCCACATCCTCTGCAAGCCAGTCAACGGAAAGCAAATGAAGAAAGATACTGGATAATGTCACTGCAGTGGTCAAGAATGGCATTGGAAAACTCAAATATATGAAGGGTAAAATAGTGTTAAATGAAAATGCCACACCCAAGTTTTACAAAGCCCGTCCAGTTCTTAATACCATCCATGATAAAGTAGCCAGTGAACTAGTTTGCATGTTGTGAGGAGATCATGGGCAGTGCCAGTGGTTGTAGTAGCTAAGAAGAATGGGACTGTCAGAATCCGTGGTGATTTTAAGGTCACCATCAACCAATACTGAAAGTAGATCTATACCCTCAGCTCAGGATAGAGGATATCTCCACAAGCTTTTCCGAGGGGAAAACACTTCAACAAAGTGGACTTAGCTGAGGCCTCTCACCTCAAAGGTTTTATTGTTATAATAAATTTATTTTTGGAGTAGCATCTGCACCTGCACTCTGGCAGAAATCTATGGACCAGGTGTTGCAAGGCTGCCCAGGCGCTTAGTGTTACCAGTAAGGGTAACAAAGAATATCTCCAAAATCCTAAGGCATTGTTAAAAAGATTACAACATTATGGGCTCAGAGCACGATGCAACAAGTGTGAGTTCTTTAAACCAAGCATCACTAACTGCATTCACACCATTGATGGACAAGCACTTACACAAGTGTGCTGAGAAAATTCAAGCGGTGGTGGATGCTCCAAGGCCAAAGGACATGTCACAGCTCCAGTCCTTTTTGGGATTTGTCAATTACTTTAACAGGTTTCTGCCAAATCGAGCTAATGTGCTCCGCCCTGTGAACTCATTACTGCAGATCCAGAAGATACGGCGAAGGACAAAGCAGTGTGAGGTGGCTTTAAGAAAAGTAAGAGAGATGGTGCTCAGACATTATGATCCACATTGTCCAGTGAAGCTTGCCTGTGATGCCTTGTCTCATGCCACAGGTGCAGTCATATTATATTACGAGTGACAGAAGTGAACAGCCCGTAGTCTGCATCAAATTTCCTTACCACTGCAGAGAATATTTATGCCCAAAGTGGCTTTGAGTCTGGTTTGGGGGGTAAAACATTTCAATCAGTACTTGTATGGGAGAAAGTTTGCCCTCATTACTGACAGTCAACCACTGGTTTCCATTTTTAATCCACAGAAAGGTGTTCCATTAACAGCAGCAGCTCTGTTTCTAAGAGGACATAATTACAAGATCGAATTCAAGAGGACAACTAATCACAGAAATGCTCTGCAGCATCTTGCTGAAAAGAGAAGAAAGATGTCCAGCGCTTTCAGAACCATTTCCTGCAGTCACAGGGTCAACTCCTATGACCACCATGCAGGCGGCCCCAGATCATGAGATTGTCTCACCTGCCAAGCAGAGTGACCCCACCACCAGTCAGGAAAGATGTTATTCTACAAGAATAAGACATTCTCCACAGCGATTGAATCTATAGGCCTGTACTATGCTTTGTGTGTAGAAATAGTAGTTGTATTATATAATATACTGTGTATACAAGTTGAGATGCATTTCATATTGAGTTTATAGCTAAGCAGGAAGGAGTGTTGTGTATTTAATATTCAAAATATATTGTTTGATTAAGCTTTCTTGTTCATTTAAATAATTTATAGCAGGTTATACATATAAGTATGTAAATGGCATACGTCATCACTTCACCACATCATTTGTGCACAGCTTGCTTAAAGAAAAATCAAAACTAAGACATGTTCTCTTGGGCTCCTGTCCTTTTCTTGCAATTAGTTTTATGTTTTTGGAGTTACAAAACATAACAGACATAATGAGAGAGGGGATAGATTTAAAGGGGACTTGGGAGGTAGGGTTTTTTCCACAACGGGGAATAAGCTGGCCAAGAAAGAGATAAAGCTAGGTAGAATTATGATATTTATTGGACATCTGAACATGTACAGAGATAGAAAAGGCTTAGAGGGATATGGGCCAAACACAGGATTAGCTCAGGTTGGCATGGACTGTAGGGCTGAGGGCCTGCTTCCATACTGTACAACACTATGAATCTATCATCGCCCGACACTTGAGAATTTCCAACAATTATTTCTAACTCATTTAATAGAATGGTCCGCATTGAAGTAAATTACCATGCAGAGAGATTACCTCTTGTCCCAATTTATTACACAAATCACATTTTTCCTCAGGTTTTCTGGGTAGAATTTCTCACAGATTTCCAGCTTCTCAAGGCCAACGTTTTGTTTTACCACATGATACAAAGGAGGCAGGAAACCGTGAGCTGCACACACAAAGGACACAGTATCAGAAACATTATATCACAGCACTGGACATTTGGAAACTAACAAGATTCAAAATTGTTTATTGTCATTCATCAGTACACGAGTGTAAGGGAAAATGAAATCATTGTTCCTCTGGATCAGAGGCAGCATAAAAGAGATAATGAACAAAGAACGCAATAAATATAAATACATGAGATTAGCTTATATACATAGACTGATTGTATGTACAGTACATAAGTGACTGGCAGGAAATGTGGTGGGGTGGGTTAACGGTGGAGGTGTTGTTGAGCCTGATGGCTTGTGGAAAGTAACTGTTTTTGAGTCTGTTGGTTCCAGCATAAAACTGCATAGCCTCTTCCCTGATGGGAGGGGGACAAACAGTCTACGAGCCCGGTTGTTGGGATCCTTCATGATTTGGCAAGCCTTTCCCAGCACCTTTCTCTATATACATCTTTGATGGCGGGTAGGCTGTTGCCAGCGATACTTTGGGCAGTTTTAACCACCCGCTGTACGGCACTCCTGTCCGGTGCAGTGCACTTTCTGTACTGTGCTGTGATGCAGCATGCGAGGATACACTCTACTGCGCATCTGGAGAATGACGCGAGTATGGATGTGCATAGTCCAGCTCTCTTCGACCTCCTCAGAAAGTAGAGGCTTTCTTGACTGTGTAGGGTGTGTTCTGAGACCATGAGAGATTGTGCGAGATGTGCTCTCCCAGGAGTTTGAAAGTGCTTGCAGCTTCCACTGCTGTGCCGCCGATGTAAAGAGGGGTGTGAGTGTTGTGAGTTCTCTGAAGTTGATACCATCTTGTTCGTCTTGTTGACATTGAGGATGAGATTATTCTAAGCCTTGAGCTCTTCCACCTCCTCTCCGTTGGCTCATTTGAGCTCTCAAATCAGCTCAAGTGAAAAGATAGATCAGCATTGATCAATGATTTACTTGAGCACACAGCCACGGAAGCAAATTCTACCAGTATGGGATTTACACCCCATTCAGCATTTGGTATTTTCTCTCATCTTTTCATAACTTTCTTTTTCTAAGTAATTTTCTTTTGAACAGTGGAATGCAGCGATTCTCAGTGTAGGGTGCACATCTTCCTCAGGTGGAGTACCAAACATTACAAGGGGTTCTGTGAAGCTTTAATTAATATTAAAGTAGATGGAATATAATGTAGATAACTGTATGGTCATGTACTTTGGTAGAATGAATTAAGACAGACTATTTTCTAAACGGGAAGAAAATTCAGCAATCAGAGGTGCAAAGGGACTTGGGAGTTAACTTGCAGGCTGGGTTGGTGGTAAAGAAGGCAAATACAATGTTAGCATTTATTTCGAGAACACTAGAATATAAAAGTAAGGATACGATATTGAGGCTTTATAAAGCATTGGTCAGACTGCCTTTGGTGTATTGAGAGCAGTTTTGGGCCTTTTATCTCAGAAAGCTTGTGCTGGGATTTGAAAGATACAGGGGAGATTCATGAGAATGATCTTAGGAATGAAAAGGTTAATGTGTGAGAAGCATTTGATAGCTCTGGGCCTGTATTTTCTGGAGTTTAGAATGAATGGGGTGGCGAGGAGAGTTGTCATTGAAACCTATTGAATATTGAAAGGCCTAAATAGAGTGGACGTGGGGAGGATGCTTCCTACAGTGGTTGAGTCTAGGACCAGAGGTCATAGCCTCAGGATAGAAGGACATCTCTTTAAAACAGAGATGAGGAGGAATTCCTTTAGCCTGAGGGTGGTGAATCTGTGGAATTATGACCATAGACAGCTGTGGAGGCCAAGTCATTGGTCTTTTAAATCAGATAGGTTCTTGATTAGCAAGGGCATCATACATTATGGGGCGAAAGCAGGTGGATGATGTTGAGGTGATAATATATCAGCCATGATTGAATGGCAGAGCAGACTCGATGGGCTGAATGGCCTAATCCTGCTCCTGTCTTATGGTTAAGTATTTTAATTGGAAATTAAAAATAAACAAATATGCTCAGTACAGTGTCAGCTCCCCAGGGTAGTCGTTGTGTTTATGTTCTAAAGTTCTTCACATGGGGCATTGGCACAAGACTGGGAGGTGGGATGTTGTTTTTTTTTATATGGGGGTAAGTGGGCACACTATACAGTTTGTCTAAGTCCAGTATGGGCTGATGCAAGGAGGAGCAAAGACCTAATATGCCAGGAGAGAAACAAATACACATACCAACGAGAGAAAGCTCAAATTACCTGCCCTTATCATTTGCCATCCAGTAACCCAACAGTTTTCCACCGTGTCCATATCAAAGTGCCGGTCATCTGGGAAGCAAATTGGTGACACAAATAGTTCCTTAACCATGACAAGTGCTATGTCGTTATCTGGGATCTTCAACCCAAAGAGATCAAACATAAAGTATCTGTGCAAAATGACCTTGTGAAATCCATAAATAACCTGCCTGCCTTCTAACTGAAGTGTCCCAGCGACGATAACTAAACTTTCAAAGGGAGTCTCAGAACTTTTGGATAGAGCAAAATAAAAAATAACATGAGCACAAGAGATTCTGCAGATGCTGGAAATACAGAGTGACACACACCAATGACGGAGGTACTCAGCAGGTCAGGCAGCATCTATGGAGAGGAGTTGTGTTTGATCACCTACAACAACTGATGAGACCCAAAGCCAGGAAGCAGAACAAATCTGCAACACGAAAATAAATCTTTATTCAGTAAAACCGCAAAGCTCTACAAATCTCAGAAGCGCATCCAGAGCACGACTATTTAAATGGTTTATCAGAATCAGGTTTAATATCACTGGCATACGTGTGAAATTTGTTAACTTTGCGGCAGCAATACAATGCAATACATGATAATAGAGAGATAACTGAAAACTTTAACTAGAGTAGTTAAGCAGTGCAAATAAATAGAAATGAAAAATTGGAGAGGCTGGTGTTCATGGGTTCAATGTCCATTCAGAAATCAGATGGCAGAGGGGAAGAAGCTTTTCCTGAATTGTTGAGTGAGTGCCTTCAGGCTTCTGCACCTGCTTCCTGATGGTAGCAATGAGAAGAGGGCATGTCCTGGGTGGTGGGGGTCTTTAACAGTGGACGCTGCCCTTTTGAGGCAAGCACATTCAAGAGGTAGTTAGGAATGATGACCAGTCAAAGTCAGCTTGGGATTGATTGTCAGCCAACCAATAGGCATTGGTTGATTCAGCTTGCCGTAATGAGGAAAAGATAGTCGGTGTTTCGGGCCTAGACCATTTATTAGGAATCTTCACTGGAGGCCCTTCATCAGAACCCTTTGTCCTGATGAAGGGTCTTGGCCCAAAACATGGATTGTCTATTCCTCTTCCATAGATGCTGCTTGACCTGCTGAAGTCTTCCAGCAATTTGTGTATAAAAATAATGTAATTGGCTTGCAATGACACGAGGAACAAACCACAAGTAACGAAATAGGAAACTTGACTTTTGTACTACACTTGATCTTAGCCAAAAGGCCGAGAAGCGATAAACTTGACTTTCGTAATTCCTCGACCAGCATTTCGACACCCATTTACACTTCAAAGTTTAAAGTAAATTTATTACCAAAGCACATGCATGTTGCCAAACTGTATATAATCTTGAGGTTCATTTCCTTGCAGGCATTTCCAGGGGCAAAATAGAAATATACTAGAATGTTATGAAAAACTATAAATGAACAAAGATTGACAATAACCAATGTACAAGAATACAAACTGTGCAAGTACTGAGAACTTGAGTTGTAAAGTCCTTGAAAGTGAGTCTGTATGTTGTAGAATGTGTTTAGAGTTGAGGTGAGTGAAGTTATCCATGCTGGTTCAGGAATTTGATGGTTGTAGAGTAATAACTGTTCCTGAACCTAATACTTGGGAATGGCCTATCTTTCTAATGAAATGCTTTCCACATCCATCCAAGTTTGTAAGACAGATGAGAATAGGTCAGGAGCTTAAAAAAAATGGGAAAACCCATTCATCCATTGGGAGGGGGAACATGGCTGTGCAGGGGTGCTGGTGAAGGACAAGCAAGAGGATTAACACGTGGATCATAGATGGAGACATTTACCAGACATACAAAGAAAAGGATTAACAAGTCAAGCTCCCTTTCCATAGTGGAGGATGAGACACTGGAGCTGAACTAATGAGTTTTACATTGTAGTGGAGTACAAGATGAAAGGGTACAATATTTCAAAGGTTCAAAAGTTCAAAGTAAAGAAGTACACATCGGGATATACGACTTTAATATTCATCTCCTTGTGGCCATTCACAGTAATTACAATAGAATAGAATCAATGAAAAACACACACACCAAGATGGGCAAACAACCAATGTGCAAAAGACAAACTGTACAAATACAAAAAGAGAAAAATAATAATAAATAAATAAGCAATAAGTATTGAGAACATGAACTGTAGAGTCCTTGAAAGTGAGTCCATGGGTTGTGGAATCAGTTCAGTTTTGGGTTGGGGGAAGTAATCACTTCTGGTTCAGGAGCCTGATGGTTGAAGGGAAATAATTGTTCCTAAAACCTGGTGGTGTGGGACCCAAGGCTCCTGTACCTCCTGCCTGGTGGCAGCAGAGAGAAGAGAGTATGGTAACGATGGTGGGGGTCCTTGATGATGACTGCTGCTTTCTTGTGACAGTGCTCCTTGTAGATGTGTTCAATGGTGGGGAGGGCTTTTACTGTGATGGACTGGGCTGTATCCATTACTTCTTGTAGGTTTTTCCCATTCAAGGGCATAGGTGTTTTCATAGCAGACCATGATGCAAAAAGTCAGAAGACTTCTCCGTTGTGCATCACCTAGAGAGCTGGTGCAGGGATAAAAACTTGCTGCTTAATGTCACCAAAACCAAGGAGATGATTGTCAATTTCAGACGGTCTCAGCCTGAGCACACATCCCTCAGCATGAGCAACTCCACAGTGGAGAGAGTGGAAAACATCAAGTTCCTTGGGGTGCAGATCTCGGACAATCTCACCTGGTCCAGGAACACCACTGGGATTGTGAAACATGCCCAGCAGAGATTGCACTTTCTGAGGAAGCTTAAACAAGCATCACTCCCCACTAACATCTTAACTACATTCTACAGAGGCGTGGTTGAGAGTGTGCTGACCTTTTGCATCACAACCTGGTACCCCAGCTGCAGTGCTGTCGACAAAAAAGCCTTGCAGAGGTGGTTAGGGGAGCAGGGAAGGTTATTGGGGTCTCCCTACCTTCTATCCAAGACCTCTTTCAGAGTCGATGCCTCCAGAAGACACGGTACATCATTAAAGACCCCTCACACCCTCTCCATGAACTGTTTGTTCTTCTGCCATCAGGCAAATGTTACAGGAGCATCAAAACTGAAACCACAAGGCTACTAAACAGCTTCCTCCCACAGGCAGTCAGACTGCTAAATAGCTGCTCTACCTGACTCTGCTTTGGACAATTTTATCTTGCACTGGACACTTATAACTTGATTTTAACTGACATGTGGCTGTTGTGTTTTACTATTTATTGTTATGTTTATTATTTAGTGTTGCGTTTGTTATGTTATGATTGCACTGCTCCTGAGAAACGCTGTCTCATTCTGCCCTGCAGAGCTGATGTACGGTTAGAATGACAATAAAGTTTTTTGAATCTTGAATCTTGAATCTATAGAAGTTTGTGAAAGTTTTAGATCTTTGCAAACTTCTAAGAAAATAGAGGCACTGCCGTGTAATTTTATGTAAATTAGGTGCATTTGTTGCAGTGTAGTAATATACTGTGTAATGAGTTAGCAGTTGTAGTCTTCAATAGTATAATGAGTGAATGCACTAAAGGCACTGGTGTTTATTAACGCAGTGACTCTCAGACCATCTCCTCATTCATCATAACCAGTGAAGATAGAATCAATGAGTCACACAGTAATACAGCATAAATATTTCTGCCCAACCGGAAAAACTTACCACTTGTCATCTTTGAAGATCTATCCTGGGTCCAACACATTGATATGATTCAAAGAAGGTACACCAGTAGCTTCCTTATGCCAGTTGTGTGACTTACTTTCCTACCTATACGTATGGTACCTGCAAACTTAGCAATGAAGCCAATGCCTCAAAAAGGCAGCATCCAACACCCCTGACGTGCTCTCTTCTTATGCTACTAAAGAGAAGGTACTGAGGCATGAAGAGACGCATTCAATATTTTAGGAACAGATCTTTCCCCTCTAACAATTTTCTGAATGGACATTTAGCCAAATAGCTCAGGTCTCATCATGTATGAAGCACCAGCAGCATTATACTATTTACTTTGTAACTTCTGTTGTAAATAGATCTTATTATTTGTGTGTGAGTTATATGTACTGTGGTGTGCACCTTGGGCTGGAGGAACATTGTTTTGTTTTGCAGTATAGATGTGCAAGGTTGACTGACAAAAAGCTGAACCTGAACATGAAATCTCTCCTATTTTTGTTCTCTTTTTACACTACTTAATTTTAAAAAATATATATCTTATTGTAATTCACAGTATATTTTATCTATTGCACTGTACTGCTGCTGCAAAACAACAAATTTCATGGCATGTGTCAGTGATTTTGAACTTCATTCTGATGGTTTTCATCTGGAAGACCATAAGGTATAGGAGCAGAATTGGACCATTAAGTCTGCTCCATCATTCAATCATGGCTGTTTTATTTACTGTAATGCTTAACTCCCTTAACAATTAAGAACCAATCAATCTCTGTTTTAAATACACCCAAAGACTTTAAATACACCCACAGTGGTTGGTGAATCTGTGAAATTCATTGCCACAGAAGGCTGTGGAGGCCAAGTCCTTGGGTCTATATAAAGCAGAGGTTGATAGTTCTTGATTAGCAAGGGTAGGGAATAAACAGTTGATGTTTCAGGCCAAGATCCTTCGTCAAGATTGGAAAAGAAGGGGGCAGATTCACCTCCATAGATGCTGCCCATCTTAGAGTGTTCCTCCAGCACATGTGTTCTTTAAGATCAATATTTCAGACCCACGGTATTATTTTTTTAATGAATGAAAGATTTCATCTCCCCCTTGACCTCTGCCATTTCTTGGGGCTTCTGTACAATCCAACTGTATTCTAGGATGCTAAAGGTGCCAACCAGCTGCAGGTTTCGAGCTTTGGGATGGCACGGTAGCAGATTGGTTAGTGTAATGCCATCATAGCACCAACAACCCGGGTTGAGTGGTTAGTGTAATGTCATTACAGCACCAACAACCCGGGTTGAGTGGTTAGTGTAATGCCATTACAGCACCAACAACCCGGGTTGAGTGGTTAGTGTAATGCCATTACAGCACCAACAACCCAAGTTGAGTGGTTGGTGTAATGCTGTTACAGTGCCAACAACCCGGGTTCAATTTCTGCCACTATCTGTAAGGCATTTTATATTTGTATGTTCTCCCTGTGACCCCAGGCTTCCTGACTGCTCCAGTTCCCTTCCACATTCCAAAGACATACAGGTCAGTAGGTGAGTTGGTATCATGGGTGTACGTGGAGGGCATAGGCTTATTAGGCCAGAAGGATCAATACCATGCTGTACTGTTAACTATTTTTAAAAAAGTTGAGGATGATACCATGTGAGGAACTTCAATATGATAAGGAATAGGCAGAGGGGCCCAGTTAGACAGAGGACGCAATAGTAATGGAGATATTGACTAATCATGTTAGTCCGTCTCTGCCCATTAGTCTGCTACAAATCCACACAGGACCTGAATAAAACCAGCTGAGGAAACAGATACATGATGTTTTCAGTAGTAGGTTTCACGCATTCTTTGCAGAAAAGTGTGTTAGCTTTCCATTCAGGCTGTATAAACACTGATAGGAAAACAGGAGCTTGATGATGACAGTTTGCTCTTCCAGATTGCACAGTTAGTAGCAGTCAACAGGACTTTCACATTAGAGTGGTCATCTGTTAATGAATGATGATATCATGCAGATAGAATTAACGAGATAGTAATAATGACATCTCCTGGCGCTTACAGAAGTCCCAAGAATCAAAATGCAATGCGCTGTGGCCATAACCCACCATCTGTTGAGCATGGCACCACCACATAGATATTTCCAGTTTAACTGCAGTTGGACTTGCCATGGGAACTGTCCAAGACGCATCTCTCTGGTGAAGTTGCTTCTGTATCTCATTCTTGATACACCACATCCTGTGCAATTTTTCATAGATTTAATATCTTAACACTTGCACAATTGGGTCTTGTGATATTGTGCCTTTTTCAATCATGGCTGATCCTAATTTTTTTCCTCCTCCTCAACCCCTGCTCCCGGCCTTCTCCCTGTAACATTTGATGCCATATCCAATCAAGAACCTATCAATCTCTGCCTTAAATACACCCAACGACCTGGCTTCCACAGCTGCACATGGCCACAAATTCACCACCCTCAGGCTAAAGAAATTTCTCCGCATCTCTGATTTGAAAGGGCGCCCCTCAATCCTGAGGCTGTGCCCCCTTGTCCTAGATTCTCCCACCATGGGAAACATCATTTCCATATCTATGCCTTCTAGGCCTTTCAACATTCGAAATGTTTCAATGAGATACCACCCCCACTACCAAACTTCTGAATTCCAGCCAGACCCAGAGCCATCAAACATTCATGTGATAATCTTTTCATTCCTGGAATCATCCTTGTGAACCTCCTCTGGACCCTGTCCAATGCCAACATATATTTTCTAAGATGAGGGGCCCAAAACTGTTCACAATACTCAAGGTGAGGCCTCATCAGTGCTTATGAAGCCTCAACATCACATCCTTGCTCTTGTATTGTAGGCCTCTTGAAATAAATGCTAACATAGCATTTGCCTTCCTCACCACAGACTCAAACTGCGAGTTAACCTTCAGGGTATTGTGCACAAGGACTCCCAAGTCCCTCTACATCTCAGATTCCTGGATTTTCTCCCCATTTAGAAAATAGTCCGCACATTTATTTCTACTACCAAAGTTCATGATCATGCATTTTCTAAAATTGTATTTCATTTGCCCCTTTTTGCCCATTCTCTTAATCTGTCTAAGTCCTTCTGCATCCTACCTGTTTCCTCAATACTACCTGCCCCTCCATCAATCTTTATATCATCTGCAAATTTGGCAACAAAGCCTTCTATTCCATCATCTAAATCATTTATACACAACATAAAAAGAAGTGGTCCCAACATCAACCCCTGTGGAAAACCACTAGTCACTGGCAACCAACCAGAAAAGAATTCTTTTATTCCCACTCACTGCCTCCTACCATTCAGCCAATGCCCTAATCATGTTAGTAACTTTCCTGTAATGCTATGGGCTCTTAACTTGGTCAAAGGCCTTCTGAAAATCCAAATATACAACATCTACTACATCCCCTTTATCTATCCTACTTGTAATCTCCTCAAAAAATTCCAACAAGTTCGTCAGGCAGGATTTTCCCTGAAGGAAACCATGCTGACTTTGTACTAAGTTGTCCTGTGTCACCAAGTACTCCATCATCTTGTCCTTAACAATTGATTCTAACATCTTTCCAACCACTGACATCAGGCTAACTGGTCTATAATTTTGTTTCTGCTGCCTTCCTCCTTTCTTAAAGAGTGGATTAGATAACCTTAGGTTGTGTACAGGATTTCTACAACTAGTGTCAAGTACTCCACAGATAGGAAGGAAATGTTTGTGTGCATGTGTATATGGAGTTGTGACGGGTGGAAGAATACAGACATTAGAGGTATCTGCAATTCCAAAATCTGTGAACATTCATATTAAATTAAATTAATTCAGGTTCAGCTTTGATGCTTAGCACTTGTGAAATGAAAGTCAAAGTAATTTGTGATCTAAGTACATATTTGTCACTATATACTACCTTGAAATACATTTTCTTACAGGCATTTAGAGGGAAATAAAGAAAACAAGAGGTAAACAAAGCTTAAATAACTGGTGTGCAAAAGACAAATTGTGCAAATAAATAACTAATAATACTGGGAACGTGTGTTGTAGAGTCCTTTAAAGTGAGTCTGTAGGTTGTGGAATCATTTCATTGTTGAGAGGGGTGAAGTTATCTATGTAGGTTCAGAAGCCTAATGGTTGAAGGGTAATAACTGTTTCTGAATCTGGTGCCATGGGACCTAAAGAAATGGGACAAGGATAGTCTTTAGACAGAAATATCATGATCCAATGCATATTCATTCTACTGAGAAAATCAGTGTGAAAGAATTTTCATAAAAATGCCCTCCTTTCAATCTCAAAGCAAACCAGATTGGAAGAATACAAGAGTTTTAATCCAATTTCATCCTTTTAAGAGGGAGAGATGGGAGTAGGTGGTTTACTGGAACACATAATCTAGCCCTTCTGATAAATAAGGAACTTGACACCAAAGGAATATTTATTTTCGTTGCATGCTACAAAGTAATGCTCCATCATGAACACTGGCCTCCCACCATCGAAGACATCTTCAAAGGCGATGCTTCAAGAATGCCGCATCCTTCATTAAGGACTCCCACCACACAGGATATGCCCACTTCTCATTGTTACTAGGTACAGGAACCTAAAGACACACTCAAAGTTTTAGGAACAGCTTCTTCCACTCCGCTTTCTGAAATCAGATTTTTGAACAGAAAATGAACCCACCTCACTATTTTTTGCCCTTTTTAAAGGTCAAAGTTCAAAAATTCAAAGTAACTTTATTATCAAAGTACATATATGTCACTTTGTACAACCCTGAGATTAATTTTCTTGCAGGAATACTCAGTAAATTTATAATAGAACAATAACTTCAATAGAATCACTGAGAGACAGCACCAATCTGGGCTTTCAACCAGTGTGCAAAAGACAAACTGTAAATGCAAAAAGAAAGAAACAATAATAATAAGCAATAAGTATTGAGAACACAAGATGAAGAATCCTTGAAAGTGAGTCCATATTCAAAAGAAAAGCAAATTAAACATAAATTATACACAATTTTTACAAGAAAGAACACAGAACAAAAATATAGTCCAATGTAGTGCAAAGTGGTCATAGGGTTGCCATACTGAGGAACTTGAAACCAAAGGAATACTTGGTTAGTAATTATTGTTATTTAGTAGTGATTATTGTTATGCTGTTTGGTTCAGGAACTGAGTGGTCAACATAGAACATAACAGCACAGTACAATACAGGCCCTCTGGCCCACGATGTTGTGCCAACCTTCTAACCTACTCCAAGATCAATCTAACCTTCCCTCAAATATAGCCCTCCATTTTTCTATGATCCATGTGCCCATCTAGGATAGAACATTACAGTAGCAATAAATACCAAAAACACAGTGAAGAGACCCTGAAAGCGAGCCCATAGGATGTGGGAATGTCTCAATGATGAGGCCAGTGAAGCCAAGCAAAGCCATCCCCTTTCATTCAAGAGCCAGATTGTTAAGGGGTAATAATTGTTCCTGAACCTGGTGGTGAGAGTCCTGAGGCTCCTGTACCTGCTTTCTGATGGCAGCAGTGAGAAGAGAGCATGATCTGGGTGGTGAGGATCCTGATGGATGCTGCTTTCCTGCAACAATACCTTGTGTAGATATGCTCAATGGTGGGGAGGGCTTTACCCATGATGGACTGGGCAGTATCCACTACTTTTTGTAGGACTTTCCGTTGAAGGGCACCAGTGTTTCCATACCAGGCTGTGATGCAACCCGTCAACATACTCTCACATCTATAGAAGTTTGTCAAAGTTTTAGATGTCACGTCAAATCTACGCAAACTCCTAAGGAAGTTGAGGCACTGTCATGTTTCCTTCATAACCAGGACAGGTCCTCTGAAATAATAACACAGTAGAATTTGAAGTTGCTGACTCTCTCTACCTCTGATCCTTTAAGACCTGCTCATGGACCTCTAGTTTCCTCCTCCTGAAGTCAATAATCAGCCCTTCGGTCTTGCTGATATTGAGTAAGAGGTTGTTGTCATGTACCACTCAGCCAGATTTTCAACCCCCTCCTATATGCTGATTCACCGCCACTTTTGATTTGGCCTACGACAGTAGCACTGTCAGCAAACTTGAACATGGCATTGGAGATGCGCTCAGCCTCACAGTCATTAGTGTAAAGTGAGTAAAGCAGGGGGACATTCCTTATCTTAGTGTAACAGTGGTCTAGTGTGTTAGGACCTCTGGTGCTACTGGTTAAATACTGACGCTAATTGGGCAGGATCTGTTTTTACACTACTTGTTTAATTTTAAAAACATTTTTATTCTAATTTACAGTATATTTTATGTTTGCACTGTACTGCTGCCACAAAACAACAAATTTCACAACATATGCCAGTGATAATAAACCTGATTGTGATGGTATATCTTGCATTCCAAAAATAGCAGCCATTTCTACTGTACGGAGTATACCTTCATGACAATTTCTAAATGTGTACTCTGAAATAAGAACTCCTACTTACCAAGACAACAATCAAATGGATACCACATAAATACACAAAGTAATTTCATTTTCTTTCCCCACATTATTTAAAAAGAATATGTACAACTGTATGTTACACCATCATCTTCAGAGTCTTTGATATTGAATAAGTAGGTTACAACTACTCACATTATGACATGACATTAGGTCATTGCTTTGCCAGTAGAATAGTGACACAATTAGTTTCTCTTCAATTGGTTTATTGCTCAATTTTGTGAATGAGGGATTTTTATTTAAAAAGTAACTGGTCTTCATAATGTATCAATCCCAAAATTAGGATCAGACTTGAGGCAGTCAAATTTTAAAGAATCTTTATGGGGAAAAAGAACTTGTATTGTTACAATACACATTATTAAAGAGGTGTTTGAATTTCACTCAGTGTCAGCTACTAATTATTCTGATGCCAGAAGCAGAAGATGAAGAACCGATAACGAACTGTAGTCAAGGACAAATAACGTACGTCAGTGATTACAAACCTGATTCTGATTCAAAACATCCTGTCTTTAGAGCGAGGTTCAAGCAAAGGTTTCACCCACTCTCTACTTTCTCCCATCTTTCCCCCTCCCTAGCTTCATCTGCTCATAATCACCAATCAGCTCCTGGTTCACCTCTCACTCTCACCTCTTCTCACAGGGCATCTTCCCTCTACGTTCTTAATCCTGATGCAAGGCCTCAACCTCAAAAGTCCAGCATCCCTTTACCTTCACGGTTGCCCTGGAAGATTTTCTGCTTCAGATTCCCACTTCTTCAATCTCTTATGTCTCCAAAGGTTTTAACTTTCTTTTGGGTGGATGCAAAAGACCCTTTGACAATTTAAAGAAAAGCAGAAGTCTCATGTCAACACACAATCCAGCTGCGCCCCTTCCTATTGTAGGGTTGATATCTCTTTGAATCCTGTCACACTAATTTCTGCACACATGTTAGATGGGCAGCATAAATGCGCCGAAGAACCCGTTTCACTGGTATATTTCACTCAGCATGTTAGAAACATCTTTCCCCTTCCACAGGGATCGCTCTCTACGCGACTCCCTTGTCCACTCATTCTGCTGGCAGGGATAAATGCCGGGTGAGAGACAAGTGCTACACCAGCCTCTACACCTCTGCCCTCAACACCATTCAGGATTCCAAAGTCCTTCCAGGTCAGGTGACATTTTCCCTGCGAGTTTGTCAGGGTTGTCTACTGCATCCCCTGCAGACTCTTCTACAACAATGAGACCCAATGTAGATTGGGGGACTGCTTTATCAGGCATCTACACTCCATTCGCAACAAAATGTGGCAACCATTTTAATTACACTGTACTTCCTATTCCAGCATGTTGGTCCACAGCCACCTCCACTACCATGAAGAAGTCACTCTCAAGTTGAAGGAGCAACACCTCATATTCCATCTGGGTAGCTTCCAATCTGATGGCATGAACACCATCTGGTAATTCCCCCCTCCTCATTTGCTGTTCCTCATTCTGCTCACCCCCTCACCTCCTGGCACCCTTCCTTCTTCCCTTTCTCCCATGGTCCATGGTGCTCTCTTATCAGTTTCCTTCTTCTTCAGCCCTTTATCCCCTTCCACTTATCACCTCCCAGCTGGGCTTCACCTATCACCTGTTATTTTTACTCTTTCCCCTTCCCCTACATTCTTATTCTGGCTTTTTTTCCCTTCCCTTTCTAGTCCCAATGAAACGTCGTCTGTTTATTCCCCTCCAAAGATGCTGCCTGACCTGCTGAGACTCTCCAGAACCGTGTGCATGTTGCTCTGGATTTCAAACATCTGCAGAATTTCTTGTATTATGTTAAAAGCATATTTGGTATACAGTGCCTATAAAAAATATTCACCACCCTTGGAAATTTTCATCCTTTATTGTTTTGAAACATTGAATCACAGTGGGTTTAACTTGGCTTTTTTGACACTGGTCAACAGCATAAGACTTTTGTGTAAAAGTACCAAAAGATCTCTACAAAGTGATCTAAAGTATTCACAAATATAAAACACATAACGACACTGGACAATAAAGATTTTGCTTCCTGAATACTTTTGGGAGTATTTTATGGATTTTGGGCTGCTGATCATGAAAATCACCTTGAAATTTCCCTAACACGTGCCATTTTCTGAAATCATCTATATTTGTTATTTCAATTCATAATTCAAGTCAATTAAAATGTTGCCTACAATCTAAGCTGGAAAGTTTCCTATCTTGTCCAGGTGTGCTTGGGCACGCTTAGGTGGCGTGGCTGCTGCATGGCAGGACAGGTTTTAGTAATAATTACTGGGTTCAGGACTGTAAGGATGGAATTTGCTATCACCAGGCACAAAAATTACTATGAAGTATTTTGATTTTTGAGACAGATGCTTCCCAGAATAACTGATGCCAAGATTATTTTTGTTGGTCCACAAATCAAACAGGTCATCAATGACAGGTAATTTGAAGAATTTCTAGTGGGACCGGAGAAAATCACATGGAAGGCTTTCAAGGAAGTTGTTGAAATTTTTCTCGGTATCTACAGAGCATCAAACTACATGCAGCTGGTTGAAAGCATGCTTCAAGCATATAAAACCATGAAATGCAACATGTCACTAAAGATTCATTTTCTGCATTCCCATTTAGACTTCTTCCCTGCAAATCTTGGTGCTGTTAGTGACGAACATGGTGAAAGGTTTCACCAGGACATTGCGGTCATGGAGAAAAGATACCAGGGCAACTGGAATCCATCAAGGCTGGCAAATTATTGTTGGACACTTAAGCAAGAAGCCTCAGACATTGAGTACAAATGAAAATCATTAACAAAATATTTTTAACTTAGTTGCAAAGCATCAGCACCATTATGCAATTAAACACATTATATTCAATAAAAGTTAATTTGTTGTTTCTCCAAATTCGTACGTGATACAAGTAGTCTGAAGCTATATTTGTGTTCATCTTCAAGCAGCCTATCATAAACAAAAAAAAGTTCTGAGGAAGCAACACTTTTGAAAAAATTTGTTGTCCGGTATAATTGATTGCACAAGTATTCACCCCCTTCAAGTCAGTATTTAGTAGATGCACCTTTGGTAGCAATTACAGTCTTAAATTTAGTGTGGATAGGTGAGTGAACAGCCCTTTTCAAGTGCAGTCACAAATTGTCAGTTGAATTGAGATCTGGACTCTGACTTGGCCACTCCAGGATATTAACTTAGTTGTTTTAAAGCTATTCTTGCACAGTTTTGACTTTATGCTTGTGGTCATGGTCTCGCTGGAAAATAAATCTCCGAAGTTGCGGTTCTCTTGCAGACTGTATCAGGCTTTCCTCCAGGATTTCGCTGTATTTTGCTGCATTCATTTCCCCCTCTATCTTCACAAGCCTTCCAGGGCCTGCTGCAGTGAAGCATCCCCCACAGCATGATTTAGAATTTAGAATTTATTTAAATCTTGCATCCATCCCACAACGTGAAGGACTAAAAATCTTTGTGTTATGACTCCGTTGTAATGTGCAGACATGTGAATTTAAAATTCTAATGGGTTGTAGAAAGAAGCTGTCCCATAGCCTGGCTTTAATGCTGTGGTAGCGTTTGCCAGATGGAAGCAGTTGAAACAGTTTATGATTGGGGTAACTGGTGTCCCCAGTGATCTTCTAGGCCTTCTTTCTACATGTGCTGCTATAAATGTCCTCAATGGTGGCAAGTTCACATCCACAGATGTACTGGGGTCTCTATACCACTCTCTACAGTGCCCAGTGATCAAGGTTGGTGCAGTTCCCATACCAGCCGGTGATACAGCCAGTCACTATGCTCTCAATGGTGCCTCTGTAGAAGGCCTTGAGGATTTTTGGGCACCACCATGCTTTACAGTAGGGATGGTGTGTTTTTGATGTTTAGTCTGATGGCCAAAGAGCTCAATTTTGGTTTCATCAGACCTTAAAACCTTCTTCCAGCTGACTTCAGTATCTCTCACATACTTTCTGGGAAACTCTAGCCGAGATTTCATGAGATTTTTTCCCCCCAACAGTGGCTTTCTCTTTGCCACTCTCTAATTGTTGTTCGTCCATCGCGTCAACGAAGACCTCAACACCATTATGATGATGATGGTATCGAGACTAGCGCATGATTTGGATTTAAGTGAGGGAGAGTTGCGCAGCATCAGCCTCACTCTCTCTTCCCAATTCCCATCTGGATCCAGTGGCAAGACAAGAATCGAGATGGCTGGAGATGGGACTAGGAGCCATGGATGACCAGGACATCTTCTGTGTCTTGTTCTGCTCTACACGTTCAACAACGCTTGCAGAGACTACCTTCTTGACTGTTGGACCTTCCATTGGTCTCGTCCACTCAATCCGCCGGAGTCTGGCTTCACATGCTGGGATAGACAACTCCCTATCTCACCAAGGGTTTGAGACCCGTCGGCTACCCTCACCTGGCTTAGCCGGCTTGTTGAAGCTGTTGCCCGGGGTGTGGCCGCTGTCGCATGCAAACAGCTACGGGGAGCCACAGGTGAGAGCTGAGTGCCAGGTAGGGACCAAAGGTGGGCTAACCACCTTGAAAAGGACGCGACATGTTCCTCCACCAAAGGTGCTACCCCTCCCTGACACCCCATACACTCTAATAAAGCAGCGACTGAAGCACCTGGGCATCAGTTGTATACGTAGCATCTCCCATCTCACACTGAAGCTTGCAACTCCTCCTGAGATGTCACAGCTTCTTGGTGGCCTCCCTCACTAGTTCCTTTCTTGCACAGTTTCTCAGTTGAGGACAGATCTACAATTGTGCCATATTTTTTCCATTTCCTGATGATTGACCTAACTGTACTCCAAGGAATATTCAGTGACTTGGAAATTTTCTTGTATCCATCTCCTGACATGTGCTTTTCAATACCAGAGTTGCTTGGAGTGTTCCTTTGTCTTCATGGTGTAGTTTTTGCCAGGATACTGACTCACCTGCAGTTGGACCTTCAAAATACAGGTATATTTTTATTACAATTAACTGAAACAGCTTGACTACACACAGGTCTCCAAAAACAGAACTCCATTTAAGTAATTACGTGACTTCTAAAACCAATGGGCTGCACCAGTGATGATTTGGTATGTCATATTAAAGGGTGTTATGCAATCAATTATTTTGTTTTATATTTGCAATTAATTTAGATCACTTTATAGAGATCTACTTTCAGTTTGACATGAAAGAGTCTTTTTCTGTTGATCAGTGTCAAGTAAACCAAATTAAATCCACTGTGATTCAATGTTGCAAAACACAAAAAAAACATGAAAACTTCCAGGGGAGGTGAATACTTTTTATAGGCACTGTACATGCTAGATTTGAGGCTTAAACGCAAAATGTTACATGGGAAAATCTAGTAAGTAGGTTAATGCAATCATGAAACCCCTGTGGCTGTACCCCTTGACAATAAGTACTCCTGTTTGAGTACTGTTGGGGGAGATGGCCTACCTGGGGGAAGCATCAGTGGTTGCGTCTCTGGCACAGAGTCTGGCCCTCTGGCTCAGAAGGGTAGGGAAAGGAAGAGGATGGCAGCAGTGATAGGAGACTCTATAGTTAGGGGGTCAGACAGGCGATTCTGTGGATGCAGGAAAGAAATACGGATGGTAGTTTGCCTTCCAGGTGCCAGGGTATGGGATGCTTCTGATCGCGTCCACGATATCTTGAAGTGGGAAGGAGAACAGCCAGAGGTCATGGTACATATTGGTACCAACGACATCGGCAGGAAAAGGGAGGAGGTCCTGAAAACAGACTACAGGGAGTTAGGAAGGAAGTTGAGAAGCAGGACCACAAAGGTAGTCATCTCGGGATTACTGTCTGTGCCACGTGACAGTGAGTATAGGAATAGAATGAGGTGGAGGATAAATGCGTGGCTGAGGGATTGGAGCAGGGGGCAGGGATTCAGATTTCTGGATCATTGGGACCTCTTTTGGGGTAGGTGTAACCTATACAAAAATGACGGGTTACACTTGAATCCCAGGGGGACCAATATCCTGGCGGGGAGGTTTGCTATTGGAGAGAGTTTAAACTAGAACTGCTGGGGGGTGGGAACTGAACCGATGTGATAGAAGAAAGGGAGTTTGGCTGACAAATAGAGAAAGCTTGGAGACAGTACAAAAAAGATAGGCAGGTGATAGAGAAGGGATGCACTCAGACCGATGGTTTGAGATGTGTCTATTTTAATGCGAGGAGTATTATGAATAAAGCGGATGAGCTTAGCGCATGGATCAGTACTTGGAGCTATGATGTTGTGGCCATTAGGGAGACTTGGATGGTGCAGGGGCAAGAACGGATACTTCAAGTGCCAGGCTTTAGATATTTCAGAAAGGACAGGGAGGGAGGCAAAAGAGGTGGGGGCATGGCACTGTTGATCAGGGATAGTGTAGAAAAGGAGGAAGTCATGGAGGGGTTGTCTACGGAGTCTCTGTGGGTAGAAGTTAGGAATAGGAAGGGGTCAATAACTCTACTGGGTGTTTTTTATAGACTGCCCAATAGTAACAGGGACATCGAGGAACACAAAGGGAGACAGACTCTGCAAAGGTGTAATAATAACAGGATTGTTGTGGTGGGAGATTTTAATTTCCCAAATATTGATTGGCATCTCCCTAGAGTGAGGGGTTTAGATGGGGTGGAGTCTGTTAGGTGTGTTCAGGAAGGTTTGTTGACACAATATGTAGATAAGCCTACAAGAGGACAGGCTGTACTTGATCTGGTATTGGGAAATGAACCTGGTCGGGTAAACAGGAGGAATTCTGCAGATGCTGGAAATTCAAGCAACACAAATCAAAGTTGCTGGTGAACGCAGCAGGCCAGGCAGCATCTCTAGGAAGAGGTACAGTCGAACGTTTCGGGCCGAGACCCTGGTCAGGTGTCAGGTCTCTCAGTGGGAGAGCACTTTGGAGATAGTGGTCACAATTCTATCTCCTTTACCATAGCATCGGAGAGGGATAAGAACAAACGAGTTAGGGAAATGTTTAATTGGAGTAAGGGGAAATATGAGGCTATCAGGCAGGAACTTGGAAGCATAAATTGGAAACAGATGTTCTCAGGGAAAAGTATGGAAGAAATATGGCAAATGTTCAGGGGATATTTGCGTGGAGTTCTGCATAGGTACGTTCCAATGAGATAGGGAAAGGATGGTAGGGTGCAGGAACTGTGGTATACAAAGACTATTGTAAATCTAGTCAAGAAGAAAGGTTACAAAAGGTTCAAAAAACTAGGTAATGTTAGGGGATCTAGAAGATTATAAGGCTAGCAGGAAGGAGTTTAAGAATGAAACTAGGAGAGCCCAGAAGGGGCCATGAGAAGGCATTGGTGAGCAGGATTAAGGAAAACCCCAAGGCATTCTATAAGTATGTGAAGAGCAAGAGGATAAGACGTGAGAGAATAAGACCAATCAAGTGGAAAAATGTGTATGGAACCGGAGGAGATCAGAGGTACTTAATGAACACTTTGCTTCAGTATTCACTACGGAAAAGGATCTTAGTGATTGTAAGGATGACTTGCAGCAGACTGAAAAGCTTGAGCATGTGGATATTAAGGAAGAGGACGTGCTGTAGCTTTTGGAAAGTATCAAGTTGGATAAGTCACGGGGACCTCATGGGATGTATCCCAGGCTACTATGGGAAGTGAGGGAGATTGCTGAGCCTCTGGCGATGATCTTTGCATAATAAATGAGGACAGGAGAGGTTCTGGAAGATTGGAGGGTTGCGGATGTTGTTCCCTTATTCAAGAAAGGGAGTAGAGATAGCCCAGGAAATTATAGGCAAGTGAGTCTTACTGCAGTGGTTGGTAAGTTGATGGAGAAGATCCTGAGAGGCAGGATTTATGAACATTTGGAGACGCATAATATGATAAGTAATAGTCAGCGTGGTTTTGTCAAAGGCAGATCATGCCTTACGAGTCTGATTGAATTTTTTGAGGATATGACTAAACACATTGATGAAACTAGAGCCATAGATGTAGTGTATATGGCTTTCAGCAAGGCATTTCATAAGGTACCCCATGCAAGGCTTATTGAAAAAGTGAGGAGGCATGGGATCCAAGGGGACATTGCTTTGTGGATCCAGAACTGGCTTGCCCAGAGAAGGCAAAGAGTGGTTGTAGATGGGTCATATTCTGCATGGAGGTCGGTGACCAGTGGTATGCCTCAGGGATCTGTTCTGGGACCCCTACTCTTTGTGATTTTTATAAACCGGGGTCCCCAACCTTTTTCGCACTGCGGACCGGTTTCATATTGACAATATTCTTGCGGACCGGCCGACCGGGGGGCGGGGGGTTGCCAACGGACAAGAGTAGCAGTCAGATACGCTGGGTTCACCCTGAGAAAGACTACAATGACCATGAAGCCTTGGCGGGCACCAGTGCGCATGCCTAACTTGCGCATGCGTGTACGATTTTTTCCCACAAATTGTTTTTGGCGATTCTTTTCGGGGGGTGGGTGGGTGTTAATCATGACCAGAATACAGATGATAATTAGCTAATACACTCAATTTCGTTTCTAAAACGGTTTATCTAACGAATTTAATATTAAACACACAGCGCATATTTTCCTCGCATGAATATAGTGATAAGTCAATTATCAGGGGAGGACAGGGGAGCTTGAAGTAAGTGTTGAACGAACTTCCAGTAGAAGTGGTAGAGGCAGGTTCGATATTATCATTTAAAGAAAAATTGGACAGGTATATGGACAGGAAAGGAATGGAGGGTTATGGGCTGAGTGCAGGTCGGTGGGACTAGGTGAGAGTAGTGTTCAGCACGGACTAGAACGGCAGCGATGGCCTGTTTCCGTGCTGTAATTGTTATATAGTTATATAAGTCAATAGCATCATAACATTTTAAATAACGTTTGGATATTAAACACACAGCACATATTTTCCCCGTATGAACATATAAAATCATTGCAACACCCAAATATCGCTGAAACAGTGGGAGCCCTGGGATTGTTTTCCTGCAACAAGACGGTCCTATGATGGGTGATGGGAGACAGCGATACTCGAAGGAATTTCTTTATGTCCAGCCTATTCCGCAATTTAGTTTTCGTTGCATTCATTGCAGAGATATGTTGGAAATGGAAACAACGTTTTCAGTGCTTTCGTGGCTATCTCAGGATATTCAGCCTTGACTTTGATCCAGAATGCTGGCAGAGATGTTATGTCAAACACACTTTTCAGCCCGCCATCATTTGCAAGTTCGAGGAGTTGATCTTCTTCCCGCGCTGACATGGATGACGCGTGGGTAGTGACCTCGCGTGTGTTCAAGCTCAACAGTGCGTGACAGGGAATGAGGAAAGGTGCAGCTGACTCCTATCGCCAAATCATATCGTTTCCTCGCGGCCTGGTAGCGCATACTCTGCGGCCTGGTATCGGTCCGCGGCCCGGTGGTTGGGGACCGCTGCATTAGACCACTGTTATACTAAGATAAGGAATGCCTACTGTGCCACACCCAGACTGCATTTCGATAAATCTGATTATTTGGCTGTCCTTCTCCTACCTGTATACAGGCAGAGGCTAAAGAGAAAAGCTTCAGAGATCAGGACAGCAAAGAGGTGGTCGTGGAAGGCAGAGGAGTGGCTACAGGATGACTTTGAGTCAGTAGACTGGACTGTGTTCAAGGTCTCATCAGTGGATCTGTGTGTCCTCTCAAAGTCTTCTCCAATGACAAGAGCTGGAAGAACCATGAGATCTGCAATCTGCTGAGGACCAGGTCAGAGGCATTCAAGTCTGGTGACCAGGAAAGTTACAGGAGGTCCAGGTGCGATCTCTGGAAAGCCATCCCAGTGAAGTGGCCATTCCGGACCAAACGAATCACTGAAGGGTGCACAGCAGTTGTGGCAGGCCTCTTATAAGTGACAACAGGTCTTCGTTTCCAGATGAGCTCAATGCCTTCCGCGCTGGCTTTGACTGTCAAAACATAGAGGGAGCATCAGAAACTCCCACAGTCCTGTGATTTCAGTCTCTGAGACTGACTTGTGAGCACCCATCAGGAGGTGAACCCACAAGAAGCATCCGGCCCAGACAGAATAACTGGCCAAGTACTAAAGACTTGTGCTGAATCAACTGGCTGGAGCGTTCACTGAGATCTTTAACCTCTGGCTTCGGCAGTCTGAGGTACCCACCTGCTTCAAGCAGGCTTCAATTATACCGGAGCCTAAGAGGAACATGGTCTCCTGCCTCAATGACCCTTGTCCAGTCGCAGTTACGTCCACAGCAGTGAAGAGTTTTGAAACGTAACAACCCCTACCTGAGAAGCAACGTAAATCCGCTCCAGTCCGTGCACCAGAGTAACCGGTCCACGGTATATGCCACCTCATTGGCTCCTCACTCATCTGGACAGTACAACTGCATACATCAGGATGCTCTTTATCAACTACAGCTCAGCATTCAATACCATCGTCCCTTCAAGACTAACCAATAAGCTCCAAGATCTTGACCTCAATACCTCCTTGTGCAATTAAATTGTCCATTTCCTCACTTGCAGACCCCAGCCAGCTATCACCTCCACAATCTCCATCAACACAGGTGCACCACAAGGCTGGGTGCTTACCCCCCTGCTCCACTCACTTTACACTTATGCCTATGCAGCTAAACACAGCTCCAACACCATATTCAAGTTTTTTCATCACACCACTGCCATAAAGGTGGTGGCGAATCAGCATATAGGGGGTGAGATTGAAAACCTGGCTGAGTGGCACCACAGCAAAGTCAGCGAGACCAGGGAGCTGACTATTGACTTCAGGAGGAGGAAACCAGAGGCCCATAAGCCAGTCCTCATCAGGGGATCTGAGGTGGAAAGGGTTAGCAACGTTAAATAGCGTATGCCAGCAAGAAAATGAATCTCAGGGTTGTAAATAGTGACATATATGTACTTTGATAATAAATTTACTTGGAACTTTGAACTTTTGAACTTTGTCTTGAACCCCTGTAGACATCAATGGATCTGGGGTTGAGAGGGTGAACAGCTTTAAGTTCCTCAGCATAAACATCACCGAGGATCTCACGTGGTCTGTACATACTGGCCATGTGGTGAAAAAGGCACAACAGCACCTCTTTCACCTCAGACGGTTGAAGAAGTTTGGTATGGCCCCCTCCAAATTCTAAGAACTTTCTACAGGGACACGATTGAGAGCATCCTGACTGGTTGCATCTCTACCTAGTATGGGAACAGTACTTTCCTCAACCGTAGGACTCTGCAGAGAGTGATGTGGACAGCCTTGCGCATCTGTAGATGTGAACTTCCCACTATTCAGGATATTTTCAGTGACAGGTGTGTAAAAAGGATCATTGGAGACCCAAGTCACCGCAACCACAAACTGTTCCAGCTGCTACCATCCTGGAAACGGTACCGCAGCATAAAAGCCAGAACCAACAGGCTCTGGGACAGCTTCTTCCATCAGACTGCTTAATTCATGCTGATGCTACTGTACTTCTATGTTATATTGACTATTCTGTTGTACGTATTATTTATTATAAATTACTATAATTGTCCATTTGAACGGAGACGTAACATGAAGATTTTTACTTATGTATTTGAAGGATGTATTCGATCCATTCGATAAGTAAGGGTGTCAAAGATTACGGGAAGAAGGCAGGAGTAGGGTTGAGAGGGACATTATATCAGCCATGATGGAATGGTGGAGCATAATCAATGGGCCGAAAGGCCTGATTCTGCTCCTATGTCTTGTAAGTCTTATGTCACTAAAGCTGTATCTAATTACGTGACATCACCAGTACCACGACGTGTCATCAACCGATGACGACATGAAGCGCGTTTGAGTGCGGTGGCGTTATAAAAGGAAGTGACGTAACCACTCCGAAGACGCGGAAAGGCCAAGATGGCGCCGCTTGGGCTGAAGGCGGTTGTCGGGGAGAGTAAGTTTATCTGCCGTTATTTTTCTTATTTTTAACCTCCCTTCGGGAAAAACACACGGTTTAAGTACCTTGCTGCAGAATCTCAAAGAGTGGATAGGATGGCACTGACACTGGGGATTTGTTGAACTCCAGTTTCGCTCGCTGTTTGACAGGGAAGGAGGGTGAAGACTGAAGGTCCTTCCTTTTTGCCTCTTTGATTGGTCCTTCGGCCTGTCACTCCCTGTGTGTTTCACCCCGATCTGTTGTCTTCGCTGTCAATCGAGTAGCTCTTAACATTTCCGCTTGTCCTCCCTGCTTTGGGGCTGTGTGAAGCTGCAAGTTCTGGCTTTAAACAGCTGGCGAAGGGTGTGGTGTATTGTGCTGTGCAGTTTTCTCCTTTAAAAGCGAGCTTTGTTTGTATTTTTTTTTGTTTTATACCTGTAGGGGTATTGCGCGGTTTTTTGCTTTGCAAAAGGGGAAGGAGTTGGATCAGCCCTGTGGTCTTTCCTGATATATCAGCTGAGAGCTGATAGTTTCTTGTTTCGCAAAACTTGTGAAATGCAACGCCTTTAAATGACACTTCAAAACACAAATACTGCTTTGAAACAGAATGATTTGGAGATCGCAGTGGACCACTAAGTTGCTTTCCTCATTTAAGCTTAGTGAGCTGTTTGTATCGGTTTTGAAGGCTATCTTTTTGCTTAGTGGGGTGTGGTATGTCCAGTTCAGGCTGCTCATATCAACTACCCCTTTTTATTTGGAAATTCAATACTAATGAAAATTTCATTTTTAAACGGTGACTTGGGTGTAACCTCAGATGTAAGATTGAATTGACTGGACTGTTTTGGAAGAACTGAAGTTATTTGATTCCTTTAGGTTTATGACTGGGTTGATAGAATTAACACAGATGTTTCCTCATGAATTAAAGCCTTAATTGCTTATAATATCCATTAAGGAGTTCAGGAAGAAATGCTTTTTTCATTTAAAGGTGAGAATGTGCACTTTAACCGCTGTAATTGCTTGTGATGAAAAGCATAGATACATTTAAGGGAATGCTGAGAAAATATTGGGTTGCTGGGGGATGTAAAGAAGGGTGGGCTCAGTGATTTACATAAACACTACAGCAATGCTTGGCAGAGCAAATTCCAGCCCCTCTACTGCAAATATCCTGTAATGTTTGTTCTTAAATTTATGAAGACAGTTATTTAAATATATTTAATATTAATGTGCATGTGTCAGTTTACTTCAGTCTTCACTGATTTAGAAGAAAGTGCATTCTTAATAAATATACATCTGTACATAGAAATCTGAAGACCTGAGTCTTTAATAGCAAGAGATTGGCCTTTTGTTGTCAGTGGACTGAACAGGTTAATTGAAGCAACTGGTGGAGATGCCTTCAGGCAGCTGGATGGTTAGTGCTAAGCCTGTGTCTGTAAAGTATGGCTCCATAAGACATAAGAGCAGAATTAAAGCTTTTGGCCCATCAAGTCTCCTATGCCATTCCATTATGGCTGATTTATTACCCTGTTCAAAGTACATAATGTGTCACCATATCCAACCTTGAGATTCATTTTCTTGCAGGCAATCACAGTAAATACAAAAAGCACAATAGAATCAATGAAAATCCACACCCAACAGAACGGACCAGAGAACCAATGTGCAAAAAAAACAACAAACTACAAATACAAAAAGAGGAAAAATATTAATAAATAAGTAACAAATACTGAAACCATGAGATGAAGACCCCATTCTCCTGCCTTCTCCCTGTAACCTCTGATGCCCTTACTAATCAAGAATCTATCAACCTCCATTATTAATGTACCCAATGACTGGGCCTCCACAACTGTTTATGGCAATGAATTCCACCCATTTACTACCTTCTGGCTAAAGAAATTCTTCTTCGTCTCTGTTCTAAAGGGATGACCTTGTATTCTGAGACTGCCCTCTGGTCCTAGACTCTCTCACTATTGGAAACATCCCCTCCACATTCATTCCATCTAAGCCTTTCAGTATTGTACTGCTATATATATGAATAATGGTGGGCACTGAAGATGGTTACTTTATTCTTGAGTATTTCATTATTGCAAGGTTCAACACTGATTTGAGAAACACTCTAATGTGAAAACGGTATAAGGATCAAAAGAGGTGACTGAGATTGATGTGAATTGATTTTTTTTTGAAGGGTAGAACACAGATGAAAAAGGGAATGTGCCGGTGCTGGAAGGAGTGGAATAAAATGGAGTCTATGTATTGCCTTTTAGTTCATGTTGGATTTGTCACCCAATCTCTGGCACACTACTGTAGCAGTGGTACTCCTGTTTTACCAGCCCTTGTTCTTGCTTTCACGATACTCCTGGGCCTTGAACCATCAAAGATTAGAAATCTTTCCAGCTCCTTTGTGACCTTGGATTCCAAATACTCTCATTCCATCACATCACTGAGTCCTGATGAGCAGTCTCAGCCCTGAAACATTGTCCCTTTATTCCTTTCCTTAGATGCTGCCTGATCTGCTGGAAGAACTCAGAAATGTATACTCTGGATTTGCAGCATCTGTAGAATCTCTTGTGTTTATCATATCACTAACATTTTTGTCATTACTTTGGAGCCCTCCCCTAGAACCTTGTTTGACACCCAGCTTCAGTTCTCCCTTCTGAAGTCTCCTTAATATCCTTCTCTCACTAACTGCACATTATTCTGGTCCTGAGTTCCACTCCCTCTTTATCTGTCCTATATCCCTTTATGATATCATGGGCACCACTTGTTCGTCTGTTCTAACAAGAAATGATGTATTTTAACTAATCCTAATGCTGTTGGAGGCAATTAACAAGTGGGCAAAGGAATAATAAATTCAAAAAGTCTGCAGCTGCTGGAAATACAAAGCAACACTCTCAAAATGCTGGAGGAACTCAGCAGATCAGGCAGCATCTGTAGAGAGGAATAAATAGTCGATGTTTCGGGCACAGAACTTTCATCAAAACTATTTATTCCCTTCCATAGATGCTGCCTAACTTGCTGAATTCATCCACTGTTTTGTGTGTATTGACAATTTGTTTCTCTTGCTCATTAAGTTTATTATTAAGTGAATAATTTGGGCAAGATGGTGCAACCCTTAGCTTTGTTCTGTAAATCCTTTGCACATACAGTTGCAATCTGCCTAAACTAATAATGCATAAACAAATGTAATTTTCATGCCTTTATTGAATGCATTGTTTAATCATTCACAGTCTAGGCTGGAAAAAGTACGTGAACCCTTGTACTTAACTGGTAGAGCCTCCTTTAGCAGCAATAACCTCTACCAATCCTTTCCTGTAGCTGCTGATTAGACTTGCATAATGGTGAGGAGGAATTTTAGACCATTCCTCCATACAAAACTGTTTCAATTCATCAATATTTCTGGAAGACCTCGCATGCACTGGCCTCTTCATGTCACGCAACAGCATCTCAATTGGGTTAAGTTCTGGACTCTGACTTGGCCATTCCAAAACACAAATTTTCTCCGTTTTAAACCATTCTTTTGTTGATTTCAGCAAGGCTTTTGCGGTTACCCTTGGGTCCTTTTTCATCTCCTTCAGCATTGCACATTGTGCACTTGGTGTGATCTTTGCAGGATGCCCACTCCTTGGGAGAGTAGCAACTGAGTTTCTTCCATTAGTAGACAATTTTTCTTGCGTTTGATTGATGAACACTTGGGTCTTTAGAAATACTTCTGTCGCTTTTTCCAGCTTCATGCATCTCTAAAATTCTTCTAAGGTACTCTGCAAGTTGTTTTGATCAAGGCATGGTGCACATAAACAGATCTTCCTTGAGAAGGGCAGGCTCTATCAGTATCCTGACCTTGTATGTTTTTTTATAGGGCAGGGTACCTCTACAACCCACACCTCCAATCGCATCTCATTGATTGGAACACCGAACTCCCAGTAGCTTTTGTAGAAGGCATCACCCCAGAGATTGACATACTTTTTTAAAACCGAGACTGTGATTGTTTAAGTCGTGTACTCAGTATTGACAAGAAGTAGTACAATTGTTTGTGTTATTAGTTTAGGCAGATTGTGTTTTGCTATTATTGTGTCTTAGATGAAGATCAGACCACACTTTATGAGTAATTAATGCAGAAAATCAGGTCATTGCAAAGGGATCACAAATTTTCTTGCAACTGTATCTTTTCCTGTTTAATCAATTCAATATAAAATTGAAATGAGAGTGATAGGATGAGTTTGGTTCAGAGTACATTAAAGTCAAGCTATTATGTACTTGGGACTAAATTATCTTGTGCAGGTAGTTATCCTGTACAACTTGGCTGTGAACAGCTAAGTATTTAAAATTTATCTGCCGATTGTGAACCATTAGTGGTTTTGAGTAAATAGTACGTCAGAACTTCAGAAACTTGCAGGACAATGTGTAGAGCAATGTATTTACAAATATTAACACAGTCCTTAAAAGCTTGTGTCCAGATATGTAATCATACATCTAGGTAGAACGCAAACACGAGAAAATCTGCGGATGCTGGAAATTCAAGCAACACACACAAAATGCTGGTGGAACACAGCAGGCCAGACAGCATCTAAAGGCAGAAGTACAGTCAATGTTTCGGGTCGAGACCCTTCATCAGGACTAATGGAAGAAGAGATAGGAGGAGATTTGAAAGGGGGAGGGGGAGGAATGAAGTCAAGAGCTGGGAAGTTGATTGGCAAGAGGGATACAAGGCTGGAGAAGGGAGAGGATCATGGGACGGGAGGCCTTGGGAGAAAGAAAGGGGGAGGGGAGCACCAAAGAAAGATGGAGAACAGGCAAGGAGTTATTGTGAGAGGGAAAGAGAGAAAAAATATTAAATTTAGGGATGGGGTAAGAAGGGAGCAGGGGCATTAATGGAAGTTAGAGAAATCAATGTTCATGCCATCAGGTTGGAGACTACCTAGACGGAATATAAGATGATGTTCCTCCAACCTGAGCGTGGCTTCATCTTGACAGTAGAGGACGCCATGGATTGACGTATGGGAATGGAATGTGGAATTAAAATGTGTGGCCACTGGGAGATCCTGCTTTCTCTGGCGGACAGAGCATAGGTGTTCAGCAAAGCGGTCTCCCAGTCTGCGTCGGCTCTCACCAATATATAGAAGGCTGCATCGGGAGCACTGGATACAGTATATCACCCCAGCCGACTCACAGGTGAAATGTCGCCTCACCTGGAAGGACTGTCTGGGGCCCTGAATGGTGGTAAGGGAGGAAGTGTAAGGGCAGGTGTAGCACTTGTTCCGCTTACAAGGTTAAGTGCCAGGAGGGAGATCAGTGGGAAGGGAATGGGGGGGGGGGAACGAATGGATAAGGGAGTCGTGTCGGGAGCGATTCCTGCGGAAAGGAGAAAGTGAGGGGGAGGGGAAGATGTGCTACAGAGAATTATGTTGGACACGGAGGCCGGGTGGTAGGTGAGGACAAGAGGAACCCTATCCCTAGTGGGGTGGCGGGAGGATGGGGTGAGAGCAGATATGCGTGAAATGGGAGAATAGGTAGAACAGCCCAGTATCATGGGACCTTGACACCTGAACCTGATGTTTGCTTCTGATAGGTGTCAGAGATTCAAAGAAGCTACTCGGTTTTTTTTGCCTACCATTGTAATGCTGTTATTACTATTGTATTGGTAATATCCCTTAGTTTAATTGATTTTGATTTGTAATCACCTAATTCAAGTACCTTTAAAATGATTGACCAATGCCAGCCTTAATTCTTTAGAGGTTTTGAAAAAGGCCACGTCATAAACAAATTCTTCAGGCTCTTTACAGTTATTATAGCAGTTCACTTTCCAAAGTCAATTTATTATCAAAGTACACATTACATATACTACATTGACTTTCTTGGCATTTACAGTAAAGTACAATAGAATTAAAAACTATGCATCAAGACAAAATGTGCAAATAATAAATAATACTGAGAACATGAAAGAATTTCTGAGAATAAGATCTGGGTACTGTCATCAATGTCGAGAAATCTTGTTTTTTCTTGGCATTTTCTACATTTATTATCATGAATTTGTTGGTCTTTTATTATGTATTTTTGAGTTTTTTTTTGTTAACCACCTGGTGCTGTACAGCCACAAGGAGCCCTTCTGTTCCTGGGAAGAGGTCTCCAACTCTTGAGCCAGGTGTTCGCTTCCTTGTCAACATCTAATCTGCCCAGATTGTGGGATATCTTCTGTGGAAGATGGTGCTCGTCCGTTGGTTAACTCTTTCTTCAGTACTGATGGTCTTCATTTGTCTGGGTTGTGGTCTCTTAAGTTTAGTGGTGTATACTTATCAGAATTGCAAATGCTTGCTGCATGGAGTGCTGATTCCTGTGTTCATTAATGAAAGAATATCCTTAAAGTTTCATTTCACTGTTGTGTACATTTTTAATGCCTGTTATTCCTTTTCACCCTTCTAAGGTAGTGTTCATCTAAGAATATACGAATATACATAATGTTTTCTGAAATTTGTCATTTCAGTTCGTATTTTTCTTCAGACTAAGATATTATGCCAAAATATATATTGTGCCAGAATAATATGGGTATATTGCGAAGGGTTTATTGCCTTTGATGTTTTTACAGTTGAGCTGTTTGACAGATTTTTGTAAGCCCTGAAGTAAATTCTGTCAAGTTTTTCCTTTATCGCATTATGAGCTATTTTCTTTCCTTGGTGATATCCCAGATATTTATATTTCATATTCATCCATTATATCCTGCTGCTTGATTTTGTATTCTATTAGCTCTATTGTACTTAATGTTCTGCATTTATCCAGTCCAAAATTTGTTTATATCTTTTGAAAATAGTTCTACTTGAATTCATTGATTTAGCATAACTGAGGGTGCATATAATTTAAAATCATCCGTGTATAAAAGGTGTGTTACAGTATAGCTCATTTTGTTCCTTGATTTGATGCTCAATTTTCATCCAATTCAGTAAATTAGAGAGTGGGTTTAAACCCAGGCAGAACCATAGTGCACTTAGAGAATTGCCTTGGAAAATGCTTGTGTTTATTTTGATAATGGTGGTTCTTGTTAATGGGTAGGGTGATTGCAGTAGCAACAGCATTCCAAACCAAACCGAGTCCATGGATGCAAATCACTGGAGCATCCAGCGTATGGCCAAAGCCTTGGTCTCTGTACGTCAGCAGGGCAAATAGCCATGAGGCCCGCAGACACGAAGCACAGCAGCTGGAGCAGTCTTGCAGCTTCAGCACCGTAGAGAGAGGAGTGAACATCACAGGAGAGCGAGCGAAATCAGCCCAATGGTCACCTCCAGTCCTGACACCCTGATTTTCCAGTCTAGCTGGGCTGGCGCTTGAATTGTCCAAGCACCGTATCGCGACTTGCTTTAGGACCCGGGTCCCCACAGAGCAATATACTTTAGACCTAGACCTTGCCACCCAGCCCGAAGCATCGAGCGTATCACTCCAACTCCATCTCCGACAACAGCACCATCTCTGTCTGTGACTCCATCTTTATGCTTTCTTTGTATTTGCAACACGACAGCACAGCACATCCTTCTAATCACCTTGACCTCTGCTCCCCTCTTCATCATTTGTATTGATAGTTTACCACTGTTTACTTCAGGAGAGGTGTTATTAATAATGTTTTGGTCACATTTCTTACCTTTTGAACTACCAGTGAACTGTAGCTTGCCTTCAGCAGCACCATCTTAAACACAGTTGGACACAGATTGAGAAAGGGGGGAGAGAGGTGTCTGAGATGGATCATGTGAATTTAAGGGCAGGGTGGAAGTGAAGGGTAAAGTTGATTAAAATTGACGAGCTCAGCATGGCTGCATGAAGCAGTGCCTATTCAATATTCAGTGTAGCAGATGAATGAAGAGTGAAAAGTGTTTAAATATAAAAAAAACTGTAAAAGTGCAGTAAACAGTAAAAAAAAACTAAATCAAGTCCATATTTGGTGTGACCACCTTTTACCTTTAAAACTGCATCAATTCTCTTGTGTACTCAGTCATGGAGTTTTATAAGAAAATCTGTTGGTAGGTTGTTCAAAACACCTTGGAGAATTTGCCACAGTTCTTCTGCAGACATTGGCTGTCTTGCTTGCTTCTGTCTCCAGGTAATCGCAGACAGCCTCGATGTTGAGATCAGGACTCTGTTGCAGCCATACGATCTGTTGCAGAACTCCTTGGTCATCTTTTCACTGAAGATAGTTCTTTGTGACCTTGGCCATATGTCTGGAGTCATTATCCTGCTACAGAATGAAGTTGAGACCAATCAGATTCCTCCCTGATGGTACTGCATGATGAATGAGAATCTGCTTTACTTCTCAGCACTGAGGATTTCATTAATTCTGACCAGATCACCAACTCCCATTTGCAGAAATGCAACTCCAACCCTGCGGGGAAGCTGCACTGTGCTTCAGTATTGACTGCAGACATTTATCCATGGAGCTCTCTCCAGCCCTTCTGCAGACAAACTGTCTTTTTGAGCCAAAATTGCAAATTTTCACTCCTCAGTAGGTTATTACCCTTATTCAACACCCCAGTCCTTGTATAGTCCTTGTGCTCAGGTAAATCTCTGTTCTTTGCTGTAGTAATTAACAGGTCTTTTAATGTTGGTAGCTGGCAGCCAGTGATCGTCTCCACTGAGTGGACCATTTGCTGCAACCTGGACTTGGAGAGGAAGAAGGCGGTGGGAAACCAAATAGTGATAGAGATAGTCACAACACTCTCAATGATGGCTGAATAAAAATTCATTGGGATACACCCTGAAATGTTAAGTTTCCTAAGCAGTTTTTCCTAAGGGAAAAACTGTCTGTGCTGGGCTTTCCTGATGCCGAGTATAACATGCGTGTCCCATTTCAATATATTGGTAATAGTGGTCCCCAGGAATTTGAATGGCTTGACCATAGACACAGCCTGACCATTAATTTCCAAGGGAGGGGCAGGTAGAGGTTGTTGGCAGCTGTTAATCCTCATTTCCACTTCCTTGATAACAGTAAGTTCCAAGTTTTTACAAGCACACCATGTTGCAAGATGGGCTACCTCTTTCTGATGGCAGGACTCAACATTGTTGGAGATGAAACCAACTACAGTCATGTAATCTGCAAACTTTAAGGTTTTAATGGATTTGTCTGTGAAGGTACAGTCCTTTGTATAAATGAAAACAGGAGGGGTGAAGCAACACAGCCTTGGGAAGAGTCTGTGCTTATAGACATTGGGTCGGACAAGTAGGAGCCCTGCCTTGCATATTGCATCCTTCCTGTCAGGAAGTTCATAATCCACCAACCAATACTGTAGGTTTTATCTAGCTAGGTTAGCTTACTGTAGAGCAACTCCAGAACAATAGTGTTGAAGGCAGAGCTAAAATTTGCAAACAAGATGAGGGAGGAGCTGGGCAAAGTTCAATACCCTAGCAGGGATGACAGTGGAACAGTAATGGCAAGTGTTTCTGGGAATAATGCAGAAGGTGCAGGATCAGTCCATTCCAAAGAGGAAGAAAGATCCTAAGGGGAGTAAGGGGAGGCCGTGGCTGACAAGGGAAGTAATGGACAGTATAAAAATAAAAGAGAAGTAGTATAACATAGCAAAGACGAGTGGGAAGCCGGAGGATTGGGAAACTTTTAAAGAGCAACAGAAGGTAACTAAAAAGGCAATACGCAGAGAAAAAATGAGGTACGAAGGTAAACTAGCCAAGAATATAAAGGAGGATAGTAAAAGCTTCTTTAAGTATGTGAAAAGGAAAAAAATAGTTAAGACCAAAACTGGGTCCTTGGTGACAGAAGCGGGTGAATTTATTGTGGGGAACAAGGAAATGGCAGACGAGTTGAACAGATACTTTGGATCTGTCTTCACGAGGGAAGACACAAACTATCTCCCAGATGTAATAGTGGCCAAAGGACCTAGGCTAATGGATGAACTGAAGGAAATTTATATTAGGCAGGAAATGGTGTTGGATAGACTGTTGGGTCTGAAGGCTGATAAGTCCCCGGGACCTGATGGTCTGCATCCCAGGGTACTTAAGGAGGTGGCTTTAGAAATCGTGGACGCATTGGTAATCATTTTCCAATGTTCTATAGATTCAGGATCAGTTCCTGTGGATTGGAGGGTGGCAAATGTTGTCCCCCTCTTCAAGAAGGGAGGAAGAGAGAAAACAGGGAATTATAGACCGGTTAGCCTGACGTCGGTGGTGGGAAAGATGCTGGAGTCAATTATAAAAAGTGAAATTACGGCACATCTGGATAGCAGTAACAGGATCGGTCCGAGTCAGCATGGATTTACGAAGGGGAAATCGTGCTTGACTAATCTTCTGGAATTTTTTGAGGATGTAACTCTGAAAATGGCCAAGGGAGAGCCAGTGAATGTAGTGTACCTGGACTTTCAGAAAGCCTTTGATAAAGTCCCACATAGGATATTAGTGGGCAAAATTAGGGCACATGGTATTGGGGGCAGATTACTGACATGGATTGAAAATTGGCTGGCTGACAGAAAACAAAGAGTAGCAATTAACGGGTCCCTTTTGGAATGGCAGGCTGTGACCAGTGGGGTACCGCAGGGTTCAGTGCTGGGACCGCAGCTGTTTACAATATATATTAATGATTTAGATGAGGGAATTAAAAGTAACATTAGCAAATTTGCCGATGACACAAAGCTGGATGGCAGTGTGAAATGTGAGGAGGATGTTATGAGAATGCAGGGTGACTTGGACAGGCTGGGTGAGTGGGCAGATGCATGGCAGATGCAGTTTAATGTGGATAAATATGAGGTTATCCACTTTGGTGATAAGAATGGGAAGGCAGATTATTATCTAAATGGAGTCAAATTAGGAAAAGGGGAAGCACAACGAGATCTAGGTGTTCTTGTACATCAGTCACTGAAAGCAAGCATGCAAGTGCAGCAGGCAGTGAAGAAAGCTAATGGCATGCTGGCCTTAATAACAAGGGGAATTGAGTATAAGAGCAAAGAGGACCTTCTGCAGCTGTACAGGGCCTTGGTGAGACCACACCTAGAGTACCGTGTGCAGTTTTGGTCTCCAAATTTGAGTAACGACATTCTTGCTATTGAGGGAGTGCAGCATAGGTTCACAAGGTTAGTTCCCGGGATGGCGGGACTGTCATATGTCGAAAGATTGGAGTGACTGGGCTTGTATACTCTGGAATTTAGAAGGATGAGAGGGGATCTTATTGAAACATAAGATTATTAAGGGATTGGACACGCTGGAGGCAGGAAGCATGTTCCCGCTGATGGGTGAGTCCAGAACCAGAGGCCACAGTTTAAGAATAAGGGGTAGACCATTTAGAACAGAGTTGAGGAAAAACTTTTTCACCCAGAGAGTGGTGGATATATGGAATGCTCTGCGCCAGAAGGCTGTGGAGGCCAAGTCTCTGGATGCTTTCACGAAAGAGATGGATAGAGCTCTTAAAGATAGCGGAATCAAAGGTTATGGGGATAAGGCAGGAACTGGATACTGATTGTGGATGATCAGCCATGATCACAGTGAATGGTGGTGCTGGCTCGAAGGGCTGAATGGCCTACTCCTGCACCTATTATCTATTGTCTATATAAGTGTTGGCAGAGTTCAAATGTTGAAAAATGTAATGAAGGCACAAGTTAATGGCATCCTCAATTAAGTGATTTGCTCTAAAGCAAATTGTAGCGTATCAAGAGGATCTGTAATGGACTTGAGGTAGGCCAATATCAGATGTTCAAAAGTTTTCATAATTACAGAAGTTGGAGCGACTGGTCTATAATCATTAAGTCCGGTGATCTTGATTTTTATTGGGAAATGGAGTTGTAAGAAAGGCAAACTTTTTTTTTTGGAGTTGCCTTCTGATCCATTTTGCAACTGCTTGTAACCCAATAAGCTGTGTTTTAAAAAGCCACAAGAGTCCAGTATAATTGTTGTCTGTAAAAGTTGACTTTCATTTGCTTGTGTTCCTACCACTGCAGATAATTTCAGTTGACCAACTCTGTACTTGATTTTTTTTCTTCCCTTGTGATTTCTGACTAGATTTTCACAGTATCTTTTAGCAATAATCGGATAGTATAAGTGGCAAAGATCCACCACTCCTGGATGAGATCAGTGCCTTTTATATGTTTTGATATGATGCATGCAAGCTCCCACATCTCTGAATGACCCTGTAAATTCAGTATCTGGGCATCCTTCAAGAGGATGAATCCACAAAAGGCCAGACAGCTTGCCTAGTGGAGTACAGGAGATCTGTATGAATCTAATTGGCTGGAGTATTTGCAGTCCTTTTCAACCTCTCACTCTGCAGTCTGAAGTTCCCATCTGCTTCAGAAAGTCGTCTATTATACGGGTGCTTATGAAGAGTGTGGTGACTTGCGTCAATAACTACTATCTGATTTGCACTTGGAGCAACCATAATGGAATGCTTTGAGATGTTGGTTTTGGTACAAATCAACTTCTGCCTCAGAGATTACTTGGGTTCACTCCAGTTTGCCTATAGCCACAACAGATCAACAGCAGATGTGAAGTTTTCTAGTTCTTCACTCCGCTGTGAACCATCTGGACAACAGGAACTCGTATGTCTGGCTGCTAATCATCAACTACACCTCAGATTCCAACACCATCATCCCATCCAAACTCATCATCAAGCTTTGAGACCAGAGCCTCTGTACCTCCCTCTGCAAATGGATCCCTCATTTCCTCATCAGCAAACTCAGTCATTGAGGATTGGTTAAAACATCACACAGGTGTGGCTAAACACAACTCCAATGGCATCTTCAAATTTGCTGAGTCACTACTATTGGCGAGTAGTTGGTGAGTAGTCAGATTCCTGAAGCAAGATAAATCAGAATCAGATCTAATATCACCGGCATATGTCATGAAATTTGTTAACTTTACAGCAGCCGTCCAATGGAGTACATGATACACAAATAGAGGGGGGACCCTGAGTTACATTTAGTGTGTGTATGTGTATATATCTACTAAATGGTAAAGTTAAAATGAGTAGTGCAAAACAACAGAAACTTTAAAAGTAGTGAGGTAGTGTTCCTGTGTTCAATGTCCATTTAGAAATTGGATTGCAGAGGGGAAGAAGCTGTTCCTGAATCACTGAGTGTCTCTCTTCAGGCTTCTGTACCTCCTTTCCAATGGTAACATTGAAGAGGGCATGTCCTGGGTGCGGTTGGAATATCCTGACTGGTTGCATCCTGGTCTGGTACAGCAATTAGAACGTGCAGAAACATAACTACAGAAGCTGCAGGGTATAGTGGGCTCTGCCCAATACATAACGGGCACATCCCTCCTGCCATAGACACAGGATTTGACCACCTTGCACTAAAATGGACTTTTGTGTTCTAACTCTGGTCTTTCTTGTAAAAATGGTCTAATTTATGATTTTCTTGTGAATGCTGAGTGTATGATGCTATGTGCCTGTGTTGCAAATGTGTTTTTCATTGCACTTGTGCACATGACAACAAACTGGACTTTGTCTCAATGCTTTTACGATTCTGACTTTTGTTCTAAAACAACAATGGAAAAATAAACCACTGAAGACCTCAAGTGTGCTGTCTATATACTTGTTGACTGAGTTGGTGGTTTTTACAATGTCTCCCTGTATCTGCTTATGAGTAAGCCAGAAGAGAAGAGATGTGAATCTGATTTTTTTTCTCTCTTGTTCACTAATTAACTGGTAAATTCTGTCTTCACTGAATACCAAACAATACTTTGTCACTTACACCCAAGCTCAAACTTATTTTAGTTCAACACGTGCTTATCCATTAGTTGTTCCATTTTACTAAATGTCTACGAACTTTAAACCTTAATTTGAAATTACTGTACTTCCCCTGCTATTTTAATTGAATATTTCAATCTTCTTTTAAACTATCTTGCATCTTCAAATTCGAACGAGGTTGGAGGCAATATATTGGATACATGGCAACTCTGGCAAGGTCTTCAAGACATTACTTCCTACGAAGCAAAACCCAATAGCATGAATGGCAGCGATGATTTACTACCAGATGAACTCAACGCCTTCTATGCACGCTTTGAAAGGGAGAATATAACTACAGCTGTGAAGATCCCTGCTGCACCTGATGACCCTGTGTTCTCCGTCTCAGAGGTCGACGTTAGGCTGTCTTTAAAGAGTGAACCCTCACAAGGTGGAAGGTCCCAATGGAGCACCTGGTAAGGCTCTGAAAACCTTTGCCAACCAACTAGCGGGAGTATTCAAAGAATTTTCAACCTCTCAGTGCAACGGGTGGAAGTTCCCACTTGCTTCAAAAAGGCAACATTTCTAGTGCCTAAGAAGAATAATGTGAGCTGCCTTAATGACTATCACCCAGTAGCACTCACACCTACAGTGATGAAATGCTTTGAGAGGTTGGTCATGACTAGACTGAACTCCTGCTTCAGCAAGGACCTGGACCCATTGCAATTTGCCTATTGCCACAAATAGGTCAACAGCAGACGCAATCTCAATGGCTCTGCACACGGCTTTAGAACACCAGGACAACACAAACACCTACGCCAGGATATTGTTCATCGACTATAGCTCAGCATTTAATACCATCATTCCCACAATCCTCATTGAGAAGTTGCAGAACCTGGGCCTCTGTACCTCCCTCTGCAATTGGATCATCGACTTCCTAACAGGAAGACCACGGTCTGTGCGGATTGGTGATGTCATCTCCTCCTTGCTGACGATCAACACTGGCGCACCTCAGGGGTGTGTGCTTAGCCCACTGCTCTACTCTCTATATACACATGACTGTGTGGCTAGGCATAGCTCAAGTACCATCTGTAAATTTGCTGATGATACAACCATTGTTGGTAGAATCTTAAGTGGTGACAAGTGGAATGAGATGCCTACTAGTGGAGTAGTGCTGCAGCAACAACCTGGCACTCAACGTCAGTAAGACGAAAGAGCAGATTGTGGACTTACAGGAAGGGTAAGACAAAGGAACACATACCAATCCTCATAGAGGGATCAGAAGTGGAGAGAGTGAGCAGTTTCAAGATCGCTGAGGATCTAATCTGGTCCCAACATATCGATGTAGTTATAAGGAAGGCAAGATAGTGGCTATACTTTATTTGGAGTGTGAAGAGATTTGGCATGTCAACAAATACACTCAAAAACTTATCTCGTTGTACCGTGGAGAACATTCTGACAGGCTGCATCACTGTAAATCTTGTCAGCTCCATCTTGGGCACTCGCCTTCAAAGTACCCAGGACTTCAGGGAGCGGTGTCTCAGAAAGGCAGTGTCCATTATTAAGGACCTCCAGCTCCCAGGGCATGCCCTTTTCTCACTGTTGCCGTCAGGTAGGAGATACAGAAACCTGAAGGCACACACTCAGTGATTCAGTAACAGCTTCCTCCCCTCTGCCATTCGATTTCTAAATGGACATTGAATCTTTGGACACAACCTCACTTTAATATACAGTACTTCTGTTGCATGTTTTTTTAATCTATTCAATGTACGTAATTGATTTACTTGATTATTTACTATTATTATTTTGATTTTATTTATTTTTTTCCCTGCTAGATTATGTATTGCATTAAACTGTTGCTGCCAAGTTAACGAATTTCACGTCACATGCTGGTGATAATAAACCTGATTCTGAACTTCATTTAAAATACTTTGCAGATTTGTAATAGTTTTGGCAATTCTTATTATAAGACTTTAATTTTAAAAGCACTTGAAAATATTTTGGAACTCTTGCCATCTATGTTGTTATCATTAAGATCTTGGTAGCAATTATATAAAGTTCTTATTAACTGTTGCTTGAATTCTGAAAACACTAAGTTTCTGTATTTGTAAACTTGTGGGTTAGCACAGAACATTTAAATTATAGCATTTCACAGATGGTGAACTTGCCTTCTCGAGATTGATCAGGCAACATTTTCTGAATTTATTGTCAACTGTTAACAGTGAGATGAGCAGACAGAATTGACCTGTTAATTTTATTTTCAGCCTCTCTTGTGGTCCATTTCATAACTTTAAATTCTATTGTCTTTCTTCATCATTGGATCAAAATCTCAGAACTCTTCCTAGAAATGTATTAGTTCAAATTTGATTTTGCCATAGGCTTGTTGAAATGGGTATTGGAAATAAGTTCTAGCTTCTTTAATGCTGCTTGTTTTGTCAATGCTTTTAAAAATAGACATTGTGAAGTCTTTCACAAACACTATTGATGAACAATAATAGACTTAAGTGTAGTCCCCCTGGCCAGCCTTAGGGTTGCTCAGCTCGCTGTTGTCTAGGGAAACAGCCCTCGGCCCCGCCAAACTGGGTAGTAGTTAGTGTGGATGCTGTGTGATGTACCCTGCCCCGCCCAAATAACAGACAATTCACCAGATACTATTAAATCAGTTACAGTTTATAGATATTACTGGAACTATATAATAAATAGATAATAAAATATGAAAGGCTCCATGCTTATCAAAGTTCAATCTCTTTCTGCATAAACAATTGGAGCTCAGGACTCTCCTTCTTCACCCTGCGATCCCCTTGGACCACCTCGACCTGCTGCCTGGGACCAACAACGGTGGTCGACCAGACGCTCCACATGAATCCGTCTCCGTCTCCTCTCCTCGCCGAACACCCTGGACCTTGGACTCCTGCTCGGGGTGCGACCCCGTTAGCGGACTCACAGCACCTGGTCTATCCTCTGTCTCTCTCTCTCTCCTGCCTTCTGCCCAAAAACCTGCGCATACACTATCTTACAGACACACCGAAAAAATAACATCTATCCCAATTAGTTTGTTCATCCTCTTATCAGTAACATGATCCAAACAACTGCTAGCGGGAGGACTTTCTCAGCAGTTAACTTAACAAAGAGGCCAATTCAATTATAACATAACAAAGAAGCCATTTTAATTAGACTACGCAGTAACATAAAAGAAGAAACCCCAAGAAACCCCTTACATAAGAAATTTCAAAGTTAAAATTAGTCCAGTTTATTGTCATTATTGAAGAAAATATTTTCAGTGAGATTAATAAAGAAGTTCAGTAAAAATAATCCAGGACAGATCCTGCAAAAGAAAATGCCATTAATGGAGAATGCTTGGAGAAATGTATAGCTAACCATAGGTGTTTGGTACATATTAACAAATGGGGTTGCAGATTTAGAGTTGCTTTTTTTTGGCACTAATCTATTATTTATATTTTAAATATTGCTGTGCTGCTGCAAAACATTGTATTTCACAACATACTGCATGTTAATGATAATAAACCTAATTCAGATTTGTCTATTGCCGGAGAGAGATTTATGAAGTGTTTGAGGATTTGGAAATCCTCACTATGAAAGTGAGAATGGGTGTGGTAGTGAAATGAGATTAAGAATGAGATGGGCTATGGCCACAGGGTTATTGAAATTCAAATCGGCAAATATTTGGGTTTGTAATGTGGATTAGTTTTGAATTGTAGTTGTGTCTACAGAAGAGAGAAGGTCTAATGTTGCTCCTTACAGATTGGTTTTATTGAAGGTGATTCTTTTTTTAAATGTAGAGAGCATCTTTCCCTTATCTGAAGAGTCTAGAGCTAGCAGCCATAGAATAAGGGCCTACTGCAGAAGAACCACCTCACTTAGGCTATGTCCACACTACGCCGGATAATTTTGAAAACGCTGGTTTTGAGTAAAAACGACAGGCGTCCACACTAAGCGTTTTTCAAAATATCTCCGTCCACATTAGGCGGATATTTGGGCGAATCTCCTCCTACTGGGCATGCGCAGGGCACGTAGAAAACAAGCGAAGAGGAAACGATATACTTCGTGCGCATTTGTCCAGTTACAGAGTAGAAAAACTTTAAAGGAATTGCTCTTGGCTCTCGCACAGGAGGACTTAAAACTTAAAAAAAACAAATACTGGAGCGTGTAGAGGCAACCGACAGGGAGTTCACTGACAGTATAACCCAGCTGACGACGAACATTGAAAAACTAACTCTGTTACATTAATAGAGCACCTTGTTAAATGTATAAAACAAATGACATATTTCATTATGTTTCAATGTACGTGTGACAAATAAAGTGAATTTTTAAAAAGCTAATCTTTAAAATCTTCAACAATGCTGGAAATCCAGAGCAAAGCACAAAATGCTGTAAGAATTTGGGTCAGGCCTGACCTGAATTTTTTTCTGTGAGGGAAGCATAAGTTGCAGGTCTACGGGAGTGTATGAGAAGAGGTGGGGGGTGACGGGTCTGACAGCATTCCTTTGTTGACATGAGAGATTGAATAGCATTCACCTGAGTTTGACTGATGAGACATTTGAAGTTGATGTGAACAAAGAGCTTTCATTTGTATGGCTGGAAGTCTCAAGACTTGAGAATCATTAAAGCAGCTTGAAGTAAAATATTAAAAATAAAGTGCAGTGTTGGAGTGTTCACTTTTGTAATTTTTCCCTATACTGTATGTTTTACAATAAACAGTTCTGTGGAATGTTCTTCAGCCAGAAGCACTTCTGGATTGACTAAGCTGCTGAGAATTGGCAGCATTTTTTGCATTATTTTAGATTTCCAGTATCTGCTTGTTTTCTTGTTTTTTTTTTGCAATGGCTGTTTTGTTGTCTGAGTTCTAAATTGATTTGTATTTGACTTAAAATTTTAAGTATTTTAGTTTTTGCAGATTGTTTAAAGTAAACCATTTTCAAAAACAGACACGATCACAATAGTGTGTCCTGGACCAAACAAGGAATATGTACCATTGCTCAATGTCTTAAACATCTACTGTTATCTTGCTCATTTTCAGAGAACTTTCTTGCACTACACGTTCTTTAGCCACACAAGTATTAGTCCATCTTCCCTGGAATGCATCTTTCCTATAAATTCAGTAAGAGTTGTGAAAGTTGCTGTTGGTTTTGTGGTGGAACTCTAAGTTGTCATATAGACTAACATTATTCAAAGTGGTTCAAGGAATCCTCAAATTGATGCTTTGCCACAAAGGCAGCATAGGAGCAAGTGAGCAATTGTGCATGGTCAAAGAGGCAGGATTTGAGCTGAGGCTTAAGAGGAAAGCAGGGAGGTTGAGGAAAAGAATTCTGTGCAATTAAAAGTTAGACTTTTTTAAAAAAAGAAACACTAGCTTTTCTGCACTGGACAGAATCTAGGAAGTTGAACAGTATATTAAATTTTGCACAGCAAGCTTTGGTTTATTGAGTGTAAATATTGGCTTTTAAGTGTTTGGAAAGGGTTGTTTGGGCTCAGATCCTGAGCCAGTGTATTAGACCATAGAACAGCACAGGCCCTTCAGCTCATGATGTTGTGCCAACCCTTTTACCTGCTCCAAGATTAATCTAACATTTAACCCCTGCATGGCCCTCCATTTTTCTTTCATCCATGTGTCTAAATCTCTTAAGTGTACCTAATGTATCTAACTGTACTACCACCCACAGCAGT